>NC_134583.1:95516830-96234330 GCF_037038515.1 Microtus pennsylvanicus
CACAGCAGCAAGGCATTGGAACACCGAAGCCACTTAAGAATAATTTGTTACACAGAGCCAACAGAATGGAACCAAGCAAACCCTCCATAATTTGCATCTTGGAGGAAGTGCAAAGCTGTGTGTCCAGGAGTGAATTTGATGTTAACCAAAGCACCACAGGTTCTGACACTCTTCCCAAATAGTCGCCTGTCATTCCACTCGATCAAGCTTAGTGGGTTCAGTCATTTACCTCCTAAAAGTACTTCAAGACACATAAATATACTCTGAATTCATCATAAGTCTATCAAAGCTTTTTAATTCCTCAACCATCTTACATACTTACAACATTCTATCCCTTCCAAATGAAGATTGTTAATGTTCTATTACTGTTAGAGGCATTTGGACATTTTCTTTAGATCTGTGGTACATTTAAAATACCCACTGCTAAGTTATATTCAGCAAAAAATAAACTTCATTTTTTCAAAAGACTGACTATTTTTTAAAGAAACTATTTCCCCCGAATTCACTGTATTTAGTAGTGTGTGTGTGTGTGTGTGTGTGTGTGTGTGTGTGT
The DNA here is from genome assembly GCF_037038515.1 of Microtus pennsylvanicus. Lineage (NCBI taxonomy): Eukaryota > Metazoa > Chordata > Mammalia > Rodentia > Cricetidae > Microtus > Microtus pennsylvanicus. The sequence continues at coordinate 95,517,384 of NC_134583.1, forward strand.
GTGTAAAATCCAGATATGGTAAGAAAAAGTGTGTAAGAGGAATGATGTATTCAAGTATGCATTCAAGAAGCTCACTTTTGCCTTTTAATACATCATAAACTAGAAATAGATAACTACTACTTTACAAATCAACTATCCACGTGCAACAGGAAAGATACAGATGGAAGTTTAAGCAAAATATTTTAGTGATATTTCCTTTGTATTTTAATAAATAAAGCTTGCCTAAAGATCAGAAGTAAAACAACTGTCCAAGTCAGCCTTACAGACGAGGCAGTGGAGACACACACCTTTAAACCCAATAGCCACACTAGTTTGCCATAGAAACTGGGTAGTCGTGGTGCACACCTTAACCCCAGCACTAGGGAGTAATATGAGATAGGAGAAGATAGCTCTTACACACAGTCTCATTCTGAGATTCCTGGAGGCAGTCTGGCCATTTCAGACTGAGGTAGAGGTAAGAGACAGTGGCTGGCTGTTTTGCTTTACTGATCTTCAGGTTGAACCCCAATATCTTTCTGTGGGTTTTTGTCAGTCATGCTACAAAATACAAAGAAGTCAACAGTTGTTGATGTCACTGGCTGACAAATCTACTAAAAACTGCTGCACGTGAGAAAGGGGATATACTGGGAGTTTATACCCTACCTATAGGACTTCAAGTCGTTGAATGTGACCCTTCTAATGTGCCTAAAGATACATAAAGAACATAATACTTCCCTTTGTGATGTAATCTTTCTTTCTTCTCTTCTAGGATTGTCATCGCATCCAGGGTATGTCTATCTTACCTTGGACTTGGAACTATAAAACAATAGCAATAATATTTTAAAAGAAAAATTTAATCCCATGCTCAGAGGAGGTCAAATACGAAACAAGGTCCACCACCATATTCTCAGCATACCTTCAACAAAGTGAGGGTGTAGAGCAACGGAGCAACAGAAATGTGTAGTGCTTTTCCAGGAAGCACTGCTTAGAAGGCAAGATGAGAATACCTTAAAGGGCCTGTGTTAGCACAGCTAGCAGCCATGATGTTGAAAGGCTAGACGTGAGAAATTCACTCCACAGGTGAAACCTTTGCCCACCATTAAGAACAAGGTTTAATATAAAGTCAGAAATAGCTTATTCTGTTTCTTATAATGGGCGTGTACTGGAACAGAGGAAATCAAGGTTATGTCACAGAAAGCAGTATTAGAGTCTGCTTGATGTGTCTGCAGATGCACATCTAGAAGGTTGGCTCCATTCAGTGACTTGAGGTCTTAGAGTGGAGTAGTCTTCCCATCACAGCGCCTTTCCACGCACACAGGTTTGAGTTAAGGCTGCTTGTTTGTCAGCGAGTGTGCCTTCTTCCTTTCATTGTCACCCCATTCCACTAATCACACTTGGCTCTGCTTTGTTTGTGGGGTTTGAACACTGAGCTTCTCACCATGAATTCCACGAAGCTGGGAATTACCCAGTCCTCAATGGCTGAACCAACGAATTCCATCTTTGTTTATGGGGAAAGCACTCCATGGGTGACCAGAAGAACTGTATTTTTGTTTGAATACATTCATTAAATAGTGATTTAAAAACACAGAACATGCCGGCCTGAAAAATTATTGAAGGCCTGAGAAAGGAACATTAAATGTATCTTCTCTGAGGCCAAGGTCTATTTTAGTAATACAACAAACGGTGCCCTGGTGTCTTGAACTACTTAATCATGTAAGCAGAGTGCCTGATTCTGGGGAGAAAAACTAACTCAATATTTATTTTTCCACAGGATTCAAACGCTTGTCATAAAAGTCAGCCAAATAGTCCTAATCCTAGGGAACATGTTACTTTAGCCTTGGTGATGGTGACTCATCTGTGAGTCTTACTGCTATGCAGAATTCCAACAGAGATGACATTTTGCAATCCAAGCAGTGACGTGTCCCTTGTCTGGGGACAAACCGAGAAATAGTTCCCTTCAAATGGGCCTCTAAACAGCTGTCGGGTCAGAATAGCTTCAAGTCATTACCTATCTGAACCATGCTGAAGCAGTGACTTTTAGGTGGTGAAAATCTCTGTATCGTGTTACTAATCTCACTGGCCAAGAGTGGCTATGTCAACAGCCAGCTTTCCCTCTTAGTAAGCAGCAAAAATAAGACACTGCTCACTCTTGGAAGTTAGGGAGTGCTCGAGAAGCTGGAAAACTCAGGAAGTTGAAAATGGGCCTCCTCAGAGATTTGCCACCAGAGTAAAACATGACATCCTTTAAATCACAGACCTCTCAAACTCTGACTGCTAATGGTTGGCAACCAGACTTTCTACACAATGACCCATAAGTAGTAGCCTTCTGCTAGTCAGCATTAGCTTCAGAGCTTAGGCCCAATTTCGGGGCCAATTAGCAGCTCAGCAGTCTAAATTAAAGAAATTGGGAGCAGCTGTAAGCCTCTCACTACGATTACTTATAAACCCTTCAAATCTAGCCTCAAATAGCTTCCCTATAGTTTTGCTCAATTGATTAACTCCGACTGGTTTATCACTAAACCATTCATTTACTTTAACAATCCACTAAAGCCTCAGATAAAATGCATTTCATGTCCCTTCTTGGGCCTTTAATAATTAGCCATGTCTACCATGTCTTTTAATCTCTTACTTAATGAGCGCCTCCAATCTTTAATAATTTAAAAGCATATCAAGCCAAGTATCAATTAAAGAGAACTCTTCCAGGCAGCAAAAACAATAAGTGGTAAGTCAGTGGAGAAACGTACACAGAGCCCTGTTGCTTTCCATTGCTCAAGAGCACTTGAAAACTATGGGATTATTTCAAAACATTACACTTCACTGCAATTTATTTTAGTTCACTTACAGGAAAATTAAATATAAGAAATAAGCATGAAGCATTTTGTGCAGATTCAAAAGAGAAACATTCATGGCAATATCAAGCCTGGCTCCTACTTCTGAGTATATTGCAACCTGCTCAGTTCTTCCTTGTTGCCCAAGAACACCAGCTGGCATATGCTATAATTTACTGGTAATTGATGCTTCCAATACTCTATCTTGTCTTTAAACTCTTGATTGTTCTAAGATATCCAGCACACTGAAGCTGTTCCATACTATGTCAGAGGACTTGTGCTCCACATTTATTTATGAGATTTCTAAAAGGCTATTATTGGAACATTGTTATGTCCTCAGTCTTGCAAGGTCATTAGAACAAAGTTTGCTCAAAAAAAGTGGATAATTTCTTAGTAGATCTTGAGAGTCAAAGATTTAGCCTAAAAGAAGCTTTAACAGACTATGAAAATTTCTGGATTATTCTCCTTCCAATACTGGCAGCATTTATAATGTGACTTTCCATGGGAGGTAAAGATTTGGTCCACAGCCCTGGAAATCAAAACAGGCCATGATATTTTTACTCACAAAAATTTAGTAGAAAGCAAGTATCAGAGCAATATATCTGTTCAGAATCCAGGGATATGATACTTTGATTATATCTCCTTGCTCCTTTGGAGACTTGCCTTTGTGACCAAGCCTGAGCCACCTCACTGGAGACTTAAAAACTAAACAAAGGAGCTAGGGATCACAGCTAAAAGGACATCTAAGCAGCTGTGTTAGACAGTTTTTGTCAACTTAACATAAGCTAGAGTTATCGGAAAGGAGGGAACTTCAATTGGTTAAAATGCTTCCATAAGATCCAGCTGTAAGACATTTTCTTAACTAGTGATTGATGGAGAAGAACCCAGGACACTGTGGGTAGTGCCATCCCTGGGCTGTTGGTCCTGGGTTTTGTAAGAGAACAGGCTACGAAAGCCATGAGAAGCAAGTCAGTAAGAAGGACCCTTCCATGGCCTCTGTATCAGTTCCTATTGCCTGGCTTCCTTCAGTGATGAACTGCAATGTGGAAGTGTAAGCCAAATAAATCCTTTCCTCCCCAAATTGCTATTGGTCATGGTGTTTGATCACAGCAATAGAAACCCTAACTAAGACAGCAGCCAACCTCAGCTGAGCTAGAAACTGAGGATCTATGTATAAAGAAGCTCCAAGAAGAGAAGAAACTCCCAGTGGAGTTCAACCCATATCGTGAACCAACAGATTAAATAGCATATAAATGCTGCCCATGTCTTAAACACTTAAATTTAAGGGTGATCCAATATAATACTAATACCAACATAATACTAGTTTACATAATTCTCATAATCTAGTGATTGATCTAAGGGTTTTCTGAATAAATAAGTTCTGGATAAATCACCCGTCACTATCAAAATAGAAAAGAAATTCAGAGCTAGTCCACAAATCACTAAGTTATAGGTTACCTGTGGGTCACCGAATTGCTGTTACTACCAAATGCTGTAACTGTCTCTATCTGCTCCAAGATCTTGTATCCTAAATAATGACCAGTGTTGTTATAAAGCCTAAAATTCTAATATCCCAAGAATGGAATTTTCTCTATTAACTGGTATGTATGGGGTGCTGGAAAAAAGCAGCCTTCGATATCAATAATGTTTAGCACAGCACACATGCTTATTTGGATGTCTCGGCAGCAGACTAGCAGTCGGAGGACATTTCTATAGCTTTCAAAGCAGCAGCTGCTTCGGTGTTATCTAGGAAGACAGGAATATCATCGCACCATCAATGTCTCCATAACCCATTGATTTGTGAGATAAGAATATGAGTAACTCATGCTCCATCCCTAATGTACTTTCTTTAACAAATAACTACTGCAGATTTCTGACAGTTACTGATGACATCAGGAGATATGGTGGAACGTTCTCTGGGTGCTGCCACAGCACAGACATCATCTAACTTTGCTTGCTGATGGAGATAATAATGTTTAAGTGTCAATTTTGAGGTCTATATCTTAATATGTGTAAATACCGAGATCCCTCAGGCATGGGTCAGTAAGACAGAACATGCAGAAGGGAGAAGAATAAGCAAAGAGCTTGTTTCTATGTTCTGTACAGCACTGAGCCTGGAGGAAAAAATTACTTTGTTTATCTCTGAATCAGCAACCATGGTATTAGTGCATTCGCTGTAGGCCTCATGATAAACTATGTCTTCTCCCTTATTTGTATATCATGAGATGACTTCCAAAAGACTCAGACAAAATAAACCCTGCATTCATATTTTTATTTTTATATTAAGGCACTTAGAATCTAAATTTTTAAATATGCCAAGAGTCCCTAAATATGGCTTTGCTTGGAAGGCTAATAGTTATTTAAAGAATCCAAAATATGAATATTTTTTAAATAAGATATTAAATTGTATGAACCAATTATATTTTGGTTTCTTGAAGTATTTCCTAAGTAGTTATATTTTATTGCTTTGTAAATTTGCATATCATAATAACTTCTTTCATTCAGAAAGTCAACTAATCCTTTTGATAGATACATAGAAACAAGCATTGATCATTTCATTGTAAAGATAAAGAGAACACAGAACTATGCATGCGGCATGAATAACTCAGACAAATTAGATGTAGATATATTTTGAGAGTTGGTCTTACCTAGCTAACCAATAAGCCAAATTAAGACAAGAAAAATATCAAATGTTTGTTCTGGGCCAAATGTAAGGTGCATTGATAACAGTGAATGGTTATGTATTGTTAGAACTTACTGAGAAGCATACACTGGAAGTGGATCTTTACCTCTGACCCATTTCATACCCAAGCATGTTTGTTTTACAGTGTCTGTCCTCTAAGGTCTCTTATTCTGGGGTTGGCTGCTCCCCTTAACTCTGTGGCAGAAGGAGTAAATAAAACAACCAGAGTTAAAACACCATGTCCTGAGAAGGACTGGAAAGTAAACCATTTCCATCAGAGGTGACTGTTGTTTATCCCACAACATAAAAATGCCTACAGTGGGAAAGAGCAGCATGAAGTTCAGTCGTGGGCAACTCAGGCATGGAGAAAAGCTCAACAGGAAACTTCAGCAATTGTCTCAACTTCCCTAGTTAGTTTCTGCTAGATACATTGAGTACTTGATTTGACAATGTTTTTCTATCTATCTATCTATCTATCTATCTATCTATCTATCTATCTATCTATCATCTATCTATCTATCTATCTATCTATCTATCTGTCATTTTTCTTTTTACTTTGGCTTGCCATATACTTCATAAACTTCCTAATCTAAAAATATCGCAGATGATTCTCCTGACTATATAAGACTTTATGATATGTTTATATGGCTATATATTAACATTTCTGGAAACAACATATGGGGATCACTTTTCCCCTCATAACTAATCAAGAAGTATCTTCTGTCTTTTGATAATAGCCAACCTAACCTAATCAAAAGTGTCCTCTCTCTAGCTCTCTATATTGAACTACAAACACCAAGCTAGCTGCTGGTACTTTTAAAAGGCACATTGTGAGCATAATAACTCAAGAACATAGCGGACAATGAGGACTACTGAGAACTCAAGAACAATGGCACGTACTGGCTTTGGGAGAGCCTAGGCAGTTTGGATGCTCACCTTACTAGACCTGGATGGAGGTGGGTGATCCTTGGACTTCCCACAGGTCAGGGAACCCTGATTGCTCTTCGAGCTGATGAGGGAGGGGGACTTGATTGGGGGAGGGGGAGGGAAATGGGAGGCGGTGGCGGGGAGGAGGCAGAAATCATTAATAAATAAATAAATAAATTTAAAAAAAGATATGTATGAGGAAAACACAAAAAATAAAAGAATGGATCAGCCCATTAATTCACAAATGAATGAACTATTTGAAGGTGGCCATGGATGGAAAACATTGCTACATTTAACAAACATTTTAAAAGCATATTTTAATTGCCCCTAGTTCCTTCTTCTTTTGCTCTTTGCTTGGGACTGCCATGAGATGTGCTGCTTCCTGACAACTGCCATTATATTCCACCTCATTATTGGCTCCCAGAAGTAGAGTCAGCAAGCCAGAGATAGAACCTCTGAGATTGTGGACAAATTAAATCTGATCAAAGTTGACTTCTCTCAAGTATTTTGAAGGCAGCGAAATCAGAGATGATATCTCATGGTGGCTTTCATTTGCTTTTGTTTCCCCAGTAAAAAATTTTTGTTTCTCCTTTTGTGTGTATGAGAGAGATATACATATTTCTTGTGTGTGTGTGTGTGTGTGTGTGTGTGTGTGTGTGTGTGTGTGTATGTTTTACTGGTTTCAAATTTAAAGTCCTATGAATGATACATAATAGACAAGGTCCCTACTACCAAAGTGATCTCTCCATAGCATTCTTCATTCCTTAAAAACAGCTTTACTGGTCTTGAATATATGATTTGGAAAGTTTCGGCTAAAGACCTATAGGCAATATGTGGATCTGGCAATAAAACCCTAACTAAGACTGTTTATTTGTTTGTTTAGATATTTAGATAACTCTAAAATTATTTTTCTTACTTTTGAGAATTTATATATTATGATGATCCTTTTGCACTTAATGCGACTTCTAAGAATTTGATGGATTTAGATGTTCAGTCCTTGGGTAGTTTTATACAAAATTTTGTTATTTTCCTTGCAGGCCTTTTGCCTTTTTCTGATCCTTTGGAATCCCTATTATGCATAATATTGGTTTGTTTTGTAGTTTCTTTTTTGTACTATATGTTTTCTTTAGTGTTTTTCATTTTTCCTCTCTAGGTATTTGACATGAAGTCTCTGAACCTGCAATTTTTTTCTTCTTCATTATTGAGCATACATTAAATGCTCAGGTTTTTAACTTAGTCATTATAATATTCTAATCCCAAATTTCTGTTTCATTCTCTTTCATTGTTTTATCTTGTAGAATTCTTAATTTTGTTACTGTGTTATTATTTAGATTCTGTTGGAAAGTCTGTTGTGTATGTCTTTTTCTTTTAAGATCATTCTGAACTAATTTAATCAAGTGGTTTGTAGAGGATCAACTTTTATAAGTCAGTTTCGAGTACTGCTTTTTGTTCCTCTGGTGCTATAGGGTTTTTCGTTTTGTGATCCTTCTCGTTTTGTATTGGTGCTTGTGAATATGAAGATGTAATTACAATTTATAAGCTAGATAGGGCTGGAAAAGCTTTTCATAATTGTTGTATGACTGTTTCTGGGGAGATGCAATAGAAACAACCTTTCTCTCCAGAAAGAGAGCAAACCCAAAGTAATGATTCTACCAAAGTCCAACTTTTGGGGATTACATGAAAGAATATGTATAGGTGAAAAGCTGCTTGCAGTAGAGGTTTCTTAAAGGCAGATGGGTAACTGAAAAATCCACCTCAGCCAAGGTGAAGACACATGGAATCTGCTACTATAGAGATCTTTGAATTTTTTGCAGGAAACTCTGCTGATTTAAGAGTCTCCTGTCCTTAGAAGTCCTTATTGTATATCTTAGAAAAAGAGATATAGGTAAGCTTCAGAGACTTCCTGAAAGCTATGAGTTGTCAACATCCTGAGTGTTAACACTCCTCATTCCAGGATGGAATATATTAACTCAGAGAAAATGCTACAGAACAGTCAGTCCATCTATGGTAGTATTAATTTTTAGCATGACACCATCATTTAAGCCTTAAGCCATACTTGTAAGAGATTATCTAGACTCTTTCGCTTCTGAGAATTTCTGTGAAGGACAGCCTAGATTGCATTAATGAATTTGGAAATACTCACCTTAATTGTAAATAGGACCATTCCCTTCTTGGGAGATCCTGAACTATACAAAATGAGGAGAGCAAGCAGAGCACTAGCGGATCTTATTTCACTGCTTCCTGCTCACAAGTGTGGATAAGTTTTGTCAACCTCTTGCTGCTGTGACTTGCCTGCTATGCTGCATTCTGTATGATGCTGATTCACACTTGGATGAAGGAGGGATTGTACAGATTCTGTGAAGATGCTCTTCTTATTTGCTCCAATGTCTTCCCTTCCCATGCACACCCACATGCTGTCACTCCTTCCCTGGAGTTGTTAGTTCTCATCATGGTAAGTGTGTATGTGAATGGATAATAGTTTAAAGTAATATTTCTATAAAAAGTAAGGGGCTATAAACTTTATTCAGATATCACTCTCCTCCCAAGAGTCTTAAAATAATAAAAAGATCAAACAACTAAGAACTCAAGTACAGTGGAAGACGTCAGAACACAGTCCCATTCCTTACTCACATAAAAATTGTGTTAGTTACTTTTCTATGACTTTGATAAAACACGACAAATAAAATAATTAATTGGACTTATGGTTTCAGAGGGTTGGAGTCTATGATGGAAAAGCAAAGGAATGACAATAGAAGACCCAAAAGCTCATATCTCAAACAGCAAGCAAGAGACAAAGAGCACGGTGGGAATGGCATTAGTCTTTTAAAATTGGAAAGCCTCCCCAGTGACACACCTCCTCTAATAAGGCCGCATTCCTAATCATTCCCTAACAGTTCCATGAACAGGGCACCAAAGATTCAAAATGTATGAGCCTATGGAGGCCATCATCATTCAAATTACCAGAATCCATTCCCTGGTTCCCATAGGTTCATGGTCATATTATAACACAAAATATATTTAGTTCAACTTCAAAAGCCCCATAGTCTTTTGCAGTCTCAAAGTCAAAGTCTCTTCTGAAACTCAAGGCAATCTCTTAATTGCAACCCCTGTAATTAAAAAGGCAAATGGCATACATCCAACAACAATGACACATAATACACATTACCATTCCACTATGGTTTTATATCCATAAAAAAATCTAGACTCCACAAATGAGAATAAACATGCAATATTTATCTTCTTGAGTCTTGCTTATTTTACTTAGTAAGGTGATTTCCAGTTGTATTCATATTTTGTCAAATAACATGATTTCATTCTTATGTTTTAATAAAACTCTGTCCATATTTTCTTTAGCCATTTACCTGTTGATGGATGCCTGGCTTGATTCCAAAACTTTGTCTTATAACCGTTGTTGCAATATGTATTAATAGGCAGGTATCTCAGTAATATGTTGACTTAGAGTTTGGAACAGATATTCAGAGTATAATTGGGTCTTGCTTATGTTTGTTTTTAGTTTACTTAGAAGCCTTTGGATTCTTTGATCCAAATATAGAAAAGTTTTCCCAGAAATAGTTCTTCAAGAAGGTTAGGGTAACTCTACTAAGTCTTTGTTTATTGGAGAGCAAGTCATGTACTATCATAAGAAGGAGATATGGTGGTCATCAATATAACCAACTGATAAATTTTAGCAACATAATGTTAGAAAATATTGATTTCCACAGTTTAAAAGCTGAAAAGAAAGTATTCTTGGAACCTGAACATTATTCAAATGTCATTATTCATTATGTCAAAAAGTTGACATAATCTAAATGTGAAGATACAGAAAATGAGATATAATACTTTGCAGTATGGTTTTTATGGATTCTGCTTTTAAATAAACACTACAGTCAGGCATGAGAGTATATACATAAAATGCCAGAACTGAGGAGGCTGAGACAAGAGTATCATGAATTCACAACCAGCATGTGCTCCATAGCAAGATCTTATCAAAAGAAAGAAAGAGTAATTTAAGAAAAAAAAATTAATGCTGTATTGTAGTTTGAATGTCCCTTGTATACTCTTATGTTTAAGTGCTTGGCCCCAAATTAGTGGCTCTGTTAGGGGAAGTGTGGGATTTTAGAGCAGTGAAGCCTTACTAGAGGAAGTAGGTCACTAAGGGTGGGACCTTGAGGCTTTAAGAAAGCCCCCACTTCCTGTTCACACTAAGCTTCTTAATTGTTAACATAATGTGGTCAGTTAGCCTCCTGTTTGGGGTAATATGGCTTCTCTGCCATGGTTTACTATATTCTTCTGAAATTATAAGTAAAAATAAACCATGTTTCCCTTAAATTACCTTTGTTAGGGTTATTGTTTCACAGCAATAAGTAATTAAGATAGAAAATAGTGCCAAGAAGTGGTGCTATTTAATAATCTTGACCATGTAGGTCTTAGGCATCTGGAACTGCTCTTAGGTAGAAAGTAGAACAGTTCAGAATGTTGGTCTAGAAAAGCCTTGAAACTCTGTAAGCATAGTTTAATGGGCCATCCTAATGGGAGGATGGAAGAAAAGAAGACAAAGAAAACTGTGGATTGTGGAAGCTATCTCAGAACACTTCAGAGGGGAAGAAGAATTCTAGTGGGAACTGGGCTAGAGACCATTCAGGTTACATTCTGGTGAAGAATCGGGCTGCATCCTGCCCATGTCCTGCAAACTTGTAAATTAAAAAGTAATGATCTAATGTTTTTGATGAAGAAACTCTCAAAGAAGGGCAACACCGATGCTGCACCATGATTATTGCTTCCTGCTTTCAGTCATATCTACAGTGAAAGGGAACGAGTGGAGCAAAAAGGAAGAAAAATGGAGCAAAAAGAAAGAAAAATGTATTCAGTGGGTTGCAAAGGGGGTAAAGGAGATAAAGTTGGGAAGGGGATATGAGGGATCTTGGAGAAACTGAAAGGTGAAGGGAGTTTAGTATGATCAAAATGCATTGTATACATCTATGAAATGATTAAAAGGGAAACAAGATAAAAAATTTAAAAAATATAAACTATGTCAAGGAATAGTATATGAGTAAGTTTCAAGGTGTGAACAAGGAGAGTGCAGATGACCTAGTCTCTAGGACTTATTAAAGCGATTTATTCCAATAAATAGAAACTACTAGCCTGGTGCAGGAGAATTGTCTGTATTCTGTCAATCATGTTTTGAATAAACACTGATTGGATTGGCCAGGCAGGAAGTATAGATGGGTCAACCAGACAGGAAGTAGAGGTGGAGCAAAGAGAACAGTAGTATTCTGGGAAGCAGGAAGCTCCCTCTGCTAGTCCAGCCCAGACCACCAAGAGGCAAGATGTGAGCTAACCCACTGAGAAAGGTACTGAGCCATGTAGCTACCATAGATAAGAATAATGGGTTCATATAAGCTACAAAAGCTAATAAGAAGACTGAGCTAATGGGCCAATCAGTTTATAGTCTTATGGAGAGCTCTGTGTGATTTTCTTTGAGACTTGCCAACTGTGAGGTATCGGGTAGGACAGAAACCCCAACAAGCATGCCCTTCATATTACACTAGCCCTGTACTGGTACAATCAGAAAGGTGCCTAAGAGGAAAGCACATCATCAAAGGTACCAATGTGTGAAAATTCAAATTCCTTTGAAAGGAGAAAGCCTAAGCTCAGAACTCCAAAGGGGGTTTATTCTCTTGAAAAAGTTTCCTGGGGGAAGCATACAGAGGCTGATGTAACTGTGGTCTAAGGGGCCAAGTTTCATTAAGTGGCATCAGAACTTGGTAGCATTGCCTACTTTTTTCAGGTATGAAATATGTATGATTGAGAAGAGTCATTGTGTCTGCAATCATGGTTCCTTAGAACTGCTGAGGCCAAGAAATGTTTAGCAGGATGAAAACCTCTTCAAAGACACACTGAGCCCACTGTGTGAAGCTGTAAAGGTGAAGTCTAAGCAGTAATGATGAGCAAGGTACCAAAGGCTATGAACATGATGGAAAGAACTTCCGAAGTCAGCTTTAGAGAGACAGCTCATTTTATTAATCCAGGGGTAAGGTGTATAAGGGTTCTTTTGGTTATAGGCAGAAAAGGCTGATTGGTCATGACACAGTACCTATTTATCACACTGGTGGAATGAAAGAGCAAGATTTCTATGCTGAGTTATACAGCATTTGCAGGGGTTAGGGCTAGGGCTAGGGTTAGGCTTAGGGGTAGGAGTTGGGTTTAGGGTAAGGGTTAGATTATGGTTTGCAGCAAATTCTGTGCAGGGTTATCCTCCAAATAAGATCAGGCATTCAAGCTTTGGGACACGCTCCAACTAAGAGAAGTGGAGAAGAGGAAACTCTGCTGAGAAAGGGAGTCTTCCATTTTGCACCAGGCTCAGAGAGCTCTCTGGACATAGTATATTGCAACTTTAATACCAGGGATTCTCCAACAGGAAAGGTCATAGTCACGGGATGTCCACTGCTGAAAGCAGCATTCAGTAGTGAAGCTGGAAGAAAGACTAAATTTTTGTTTCAGGTAGCAGAGATGGAGAGGTAGAACTATGCAAGTCCTGGGAATCCTATCGAATGCCATCATACACACCAAATCCAAGTATGCTTGGGCTTTGAACTTGCTTTAATCTGAACAAGGAATCTCTCCTCACTGAACAATACACTGGGTTGGAACAAATTTTGTTATGTCTCAGACTTCAGTTCCCAGTGAGACTGCCTTCAAGAAAGCCATATTTCCTGATCTTTCCCAATCTCATCAACTGGAAAACAAGAGCTTATGGGACATTCTCATTCCTACCACCACACAGAATGAAACTTTATAGCTCAACCACAATTCTTCTTGACAGTCTGCCTCCTGAATGAGCATGCATTGTGATTGGCCAGCATCCTACTCCTGCTCCCATGGCTTCTCTACTGCTTCCTAGGCTTGGCTGCTTTGTATTTCTCTGGAACTATGAATCATAATACCTTGCTTAAATTCAGATTATTTTATCACAGCAATGAGAAAGAAGTTAAGACATGTAATAAAACCTAAACAATGAAACGGTAGACTGAATGGTACTATCAAATAAAATTGACTAAAAGCAAATAGTTATCAATACAAAAGAGAAGTGTTCATTAGTTTTTTAAGGCTGCAAATAAATAGCATTAGAATTTTTATTTAAACAAATGGAAAGTTTGAAATGATATGCCTTATAGTAGACATTATTACATTAAGAATTTGAGATAAAAAATTTTAATTTGTTTAACAAATGTTATTCTTTAAAGATATAACAAAACATGTAGGCATGCTGTTACTTTCATGCAATTCAGTAAAAATGTAACTGCAGAGACAGATTCATGTGGACATAAATATGCACATAAGTAAAAATAGTAGCACTTGATGCAGTAGGTAAAAATGAGACTATTAGCTATTATGTCAATTTTTCTTTTGGTTTGAAATTTTTCAAAATAAATTATTTGTGGAACTATGTTTTATTCCTAAATACTACCCATCATTTCTATCTTCACCATAGACATGCAAAAAAAAATTCAGAAGTATTTACATGGTAATGATATTGAATATTCCCAGCACTACCACCAAGCACTCATCACAAAAATTAAAAGCATTCCTGGGTTTCATTTCTCAAAAGATGAAACTTCAATGTTAAAACCATCAAGGTGAAAACAGAAAAGAACCATCAATAGCACAATTTTGTGAAATAGCTTAAACCATTAAAATAATGTTTTTATGATATCTTTTTTGCACTTTAATTAAGCCTTTTTTAATATAATCTTTTCTCATTTTACATAGCTATCCCTGTTCCCACTCCCTTCATTCCTCCCACCCCACCATTCCCCCGATTCCCCCATCTACTCCCCAGAAAGGGTACTGGCTTCCCATGGGGAGTAAACAAAATCTGTCAGGTTACTTCAAGGCAAGACCAAGGTCCTCCCACCTATATCTAGGCTAAGCAAGGTATCCCTCCAAAGAGAATTAGGGATAAATCCTGGCCCCACTGCCAGTGGCCCCACAGACTGCCCAAGCCTCACAACTGTCCTCCACATTCTGTGAGCCTACTTTCATCTATGCAGATTCCCCTGCTATCAGTCCACAGCCAGTGAGCTCTCACTATCTCAAGTCAGCTGTTTCTGTGGGTATCGCCATCACAGTCTTGACCTTTTTGCTTAAGTTATTGCTTCTCCCTTTCTTGGGATGGTCTCTGGTATTTCAGCCCAGTGCTTCTCTGTAGATCTCTGTTTCTGCTTCCATCAGTTGCTGGATGAAAGTTCCATGATGTCAACTAAGGTAGCAATCAATCTGATTACAAGGGAAGGCCAGTTTGGGTCCTTTCTAGTGTTGTTTAGAGTCTTAGCTGGGGTCATCCTTGTGGATTCCTGGGAATTTCCCCAGTGCCTTGTTTCTCACTAGTCCTTTGATGGCTCCCTCAATTGAGCTATCTCTTTCCTTGCTCTCCTACTTTGTCCTTCCCCTTCTTGAGCATCCCATTCCCTCATTTTCTCCTTCTCCCTCCCCTTATACCCTTCTCCTCCCCTTCCACTGTCACCTGCCCTCACCATTCTCTAATTTTGTTCAGGAGACCTTGTCTGTTTCCCCTTCCTATGGGGATCCATGTATGTCTCTCTTAGGGTTCTCCTTGTTATGTAGCTTTCCTGGAATAGTGGACTATAGGCTGGCTGTCCTTTGCTTTACATCTAATATCCACTTACTGGTGAGTACATACCATGTTTGTCTATCCCGTCTGCATTACCTCACTTAGGATTTTTTTTTCTAGTTACATCCATTTGCATGAAAATGGAAAATCAGGATTCCATTGGGTAAATATACCACATTTTTTTTCATTATTTTTTTTAATTTATTTATTTATTAAGGATTTCTGCCTCCTCCCCGCAACCGCCTCCCATTTCCCTCCCCCTCCCCCGATCAAGTCACCCTCCCTCATCTGCTCAAAGAGCAATCAGGGTTCCCTGACCTGTGGGAAGCCCAAGGACCGACCACCTCTATCCAGGTCTCCTAAGGTGAGCATCCAAACTGCCTGGGCTCCCCCAAAGCCAGTACGTGCAGTAGGATAAAAACCCACTGCGATTGTTCTTGAGTTCTCAGTATTCCTCATTGTCCTCTATGTTCAGCTAGTCCGGATTTATCCCATGCTTTTTCAGACCCAGGCCAGCTGGCCTTGGTGAGTTCCCAATAGAACATCCCCATTGTCTCAGTGTGTGGGTGCGCCCCTCGCGGTCCTGAGTTCCTTGCTCGTGCTCCGTCTCCTTCTGCTCCTGATTTGGACCTTGAGATTTCTGTCCCGTGCTCCTCTGTCTCTGTCTCCTTTCATCGCCTGATGAAGGTTAATATTCATGAGGATGCCTATGTGTTTGTCTTTGGGTTCACCTTCTTACTTAGCTTCTCTAGGAACATGCATTATAAGCCCAATGTCCTTTATTTATGGCCAGAAACCAAATATGAGTGAGTACATCCCATGTTCCTCTTTTTGGGTCTGGCTTACCTCACTCAGGATAGTGTTTTCTATTTCCATCCATTTGTATGCAAAATTCAAGAAGTCCTTGTTTTGTACTGCTGAGTAATACTCTAATATGTATATATTCCATACTTTCTTCATCCATTCTTCCATTGAAGGGCATCTAGGTTGTTTCCAGGTTCTGGCTATTACAAACAATGCTGCCATGAACATAGTTGAGCATATACTTTTGTTGTATGATAGGGCCTCTCTTGGGTATATTCCCAAGAGTGGTATTGCTGGATCCAGGGGTAGGTTGATCCCGAATTTCCTGAGAAACCGAAACACTGCTTTCCAGAGTGGTTGCACAAGTTTGCATTCCCACCAGCAATGGGTGAAACAGTCCAAAGAATCAATGAAACAAAAAGCTGGTTCTTGGAGAAAGTCAACAAGATCGACAAACCCCTATCCAAACTAATTAAACAACAGAGAGAGAACACACAAATAAATAAGATCAGAAATGAAAAGGGGGACATAACCACAGACACAGAGGAAATTCAGAGAATCATTAGATCTTACTACAAAAGCCTGTATAACACAAAATTGGAAAATATAAAAGAAATGGACATTTTTTTTAGATAAATACCATATACCAAAGTTAAACCAGGACCAGGTGAACAATCTAAACAGACCTGTTAGTCACGAAGAATTAGAAGAGGTTATCAAATACCTCCCTACCAAAAAAAGCCCAGGACCAGATGGTTTCAATGCAGAATTCTACCAGAACTTCCAAGAAGAGCTAATTCCTATACCACATTTTTTTAAATCCATTTGTCAGTTGAGGGGCACCTAGGTTGTTTCCAGGTTCTGGCTATTACGAATAATGCAGCTATAAACACAGTTGAGCAAATGTATGCATGTGCATCCTTTGGGTTTACACCTAAGAGTGGTATTGCTGGGTCTTGAGGTATAAAATTCTGAATTTTCTGAGAAACTGTTACACTGATTTCAAGAGTGACTATACAAGTTTGTACTCCCACCAGCAGTGGAGAACTGTTCCCCTTACTCTGTATCCAGCATAAGCTATCTTTGGTGTTTTTGATCTTAGCCATTCTTACTGGTGTAGGATGGTATTTCAGAGTTGTTCTGATTTGCATTTCCCTGATGGCTAAGGATATTGCGCAATTCCTTCAGTGTCTTTCGACCACTTGCAATTCTTCTGTTAGAAATTTTCTGTTTTGATCTGTACCTCAATTTTTGATTGCATTAGTTGATAATTTGATGTCTAGTTTCTTGAGTTCTTTATATATTTTGGAGATCAATTCTTTGTCTGATGTGGGATTAGTGAAGATCTTTTCCCATTCTGCTCTGTAGACCAGGCTGGCTTCAAACTCACAGAGAGCCACCTGTCTCTGTCTCAGAAAAGCTGGGATTAAAGGCATGTGCCATCACTGCCAAGCATTTTTCCCATTCTGTGGGCTGCCATTTTGTCTTAGTAACTGTGTCCTTTGCCTTATAGAAGCTTCTCAGATTCAGAAGATTCCATTTATTAATTTTTGCTCTCAGTGTCTGTGCTACTGGTGTTATGTTTAGGAAGTGGTTTCCTGTGTCCATGCATTCAAGACTACTTCCCATTTTCTCTTCAATGAGGTTTGGTGTGGCTGGATTTATATTGAGGCCTTTGATCCATTTGGACTTTAGTTTTGTGCATGTGAATAGATATGGATCAATTTGCATTCCTCTACATGCTGGCATCCAGTTACGTCAGCACCAATTGTTGAAGATGCTTTCTTTTTTTCCATTGTGCGATTTTAGCTTCTTTGTCAAAAATCACATGTTCATAGGTGTGTGGATCAATATCAGGGACTTCAATTCGATTCTACTGGTCCACCCGTCAGTTTTTATGCCAATACAAAATTATTTTTATTGCTGTAGCACTATAATAGAGCTAGGTGTCAGAGATGGTGTTACATCCACAAGTTCCTTTATTGTAGATGATAATTTTGGGTATTCTTGCGTTTTGTTTTTCAGTATAAAGTTGAGTATTGTTCTTTCAAGGTCTGTGAAGAATTGTGTTGGGATTTTGATGGGGATTGCATTCAATCTGTAGATTGCATTTGATAGGATTGCCATTTTTACTATGTTGACACTATCTGTCCAAGAGCATGGGAGATCTTTCCATTTTCTGATATCTTCTGCAAGTTCTTTCTTCAAAAACCTTAAAGTTCTTGTCATAAAGGTCCTTCACTCCTTTGGTTAGTGTTACCCCAAGATATTTTAAGTTATTTGTGGCTGTTGTATTTCTTATTTCTCATTGTATTTCTTTCCCAGCCCTTTTATCATTTGTATATAGGAGGGCTATTGATTGTTTGGAGTTGATCTTGTATTCTGACACATTACTCAAGGTGTTTATCAGCTGTAGGTGTTCCCTTGTAGAAGGATCACTTATGTATACTATCATATCATCTACAAAAGTGAAAGTTTGACTTCTTCCTTTCTAATTTTTTGTCAGGACCAGATAATTTCAGCTCATAACTCTTCCAGAATTTCAAAAAATAGCTAATACCAATACTCCTCAAATTAATCCATACAATAGAAACAGAATAGATGTTGCCAAACTCTTTTTATGAAGCAACAGTTACCCTAGTACCCCACCACACAGGGATGAAACTAAGAAAGAATTACAGACCAATGCTCGTCATGAACATTGATTCAAAAATATTCAATAAAATACTGCAAACCAAATCCAAGAACACATTTTAAAAAATTATCCACCATCATCAAGCTGGATTCATCCTAGAGATGCAGGAATGGTTTAACATACAAAAATCTATCAATGTAATCCTCCATAAATAAATAGAGAAAAAAAGCATATGATCACCTCATTGGCTATTGAAAAAAACATTTGTCAAAATCAAACACCCTTTCATGATAAAGGTCTTGGAGAGATCAGGGATACAAGGAATGTATCCAAACATAATAAAAGCAATATACAGCAAGCCAACATCCAATTAAATGGAGAGAAACTGAAAGTGAATCCACTAAAGACAGAAACAAGACAAGGCTGTCCACTCTGTCCATATCTATTCAACATATTACTCGAAGTTCTAGCTAGAGCAATAAAAGTAATGTTTTACCATGATGGAATACCATGCAGTGTGCATGCCTTTCTCTGTCATGCCAGAGTTTGCTTTTTATGTACAATTGGTTTTGCTCCCTCCACTTACATAAGTTCTATTTGATACTGGCTTTTTTTTTTTAAGGACAGCAACTGTGAGTTGCCTTAGTTATTCACTGATTTGTTTGTCTTGTGCTTATTAAAAAACTGTTTATTGTGTGCCTCATATTCCTCAAGCACTATTTTATAAACTATGTATATAAGGGACAGCAGAGTAAAATAAAACATAAAGAGTAAATTTTAGTATGATGTGGAAGGTCCTTCTATGTGTTGCTTTTACTAGTTAATGAATAAAGAACTTCTTTGAGCCTATGGCAGGGAAGAAGAGATCTAGGCAGGGAAAGCTAGGTTGTATGCTGGGAGAAAGAAGGGCAGAGTCAGAAAAGCCATGGAGCCTCCAACAGAAACAGGTGCTGGAAACTTTACCCGGTAAGCCACAGCCACGTGGCGGTACAGAGATTAATGAAGATGGGTTAAATTAATATGTAAGAGTTAGCCAATAAGAAGCTAAAGCTAATGGGCCAAGAAGTGATTTAATTAATACAGTTTTTATGTAATTATTTTGGGGCTAAGCAGCTGGGAATCAACAAGTGGTCCTCCTCCAACATTAGTATACCAAAAGTTTTGTACATTAATAAAGTTTGGGGGTTTAATAAGTAAATCAAAAGATTATAGGTCACCTGATGTCTGTGAGTATTATTTAAAAATAAAGTAAATGGTTATTGGAGAGGATGTGTTTTTAGAATAATTTATTAGAAAGAGACTTAGTAAAACATTGATGTTTTTGAAAGTCCTTTTTGAAAAGTTCTAGAAACTTTAGGAAGTGGAGCACAATGGATGAATTGGGCTAGTAGGAGTGTCTTAAAAGGTTCTTCTGGGTTTGAGTACCTTCCATAGTCTTAACTTCCTATCTAACATCAAGCAAAAAAGTTGCTCTATTCCTACTACCGCATGCGCAGACCAGTCTTAAGTAAATTCTCAAAATAATAAACTTTAATGTATCTTTCTACCCATAAGTTGTTTCTGTCAAGTATTTACTCTAAGCTACAGAAAAGCATGTGATACACTCCATGCGTTAAATCCCTTTCTGTTTCCCTATCCTCTTTCCATCAATCTTTGAGCCAAATCTTCTCTCTCTCTCTCTCTCTCTCTCTCTCTCTCTCTCTCTCTCTCTCTCTCGCTCTCGCTCTCGCTCTCGCTCTCTCTCGCTCTCTCTCTCTCTCTTATATATATATACCTAACATTGTACTTATCACCCTTTTATGCAATACAGGACAATGCACTTTTCTTAAAATTCATAATCATTTCTGGAAAGTCTCTTTGGTCATGTAACATGACAACAGGAGATTTCTTTTTAGGACTTTGATGTCATAGCAAATCTTTAGTCTATCACAAGCATCATTATAATTTGTCCAGTTTGAGTGATGTAGGAGGGTGGGGGGAATTGAGAATGTTTATAAGAGATTTATTGCATAATACAACATTAAATAAGCACTAAGAAGAAAGAGAACATGGGGACAGGGTGTGAAAATATAAAATAAGTTCTCTCAGATCAATGAAAATAGGGGAGCAGTGACCCAATATTGTTGGATGGAAAATATATGGCAGAGGTTAGAGAATGAAATGTTTAAACTGAGATCATAGAAGGATGACACTAGGGTTGAATGGATAGAAGGACCATTAGAGAACTCATTCGCATCTGTTAGCAAAATCAACAGAACTTATGGCAAGGGTAATGTTTCAGAGACTGACACTTTGGCAAAATCAAAAAAAAATTGAAATTATTTTAAGAAAAATAAGGTATAAAAATAAAATAAGGCATACAAAAGGTATTTTAATATAAAAATTATTTATTATTGCAGATAGCAGCATATGGACCATGATGGAGTCATGTTGTGCTGAAGCTTGGTAATCTCTGATTCATTCTGCATATCCTGCCCACAGCACAGATGACTTCTATTAACATTAAACCGTGTCCTTGGATAGTCATATTTTACATTTGAACATTTTTGTATTATCACATGGAGTTAAAACTGTTGTGAAACTGAGACATATTCAGCAGGCATTGTATTAGGAATAGTGAATTAATCATAGACAACATTGATAATGGACTATGATCTGACAATCATTACCTGAGTGCAAACCATAAATCAAATTGTATCAAACAAGAAAATCCTCCAACCAAGAAGGCACATATTTGCAATACAAAACTAAGCAGCATCAATGTAGGGACCAAACATGCCTAACCTTTTGACACTGTGCCTGATGGTACTATTTGCACAATTCATAATTCAGAATTGTGTAATCAAGGCACACACAAACACAAGTCATATAAAAAACAAACCTCGGGGTTTTAGGAAACTTTATGATTTTATGCTGGGTCACGTTTGTAACAATCCCGGGGTTCATGTGACCCATGAGTCACAGCTTAGATGTACTGATAGACACTAATCTGAAAAAAAAATCAACTGTGAGGACCCACAGCAGTTTTAGCCAAATCTTGGAATAACTGTTGAGAACATCTGATGGAGTATTTTAATACCTCAAGTTTGAAATGAAAATGATAAACTTTGAATAATTGTTGGAAACTGAAGAATATTTGCTATCTGCCTCATGTACATTTCAGTAACAGAACCAGAGCTCAGATGCCAATTGGGTAAGGACTTTTAAAGTGGGAGATTCAAGAATCCTTCCTCCATGCTTGCCTGTGTGGCGTCCCTTGGGTTCTAAGGAACTGTTAAAACCAGATCTGCCTTACTAGCTACAACTCACACAAATGCATGCAACAGGCATCCAGGAAGTAACGCGTTCTTTCCCACACAAAGCATTTGCTTTCCAGTTTTATAACGTAATCATATCTAGATGAATTGGGGGCATTTCTCTTGTGTGGCTCCACTATATGCTCTTGAAGGATGTTAGAAATATAAGTTATAATGTTAGATAGATTCTTTACCAAATAAGACATGTGTTTCCAAAGCACATGGAAGGGATTTTATGATACATTTGTGCACATCATTATATAGATTTTGTATTTTAAGAACCCTTTTAAATACTGAGCAACTGCACAGATAACTGAGATTTGCATTCTCGAGGGATGCTCTGTTGGAACTTTTTCTTTGCCCAAAGTCTTAAGGCATTTTATTTATGTAGTGCTTCAATTCACCTAACTAAAGATCTGGCTTTCTTTCATCTGTCGTTTGAACTGCCATATTGTAATGTTAATAATGAAAATCTATCAATTAATTTCCTTTTGCTTTGCATTTTAATGTTATAAAATTTGGAAGCATATATTTCAGTAGTTTGGCAGAAAGATTTTCAATTGCAAAAATTCAAAAGGGAAAATCACTCCAAGTTTGCTCTGTTAGTGCGCTCTTCACCAGCATGAATCATCCCATGCTATTTTATATAATGACTCTGCTCAAAGACTGGTTGTTTATGGTATATGCCCAGTCTATTAAAATGATATGAGGAAATAAATAATACATGAGTAGAAATATCATTGAAAATGGAAGAGACTATCAAAATGCCCCAAGACTCAGAGAGGTATGGTGAAGAAATAGGTAGATTAAAAATAGATGGTCAAATAACTATTTGAAGGGAAAATTCAATCTAATTTTGAGATTTCTATAGATTTTCTTATGCTCAATCATTATAAACACCTTACAGTCGATAAGTATTTGTAATATTGTTCATTGCCTCTAACAACCTCTTAAACCAACAAAACTGATGAAAAAAAACTTTCATCTAGGTGCTGAAGTGATGGTTCAATGGTTAAATCTCTGACTACTCTTCCAGAGGTCCTGAGTTCAATTCCCAGGGACCACATGGTGGCTCAAAACCATCTATAGTGGGATCGGATGCCCTCTTCTTGCATAAAGTCATGCATGCAGATAGAGCATATCTGTGTGCGTATGTGTGTGTGTGTGTTTGTGTGTGTGCGTGTGTGTGCGTGTGTGTGTTTGTGTGTGTGTGTGCGTGTGTGTGCGTGTGTGTGTGTTTGTGTGTGTGCGTGTGTGTGTGTGTTTGTGTGTGTGCGTGTGTGTGTGTGTGTTTGTGTGTGTGTTCTGTTAGTTTTTTTTAAAAAGAACTTTCATCCTAGTAGGACTGGGATGCTCTCACAATGAGTCATTTGAGTTTGTGACAATTCTGTATCATCATTAAAAATAGACTGTAACCCAGGGCCCAATAAGCCGTAAGTCACACTTGTTTCTGAGATAAGATCTTGGAAAGACAATGCTTAGAGATTTAATAACGGACATGAAGGTCTCTGCAAAAGACCAGAGAGCAATAAGAAGAAAAATAGACTGCCTTTGACTCATAGTGTTTTAAATAATAAGACTAAATTCATCTGCTGAAGAAAACTTTCTGAAAGATTTTCATTCATAAATAGTGTTTTCTGACATCTTTTCAGAGCTATTGAAAAGTGAAGAATGAATAATCATTTATTATTGAGTGATGTTTCCTAATGCTTATAACATGTCAAATTTCATTTTAAATCCTAAAGAAACGAGCAAAAAATGACTGGGAAGAAACTTGTTTGTATAGTTTCCATACTTAGCTTAATTCTTTTGAAACTTTGCTCAAAGAATTTTTACTTTTAAATATAATTAGCAAGCTAATAGAAATCTATAACTAGTAGAACTTGTTCTCAATGCCACTAATCTTTAAAAGTGTCTTGAAAACATAAAGTAATTTAAACACTGAAGAGAGCACAGTTGCTGCGACAAAGTTTAAATGAAGTCACAGCACTACTAAACTCATAGACTATGGATGTTGCCATTTCAAGAGTGAATTTAATGTAGGCTGCTGCCTGAGAAACCGTATCACCAGAATTATATCATCCTTTATAGCCAGGTGAAAAGTACCATCTTTCATTGTCAACTGAAGTACATCCACTTCAAAAGCCAGATGAAAAGCTGTTGTTACTCATGCTGGCATTCTTTGGGGAGGTCAAATTTGTCTTAGCCTCAGACTGTCCTCTCATTCTTCACTCCAAATGAGCTCGCCTACAGTTCCAAAATAAAGGTATTAATTGAGTGGATAAGTTGTACAACTCTTGGAAGAAGCTATAGGTCCAGAGGATTGGGGCAATAGAGTTGACTTATGTTAAGGGGCATAGCCTTGGAGAATCTCATACATCATGGTTGAAGCTGTGGATCTAAAGAGAGAATAGAAACTGGTGCAGATTAAGGCAACAGTCATGGTAGAAATGATGTTGTTACACATCTTGTGGAGGAAGCTCTGGACCCAGAGAGGAAACTAAAGCTGACCCAATGTGAGATACTCGAGTTTGCAAATCCTACAACACCTGGCCAAAGTTGTGTAAACAGATAGGAGGTCACAGCTAATCCAGCCAAAGACAGTCTGGCACGCAGACATTAAACAATTGTGGGGAAACTACAGAAGGGGTTGAGCCAGAGCCAGCACAGGGTATGGTAGCTTGTGGAGAGAGTCACACCACACAGACAAGCAAGTGTATGTTGACCCTTGAATAGTAACTATTAATGCAGATGGTAGCTCACTCTCAGAGAAGACCAAGGATACAGCCCTGAACACTAGTCATGTAAGAAAATGACAACTCAGAGTTACTACAAATTAGTAATATCCTGAACAATGCAAATATTTCCACTGAGAAAAGAAAGTTTACTTGAATTTATTTTTTTAAAAAAAGATTCAGCCAGTAAAGTAACTTCAGGTGTATATGTTGCCATACAATAATAAAAATTTAAGAAAACCAAAGAAATATGTCTTCTCCAAAAAAATTACTAATTCTGTGATAATGATTTGAATGAGAACTCCTTGGATGAAATCCCAGACAAGTAATTCAGAATGATGATAACTGTACCCAAATAACATAAAGAAGATATGAATGTACACTATTCCAAGAGAAAAAGCTCACAGTGCTAAATGAAATAAGGAAATCAATGAAATATATGAAATAGAATTAAATAAAGAGATAGTAATATTTTCAAGAGCCAAACTGCAGTGACCCTGGAAATAAAATCACAATAGGTCAAATAAAAAAAAAGCTCAATGGAAAGCCTCACTGGTAGAATAGAACATGAGAAAAACAGAGCATCAGAACTTAAAAAAACAAGGTAGGGGAATTAGATCATCCGGTAAAGAATAATGATAATTTTTATATAAATTGAACTTAGGAAAGCTTGGTGACACTATGCAAAGACCACATTTTTTAAATCATAGTCATAAAATAATGCCTCACCAAAGACACAAACTATTTTCAATACAACCATGTATGAAAATTTCACAAATTTAATAGAAAAAAAGATTCATATTTATGTAGGAGAGGCCTGCCTAACACAAAACATACAGAACCACATGAGATTCCCCATGACATATTATAGCTAAAACACTAAAAACAATGGAGGTATTTATTGCATAAGCTTAATACCCAATATTCCAACATGGAGAGTGAGGGTAAGCTGACTACACTCTAGTGGATCACCCCACACCCATGTGTATATCGGCAGCATTAATCGGACATGATGGGTTATAAAATAAAAATAAAACAAAAACTTGTCGTTTGGGTGGGGTGGATTTGCAAGGAGTTATGAAGAGGAATGAGGAGTGCATATGATCAAAATACGTAATATGCATGATGCGATTTTCATATTCTCAAAAATAAAAACATTTAGATAGATAGATAGATAGATAGATAGATAGATAGATAGATAGATAGATAGATAGATAGACAGACAGATAGACAGACAGATAGACAGACAGACAGATATTAAAGCTTGCAAAAAAAAGAAGTGTCAAGTCACTTTTAAAGCTGGGTCCACCAAAATAACATTTGAATAATACATAGAAAATTTAAAGCCAGATGGATCTGGAAAGACATATTATTACTTCTGACAGACCATAGTAGAAAGCTGAGACTACTTGTACCCATGAAAATTATTGAAGAAGAAATTAAAATTTCATGGTACAAACAGATTAAAGAATGTTCTGAACACTAAGTCATCTGCATAGAGGTTACTAGAAAGAATCCTTCAGTCTACAGAGAAGGATAAATACACCCAAGAGATCACGGGAGACAAATAAGCAATGTCAGGAGAGTTGAGAAGAAGATGTCAAATATGTCTATGAAAACACCACAAAAATTAGCAAAACACCTAGAATTAATGGGTAGTGCTCAATAATTAATCTGAATATCAAAAATCTCATTCACTTTATAAAAGTACAAATAGAAGATTAGTTTAGAAAACAGGATTCTTCTTTTTCTGCATCCTAAAAAATACCTCACCATCCAGGGCATATACCACCTTAAGGCATAGAGGCCGAGAAAGGTATCCCAACCCAGTGGAACTGAGAAACAAGCAGTCATATTTATTTTAATATCTGACAAAACAGATTTCAAAACAAAACTTGTCAGAGAAGAAGGTTTCTTTTTTTTTCATTAAGAAAACTATCTATCAAGAGGAAATTACAATTCTAAACACATGCAGCAAACAAAGGTGCAGCTAATTTCATAATACAAATAGTTCTAGATATAAAGTCATGGATTAATCACAACACAGTGACAGTGGATGACTTCATTACCACACTCTCAACAATAAATAGACCCCTGGGACAAAAACTAAACATAGAAACACCGGAATTAATTAAATGACTTCATAAATCAAATGGATCTGAGAAATCTAGAGACTATCCCACCCAAGCACTAAAGAACACATATTCTGCTCAGCAACCCATGGAACTTTTACCAAAATTGATCACATATTAGGACATAAAGTAAGACTTAACAATGATAGGGAAATCTGAATGGGATGCTATAGTCTATCTGACCACAGTGGAAAACAGTTAGATATCAGCAGCAAGAAAGACTACAGAAACGTGGCAAATGCATGAAGACTAAACAACACACTACTGAGTGATGATGAATTTGTCACTGAAGAAATCAAGAAGGAAATTTTAAAAAAATATTTCTAAAAATGATTGAAATGAAAACAGTAGACTGAAATCTATGGTGCACAACATAGGAAATCCCAAGAAAGTTTATAGCAGTAAGTGCCAGCACAAAACTAACAGAGAGACCAGGTATGGTGGCACATGCCTTTGATCTACATAGTGAGTTCCTAGCCATCCAGGACTATGCAGTCCAGCACTGTTTCACAAAACAATTATATTAAAAAGCAAAACCCAGGGAGAACACAAATTAAATTCAACTTTAATTTAATGATATAATGATATACTTTAGACTTTGGAAAAACAAGGACAAATCAAACCTGGAAACACTACATGAAGAAAAATAAAATGAGGGTGGAAGCTGGAGAGATGGCTCTGCAGTAGAGAGAGCATCTCCTGTTCTTTCAGGGGACCCCAGTTCAGTTCCCATCACCCACACTGGGTGGCTCATTATTGCTTGTAACTCCAGCTCCAGGAGATCTTATTGCCCTTTTGATGTCTCTGCAGGTACCTGCACACATATGGCATACACTCACCCCAAAACATACACATACACATAAATAGGAATTTAATACAGGACAGAAATTAATTAAGTGCAGATTTTAAAATGGGAAATAATACAATGAAGATTTGTTTCTTTGAAAGATGAGCATGCATGAGAAACTCTTAGCCAAATTAACAAAAAAGAAAGACAGAGAAGATACAAATTAATAAAATTGGGAATAAAAGAGAAGTCCTTATCTCTTACCTTGCACAAAACTCAGCATGAGACCTGATACTGTGAAACTGATAGAAGAATTTGCATCAACTTAGAAGCACAGGTAAGGAATTCTGACTAGAACTGTAGCAGCTCCCGATATAGGACCAACAACTAACAAATAGGATCTCATGACACTAAAAGGATTCTATATGGGAAAGGAAGCTGTCAGTCAAGTGAAGAGGCAGTCCGCAGAAGGGGAGAATAATCCTTGTCAACTGCCCATACCACAGAGGATTAGTGTCTAGAATATACAAAGACCTTTAAAAATCAAACATCAAGAAAACAAATGATCCAATTAAAAATGGGCTATAGAACTGAATAGAAAGTTTTCAAAAGAGGAAATACAAATGACTGGAAAATACTTTTAGAAGGGTTCAATGCCCTTAGCCATTAGGGACCTGCAGATTAAAACAACTTTAAGATTCCATTTCATTCCTTCGGAATGGCCAAGATCAAGAATACAAAGGACAAAAAAAAATGGTGATTTGGATGTGTGGGGAACGGGGTATTTACCGTTGGTGGGGGTAGAAACTAGGAGAGCTACTTGTGCCAGTTTGTTTTCCATTGCTGTGATAAACACCATGAACAAAAGCAACTTGGGAAGGAAAGGGTTTTGCTGTTGTTTTCTTTATGTGTTTGTTTGGTTTAGCTTGGTTTTTGTTTTCTTCCATCTCACAGTTCATCACTGAGGGAAGCCAGAGCAGGAACTGGAGGCAGGACCTAAAGCAGAGATCATGGAGGACTGATGCTTACTAGCTTGCTCTCCATGCCTTGCTCATTCTGCTTTGTTATAAAGCTCCAAAGACCACCTGCATCAGTACACAGAGCTGACCCCAGAAGACATGGATTATTTAATGAAAGCCCCAGGACCAGACCCGGTCATGGAGGCTTTTGAGATCTCCAAAATGGCATGGACTATTGGCATTGCTATTGGCTGCTCAATGTAACTAGATGGTAAGACCACATCACTGAAGACAGCACAAAAAATGTGTGTGTGTGTGTGTGTGTGTGTGTGTGTGTGTGTGTGTGCTTAGAGACATTGTATACCCATAAACTCATAGAATATATAAATACTGGTAAATAATAAAGACTTAAGGGCAAAAATTGATGTATTCTACTTAAGAGACAGAACATAACTTCTTGAGTAGGCAGAAATCACCATTACACCAGTGTTCCTTTCTCTCGCCCTTCACTGGCTCACTATAAGAAATGAAAGCTGCTCACAAAGCTGCAAAGCTGTCCAACCCAAGAACTATGGACTAAGTTGGCTCTAGAGAGAGTAAAGCGTTTATCACCAACGGATCACCAATTCCCCACAATCATCTTCCACCCATCACTCCTAAGACTAGATCTTATAAAGGTATGGTTTTGATTTCTCCAACAATTTGTGCAAATTCAGACTTGTAACTTCAAACTTTGGTCATTTCTACAAAATACCCAGGACAGCAATACCTAAGACTTGTGATACCAACAAAATCTATGAAGCTCCGGAAATTTATGAAACTTAGAGGACTCATAAAGCTGTTCCCCAAAGGTTATATAAACAGTAAACAATGGCAATCAGGGAGCAGACTGCCTGGTAGAACAGACTAAAAGGTGGTCAGGAGGGCTCTAGGGAAGCAACTTTCGAGAATCCCCACCTATGCTGGGTTGGGTTTTTGTCTTTTGTTTTTTGTTTCTTTGGGTTTTTTTGAGGATGCTGGTGACTTTCAGTCATTTGTGCTCCTATAAGTAACCCTAATAAACTCATTGACTCTCCAACAGGATTTGGTTGGAATTCTTTTTCTGGTCAGCCTTTGGTGCCCTACCTATAGTGAGCAGGTATGTTTGTTTCACTGGAAAATGACACATAACAACATTCCTATAAATTTGTTATATAGCTTGTTTCTCTAAAATGCTTGTAATGAATTAAATTCACCCCTCCAATACATGGGATGATTAGGGTAAGAAAATTTGGGTGAAGGACCACAAATTAGAATTTCATACCCTGAACGTGACCACAGTAAATGGATGTAGAAAAGTTGCTAAGTGCCTTCTTATGAATTCTGAGTGGACATAAACAAACTAGAGCTCCATCACCCAGTAAAACATCCAGGTGAGTGGCAGGTCATTGCTTAATCTGATTGGTTATAGTCATATCCTTACAGAATCAGGAAGCAATCTCATACAAAGCTGTCCACTTCCTTCCCCAGCACTCACACACGGTAACACCAGGAAAGCAGGAAGAAGCAGTTGCCTTCAAAACTTCAAGAAATCTATAAATAAATTTCTAGTCACCATTTTCAGGTCATATTTTTAATCCAAGAACCTTAACTAAAACAAAATATACTTTTAACTTTTAAACTTGAAAACATATTTTGGTATTATCATTTATATTTTTTCTAATTTGAAGGACTCAATTTGCATAAATTGTTCTCTCCTCATCTTTCCTCTGATAGAAGATTTATAAACAAAACACCAGATTGGCAGATGATGCAGACATGTGGGTTGCATTGCATGGACACATATTAAAGGGCAGATCTAGTTTTCTCGCAGGGTTGCTGAAAAGATACAATTTTAAATCCTGCCCTTTGTATCCCTCTGGTAGAACAGGCGGGTTGCTTCCCCCTCATGTTCTTGAGAGTTTACCAAATGTTTGAGCACCATGAAACCCTCAATTCTCCTCTAAAAACAAACTAGAAGTGTTTATTTTCATGTAACATTTTAGACAAAGAGAATACTTGTTTAGGGTGACCTTTAGGTTCTGGAATAAAATGATTTTAGGTAAATTAATTAGCTGTTATTATCTTCATAAAAACTGCTAAAAATAGGCCGGGCGGCGGTGGTGCATGCCTTTAATCCCAGCACTTGGGAGGCAGAGGCAGGCGCATCTCTGTGAGTTCGAGACCAGCCTGGTCTACAGGAGCTAGTTCCAGGACAGACTCCAAAACCACAGAGAAACCCTGTCTCGAAAAAAAAAAAACCAAAAAAAAAACCTGCTAAAAATAATCAGTTCTTAGGAAAAATCCTAGGAAATAAACATGTATATGTATATGTGTGTATGTGTGTGTATATATATATATATATATATATATATATATATTTGGCCTAGAATAGATATCCATTTCTTTTAAATTAAAACAGAATTAAAATAACAAGAATGACTAATGTATCTATAAGGCCTTAATAACACTGAAATTTACATAAACTATGCTTTCCAAGTACTTAAAATGATAAACATCCAAAGATAATCTGAGCCACATCTGTCTTGCTTCTCCTACGAATCTTGGAACATGAGTAAGCACTACCCAACGCCAAGCTACAAACTGCTTTCTTTTTACTCTTAAATATGTTTGTTGAGCAAATGTGCCCCTCCCTCCGGCAGCCTGTGGAGGGCCTCAGCTCAGCTCAGTTGCCACTCTAGCGGGAGGAGTTATTTAAACACAGGAACTAGAGCACTTGCAAATGACAAATCTTTGTCCGTGTTTTCAAGCATGGAGGCAAACATTGGCAGCAAACACCAGCAGCAATGAAAAGAATCACTTGGAATTTACTTTATTTTCCCTTTATTTAGAATCAGTAAGGCAGTGATCGGTGCAGTCACATAGAGACAGCTACAGCAGGTCCATGCCTCCTGCTGGCAAATGCAGCCCATCTGCCCTCTTAGAGAGGTTCTCAGCAATATTCTACTCTGCCCACCATCACCAGAAAGAGAAACTAGCTTATGCTCTTCCTTTCCAAAGTACCAGGTTTGTGCTACCTCTTCACACAAACACACACACACACACACACGCACGCACGCACAATGCTGGTGGTAGATTCCTTTATACTTTCTATCAATGTTTGCTAATTCAGAGAAAGATTTGAGAAATTCTAATATCCTTCCAAACAGCAGAGTTTGGTTTATTTTCTTCAGCGCCACATTGTTATTTACTGAGTAAAATCATAAATCACTTGTTACATAAAGCTCTTATGTTACTTTGTAAAGAAACATTTAACCCTCTGTTAATGGTGCCTTTGAATTATTAAAGGTTGCCTTATATTTGAAAAACTCTTGATACATTATGAAAACAATGTCACATACAATCTAAACCCCACACAAGGCAAAAAGACAAATGTCCAGCAATCTCCCTTGCAAATCCAAGAGTGGTTCGGTTCTAATTCACCTGATCGCCACCCTAGTCCTGTGATCCAGACAACAGCCCTTCTTGAAGTATCATTTGGTATGTTTCCTGTGAACCTTCTAGAAATTCTTTTCATGTGACTAAAAAAATAGAGTAGAATATGGTGGTTTATGCGGGAATTTACATGCAGGAACATATAAACTGCAAAATAATGAATGGCTTTGTGTCCCAGCACAGCAGGAATTCATGTGAGAAACCACAATGCCTATAAATATTGCTTCTACTCCTCCAAATAGTATCAGTCCTTGACTGCTCGACAACAGCCACACTTAGTTTGCTTTCTTTACAATACGTGATGCGGTATGGGTCTGAGTGACCATTTCAGGAGAATGACCGTGGCTACAGAGAGGACTGTTTGGGGTCAGGTTGATCATGTGTGGTCAGCATGCATGCGTGTGACTATTAGAACTTTCGCACTTTTCTTTTCCTATGGTGTATGATTTGCTCTCCTTACCTTGTTTTGCCCTTCAGAGAAGGGATCCTTTAATGAAATGGAGATCCGTCGTGCCCCTTTGCGACTGCTTTTCCATTTGGTGTGCAGTCAACTGTGTATTTAATACAAACATCGCTTCAGGATTTCCCGAGCAGATAAGAAGAAGCTGGTGTTAGGGTGCAGAGCTGAGAGAACCTGAACGCAAGTAGCCTAGTGAATTTAGCTTGGTGAATAATTATCATGATAAGTATAATTAATAATTATCTTGTGCCAGTGGAGAATTGTACTAATTGGTAATCTCTTCTCTTAAAAGTCCTAATATTTTATTTCTGCTTATTGCTAACTATCAAGTGGAATGTTAATGGAAACGTGGGTGACTGGTATTGTAATAATTATTGCTGTAATCACATTCAGCAGCTAACCTCTAATTAAAATAAATCAGATGATGTAGAGAATTGGCTACACAGAGCTGCGTTTCCAATAATATATCTTATTTGGAAAAATTATTTTCTCCCACAGAAAGCTTTTGAAGATCAGATTAAAAACTATATGACTATATTGCATTTCTGAGGAGATGTTTTCTGTGGCAATATGTAAGTTAATTGCATATTCTTCAGGTGATGGAGTTTTAGGATAAACACGCGTTAGCATGTAATAAGTGCCACCATTTTAATGAAATTATAATATTCTTTCTTTGCAATTATGTGTAGGTCAGCCTTGGATGGTTCAGCGGGTAACAAATATATGTATGCAAACCTGGAAGTTCTTGCTGAGCTCTTAAAAGCAATCAGAGAAATATATCCATATGGCTTTTTAAAATACTGAGTTGTGTGATTAGGGAATGGTCATATTTTTTCTTTTTATTGTTCAGAATTTTCAAAAATCCTATTTATATTAGGTACATGTTAAATACAATTATGAGTACATATGGATATGCATGCATATATGTGGGTTTATACACACATATGTATGAATGTATATATAAATAGATATGATCCCAAATATCTCTTCAAATTATCATTGATGAAGAATGATCAATGTACATCATCAAATAAAGGCACAAATGCTGAAATAACTGCATATATGTCTATCTTCATGTGGAGAGAAATGAAGACAGAATAAGCTTCTAAAATAATAAATTTGAATGATAATTTGAACTATTGTCTGATCTTTCATCACCCTAATGCACAGCCCATTTTCATTCCTTTAGTCAGAAAGCCTTTTCTGGAAATGATTAGCTAGGAAATATTTAATCTTTGTTGATCATATTGGCCATTCCAACTATTCTAGTCTACTGTTCTAAAGCTCTAGTAACAACACATAAAAGAATGCACAAGTGTGTTCCAATATGTCTTTGTTTAGTAAAACATATGTTGTGCTATATTCAATCAATAGTCCACAGCTTGCAAACTCCTGATGTATTAAAACATGTTCATGAGCATTTCACATATATCAAATGCTATTTTGAGTGCAAGAAGAGCACTCAAAATAATAAGTCAATAAGAAATGATACTTCTTCTGTTATCTTCCACTCTATCAAATAATAGCATAAAACATTTATGGTGATATGCTAAGGGATACAATGGGGAATTAAATTAATTTTTCTTGACTTGATTAGGTTCAGAGTTTGAAGCATTAGATGCTTATATCAATGACAATTATTATGAGCTAACTAACATATGGATGATCAAAGGACCTAGAAAGTGTGGTTAAAAGTTAAGTAGAAAAAATGCAAACAGTTGGGTAATTTTTCATCCAGGTACCGTCTTCTATCGATGGGCACAGAGCTGTGGAAAACTAGGTCACGATTGAGACCCAGCTAATGCCCAGGAAGAACACCAATACAGAAGTAAGCGTTAATGATAATAAACTTGAAAGTGAATTTGAAGTAGACAATGCAGCCCAGCTTCTACCTTAATGACTAGATTTTGTGTCTGACCATGAGTGTGGCGAAGGTAGAGCCTTATGGAACAGTAGAAAGCACTAAAAGACATATCATCTAGAAAAAGAGGAATGGGCATGGGGACAACACAGAAAATTGGTTGGGGGAGGAGTACAAGTCAAGGCCATAGCTCAGAAACAACTTTTTTTTTTTTTTTTTTTTTTTTTTTGGTATTTCGAGACAGGGTTTCTCTGTGGTTTTGGAGCCTGTCCTGGAACAACATTTTAAGAGAATGAGGACCTGGGCTAGCTTGCTGTTCAGGGTCAGAGGGAACGAGAGCTTCAAGAGGAGTCTTCTAAACTTTAGAACTTAAAAAGCATTAAAACATTTGGGCCTAAAAGAACTCATCCTGGTGTGTTAGTTTGCTGGCCAGGTTGCTCTGTATATAATTAATAAAGACAATGAAACTGAGAAAGAAACATTTGGGCCTAAAAGAACTCATCCTGGTGTGTTAGTTTGCTGCCCAGGTTGCTCTGTATATAATTAATAAAGACAATGAAACTGAGAAAGAATTCAATTTTATCTGTAATGTTTAACGATTTCTTATTTTAAGATGATTTGAATGAAATGTCAAAATTGGTAAATCTGTGTGGGTTTATACTTTAATCACAGTCAGATTTCCTGAATGCAGGAAATAAATTTTCAAAATAGTTACATTTTGAGAACATACCATTTTTTTCAAGCCAACTTGTTGTCACATGCTCTCTAAATTTGTGTTTATTTGATTTATATCATTATATAGGCATGTGTTAGTTAAGTAATTTAGTAAAGATTAAGTATAGACTTATTAATTTAATTAAGCATTTTTCTTCAATTGAAAGTTCAGTATAATAATAAACTTTAAAGGTCAAATTTTGACCAGTAGTATTAATATGTAACAAAAGTAATGATTAGAGAGGTCATGAATTTGAAAATAACACAGATGGGCATATGGGAGGGTTTAGAGAGGGAAAATACTGTAATTATATTATAATCTCAAAACACAAAAAAAAAAGGCAAAAAGGTGCAGCTTTACTCAATAAGGATAGTGCTTTGAGGCCAGTGAGGAATGATCTCATTCATAGAGTGAAGAGAGGTATCTGCCCAAATCCGGGAGCACTTCGTTATTTTGAGCACAGATAAAACGGCCCACGTGAATACTAGTCAAAAGGCAAAGAAACTTCCCACCAAAATAATGCCATCTGGGAAAGTGAAGCAGACCCTTGAAAGAATCTAGTCCTGTACATCTGTTCCCCACTTTGCCTGACGTCTCATGGAGGCCGCTCTTTGTTTTTTTTTCCCCCTTGGAGATCATGCAGGAATCAACTGCCAAGCATGCCTTACACCTCCATGCCATCTAATTATAGCCTGCAACACTCCAGAGTGCTGACAGTGCTGAGCTATTGACTCTTGACACTCTCTAAAGCTCTTAATTATCTTTTCACATAAGCCCCTTTCAGACCTGTCAACTTCTTTGTATTGTTTATGAAGAAGGGGGGAAACCGTACGAAGATTTCAGGAGTATGGGACTATGCAGTCAGAGCAAGCTCACAGTTACCCTTTGAGAACATTCCTGTGTTGCTCACACACAGACAAGCAAGGGGTATGCAGTACAATCACAGTGACCATTTTGATTCCAATTTGCAGTAGGAATGAGTAAACTTAGAAAAAGTGAAATGAAGTCAATCTTTAATTCACATGATTCTTAAGTTGTTGTTAAACTTTTCTTCAAATCTGGATCACACGTACATATACATACACAAGTGTATAATACAAATATATTCAGACACACTAAAACTATAAACAATGGCTAAAATAGCTTTGTAGAGTTTTGTTCAAACCTCAATTTTTAATTTTTTTTTTAAAAATATATTATCATTATTGTATGTGTGTGCCTGATGTGTTTGTGTGAGCACATGTGATACAGCAGTTGTGTGAGGCTCAGAGGACAACTTTGTAAAGGTATTTCTCTCCTTACACCTTTACCTAGGTTCTAGAAATTGAACAGAGTTCACCACGTTTGTTCATCAAATGTCCGCCACCTGAATCATCTCATTGGCCCCCAAAGCTCAGTATTGAACTCATAATGTGATTAGGAAATTTCAAGGAATTTTCCACAGCTGGTGGGAATAGTTAAGTTAAATGGACCTCTCATGCCTTCGACCATGTCAGGCCTTTGATTCTAACCTCAGCCTTTGCCTCCCTTGTTCTTTTCTGCATCTTCACTTTGTTGAAATAGGCAAGCCAACAGAACCCAATTGAACAGTAAAATGAACAGCACAGGTTATTAAACACTTCCTGTTAAACAGGGAAACAGTGAAACTCGGCAAACATCCAGGAATACACATACCAAATGCTTAGGCATGGACGTATAAGTGAGAACAGGAGAGAAAAAGAAAAAGTCAGGGATCAGAGGAACACTCGGCATTTAATACACAAGAATATTCTTTTTGAATTGTGGGATAGATTTTAACTCAAGAACGTTTTTCTCTCAGACGGTGGTTTTAATTCCATTTACCAGAGATGATGCTTTAAAACATAGCAAGAAGCCTTATCCAAATTAACTATGCTAATGACAGACCCCAGAATAAAATTCAGGTCCTTTTGACAGACAAAGCAAGGCCCTTTGCATAGTAGAAACACTAAATAACGTAAAGGGTGCCATGCAAACCGAGGACGGGACAGGGCTCAGTGTCTCACCGAATATCTGTGCTACTGAACATATTATCTTGGTCCCTGGGTATCAGTGTCTAGGCAGTAAGTTTAGAAGGATGGCACGTAGCTCATAAGCTTGCTGCAAAGCCCAAATGTGGAAATCCATGTAAAGCACATGCAACATTGGCTTCCACGGCTTTGAGCCTTAACAGCTTCCACCCAAATCTTCCTGGGATAAAAAAGACACAGAAGTATACATGAAGGAAATTCTCAAAGAATAAATTTTGAAAAAGATATAGAAATCACAATAAAGTGACCAAACTAATGCACCAACTTACAATCTTGTAATTGCATCAGCAATTGGTTCCAAATACAGAAAAATTCCATCATCATAATAATGGCTATGCTCATTCATATTACACTATAATAAGAATCAAGGAACTGGATAGCTGAGGACCTGGGTTCCATTCCCAGCACCTAGATGGCTGGTGACATCAATTGCACAACATGGCCACAGACATGTACAACATGGCCACAGACATACATGCAGGAAAAACACCAATATACATAATATAAAAAAATAAAAGGTTTTTAAATATCAAATAACAATCATTTTAAGAATGGATGCAAAATTCTAAGGTTGTCAGAGTTGCTTGCTTGTGAGAGATATCTTTATGAAAAGGAGTGAGACATCGGGCACATTCTAGCATTGTTGGGTCAGAGGGTCTACAGCTTCTCTTTCCAAATGTCTGACTCAGTTGTGGTCCAGTGTTGGCAGAAAACTTCAGGCACAATATAAAGTCATGGAGGAATGTCCTCCAGGTCAAAACAATTTCACAAGGCCATGGAAGAACAGAAGGAAGAGCTCAGATAAGGGAATCAAAGATACTTTGCTCGAGCTCCATTTGCAATACTATCACTAGGGGCTATATTCACAATATATAAAGAGCAGTGGGGAAAATAAAAACCACTTATTCTTGAAGCTAGCCCAGAGTCTTATGACTCTCTCTACCATCACCTTCCTTTTCAGTTTCCTGTAATGCCCATGGCTGATGGTCGTACTGGCCACGACATGCAACCCTTTCTTAACAACTCTCTAAAAATAGTACCTCCAACAAGCTGCCTTTTGTGGTGTTAAGTAAATAGGATTTATTAGAACTGTGGTTTAAAATGGTCTATGAGAATATAAACAATACCTGGAATAGGTGGGAAACCCAGGAATATACAGTTAATGGTCTACAGTATTTGTTCTGGTACGTATTTGTTCTTCTACTCACAGATGAAATGTTTTAACATTCTATCTTAAATAAATACCGCAGAATTTAGAATGTGCTTTGTTTCTTTTTTAAGAGACTTATTATTCATTTTTTATTGCATATATACTGGTGTTTTACCTGCATGTATATGTGCCTGAGTGTGTCAGATTCCCTGGGAACTAGAGTTGCATACAGTTGTGAGCTGCCATGTGAGTGGTAGAATTGAATCCAGGTTCTCTGGAAGAGCAGATAATGATCTTAACTGCTGAGCCATCTCTCCAGTTTCTAGAATGTGTGTGTGTGCGTGTGTGTTTGTGTATGTGTGTGTGTGTGTGTTTGGAAACAAGATCATTAACAATGTTTTGAGATGAGTCTCAACATATTTGTTTTACCCACAATATAACTAATGTCTTTTGCAATGCTCACCACATTGGTATAAAGGTGTAAATGGTATAAAGAAATAGGAGATGAGGATAGTTTGGATTAATTCTACGTATTGAGAAAGCTTATCGTAAGGTAATTCAAAACTTATTTAAGTGGGTATATTGAATTTATACAATTCACTTTGTTACAATAAAAATACAATAGAAGTATTTAAGGGGAAAGAAACCCAGGAAGAGTTCATGGAATTCCTTGTGTCTCCAGTCTCAAGCATCACATAAAAGAAAGGATGATTGTACATTTCAGCCCCTCTTATCAATGGCAAAAATCAACTAAATAAACTTACAGATGTCTAAGATTAATTTAAAACAGATTTTAAATTGTCATTTCCATCTAAAACTTGATCTAATTCATAATCAACATATTTCCTAAAGAATTGGTCTTGTCCAGAATTTTAAAACTGATGGCACATTTTTCAGTGATGATCTCCCTCACTTTGTTTACTATGCTGGGTTCATTTTGCAGGACCATCAAAAAGCAAGGACATGCAGGCAAAAATAATTTAACCTCTTCTCCAGATATTTCTGACAATCAACTTTTGGAAAACTCTAAGAGTATATGATATTACACACAAAATATTTTAAAACTGATGGCACATTTTTCAGTGATGATCTCCCTCACTTTGTTTACTATGCTGGGTTCATTTTTCAGGACCATCAAAAAGCAAGGACATGCAGGCAAAAATAATTTAACCTCTTCTCCAGATATTTCTGACAATCAACTTTTGGAAAACTCTAAGAGTATATGATATTACACACAAATCAATAAACTTGAACGTTAGATAATGGCAAACATTACCACTGAGAATTTTAGTAACGTTTTTGTGAATACTAAGGATTGTATTTTGCAAGGCTTATATGGTTATTGTGATATCTCCATTTATTGGATTTTGGGACTCAATTTTTTTCTTTATATTATATCCTTAAGAAAATGGTTTGATAACAGAGCCAAGAATGACACACTTTTAGAAACGATATGGTCTTTACAGACTAATAATGAACAGCTATCTGACAGAACTAATACCACTGAAAATCAAAAGTTACCTGAAAAAAATTAATACAACTGATCAGGGTAACATTAATTTGACAGACAAAATTGAATCTATGTCAAAGGGTACTGAGAAATTATCTGAAAGAATTCATACAACAGGGAAAAACAAAAGGACTTGAGACTTCCCAAGATCAAATTCTTGGTGAAGGCCCTTATGCTGACCCACAGGTTCAAGCTCTTTACAATGAACAAATCTTGTCCCTATGCCACACAGCAGCCTTATATGCTTGAGACAGGATTCAAGAACTAAGAAAATGAATTGAATCATATACCAGGGTTAAACAGGGCCAGAGAGAACCATATACTAACTTTTCACCACAAAGATTAACTAAGGTTGTACAAATAGAGTAACAGACCCAGATGCTAGATGGGTACTTATTGAATCTCTGGGTTTTGAAAATGCCAGCTTAGAATGCAAAAGGATACTTGGGCTTTTAAAGGTTAGATCAGCACCAATGAATGAATGGATCCTGCATACAATGAACATTAAGACATTTGACTATAATACTGAATCTTGGGTAGGAGAAGCAATTTCCAAAGGTATGAGGAGGCATCAAAATGCCAAATGTTTTAATTGTGGTAGCGTAGGACATCTTAGAAGGGATTATAGACAAGAAATTCTTAGGAATAATATCTCCTCTGGGAATGGCAAGAATAGGACTCAGCCTTCAGTTATATGTAGAAGGTGTGGCAAAGGCCAACATTGTACCAATGAATACAGATCAATAAAAGACAGACAAGGCAACCTGATACCATTGAGAAACTCCTCGAGTGGCCTCTCACAGACCCCAGGCCAAAAATGGTCTAGTCATTCCCAGTCACTGTGGAAGACATGTCTCACCAGGAAAATTAAAAAATCCTGATCCTTCTGTAAAAGACATACTATTCTGGATGATGGAATAAACATGGAGGATGGATCACAAATTCCAATAGGAAATGGGAAACGTATATTCTGGCAGACTTCTATAAATGATCAGAGACCAAAGCTAAGAGTGTGTATAAATGGCATTGTAAATGTGTGTTTGATAGATGTGGGTGTGGACGTAAGTATCATTACTCCAGAATCTTGGCATCCAAATTGACCTCTTATAGAGGCAGATGTTCAATTCCTAGTAATTGGAACTCGATCTCAAATGAAAGAAAGTACAAGATGGGTTGAATTTATAGGGCCAGAAGGATAGAGAGGAAGGCTGAGGTTGTGTGTTGCTAATATTGCAGTGAATTTATGGGATTGTAACCTGCTACAGCAATGGGATGCCCAAATTAACATTCCTGTAATACCAGAAACTCATAATTCTGAGAAGGATATTATAATGTACTATACACAAAGGTCACCAGCCATTTAGGCTGTACAATAACACAAAGCAACTAACAAACCTTTAGAGGCACCAATGGCCCTACATTTAAAATGGTTAACTGAGTAACCAATATAGGTTAAACAGTAGCCGTTAACAGAAGACAAACTGCAGGATATAGAATAGCTGGTACAGGAGCAACTAGATGCTCACCATATTGAAGAATCAATCAATCCTTAGAATCCTCCTGTATGTGTTGTTAAAAAGAAATCTGATAAATGGAGAATGGGGACAGATTTAAGAGCTGTCAACAAGGTAATTAAACCTATTCACCCTATGAGCCCTCTACAATCTGGAATTCCTCTGCCTTCTCTATTACTAAAAGGATGGCCTCTTATAGCTATCTATTTAAAAGATTGTTTCTTCACTATACCTTCACAAGAAAAGGACAGAGAAGAATTTGCCTTCACAGTGGCTACATAATAATTCTCAACCTACTAGGAGATACCAACGGACTGTCCTTTCACAGGGAATGCTCAATAGCTTCACCCTATGCCAATATTTATTAAGTCAGCCATTGGAAATAATAATCAAAAAATTTCCTAAAATTATAATTTACTATTACATGGATGATATTTTGCTATCTGATTCAAACATAGAAAGAATGTTTGAAGAAGTAAAGAAAGTTTTGCCAAAATGGAGATTACAAATTCCCCTGAAGAAATGCAGAGAAGAGATTCTCTCAATTACCTAGGTTATAAAATAGGTTTACAGAAAATTAGAACACAAAAGGCACAAATTAGGAGAGACCAATTGCAGACTCTCAACGACTTTTACTGATTGTTAGAAGACATTTCCAGTCTATATCCAGCTATTGGTATAACCCTGATCTAATAGTTCATTTAAATAAAGCCTTAGATGGTGACAAAGACTTAAATAGTCCTAGAGAATTGACAGCTGAAGCAGAAAAGGAATTGATTGTTGTTGTTAATAGCAATTAACACAAAACTGATAGAATTAACCTTATAAATAGAACTACTTGGATCCTTTCGCCAGTTGTATAGGACACACCAATAACTAGAGCATGTACATTCTATACTGATACAAACAAAAATCAGAAATGGCAGGTTACAAATCAGAAGATTTAAGTAAGGTGGAACAAACCCTTATAATTCTGTCCAAAAGGCAGAATTATATGCTATTCTCATGGTACTAAGGGATTTTAAAGAACCTCTTAATGTAGTTACTGATTCACAACATGCAGAAAGAATTGTCTTACATATTGAAACCACTGAATTTATAGCAGATGATAC
The DNA here is from genome assembly GCF_037038515.1 of Microtus pennsylvanicus. Classification (NCBI taxonomy): domain Eukaryota; kingdom Metazoa; phylum Chordata; class Mammalia; order Rodentia; family Cricetidae; genus Microtus; species Microtus pennsylvanicus. The sequence continues at coordinate 95,559,625 of NC_134583.1, forward strand.
AGAATTGACTTCAATATTCATACAGATTCAAGACATAATTAGGAAAAGGCTTTGTCCCATATACATAACACACATCCAATCCCATATGGGTCTGCCAGGTCCTCTAGCACAAGGTAATGCAGAAATTGATCAAGTATTGATTAGAAGTATGTTGAAGTCCTCAGAATTTCTTAAGAGACATCATGTCAATAGCAAAGGTTTAAAGAAAGTTTTCTATTACATGGCAATAAGCTACAGAGATTATAAATGGATGCCCTACTTGCTCTTTCTATAACCAAGCACTGCTACCTGCAGGGAGTAACCCAAAGGGTACTCAAAGGAATAAAATTTGGTAGATGGATGTGTTCCACATTGCAGAATTTGGAAACGTAAAATATGTACATCACACCATTGACACTTATTCAGGTTTACAGTGGTCGACTGCTTTGAGCTCAGAAAAGGCTGATTCAGTAATCACACACTTATTAGAAGTTATGGCCATCATGTGTATACCTACACAAATAAAGACAGATAATAGTCCAGCATATGCCTCTAAGAAAATGAAACATTTTTTGCTTATTATAGTATAAAAGATATTACAGGTATACCACACAATCCTACAGGTCGGGCAGTTGTAGAAAGATCAAATTGAACTATAAAAGATTTATACGTTAAACAAACAAAAAGGGATGAAAAATACCCCCAGAAATAGATTGCACAATGCTTTATTGACCTTGAATTTTCTTAACGCTAATGAGAAAGGGACTACAGCAGCAAAGATACATTGGATAATTGATGTGGGAGTCTCCTCAGTGTGCTGTGATTAACATTAATAAAAATAAGTGGGGCTCGCTCTCCCCCACAGATTGGTGCCCAACATGGTGAAATAAATTCATGTAAAATCTGAGAGGGCTTGGAAAGGAACTCTAGATGCTACACACACACACACACACACACACACACACACACACACACACACACAAAAACAAAAAAACAAAAAAAAACAAAGTTTAGCCACATTTATTTTTTCAGCTGGCAGTTTGCCACAGTTCCTTTAAGAGAGATTTTCCTGATTCAGTGGTAGCAACCTCCTGGTTTCAAAACAGTAGCTTTCCAGCCACGGGCTGTGCTGTTAGCACAAACTCTGCCTCTTGCAGGAGACCAAGCACTTGAATAGAGTTTGTGAGCAGACTGCCGCAGCTTGCTTAACAGCAACATGGGAAGTGGGGCAGCGAATGTGGATCAGAGGTTCAAGAGACTCCGTCATGCTGGACTGGGCAGGGCAGGCAGGCAGTACCATATTTTACCTAGTAATGTCACAGCTTAAGTTTTATTTGCTTAGCATTTTAAAAATTGCTCCTGGACAGAAAATAATTACAGATATGCAATAAAGACAAATCCAGATAAAAAGATCTATAAATAGGTCACAGTGTTGGATAAATGTATATAGGCTTGGGAGAGAGAAGGAAAAGAGTATAGAGAGTTATAAATAGAAGTAAATGGTTTTTAAAGAAAGGTAAAGTCATTTAGAAGACAGAGTACAGATAGTTATATATTAAAAGGAGTAAAGAAAAATAAGCCATGTAAAAATGGAAAATTCACAGAGAGTCTGGATTATGTATATTATTGCATTATCTTTGAATTTTTTGACTGGCCTTTCTGCAAGGAACTGCCCATGCATCGACCATGGACAAAATGCCCGATGTCCAGACAGGACAATAAAAAAGACTGTCAAATCTTGCCAACACAGATTAAGATGGTTTTGAAAAATTGCCTGCCTCTGAAAATGCTCTGTCAGTTATTCTAGGCCTCAGCTGAAGTTGGTTGTTCCAACGTTTCAGATCAGACTCTGGGTGACTGCCCAGGTAGCCAGTTGTCTCTGTCATTTGTTGCACATTTTGGGAGTTGCTTGATTGCACTTCCTGCTTACTCAAGTAATATTATTTACCTTCTTGGGTCTTCAATGTAGTTGAAGATTAGATAGTTGTAGTTACTTTCCTCTCATGACTTGGCCAAGTTATTTATAATAAAAGTTTGAACTCCCTAGGATAAGATAATTATTGAGACATGTATCAAGTTTCTTGCTTGATATTGTTTATGTTGGTTGTAATTTTAATTTTTATACCTGATATTTGTTTTTATTGTATACAATTTTGTAGTAGGCTTAGAACTCTCTTTAAACAAAAACGGGGAGGTGCTGCCGGAAATCCTTCAGCCAGTAGCCTTTAAGTTACCACCCACTTGGGTGAGGCCCCGTATATTATAAAATGGTGATGTAAGTGTGCCATTGCCCTCTCTTGCAGCTATAGGATTTGGCTTCTGTTCCCTGTTTTAGCAGAGTACTGTGATCTGTGAGCCTACCCCAAAATAAATACCCCTTTATTATACTCAATTCTGAGCTAGTGTGGGATTACTTTTTAGCATCCATCTTCAAAAGAAGGTAATCATCAGCTTCACCCAGCTATAAACCCTGTTATGTACAATATAGACCTGCCTGCAAGACATACTAGTACAGTAGTGGCATAAATGTAATGGAAGCAACCAATCACTTTTTTCAAATGGGTTTATCTATGAGATATAACCCATACCTAACACTAACAAAGTATCCAAGAACCTGAGACTAGATAGGCCATGGACCCTATGAGAAAGACTTGCATTATTAATGTACTAAACATAATTAAATGACTCCTATTGGTATAAGAAATAAATGTCAAATTGCTGTACCTATAGGTGTGAGGACCCAAAGATGTGAGCCTGTTCCACCTTGACTGGAGGTCAGGAAGTTTGAGCTGATTTCTGCCCTTTCAAAGTTGTTGACAACAGATGTGGTTACAAACAAGAGATTCTGACATAGGTTATGGTTAATTAGTATTTTGGGTATAGAGGTGAATCTGTCCCACGTCAACCAAGGGTCGGAGAACTCAAGTCTATTCCTTATTATCATGTTAATGAAGTCTGTTGCCTCCTCCCCCCTTTCCTTTTGGAAATGAAGTATATAAGCATGTGGAAAATAAGCTATGGATGGATTCAGTATTCTCTGAATTTCTCTCCCAATGCTGTACTGTGTTTCTGCGCCTTATTTCTCTCATATCACTGCTCCCTTTTCTTAATAATTCTATTTCTCACACTTCTACCCTGGAACATATGAAATTCATCAAGGTTGGTCTTCGACATATAGGTCAGAACATCACATCACTCAATTTTCATCAGAGAAATTTCTTCCTACAGTAGATTGTAATTAAAACATAAACCAATAACTGGACAATATACAAAGAATGAGAGATTTTGGAGAACTCATTCATAAATAGGATGTTTTTATTAAGCTCTTCAAGGCTCAAAGGTCTATGCAGAAAAAGAAACAGAAAATTTGGAAGAGCTAAAGGTGATTCCAAGGATAGCGTTTTTCAGACATAACAGGAGGGATACATGTGTGAACTCACAAAGATTGACAACACACACAAGACCCACACAGATTCAAACCAGATGAAAATCTCATCATTGAGAACAGAAATTGGACACAAAGTCCCACCCCTACCCAAGACACTATTTGCAATTGATACCTGCTGAAGAAAGGGAAATCAGCGTTCTCCAATGGAGCAGCACTAGATACTGATCACACTCCAGGGCAGACTATGCTAGGAACAGTTAATCAACACAAAAGGACCTTTGAGATTTTTATTTGTTTGGTGGCATTTTTGTCCCATTTGTTTTTATTTGTTTATTTTGATTTTAACTTTTTTATTTTTTATTGTTGTTTGGAGAAAAAAACATTAAGCTGAATAGGTAGGGAGATATGAAGAATATGAAGAAGATGGGAGATGGGAAATATATAATCAAAATATATCATCTGAAAAAATCAAATAAAATGCAATTAAATTTTCCAAAATAAAAATATGGATGCACCAAGATTGAAATGCTATACAAACTAAAGTTATAGTTGGCTTTAGAAAATTCCCTGAATGTGATCTTTGAATATTGATAAATCATTCACAGATCAAATTACTCTTCTAAACCTACCTCAAGAAAGCCATTGTTTCGTTATAAAGGTCATCTCATTTGAATTAGAATATATACCAGTTTTTGTCTTTACTATAAATTCACATAATTAAGACACAATTCATTAAGATCACCTTTTTAGCTCTATTCATAATACCACTCCCTACAAAATTCACACAGACATACCCTTGAACAGAAGTTCTATGGTCTATTGTGTTAATTTAAGGAATTTTTTTTAAGACCACTGGCATGACTGCCTATTTGTTGATTTCTCATGGGAGGCCTTACCCTCTCTGAGAAGTAGATAGGGGAAGTAGGAGGAGGGAGAGGGAACTGGCATTGGTATGTAAAATGAAATAAATGTCTTTAAATTTAAAAAAGTAAGTTAAAAACGATGTTAATGCTGTGACTTTTTCAATCCCTGCAGAGTAAGAGAGACAGCGTCTGTGAAATGCACAGCTGGACTCTGAAGCTCCTTTGCTCTTTGTATCCCCCTTTCTGCTGCCCTTCTCTTTTTTCTTTCCTTGTCCTTCATGAGGACACAGGCCATGAACACAAATTTCATTTCCTCCACCCACTCGGGTGCATGGTCTTCGAGCACTGGGGTAGAACACAGGCTGCCTCCAGTTTGAAGTTTTTACCTGCTAGCTGTCTAACTTCAGCAGATTATTCAGCCTCCTGTCATCATAGTTTCATCACCTACGAAATGAAGCAAATGACACAACTTCTCATGGCTGCTGTGAGGCTGAAGACTGTTTTCTGTTCAGGTGTCAAATGGTGGAGACTATATCACAATTATCCCTGATAACACCTGCAAGTTCTTTCTAAGTCACTGAAAGTAATGAGGAAATTATCCATTTGACAATACTGTTCATGTGATAGCTTATCACAGATCCAGAAATCTCTGCGTAGATACATTTTTGCAAATGTGTCAACATATTCTATTTAAACTAAATGAGGTAATAGTGTTTTTTCTCCAGGAATGAAAACAAATTTTAGGAATCCAAGTCCATTTTCAAAATACTCCTGAGAAGTAAAGAGAATTAGAATTCAGAAATTGAATTTACTGATCTTTTTCTTTAAGACAGTTTCAGTATGCAGCCCAGGCTGGCCTCAAACTCAGGATCTTTCTACCTTAGGTGCCCTTCCACCTGCTTGCCCTGCACCCAGCTTACCTCAGTCTTTGGGTGTAAGAACATCACAACTTACATGTTGGCAAGTTCACTTTTTGGTCTTTAACTCTCTTCCCCAAACCAACTCAGGACTGCACTCTCGGTGAAAACTCCTCAGCCATCACCAACCCTGCTTGCCTTGGGCAAATATAATGAAGCCTGTCTGGGCTTCAGGGTTTCTTTCCAGATTCACTGCAAGGTGAACAGAGGAGCTGTTCCAGTTCCTTTTGAAATGGATGGAGACCTTTTTTTCTGATTATGATGTATTCCAACTTTCCAGCGTAGTTGTAAACATCCTCTGGTACGAGGCTCCTAATTCCAAATCCTGACTCTCAAATTATATTGCATTTGCTTCATCTTGATTCTAAAGCTATTTTGTTTTCTTAACTGGATTTTCTGGGGTGAAATGACAAGTGTTAAATCACTTCTCTCACGTCGGAGGTCAGAACAAAGAGAGCAACCATCTCGATTTATTTCACTGAGATTCTTCTAGCAACTGCAGCTGGATTTCTGGAATCCTAAAGTGACTGCAGCTGGATTGCTTCCCCATTTTGGATTTAGAAGACAGACCTGGGCCTGTCACTAATTTGGAACTTCCCTAAAAAACTTCGGCTGGCAAAGGATTAGATGTTATTTTGTTTTGTTCCACAGACTTTTTTTTTCCTTTTAAACAGAGCCGACTTTCTCTCCATAAGCTACACTGCCTCTAGAGCAATCCATCCTCTGGAACACCCAGCCTGCTTCTCAGTGAAAGAGCATCCAGGATTGCCAGTTCCATCAGCATAATAACTTACAGCTGAGGCTGCTGCATTCCCAACCCCTTTAATGTGACTGAGCACACAAGTATAAATATGCCAGACAAGGGAAAATGTTCAATTATTTTATTGCATTATTCTACAATGTACATCATGTCTCCCCGGGCACTGAAAATAGCCCAAGTAAGCCACAAATAAGATACATCCTGTGATCATGAAAACAAGAACAAAATACAAAGTATGCCCTTGGTTTGTGGCTGAATAAGTTCGAGTGAAAGATTATTGTTTCTCTCATCTAGAGCCTGCTTCTTTTATGTTATATAAATTAATTACACATAGAAATACTTCTACAATGAGATATGGTGCTAACTTCCTGGGAACAAAGCTCACAGGAAATCCCCAGATTTATTTGGAGAGACATTGATGTGGAATTACTCCACCTTTTATTTAGTTACAACTCAGAACTGTAGCAACAAAATCTTGTACATTGTAACGCTCACTGTCAATCTTATTTTCTCTTGTTTGAGGAGAAAGGAAAGCAATGGGGGGATGAAAAAAATCACTGAGCTGTTGAGAACACTGGCTGCTCTTCCCAGCGCCCACATGACAAGATCTCACAACCATCTGCAACTCCAGTTCCTGGAGACCCAACACTGCTTTCTCACATCATCCCACTGCAGGTTCACTCATGATGCACAGACATATATACAGGCAAAAACATCCTTCCACATAAACTAAAAATAAATAAAACTTCAGAAATCATGAGGCTAGTTATGATGAGCAAAGAAAAAGGGACATCTGGATAACTGGGCCTCAATCAGTTTCTTTCCCTCAGAGATTACATTTTTACACATTTATTAACTACTATTGTCTTACTCTTTATTGTTTATAAGATTAAAAAGAGTTTCTGCTGTATGAATAGATTTTCTAAAGTACTGAGTTTCATTTTGGGATATGAATTGAATCATACATGAGGTGAACCTTAGAGACAATATCCTGTACTCTATGGTACTGTGGTTGCTTTTTCCACCTTGTTCGGAGAAACTCCCTGAAAACGGAATCACAAGAAGTCCAAATGCTTCTCAACATCGCCTTAACTAGCATAAATAGGAAAGAATTCAATAACAACCATTAGAGGCCTTGGTGGGCAACTACAGTAAGAAGCTGTTGAATGAATGCATAGACTGGAAGTAAGTGGATTTCAGTGGTGGCAAAACATGGTGATGGACCGAGAAGCTTAAGATTGCCGAGGGCAAGGAGCCCACATTGGTCCTTGTGGTGAGTGGTTTTCATGTCAATTTACCACAAACTAGAATCATCTAAGAAGAGAGCCTCAACCGAAGAATTGTCCTGGTTGCCTTAATTAATAAGGGAAGAGCTTCTCCTAGTGTGGGCGGAACCTTCTGGTATAAGTACCCTGACAGAAGAAGGGTTATTCGTCCTTTGCTCACGTGACCTTCCCTTTTGCAGATGAGTCAATTTACCCAGTTGCTGCTGCTGATGATTCCTTCACTGCTATAAGAGCCAGCATTTGCAAGCTTCCTTCCTTGACTGAGGACCAGAGGCTCTCCAGGAACCTTCCAAATTTTCAGCACCAGCATGGAGCTATTGAGACTCCAAGCATTGTAGAATGCATAACTACAGGGTTTTCAGCCTCAGTGAGACATAGTTAATGTACGACTACTTCCACTCCTGAAGCACCCAGCAACTGCTGAAGCATCCATCCACAAATGACCAGCAACCACCAGATCTTCAGTCCTCTCGGTGGGAGACAAGTGTTGTTGTTATTATAGAATAAGCTGATTCAATCATTTAACCATCCTGTTGGACAGGGCTCTCTACAGAAACAAAACCAATAGAATGAATGTATACATTAAAATAATTGTCACTTAGTCTGATTAATTTAACAGAAAACTGAAAAGAAGTATGAGCAAAGAAGAGGAGGAGCTGGAGGAGAAAGAATAGAGGAAAATTTTTTGATGGGAGCACACTTTAATGTGTCTTTGTGAAGAGGATAATTCTGACAGGAAGTCAAGAAGTCAAGAATTAAGTTTTCAGAATGGGGGGCAATCTAATGTTCTACAAAACAAAGAATTGGGTTGAGAAATATAATTGTAATTATAGAACAGCAAACATAATTCCTAGTTTTATAGACTGTGTCCTAGTGAAGGACTTTAGAAATTGGAGGAAAATTCCAAATTAAATTACAAGCCTAACGGGCCTCCCATTATGTTCTATATAATGTGGCACTATTTAATAGTTCCGAGTATGAAATAGACTTTGACAGTTTTTAGTTTAGGGTAAGCCTATAAACAGTGTGGAGTGTAAACTTACAACAAAAGGAACTAAAACAGAAGGAAACAAAAGGATATTTCAAATGTCCAGGAAAACACCAATATTTTACTTAATACATGAAGTGTTGTTATAACAAAATACTTTAGGTTGCATAATGTGTGTGTATATGACTCAGCTGTTAAGCCTAGGTTTACAGACGAAAACGTAAGAAAAATGGTTTATGAGTTCACAGTTTAAAGGTTCAAAGTCTAAGCATGGCCTCACATGTTTGTCCTTTGGTAAGGGCTTCAAGTCAGGTGGCATCTTGGTGGGAGAACATGGAAGAGTGACCACATAATGAGAAAGGATGCCCTGGATAACAAACTCAAGGGTGAGCCTGTGCTTCTACAATTCTCTCTGATGAGAACCTCTAATTCACTACATATTATAAGTGCCAATCACTTCAGAAGACCATACCCCTAGTAATTAAATTACACACATCTCTTTAGAGTTCCATTACTTCACAATATCATCACACTGAGAAGTAAGTTTCCAACACAGAGACCTCTGGAGAACATGCACACATTCAAACCACATTCAAACAACAGCAAAACAACTCAGGCAGCAACAGCAAATGTGGCAATGCATATGAGTTGCCTAAAATTCTAACTTCTGAATGGGCTTTAAAACATGGAAAATGGAGAAATGTGATGGTACAGCAAACAAATACACAAGAGGAACGGTTAGATGAATATTTAATTATTCAACAACTGGTCCCTAGGGCATGCATCCCTCAGGCCATCTCAGATCTTTGCCTGCACCTGCATAGCAGCCCTGTCTTTGTGGATGTGCCATCCATTCATTCACCAAAGCTTGTTGCAGTCCTTAGTTTCAGTCCTGAGCAGTTTGTACCTTGAAAGGCAGGGCAGTGGGATGTTGAGTGGACTTTGGCACTGGTCCTGTGAGCAATGATTGACAAGTGGAACATCATTAACTTGGAAATGATAAGAGAATGTGCTCTTGGAGAAGAATACAAAGAAAGGGTCCAGGAGAATCTTGCTTTTGACTCTTATCTTTGTTAAAATTAATTTCCATTGCCTGTAAGCCCTGATCTCTTCTTATCTCAAATACTAGTATATTTTATTTTATTTTTGGTACTGGGTCTCACTATGGAGCCTTAGTTGGCCAGGAACTCACTGTAGACCAGACCAGGCTAGTGTGAAACTCAGAGTTACCTACTGGGACTATTTAATGGTGTATATCATTATACTTGGTTTCAGGGTGCATTTCCACAAGATATTTTTAAGTGTTCTGTAAATTGTAAATAAAATACACTTACAATTTTTAAATTATTTCCTTTTTTATGTTAAAATATAGTTCCATCATTTCTTCCTTCTCTTTACATTCTCCAAATTCTCCCATATACTCCTCCATGCTCACTCGTAAACTCACAAACTCTTCACATTAATTGCTATTAAAGACATATATTTAAGTAGCTATTTTTAATGTAAGGGGGATGTTTCCAAAACTCTTTGTACAAAAGAAGCATTAGATGTTTTCATTTCTTCTCAAAGGGCAAAGAGAAGAAACTTTGAGTTCAGAATAGGGATAACTTGAGTGTAAAGCGAAGGCTGAGAAAATAAACTATTCTTCTGGCTCTGGGCAATGGTCCACTGTGGACATAAGAAGCACACCAGTTTCTTGTCATCCTAGATACAAACATTGATGGAGAAGTGGTCTGAGTATTTCTTAGATCCCATTTTCCACAGTTCAAAGAAAGTTCCTCGGAGCAATAATAGCTAAATCTTTACAACGGATGCCACACAGATTTCACATTAACTAAAAAGAAATATCTAAGCAATTTTCTTAAAACAAAGCAAAATATTTTCTGGGAAAGTTTTAAGAAGGTAAGAGGCTAGACTATACCCACAATCTCCACTCCACCATTAGCCCCACCATCACCACCCTGCACTTCCCATAGGCAGGACAGACTTGTAGGTCAAAGATTATGTGGCTGTGTTGGTAACCTAATTCCTTCACTGGAAGTCCTTCATGGTCACAGGAGATAGCCATTCCAGGTTACACATTCACCATTGCTAAGAGTCTTAGCTGGGGTCATCCTTGTGGATTCCTGGAAGGTTCCCCTATACCAGGTTGCTACCTAACCCTGGAAAACCTCCTTTCCAATTGTCTCTATCAGTACTTGATGGGAGTCGTGTGAAGGTACAAACAGGCAACATTGAAAGTCGTAGAATATTGCTGGGAATTTGGCAAAAAAAAAAAAATAGTCTTGAGTAAGCCTTAGAGAGTCAAAGTCCCAAGGACTATTTGTTCTGAGGACCTCATGCTATTGTTGAACATAGTTCTAATTGCTGCCTTCACGGTCACCACATCCCTCATAATCTATGAGATGTTGAAAACTTTCAGGGGGTTTCTAGCTTCTCACTGGCCAGTGTTACTGGTACTTTTAATAATAGTGACTGATTTTTCCAAGTATTACTGCTGGAGCATATTAATGATTCAACCACCACCCTTAGAAAGAGTTTAGAATTGTTAGTAAGATTAGATTAAAGTGTTTTTGTTAATGACTTTGAGATAGAAAATCTTGGGGAACAATTTAAAGTTTAGAAGGCACAGAGTTGAGTGAGGGACTCATTAAGGACAAGAAACAAGAAGAATGACATCCTGGCTATTGCTGGCTGACATTCCTCTTTTGCTAGAATGGGTTGGTAACCAAAGGTGAATATTAATTCCTTGTACCCATTTCTACCCTCAACTTCCAGATGATTTAATAAAAAAACTGTTGATGAGTGGATAAGCATCCTAAAGGTTTAAAGTAGAGCTGACTGATTGTTTTTCGTGTAGAAAATTTAGATTTGTTATTTATTGTGATATTTTTATATATAAAAGTTTACCTTATCAAGTACATTCATAGTAGTATTATTCATAATATCCAGAACCTGGAAACAACCTAGATGCCCCTTAACCAAAGAATGAGTAAATAAAATGTGGTACATTTAAACAAAGGAGTATTACTCAACTATCAAAAACAATGACATCAGAAAATTTGAATGCAAATGAATAAAACTAGAAAAAAGTCATCCTGAATGAGTTAACCTAGACCCAGGAAGACAAACATGGTATATACTTAATCATAAGTAGATATTAGCTGTAAAGTGAAGGATAACCATGCTATAATTCACAACCCCAGAGATGCTAGGTAAGAAGGAGGGCCCAAGGAAGGACACATGCATTTCCCTGGAAGTGGGAAATAAAACAGATCTCCTGGCTAAACTGGGGGTGGGGGAGGAGTGGAAGAGAGGACATGAGGGATCTGGTTGGGTAGATTGGGGGTGGACAGACAGAGAGAATAATGAAAGAGATGTCTTAATGGGGGGACCATTTCAGGGTTAGGAAGAAACCTGATGCCAGGGAAACTCCCAGGAAATCTACAAGGATGACCTCAGCTAAGACTCTTAGCAATAGTGGAGAGGTGTCTGAACTGATCACCTCCTGTAATCAGATTTGTGACTACCCTAATTGTCATCAGAGAGGCTTCATCCAGTAACTGATGAAAGCAGAGACAGAGACCCACAGTCAAGCACTGGACCAAGCTCTGGAAGTCCTGTTGAAAAGAGGGAGGAAGGAATGTACGAGCCATGAGGGTCAGAGTCATGACCAGGGAACCTACTGAGATGACTGACTGGGGTTTGTGTGAGCTACTAGACTGTGGACTGGCAACAGCTAGAGGGCCTACATGAGACCAACCTAGGCCATCTGCATTGTGTGACAGTTGTGTAGCTTGATCTTTTCATGCATCTCCTAGCAGTGGGATCAAGGCCTGCCCCTGGCTATAGGAGTCTATTTCCCATGCTGGGTTGCCTCACCCAGCCTTGATGTAAAGGGAGGAGTTCAGTTCTGCCATGCTTTGTTGATACTCATGGGAGGCCTACTATGGGACAATGGTCTTGTACTTCGTAAAGATTTGTCACTTGTATTTTAATAAAACACTGATTGGCCAGTAGCCAGGCAGGAAGTATAGGCAGGGTGACAAGACAGGAAATAGAGGTGAGGCAATGAGACAGGTGATGATGTAAGTCACAAAACAATCCCACACCAGTTCAGAATTATGAATAATAAAAGGCTTATTTATTTAAGGTGAAAACTTACAAATCACTGTCCTAGATAACAGTCCTCTGCACAAACAGGGTCAGAGTCTAGCAGTCAGAAGTGGAAGCCAGAAGCAAGAGAGTAGGCACATGCTTACAGCTGCTTTTACAGTATAAGAGACCATGCCCAAGTGGACTGGTATCTTAAAGCTATTGGCTGAAGGAGCAGAATGTGCTCCTACAGCAGACAGGAGCTTTCCTCTGAAAAGAGAAAAGGGTCAGTCTGCAGTCATCATCCAGAGGTGAAGAAACAAGATGAAAACACCTCACTGAAAAAGGTATCAAGCCACATGGCTAACATAAACAAGAATAATGGGCTAAGATAAGATGTAAGAATTAGTCAATAAGAAGCCTGAGATAATAGGCCAATTAGTTTATGATTGATTTATTTCTTTGAGATAAAATACATCTGGCTCTGGGGCCAGATGGGACAGAAACCTGTCAACAGAAGCCTGCCCCTTTCTGGACATGGATGGATAGATGAAGAATGGATGGGGGCATAGGAGAGGTGGGAGAAAGGAACAGAATGGGAAATTGTGGTTGGGATGTAAAATAAATGAGGAATTTTAATTAGTAAAAAAAAAAGACTCAGATGAGGCTGGGAACCTAGAAAATATATCAGCACTGATTTGTGTGGCTCTTTCTTTTCTTTTCTTTTGGGGGGTTGTAGTAGTATAAAAGAAGTTTATAGATCTTATCCTACTTGAAGTAAAAAAAATGATTAATTGAGCTTCTACTACTGCAGCAGAACACTGATAATCATAACACCATGTTTCTGTGGAATCTGGCCTGGTCACAGAACAACACACGGAAGAGCTAGCATTCCAAGACACATGGTTTATAGTTTTGAATTTTGACTGATCTTCAAGTTTGACTGCAAGTTTCACATTTATGTGAGATTCCAAGTGTATCTATGAATTCCGTTTAAGGTGCCATCATAATTTTCAAGGACATCTCTAAAGACATTAACAACCAATCACTCTGGGCTTATTTTAATCAGATCCAGCTCTTTTAATACATCACCAACATAAGGGAGCACAGAAATTTTGTGAAAGAGGACTCAAGTTCAGGATTGTGTAACAATGGCTTCAAGGAGCTAGCTATATCTCTAACTATAGCTGGGTAAAATATTTAGGACTTGATAAGATTTCATTGGTCAAAACAGCATCCCGTAATTTTTTTATACAGTCAGAACTTTCAAGCGAACTGCAAATATGTTTAAGGGAACAAGTACAGATGTGGAAGTAAGAATGCTTAAGTGATGTCTAAGTGAATGCTAAACAACTGTTTGATGGGGAAATGTCAGCCAACAGACAAGGCTTATGGTAAACAAAAATGGATTCACTGCTAAATTTAACAAGTGGGTTTGGTTAAAAAGATTTATAAATGATGAAGTTGGTTTTTGGTGTGTGTGTGTGTGTGAGTGTGTATGTGTTGTGCCGCTGTGAATTAAACCCAGTGCTTCACACAGCATGTGATCTAGAGATATAAATCCTTATTTCCCAGGTAGAGCTTTGAAGTGGCAAGTATGAAATATATAACAATCTCCATGAATAGCACCAACCACTTTAGCATTTTCTAAAGAGCTAAATAAACAATTTTTTAAATTTCTATAGCATTTTGTGGCTTTTAAATAAAAATTGCATAATGTAGCATAAGACCAACATTTTTCTGATATCAAGCATCTCTCTTATTCTAGTTTTAGAGACGTGGTGGGTGAAAGAATAGTGACACCACAGTAAAAGAAAACTATTTAACTGACTTACTCCATTCACAAGGAAATTCTTCATTCCTTAGGCAACAATCCATAAGCTACTCAGTCCTGGTATGTAGATGATACAACCTTTCAGTGCATCTACTCAAGCCTTTTCCCATCTGCCAGTTACACATCAAGCCAACTCCATTTACTCTCAAATGTATCAGAAGAGTCTAGGGACTGCCTTATTTTGGTTTGGGTTTGATATGGCATAGACTGGCCTCGAACTCACTGTTCTCCAGCCCCAGTTTCTCTCATTCTAGGAGAATATATGCTACTACTTCTAGTTTAGACTAACTTTGAATGAACAGAGGGATTTCCTAGAAACCGCCATGCTACAGATAGAGTATAGGGTGCCCCCTGGCCTCTTTGATAATTACAGGTCATTATTAGGAACAGTGAAAATTTTCTTAAAAGAGAGATAGTTGGATGTTTATACCATTGAACACATACCCTCAAAGATTGCTTTCACTTTCTCTCTTTGTATGCTGGCAATGAGGCAAGTTCTTGTCTTCCCTGTGTGCTACCTTGCCACAGAAGCAACAAAGTCAGCTGAGCATGGACTAATACCCCAAAATCTATAATCAAAATAAAGCATTTTTCCTTATAAGTTGATCAACTTCATCTCGGGATTTGTGATATTAATAGAAAGGTGAATTTTATCAAAAACTAAATAGAATTCTTAGTTAAATGGGGTCTTTTATAAACACTGTAAAATTAAACAGTAGGAAGAAAATCATAGGGTGTCTGGTTTTAAACTGTTCTCAAATGTCTCTAAATTTTTCCTAAAATTTAAACGAAACAAGCCTAGAAAGTATATGTAGTGAATTGTGGGAAGAATTTAAAGTATAAATATAATCATCTATCTGATCATGCCAAATTTCAATAATAGTATTAACATATTTGATTGATGTCATGTAAGAAATATATATTTATTAGCATAATACTAATGTATATTTCCCATTGAATCAAGATGTCTAAGTGAGGCATGTTTATGTTAAGATATCTGTATATAAATACATATGCACTACAATGTGGCTCAGATTCTCTGATTTCTTACTTTAATTGGAACTTTTACTTAACTGACAAATGTTTATAAAAATCATTTCCAGTATGAGGACTTCAACAGAATAACCAAGTACCCTCTTCAAATAGCAGCCTCAAATTGGGAAAATTTAAGATACACTGAAGAGAGAACACAGTTCATACTACTCAATTGAATTCCTTCCATTTGAAGCCGAGGGACAGGTGGCAAATTATAGCTTCCTCTAACATCATTCAAACATATTATGAAGTAGAGCTTCACATACAGCTGAACAAGAATCGAGATACAAAATACTGGGTAACTACTGAATCAAAACGAGAAGACAACTGCAACCCCCCTGAAGACACTAGAGATCAGAGCCAAACCACAAAGCCTCGGGCTTTGCTTTCCTAATGTTGGGGCAAATAAATTATCTCTTTTATCTTGATTTCTTCTACTATCAAATAATGAAAACCTCACCTAATCCACAATGAGATTGTATTACATACAAGAGTGTGTATAATGTACACAGCAAATTACAGGGCATATATGAAACATAGAGTATATATGATATTATTAACAACATATAGCTTAATCATGGTGCCAGTAACATCTTGTATGTCATGCCACTGAAACTTTTTTACTGTGGAAGTTTTTTTGAAAGATGAAGAAGTATTGCTGTTTTAAAGATGTGTCAGACCTGATAGAATATAACATTTACAACATATAATTCCAATTGTCTTCATAAAGTATACGGATATTACTATATATATCATATATCATATACACTTGTGATATGTATCAAATGACACATGATATGTGTCACATATATTCGTGATATATCATATATATTTGTGATCTATATCACAAAAAGATATCGAATTTTATTTTATTGTAACTTATATTATAGATACATATACTCACATATGAATACCTATATATATTAAAATTAAAGAGTGACCAGATTGTATAGAGTTTCTTCTAACAAAATCTAAATACTTCAAACACATTTTGCCCTGTCTGATACAGACCTTATAGTTCATTGAATTTCTGCTCACTCATAGACATATCTCCAGAGTGGGATATAAAAGGAATTTTTCTTCCTGGAGCCAGTAAAATAAAAACAACCAAAATACATGATGTCCCAAAAGCAAAAAAAATTCTCAAATTTCCCTCATTGTACTAAATTTCTTTGTCTAACTCAGATTAATGAAACTGCATAATTTATATGCCTTAGATAATTTATTTGGGAAGTTATTAATTTTACATGATGTTTTCAAAGTGTTTCTGTGTATGTGTTTGCACATTTACCTATAAAACTAGGTGTAGAGATATATACATATATGTATATATATGTATATATGTGTTTGTACATTTACCTAAAAAATCAAGTGTAGAGATATATATACTGATTCTTGACTATTTTCAAGGACAGGGGTCAGTTAAATGTGGAAGAAATAAGGTAAGAAAAGTTACTGTTTTTTATTAATTGATTATTATTTAAAAATCATTTTTAAATAGTTATAACTTATCTAATTAAAACTCATAGGAATAAATGAATATAAGCGAATCTAAGTTGTCACTATGATGACTGCATTATGTGAACTAATTTCACATATTTGTATAAGGAAAGTGCTTTTATTTGAACTTAAATAATTAATTCATAGAATGTTCTACAATACATCAGATGCTTCTTCGTGCTAATTCTCTTGCTGAAAACTACTTGAAAAGAAAACAAAATACTAAAAACTCAGAAGCTGTAAAGAACTAACATTTCAGTGAAAAACCTCTGGTGCAACAAAAAAAAAGACAGTGAGGAGGAGAAAGTGGAGAGTATGAGGGTGGGTAGGAGAAAGAAGTTAAGGAGGAAGAGGTTGGATAGAGGAGAAGGAGAATGGGTAGGAAGAACAGCAAAAAAAGAAAGAGCCAGAAAGTTAAGCTCTCATTCTGTAATTGTTTTGATTCCAAGAGTACCTGTGGGTTTCTGAAAGAATACTCAAAATTCACACTGAGTTGGATAACGAAACACTTATAGGTCTTTGGTGATTAAAAAAAATTAATTTTGTCTTTGCCACTCTAAAACCCAGGTTATTTTTGTTCTCCTGCAAGTTCAGTGAAACTCTGAAGCACAGCTTGTTACAATACAGAGTTGGCCAAAAGAGAGGACCAAGAGCTTTTCTAGACAGCCAGCAAGAGAACTTCCTGATGAGAAGATCAAGAGAAGGACCAAGAGAGGAACTATAAAACATGAGCTATGACTGCACAGAGTGGACAACAAGAGCTAACCCGTAGAAAAGACCAAGAGAGTAGGCTAAGAAAGACCTCAGTGGCTTTTTAAGACACAGACATTGACAGTACAGAGCAGACCAAGAACAATTTCCAAAGACTCAGCCAGCCACTGCAAAGATTGGACCAAGATGCAATGGCACTGCCGGCATCAACTGAAGGAAGAGATGGGTAGGCACCAATGCAAGAATCCATCCAACAATCTAAAAAGCAACATGATAACACCAGAACCCAGCAGTCACGCAACAGAAAGACTTGATCATCCTTACCCAGAAGAAGCAGAAGAAATGACTTTAAATGTAACTTTATGAAGATGATGGAGACTTTTAAAGAGAAAATGAAAAACTTCCTTAAAGAAATGGAGGAAAAGACAAACAATAAATGGGAAGAAATTAATATATCCCTCAAAGAAACCCAAGAAAAACAAGCAAACAGGTGAAACAAACAGATCAAGACTTGAAGACTGACAGAGAGGCAATAAAGAAAGCACAAACTGAGGAACTTCTGCTTATGGAAAATTTGGGTAAATGAACAGGAAGTATGGAGGCAATCATAACCAACAGAATACAAGAGATGGAAAAGAGAACCTCAGGTGTTGAAGGTACTATAGAGGAAATCAATTCATTGGTCGAAGAAAACATTAAATCCAACAAATTTTTAACAGAAAACATCCAGGAAATCTGGGATACCATGAAAAGGCCAAATCTAAGAATAATAGGAATAGAAGAAGAAGAAGAAGAAGAAGAAGAAGAAGAAGAAGAAGAAGAAGAAGAAGAAGAAGAAGAAGAAGAAGAAGAAGAAGAAGAAGAAGAAGAAGAAGAAGTCCAGCTCAAAGGTACAGGAAATATTTTCAACAAAATTGTGGAAGAAAACTTTCCCAACCTAAATAAGAATATTCCAATGAAGGTACAAGGAGCTTACAGAACACCAAAGAGACTGGATAAAAAAAAAAGTCCCTGGAGTGGGAGGTCCTTCTGTCTATGTGTTGCTTTTAATGGTTAATGAATAAAGAACTGCTTTGAGCCTATGACAGGGAAGAACAGACCTAGGAGGGGAAAGCTAGGCTGTATGGTGGGAGAAAGGAAGTAGAGTCAGAGAGAGGTCATGGAGCCACTGGAGTCAGATGCCAATTGGAATCTTGGCAGCAAGCCACAGCCATGTGGTAATACCCAGATTAATAGAAATGGGTTAAATTCGTATGTAAGTGTTAGCTAATAAGAAGCTAGGGCTAAGCAGTGATTTAATTAATAGTTTCTGTGTGATTATTTCAGGGCTAAGTGACTGGGACAAACAAGCAGCCTCCTCCAACAAGTCCTGTAACCAAATAATAATCAAACCACAAAACATATTAAAAAAAAAGAAAGAATATTAAGAGCTGCAAAAAAAAAAAAGGTCCAAGTAACATATAAAGGCAGACATATCAGAATTACACCCAACTTCTCAATGGAAACCATGAAAACCAGAAGGTCCTGAGAGACCACGGATGCAAGCTCAGACTAAAATATCCAGCAAAGCTTTCGATCACCATTGATGGAGAAAACAAGATATTCCATGACAAAACTAGATTCAAATATTACGTATGGGAGCTCACCAACACCAGCTGGACTGGGAGGAGCAAGCATAAAATGAAACTAGTCTCTCTGAATGTGGTTGACAGTTGCATAGCTGCGGAAGACAGGGGCCACTGGAATTGGTACCAGGATTTACCCCTACTGCTTGTACTTGCTTTTGAGAACCTGTTCTGTTCGAATAGAGACCTTGTTCAGCCTAGATACAGTAGGGAGTGCCTTGGACCTTTCCCAAAACACACTCTGAGGAGTGGATGTGTGTGTGGGGGGGGGGGGGGGGGTAAGTAGTGGGTTGTAAGTGGAGGAAATGGGAGAAGGGGCATGAGTTGGAACTGGGATTGGGTATGTATAATGAAAAAAATTGTTTATTTTTTTAAAAATAAAAAAGACAACTTATAATTTAAAAAAATAAAACAGGTTATTTGAAAGCTTTTTGGTCTCAGAAAACACACTCCCAAATAGATAAGGGTTAACCAGATGTCAGAACCGTATCTTGGCATATTCTTAATTCCTGATTTGATTAATATTGAATTGTAAAGGCTTTGTTCACCTGCCAAAGCATAAAAACAATACATTTGACTTCCAGATTAACAGAATTTTTGAATGGAAAATTTCCTAAACAAGTTTGATATGCCATTTCAGTTCTTCATGTACAATGTCCAGAACACTATCAAAATGAACATATGTAGAATGACAAGACAGTGTAATTGAAGATGATGAGCTATAGGAACATACCTTCAAGAGATGTTAATCACTTAGAAACATAAGGTACAAGTTTCAAAGAGCTGTGATTTATATGAACAGGAAAATCAAATAAAAAATTCAGTGGAGAACTGAATACCATGTAATAAAAAATTATATATAAAATAAAAACTTCATTTTTATATTGTGTAATCTTTTGTAATTTTCAGAATCCCTCCAAATAATTATGCCAGTGACCAAGAAATCGATTAACACAAATTTGATGACCCTTATTATGTCTTTTCTCATAATTTCAGTTTTCTCAAGTATTATTAAATTTGGAGGACCTAAAATTTTTAATAATATTAATTTCTTACCTTCTAAACATTAACTTTATAATCACTTTACACTTTGGAAAACAGTTTTACTGTCCTTGATGAGTGACTAGTTTCATCCTCTTGACAGTGTCTCTTTTCTTATTCCCATACAATTTTCAATTTAAGATCCCTTCTATTGAAAAACCCTTCTAACAATTTTCTAATTATAAGTATTATGAATGTAAATGAGTAGCTATAGAAAACGGGATAACTAATATATGCATTAGAGAGAATATGCTGCTAAATTGTAAAACTGAGGATTTAATGACAGAATAAGGAAGTGCTGAAAGGCATAAAATTGCCTGAAAATAAATTAAAATTAAAATCAAGCATATTGTCTCCTCTCTTCAGAGAGGAGCAGCTGCTTCTATGCTGTACTTATTGAAAGAGCTGATGTCTGCAGTGCTGTCTGGTTCCTCTCTGTCTGTATGCATACACATATTTGTCGCATTTACAGCCCGTGAATAGATGGAAAACAGCAGACTGAATTGACATTGTTTTCTTTCCAAAATATCCCCTTTGGGTGCACAATTAAAGATGAAGACTATCCAATAAGAAAAACAATTTCTAAAATTATGAAGTTATAACATGTTTGGAAGTACGGACTTCTTAAGATGTTTTCCTGTGTTCAAACAAATGAGTCAATTTCAGAAAAATCTTATTGGGGAGAAAGCAACCATTTTTATAATAAGGCATGTGTTAAGAATTTTCTCATGAGAAAGCTGCTTGCCATTTGATACTAATAACTTGGGGTATATTGGTGTTTCCAGATAGGAAAAACTTACAAAGCCCCTCAAATGTGAAACGCCTGTTTGTAGGCACCAACATGCTACTGTGACAGGAAGGCCAAATGGACCTGTGTTGTAGACAGAAGGAAAGGTCCTTGAAGTAAGCTTAAGTTCTTCCCATGGATAGATCCCAGGACATTTATTGAGCCCCGACATGAGGTGAGCTAGAAAGTTGGGGAAAGGATAGTTCCTAAGAGAGAGAGAGTACTCTACCCCTCTCCTGAGCCAGGGGACAAAGCGCCCAGCAACCAAGAAGAGGAAATTGGAGAGGAATGAGAGATAGCAAGAATTAAGGACAACACTTGTACCTCTTGTTTTTGTTGAATCATTTTCTGATTTGCTTGAGAACCACCTCCCCTAAACATAGAAGAACACAAGATGAACGTGGTTAAAAAAATAAAAGAATTTCAGTTTTCATGCTGTGCTGGGGAGAGTCTGTGTAAGGCCCAGTCTGTGCATCAGAACTACTGAAAGTGGATGTGTAGAAAAAAAATCAGAATTGGAAAAGGGTTCGTGGAGATTCAACTCAGTGATTTACAATTGAGTAACTTACCGTGACAGTGAAAAAGGAAGCCAAGATCATTTCTAATGGTTAGCTGGATATCTATTACATATTGATAAAGAGAATAATGTACCCAAAGGTATCAAAACTATAAATATATATGCACCAGAAGTTGGGGATTCCAATTTTATAATACAAGAACAATGAGAACAAGATGTCAGCTATTTCCTGACAATGAAGGTTATTTTAATACATTTTTCTGATCTCCATAGGTCATCCAAACTAAAACCAAACAAGCGAGCCTCACCAATAAACTACACTATAAATCAATTTGTCAAAACAGAAAAATACAAAATACTTCATCCATCATTACAAAATATATATTTTCCTCAGAGGATCCTGGAGTTTTCCTAAAATAGACAATATTCTAAAGTACAAATTAAGTCTTACTAATAAAAAATATATTAAAAATAATTTCTCATACATTTTTGGATCAAAATGCAATATCTCTAAATGTAAAACGTAATAAGATCTCTAAAAAAACTATACAAATACATGGAAACTGAAAATTCCATTCTTTCACGATAGACTTTGTCTGTGTAACAGTCTTGAATGTCCTGGAACTCACTTTGTAGACAAGCCTGGCCTCAAAGCCACAGAGATATGCCTGACTCTGCTTCCTACCAAAGTGCTGTGATTAAAGGTGTGTGCTATTATAATTCTTAATTATCAATGAATCACTGAATGAAACAAGGACAGAAATTTTAAATTTCTTAGATTCAATTGAAAACGAAAGCACAACCGATAACACACATTGGGCATAGCTATGGCAGTTTTAGAAGAAAGCTCACGACCACGGGTACTTACATTTGAACAAAATGAGAAAGGTCTCAAATGAATAACCTAATGATGTATGTCAAGTTTCTATAATAACATACTGAACTCCAAAGTCATGGACAGAAGAAACAATAAAGACCAATGCTCAAAATAATAAAAGGGAGACTAAAAGGACATGTATGGAATGAATCAGAGAGTTGGTTCTTGAAAAAAAAACTAAGCAAGACCAACAAACATCTTGCCAAACTAACCAAAAGAAGGAAGAAGTAATGCAAGTGAATAAAAGGAGAGTTGTAAAGGAGAGGACACTATAGAATCCAGTGAAATCCAGAGAACCATAAGGAAACACTTTAAAAACTTACATTATACAAATTTAGAAAATATAGAAAAAATGAAAAAATGATAAATTTCTACACATTTATAACTCACCAAATGAAAACAAGAGAATACAAACAATTTGAACAAATTTCTAAAATCAGTAATATTGAAGCAGAAATTAAAAGTCTGTCAAAAAATTGATGCACTGGTAAAATTGTACCAAATCTTTAAAGAAGAACTAATACCAATGCTCTTCAAACTATCCCATAAAAAAAGAAGTAAAAAGAACACTATACAATTCATTGTATATAAACAGCATTAATGACAAAATCAAATATAGACAACAAAGTTATAGACTAATTCCCCAATGAACATAGCAAAACAAACAAATTTCTTAACAAACTTTTGGCAAACAAGATTCAAGGACACATTAAGATCATAAGCACAATCAATTAAGTTTCATTCCAGGGAGGCAAGGTTGGTTCAACATACATAATAGACATGAAAGTCTTTGTCTTTAAATATAAATGGCCATTGAGGGAATGATTTAATACTATGTCAGTTCAACCTAGTAGCTGATCTTTGGGTCTCCAAACTCACCATTTAGGCACCACCCCATCAGTCATGTTTTAGAGCACATTTATGGTATTTATCATGGATTCTGTCTTGTAGAGCAAGCTCTAAATCCAATTAAAGAGCTGTTGGTTACCCCCATAACAGCTGTGCTATCATTATATCAATGTTTGCACCTTACTTGACAGGGTGGTATTAGAGTTTGCAGAGTTCTCAGCTGGGTTAGACCATTGTCTATTCTTTAAGCCACAGCTTGCATGGCCACAGCTGACAAGACGAAAATAAGCCAGTAGAGAGAATCTCCTAACCCAGTTCCAACGTGATTTCTCTACATCTTGTATATGATGTGTGGTGTTTATAGTAGCAGGGTTTTTTTCAGCTATTTCTGGTGAATAACCAGGAAGTATAGTAAGAGTCTACAGTCTTTGGGAAATACTCTGGGACTGTTTCCTTAATGACTCCTGTGGAAGTGTCCCAATCTCTGCACTGGGGTTTTGTTTCATGATCCATTTTTTCTAGGATATGCATCAACTATTTTTGCAGGGTATCTGACTTCAGATTTTCTTTAACTGGGTTGCCACCTAGTAAGTTACCAAGTAATTGTCTCATAGCCCCTTAATTTTGTTTAGCCCTCATCCATATCCCCTCAACTTCCCTATCTTTCATTATTGTCTCTGAATCTTTCAACTCCCAATATACACCGTCTATATACTCATTTCACGTATATGATGTACAGGTTTTCCAAGACCATTTGTTAAAGATGTCTTCTTTCCAGTTTATTCTTATGGTTTCTTTGTAAAATTAAGTAACAGGTCAACTTATAGCTGATTCCTCTATTCCATTTCACTGCTCTATATGTCTGTCTTTCTGCCAATATCGTGCTGTGTTTTAAATATTTGTTTATGTGCATGTGTGTCTGAGTGTGTATTCACCATATGTATGTGGGAATCTTCAGAGGTCTGAATAGGAGAATTACAGGTAAGTATGAACCAGTTCACGTACATTCTGGGAACCAGACTCAGGTCTCTGGAAGAATAAGAAGCGCTCTTTACAGCTAAAATGTTTCTCACGGCCCTCATGCTGTTATTACAATAGCTCTGTAGTATAACAGCACCAGGAAAGTTGCACCTCTTGCAATATTCTTGTTGCTCAAGATTGTTTTAATTATCCTTAGTATTAGGTACTAGCGTACAAATTTCAAGACTGATTTTCCAAAATCTGTGAACAGTTTTCCTGGAATTTTGGTTGGGATTGTATGGAATCTGTAGATTGCCATGGAAGGATAGTCACTTCCACAGTATTAATTCTTCCAAATCTGTGAAATGGTAAGTCTTTTCAATTCTAGTGTCTTCCTCAATTTCTTTCTTCAGTGTCTTAAAGTTTTCATTGTAGAGAGCTTTCGTGTTTTTTTCATTAGGTGTATTATTATGTGGGTTTGGTTTGTTTTGATGGGGGGGGGGGTTGGCTGCTATAAAAAGAATTATTTCATTGGTTTCTGTTTCAGCATTGGTATATAGGTTAAAGATTTTTTTTGTGTTAATTCTATAACCTGTCTCTTTGCTGATAGAGTTTAAGAGATTTTTAGATAGTATTCTTAGGATGCTTTATGTATAGGCCAATATCATCAGTAAAAGAAATACTTTGACTTCTTTTCCTATATGTATCATATTTATTTCTATCTTTTGTCTAATTGCTCTAGCCAAGGCTTCAAGAATTATGTTGAATAGGAGTGGAAAGAGTCAGCATTCATGTCTTGATTCTAACCATAGTAGAAATGATTTAAATTATTCTCCGTTTAGGATAATGTCAGCTATATGTTTGAAATATATAGCTTTTATTATTTTGAGATATGGTCCTTATATTCCTAGCTTTTCTATGATATTTATAGTGAAGTATTAGATTTGGTCAAAGGCCTTTTACACATCATTTAAGATTTCCCTCTTTGAATCTGTATATGTGGTGACTTAGTCTATTGATTTGTGTATTGAATCAACCCTGCATTTTCACAGTGAAGCTTATTTGATAATACTGTATATATATATATGTATATATATAACCTTTATTAAAATACTTTTTCAATTATATATCCATGTATATTTTGCTTTCATATATGTATGTGTTCCCCATCATTGTAGTGCTTATAGATACTAAAAGAAGATGTGAGATCCCCCCAGAACTGGAATTACAGATAGTTGTGAGTTGCCATGTGAATGCTGGGAACTAAACTCAGGTCCTCCACAAGCGAAACAAATGCTCTGAACTGCCAAACCATGTATCCAGCTCTGCATATTGCAGGAGCCATGTGAGGGGACCAACAGACATCATTGGAACTCATGGAACGTGGCTAAGTGGTTGGCAAAGCCACTCCTGAGTGATCCTTGGAGAGGCAAAGCTCTGGGGACTAAGTTTCTAGCCCCTCACTGGGCAGTATTACTGGTACTTCCAATAATAGTGATTGATGTTTTCTAAGCACTGCTGCTGGAGCAGACTGATGATTCAACTACTCTGTTAGAAAAAATGAAGAGATTTTTTTAAGGCTTTGAGGTGGAAAATTTTGGGGAGCAATTTAAAACTTAGAAAGGCACAGAGTTGAATAAGGGATTTGAGGTCAGGAAATAAGAATAACAGCCTGGCTATTGCTGGCTGATAATCAAGGGTGATGATTAATTCCTTAGAACCATTTATGCCCTCAGTTTCCTGGCATGATTTAATAAAAAAAAACTGTTCTTGGGAGGCAGAGGCAGGTGGATCTCTATGAGTCTGAGGCCATCCTGGTCTATAGACTAGTTCCAGAACAGCTGAGAATTAGGGCTGTTACACAGAGAAAACCTGTCTAGAAAAATTAGAAACACAAAAAAGAAGAAGAAAGCTGTTGATGAGTGGGTATGCAACCTGAGAATTTAAAACAGAGCTGACCAATTGTTTTTCATGTACAAAAGTTTAGATTTGTGATTCTTGTAAGATTTTTATAAGATTAGCTTTTGAGATAAATAATAAAGTGATTGGTCCTTTCTTCGTAACCACAAATACAACCTGCTAGCAAGAGAACTGACTGAGAAAAACACTTTGCTTGCTAAATCTATAACAAGTTGCTTGTGTGTGAATGTATGTCGGTTCTTGAGACAACTTGTTTTTTATTTGTAATACACAAAATGTTTAATAACATAAGGGATATGGAGAACATGCACTTTTTTACTTGTATTCATTGCAATCATTCACTAAAAAATAGAATGCAACCACATTGTAATTTTTATATTGCTTGAAAATTTTGCTGGTGTATAGAAGCTATAAAAGAAAAAATAAAGTTAGTTAAAAGGAAAAAAATAAGATAAGGCAGAAGGGAAATATCATGGTACAAGAACAGAATAGAAGAAGAATAGAATAGAACAAGCAACAGAAAGACTAATAAAATGAAGAATTACGCTTTTATCCTCAGAAAAGTCTTCATGTGTCTGTTTGTCTGTCCAAAAGTTGGCCTGCTCTACAACTCCTCTTCAGTTTCTCTGACCTGCTGAGGGCTTGCCATCATTCCTCAGCACCCTAGGTAAGAACCTGACATGTTGGAGAATTGTATGTGTGTGTTTCCCTTTTTCACTGGCAGCAGAAAGTAAAGCTTTGTCCCCCCTTGCTGACCCCAAAGAATTAAGTTTTACTACCTCAGATAAAAAGGTCAGGTTAAGTGATCAGTTTGCCAACTCCATGGATCGCCCTCCGTCGCTGAGCTGCTGAAGGCTGGTCCTTGAGCAGCAATTGTAGTAATATGGAGCGGCGGCGGGGCTGCGTCCCCAACACCCCAGCTGCCTGCCCGGCTAGCTTATGCCCCGAAATAATTACATAGACACTGTATTCTTTTAATCACTGCTTGGCTCATTTCTACCTAGCATCTTCTAGGCTAACTCTCCCACCTGGACTAGCCCATTTCTTATCATCTGTATAGCACCGGTCTTACCTGGAAGATTCTAGCCTAAGTCCATCCTGGGTCGGAGCTTCATAGCGTGCGTCTTCCCTGGAGCAGGTAGCATGGCGTCTCTCTCTGAGGTGTCTGCTCCGGAGAGGAGAGCTGTAGAGTCTGACCTCACTTCCTCTTCCTCCCAGAGTTCTGTTCTGTTTACTCCTCCCACCTATCTCCTAACCAATGAGAGCCAAGCAGTTTCTTTTAATTTAACCAATGACCTTCCTCCATCAAGCAATAGTATATGATATTTTTGCTGTGACCTTGAATTTAGTTCACAAATTTATTAAGAATTTCATATCTATATTCATTAGAGAGATTGGTTACAAATGTTTATCATTTTGTGGTGTTTATCTGGTTTGGGTATTATGGTAATAATAGTTTAGAGAAAGGGTAAGGAAGCATTGGTTCTTCTATTTTGTGGAGTAATTTGAATAGTATTTGTGGAAGAGCTTTAAAGGTGTAGTAGAATTTTGCTGTGAATTCATTTGACCCTGGGCTTTTTTTGGTTAGGAGGCTTTATTACTGCTTCAATCTCATCATTAGGTATAGGAATGTTTAAAAGTTATCTCATCTTGATTTAACTTTGGTGGTTATACACATCAAGAAAAAAATAACATTTCTTTAAGATTTTCTAGATTAGTGAAATATATGTTTTTAAACTATTTCATCATCATGATATTGTTTTTATTAAATTTGTATCTGCTATTATCTCCCTTTTCACCTCTAATTTGATTAATTTTAATCTTCTATCTCTTTATTTTGGCTAATTCAGCAAAGAGTTTGTCAATCTTGTTTATCTCTTCGAGAACTGGTTTTTCGTTTAGTTAATTTTATGCTTTTAGTTGTTTGGTTTTTTTTCATTAATTACTGTTCTGATCTTAATCATTTCTTCTTATTTACTTCTTTCAGGTTTCATTTGTTCTTCTTTTCAAAAGCACCATTAAGCTATTTGTTTGGTCTTCCCCAGCCCTTTTCTTTTTGAGGTAGGGTTTTTGCTATGTAACTGTGGCTGACCTGGAATTCTCTGTGTACACCAGATTTGACTTAGAATCACAGAAATCCACCTACTTGTGCGTCCTAAGTGCTAAAATTCAACACCACACTATCTGCATAAATTACTTTAAGCAGGCTGTTAGCACTATAGAATTTCCCTTAAGAATTGCTTTCATTCTCAAGGATTCCCATGTTCCAAGGATTTTGGTGTGTTGTATTTCATTTTCATTCAATTCTAGAAATTTTTAAATTTCCTTCTTAGTTTCTTCAGTAACACAATAATCATTCAATAGTATGTTGTTTAGAATCTGTGTATTTGTATACCTTATGAAATTTCAACTAATATTTGGTTTTATATCATAGATAATCATAGATAGAACGCAAGATTTTATTTCATTTTTCCTGTATTTGTTAAGGCTCTTTGTGTCTTAAAATCTGATTAGTTTTGGAGAGCATTCCATGTCCCATTGAGAAGAATGTTTAGTCTTTAGTGTTTGGGTAGAATGTTCTGTATTCCTCTATTAGTTCATTTGACTTATGAACAATTTATGAACAATATGTTTCTTTGTTTAATTTTTATCTGTATGATGTATTGGTAAAACTGGGGTATTGAATTCCAAAAAATAATGGTGCTGGTGTTAATTTGTGGCTTGGGGTCTAGTACTATTTTTGTTTTTTATGAAACTGGGTGTTTGGTGTTTATGTGTTTATAATTCTTATATCTTCCTGATGGATTGATACCTTAATAAAAACAGAATGAATCCTTTCCCACCTCTGATCAGTTTTGGTTTGAAGTCTATTTTGCCAAATACTAGAATAGTTGTGTAAGCATGTTTCCTAGTTCCATTTGCTTGGAATATCCTTATTCTTCTCTCTGTTCAAAGACAGTACCTATCATTTATGGCAAAGTTTATCTCTTGGAGGAGTGAAAGGATGGCTCCCATTTTCTGATCCAATCTGTGCGTTTGTGTCTTCTTTCGTGTGGACTTGAGACCATTAACAGAGCTAATAATTAAATATTTCCTAATATCTATTATTTTAATTATTTTCTGGTATATTATTTTTCCAAATGGCCTTTTGGGTATTTTATTCAAATTATTCCTTCCAATAGGCTTTGTTAGTTGTCCCAAATTTCTTTAATTTGTTTTTTATTATAGAAACTATTTTTCCCTTGAACTTACATAAGATAGTTCTGCTATGTATAATATCCTGGAATTGGCAATTGAGTCTTTCAAGTCTTGGAATATATCTTCCCAAACCCCTCTGGCTTTCAAAGTTTCTTTTAATAAATTCATTTCTATAAATGACTTGGCTCCTCTCCCTTGCAGCATTCAATATCCTTTCTTTTTTCTGTTTTTGGTGTTTTAATTATAATGGGTCATGGGCTAGGTCTTTTCTGGTCCCGTCTATTTGGTGTTCTGTACATCTCTTGTACCTGTATGAGTATCTCTCCCTCAATATTTGGGAAATTATCTTTTATGATGTGACTGAAATTCCTTTTTATGCAGTTGACCTGGGGTTTTTCTTAAGTCAGTAATTCATATATTACTATGAGGTTGCTTCTTTGGGACAACAGGGCATATTAACTTGGTTTTATCATCATCATCATCATTAATTGTGTTTTTTTCAATGAGGCCTGGATTTAGGTTGCATATTGTATTCTTTCTTAACTTTTCACCTCACTGGGCCAGTGCCTGGAAGCAGAAAGTGGAATAAACTGTTTAAGGGGGAACGGAACAGGAAAGGGGCCTCTGGGTGAGGTGCTAGCTCACCTGATCTTCATTAGGCTGGGCTACTTGTTGTGATATCAGGCTTGCAAGGTCAAAGAGAGTCTATGAGATGAAGGACTTCTTTAATTTGTCTGCACAGGATCAAGCTTCATGGGAAGTTCAACTGGAACAGCATCTCAGAATTGGGGAGGGGTTACAAAAAGAACAGCATCCAGAAGAAGAAGGGCTTGTGAGTGCTGAAAAAAATGTCTTGACTGTTCCAAGACAAGCTGGTTGTCAATGGTGGTACATATAGAGCAGGCCCTTCAAATTTTGTAGGTTTTTTTTTCTTTCTTTTCTTCTTCTTCTTCTTCTTCTTCTTCTTCTTCTTCTTCTTCTTCTTCTTCTTCTTCTTCTTCTTTTTTGTTTGTTTGTTTGCTTGCTTGCTTGCTTGCTTGCTTGCTTGCTTGCTTGCTTTTTCAAGACAAGGTTTTCCTATGTAGCTTTGGAGACTGTCCTGGAACTTGCTTTTTAGACCAGGCTTGTATAAAGCATTTGTGAAGGGCCCTTATAGGAGTGGCAGTGTCTCTGGTAAGTCTAAGTGAGGCAGTGAATGAACCTGAAGGCCAAGGGCATTCTCCTATATTACTGTAGGCTTGAGAGACATTTATGATATGCTACATCTATATTTTACAGTTATGCTGCATGATGTTCTCGTAGGACCTCTAACCATGGGAGTAGGGGGTATCTCTGTCTCTTTTGCCTGCTCTAGGAACTCTTTTCCTCTTACTATATTGCCTTGCCCGGCTTTGATATGAGGGTTTGTGCCTAGTCTTATTGTAACTTGTTATACCATGTACAGTTGATGTCCCTGGAAGATTTGCTCTTTTCTAAAGAGAAACAGTGGATGAGTAAATCTTAGGGAAAGGGTGGCGGGGTGTAGGGGAAAACTGGGAGGTGTGGAGAGAGGGAAAACTGTGATCAGGATTTACTGTATGAGACAATTTTAAAATTGAAAAAAGTTATGTCGCATCGATACTTTCCTTCTTCAATAATGACTTAGACTACTATAACTGCTATTTTCTATACTTAGTTTTTTTTTAAATATTTGACTTTTCTGTAACAATGCAGCTTAAAATACAAAAACATTATGGAGACGTATGAAAATATTTTATTGCTCTAAGGATTTTGTGATTTTTAATTGTAACTTCTTGGAAAACATAAGACAAAGTTAAACATTAGCTTATTCCTTGACAAGGTCAGAATCATGGCTGTAACTGTCTTCTACATCTGGTGTTACAAGCAGGGCTTCTGGAACAGTCACATGAATAGAGAACGCGTCTCCTGTCATCCCTCCTGAGGGAGCTTCTTGAAGCAGTTCTGCAGCTAGTTCTACCTAAATAGAAGACATGATCTAAAATTGTTTAAAAGTATAGTACAGTATAGAATTGATAACCATGAGTTGTTTATAATTATTACCAGAGAGTGCATGTGGTCCATAATTAAAGACGAGTACTTTTCTTTAGTTAGTATTGCAAAGGTATTCACCAGGTTTGTAAGAGACCAAAATAGTGTATTTTGGTCTGATGTTACTGTGACTATGAGCTAGCTGAAAGAGAGGACTTTCTATCCATTCTAATCTTAGGACACCAAGTTGCATAATGATTGACTGTTTACAGAAACACTTCTTTACAATACCTGACTAACAAGCAGCAAATGTGTGTGACTTTCTTCGTTTTGAACCTGAAATTCCAAGTTCACTTGGTGTGCGTGTGTATTTGTGTGTGTGTGTGTGTATGTGTGTGTGTGCGTGCGCACACACCTGCACAAATTCATGTGGACACAGGCATGTGCACATGCATGCTCATTCATGCGTACTGTGTGCCTTAACATGCTCTGTAATTAGTATTAGTTTATTCAGCTAGTCATACCTACTAGATTTGGGTAGGGAATTAGTCTTTCAATTACTTATCCTAGAGGATAGCTCACTGGTAGAGTGGGTTCAACATCCAGTATGACACACGCATGCATGACACACATGTACCATACAAGATGACATCTTGTTTTTCATAAGAAATCTACAATTACATTTGTAAAATATTTTTCCTCCAATTTCTGAAGAATTCTGTAGAAATGATTACCATATGCACACAACTAATATTGCAATTTTATCTCTCCTATTTATCAATTTTATTCAGTATGTAATTCTAAAAATAATTAATTTATTCCAATATACAGAATTTATATTTATAATCATTAAGCTTTTATAATGCATAAAGCTCCTTCTTGCTGACATCTGAGAAGTCAATAAAGAGCTTAGAATTTAGGGTGATGGAAAAATATGCAAACAATTATATAAAGTGGTATGCATGATAATAGAAAGATGAACAAACTGTAGAGGTGGGAAGTGGGCACAAGCTATGGGAACAGCTCTGCAGTAAGAGGTATTTTATATTATTGCTAATGGTGATAATTAAAACAGAAAAAGCACTTTATTATTGCTTTTCACTTTCCTACAAATAACAGAAAGGCTTCTTGCTTGCACATCTGGCAGAGCAGCCCCGCTCTTCCTCCTTCTCCTATCACTTGTTAGAGGCTCATAAAGGGGGAGGGGGTATGATATATTCTGCAATGTCTCATCACTTTACAGATAAAAAGCCATTATCATTTGATGTGTTAGAAAAGGTGGAGATGGAGAGGACAAGATAGACTTAAGAATTCTAAGAAGCTTGACACAAGAGCACTTAGTGGTAAGTGGAGTGCTGGCTGAGGGAGGGAGGAGAGTCTACAATGGCTCCTGCGCTTTTCGTTGGCAAGACAAGCAAAAGATGAAATCCAGAGTATTTCGAAACCAGCTTCTGTGAACAGATTCTGAATTTGAAGAAGGAAATCTGGGTGGGGATATAAATATTGTACTCACATGGTATAAACCAGAGATTCTCTAATGTTTTAATTGAGGAAAACAACCCGAGATTTTTTCTTAAAATATAATTTGTAAGGCTGTCCCCATTTGGCACTGCTTTTAGTCTGACTCAGGTGAGACATGAGAATCTGAAATTTAAAATGGGCAGGTATTTCTGCCTCTCACCACACTTTGGGAAATACCATTGTGCAAACATTTCAGATTAAAACATCCTTTAAAGGACTTTTTTGCTACATAATACACCTAGTTAATAAATCTTCTAACATATGAAGAGTTTCCAACTTAATCTAACTCCTTCCAATCTTCAAGTCCATTAACTATTTCCCCCACTCACGCCACCATTTTGTACCAGTACTGACAGCATTTCCAACTCCTTCAGAATAAGCAGTAGCACAAACATGGGGGAACATATCTCTTTAATGGAATCAGACCAGCAAATACATCCTTACAT
Organism: Microtus pennsylvanicus; assembly: GCF_037038515.1. Classification (NCBI taxonomy): domain Eukaryota; kingdom Metazoa; phylum Chordata; class Mammalia; order Rodentia; family Cricetidae; genus Microtus; species Microtus pennsylvanicus. Next base: position 95,592,711 of record NC_134583.1, read on the forward strand.
TATTGTTTACATTTATAATATAAATGCTTCTCTATTTAAAGTGCAAGGTACCAAGAATTTACTTTGATGCAGTCATCATTTAAAACAGATGGAAAAATGTTGGGCTTTTGGGAGTGTGTTTGTGGACATGAAGAAAGTACTCTTTGGGGAAGTTGGGATGGAGATTAAAGGGTTGGAAGGAAAAGGACTGAAAACCTGAAGCAAGATGGAGGTGCAAACACCAACATTCGAACTCTTTCATTTGATGTCATCACTCCTTTTCAGGAAAAATTTAAATTGATGACAAATAACATTGTCGACGCTTGGTTATTTGTCCTTGAAAAACTATGTCATCTCCCCATGCTGAGAGACCTCAAAGAGTTGCTGTTACACAAAAGGAAAAAAATTAAAAATACCAAAGATAAGGATACCTATCTACCTTAGCAATAGACCAACCTCTTTACTGCGTACTAACACAATGCTAAATTGAAGGATTTTGAAACAGTGAAATCTTCTCCATTGGTCGTTTTTGTGAACCTGGGGAAATGTCTTTCCATGTTCCCCAAAATGGCAGTAATAGAAGTCCAAGCTGGAAAAAACAAATATGGGGACAAAGCCTGAGTGCTTCAGAAAGTTTCTCAAATGGTCTCCTAAGCAACTTCAGAATTTGGCATAGAAATAATCATTACATATCTAAATATTTTATCAAAAGGAATTATTTAAAATACAACAAGCAAAAGCTAAATTACTTATTATTACAGTCTAAAAGGTATTATTATTTTTTAGATACATAAAAACTCAATTACTATCTATAATCTCTATATCCCAGTGTTTCTTAACCTGTGGGTCATGGTCCCCTTGGGGGTCAAATGATCATTTAACAGGAGTCACCTAAGACCATCAGAAAACACAGATATTTACATTATGATTTATACTAGTAACAAAATTACAGTTATGAAACAACAATGAAATAAACTTATGGTTAAGATCACCACAACATGAAGATCTGTATTAAAGAATCACAGCATTAGGAAAATATAGAACCACTGCCCTAAGCCTAAATGTTTACAATTATCTATAACTTTTTATTTGTAACAAAATTTCATTTTGTTCCCATGTCTTTGCAGGTCTCCAGCTCTGTGGAAAGCCCCCATGTTCTTGCCTCTTGTGCACCATGAATTTTAACTTCATGTTGCACCACTCCTCATGGGCAGTCAACATCGGTGGCCATGCAGTCTTGCTTCAAGACTTCCTCTCCCATAGTGCTTCTCAAATTTATACTTCCTACTTCATGCCTCCTCCTTCTTTCTTAGACATTAACATTGCTTCCCTACCCTAGTCACCTGCAGCTGCCAACTGTATCAACTGTTGGATCTTTCTGGATGTCTTTCTTCCTCCCCACTCTAGTTTCATATACCATGAGATCCAGTCAATCTTCCACCTCCTGTGTCTTCAGTCTCTCATCCCTTGTCATTTCCATAACACACACAGACTGAATTCAATTGGATCATCTAAAGTGAAGGATTCTTCACATTGATGCATACTGAATTATACTTCAAAGCTTATTAAAATAAATATCAATGAAAACAGTCTTATAACCACAATGAATGGTCTACTCATTTCAAATTATGTCACAGGATAAAAATCACAAGGAACAAATTAATTTGACAGTGGGAAACAAAATGAGGTCAAAGCAAACCTCTGACTCCAAGGTTCTTTTCAGCTACAAACCAGTTATGTGCTTTTGGTCTTTATTGCATTCATCTGAACAAGGGGCAGGTTAAAAAGCCTCTAGGTGTCTTAAAGCCTAGGGTCACCTTTTTTATATATTGTACTCATTTTCAATTGTCTCTTCTTAACCTTTGAACAGGGCCTTGAATTTTTTGTGATACCATTCAGGATGTTTGGATCATTCCTTTCTCCTATTTGTTTCTCTAGTCCTGTCCTAGAACCTGATACATAGAGATGGTTCACTAATTTCTTGCTGAAGGAATCAAAACCGAGAGGGTCAGCACTATACACAAGAAAAGGCTTAGCCTGCAGTATCTATTCCAGTAGCCCTATCACAGTTCAACCACAACACAGGCAGGAAGATGGCACTTGTTTCCCATGAGCCTTTGTTATTGTGAAGCTGTCTCTAACATTTCATTGTCAGTAACTGCTCTTCTCTGGTCTAAAGCAATACGATAACACATTGATCATGCCACACACCAAAGAGGGAAATCAAACACTACAGTTAGGAAACATTGTCTTTTCGGCCTTAGGAACACCCATGCTTCTGCCTGTTTTATATAAGTGAACCTTGTAGGTTTGAGCCTTCTGTTTTTAATGCACCATTCAAGTTTTTTTATCTTATCTACTTATATTGAATTAAAAGAATAAGTCTACATAATTTTGAAAGTCAAGTTTCTTCTTTTCTTCTGAGTTGTTTTTGGAGCTCTTCAGTAACTATAGGACATAGGGCTTTAAAAAAAACTTAAGAGATCTTACAGTTTAATATTACCTAAGTTGCATAAATATAGAACCGTTGACTTTCAGATGTGATAAGAGTTCTAGGGATTTTTTTAAAAAAACATATACATAGAAAAGAAAGAAATAAAAGATTTGTAACCAAAGACATTGAGGTTTTTTTAAATAACCTTGATTTTTATTATAATAATTATCAGAGCTTAAACATAACACAACACCTAGTAATTTTCCAAGTCTATAGTAGATATTACACAGTATTTCTGTGTCTCTTTAGCTATGAATTTTTTTGGAACCATATCATGCAGGCTTTTTATTAATTTATTTATTTATTAAAGATTTCTGTCTCTTCCCCGCCTCCGCCTCCCATTTCCCTCCCCCTCCCCCAATTAAGCCCCCCCCCTTCCTCAGCCCGAAGAGCACTCAGGGTTCCCTGCCCTGTGGGAAGTCCAAGGAACTCCCACCTCCATCCAGGTCTAGGAAGTTGAGCATCCAAACTGCCTAGGCTCCCACAAAGCCAGTACGTGCAGTAGGATCAGAAACCCATTGCCATTGTTCTTGAGTTCTCAGTAGTCCTCATTGTCTGCTATGTTCAGAGAGTCCGGTTTTATCCCTGGCTTTTTCAGACCCAGGCCAGCTGGCCTTGGTGAGTTCCCAATAGAACATCCCCATTGTCTCAGTGTGTGGGTACACCCCTCGTGGTCCTGAGTTCCTTGCTCGTGCTCTCTCTCCTTCTGCTCCTGATTTGGACCTTGAGATTTATGTCCGGTGCTCCAATGTGGGTCTCTGTCTCTGTCTCCTTTCATCGCCTGATGAAGGTTAATATCCAGGAGGATGCCTATATGTTTTTCTTTGGTTTCTCCTTATTTAGCTTCTCTGGGATCACTAATTATAGGCTCAATGTCCTTTGTTTATGGCTAGAAACCAAATATGAGTGAGTACATCCCATGTTCCTCTTTTGGGGTCTGGCTTACCTCACTCAGGATAGTGTTTTCTATTTCCATCCATTTGCATGCAAAATTCAAGAAGCCCTTGTTTTTTACTGCTGAGTAGTACTCTAATATGTATATATTCCATACTTTCTTCATCCATTCTTCCATTGAAGGGCATCTAGGTTGTTTCCAGGTTCTGGCTATTATAAACAATGCTGCTATGAACATCCTAGAGCATATATTTTTGTTGTATGATAAGCCCTCTTTTGGGTATATTCCCAAGAGTGGTATTGCTGGGTCCAGGGGTAGGTTGATCCCGAATTTCCTGAGAAACTGCACACTGCTTTCCAAAGTGGTTGCACAAGTTTGCATTCCCACCAGCAATGGATGAGTGTACCCCTTTCTCCACAACCTCTCCAGCAAAGGCTATCATTGGTGTTTTTTATTTTAGCCATTCTGACAGGTGAAAGATGGTATCTTAAAGTTGTCTTGATTTGCATTTCCCTGATCGCTAAGGAAGTTGAGCATGACCTTAAGTGTCTTTTGGCCATTTGAACTTCTTCTGTTGAGAATTCTCTGTTCAGCTCAATGCCCCATTTTATAATTGGGTTGATTAGCCTTTTACGGTCTAGTTTCTTGAGATCTTTATATATTTTGGAGATCAGACCTTTGTCAGTTGCGGGGTTGGTGAAGATCTTCTCCCAGTCAGTGGGTTGCCTTTGTGTCTTAGCGTCAGTGTCCTTTGCTTTACAGAAGCTTCTCAGTCTCAGGAGGTCCCATTTATTCAATGAGGGCCTTAATGTCTGTGCTGCTGGGGTTATACGTAGGAAGTGGTCTCCTGTGCCCATGTGTTGTAGAGTACTTCCCACTTTCTTTTCTATCAGGTTCAGTGTGTTCGGACTGATATTGAGGTCTTTAATCCATTTGGACTTGAGTTTTGTGCATGGTGATAGATATGGATCTATTTTCATTCTTCTACAGGTTGACATCCAGTTTTGCCAGCACAATTTGTTGAAGATGCTTTCTTTCTTCCTTTGTATGCTTTTAGCTCCTTTGTTGAAAATCAGATGTTCATAGGTTTGTGGGTTAATATCTGGGTCTTCTATTCGATTCCATTGGTCGACTTCTCTGTTTTTATGCCAATTCCAAGCTGTTTTCATTACTGTAGCTCTGTAATAGAGTTTGAAGTCAGGGATGGTAATGCCTCCAGAAGTTCCTTTATTGTATAAGGTTTTTTGGCTATCCTGGGTTTTTTGTTTTTCCATATAGTTGATTATTGTCTTCTCCAGATCTGTGAAGAATTTTGATGTGATTTTGATGGGGACTGCATTGAATCTATAGATTGCTTTTGGTAGAATTGCCATTTTTACTATGTTGATCCTCCCAATCTCTCATAAGTGTCCTAAAGAACAATGTGTGGGACCCACACTATCCCTACACAAGGAGGACTAATTAGTAGTAAGAAAATAATTAAAACACAGAACAGCCAAGTTCCCTCGTCTAATTTTAAATAATACTAGTCTCTCTTGATGACAGAGATGTTTACACTTCAGAGGAAGGCACAATAGTGCCTTAGACCAGCAAGAGAGTTAGGCAAATCTTTAACATTTTGATCCACTCATTTTGTCAGTATTTTTAATCTGAAAGAATTTGTTAAATTTGTTGGTCATTTAAAAAGTATTGAAAATTTATGACAAATGGCTTGTTGATTTAAAAACAGGGTCCCAGATGGTGGTAGCATATGCCTTTAATCCTAGGATTTAGGAAACAGAAACAGGTGAGTCTCTGTGAGTTCAAAGCCAGTCTTATCTAGAGTGCAAGTTCCAAGACAGCGTTACACAGAGAGAAACCTGATCTCAAAAAACAAACAAAAATAAATAAATAAAAAGAATTTAAGTAATATTTAGACATAAGCATATATCTGTGCATACAATTTATTAACATGCCTAATTACTTTTAAAGAGACACAAATTAATTTTAAATAGATAAAACTTTCTACTAAAATTTTATAAATTAGAGAAACAAACTAGAATCAGATGGTATAAGTCCCTATCCCTACTCTAAATCTTAATTTGAACATAGGATAAAAAACACAAAAACAAATGTTGAAGTATTCTTGCTTACAAATGACATAATCTACACTTAAAACATCTTAAATACTACACCAGAAAACTGTTACACCTGATCCACACACAAAAAAAACAATGGGGCAGAAAATGAGCACACAAAACTCAGAAGTTGTTATGTAAGACATAATAGAGAAAGTCATTTTTGGTTTGTTTTTGCTGAGATTTGCTGAGAAAGAAATCAGAAAAATCCCACCCACGAGAACTTTAAAAATGCTTGGAAATAAATCTATCCAGGGAACATAGAGACCTCTGTAATAAAAACTCCAGAATACTAAAGAAAGGAATTGAAGAACACACAAAAGATGGAGATAGCTACCATGTACATGGACTAATAGAATTAATATTGCAAAAAATAAAAACCATATCATAAAACATGGCCTACCTATTTGAGTCAATTCCCATAAAAATTCTAATTACATTCTTCACAGGGCTACAGAAAAGAGTCCTAAAATACAAATGGAAGTATAAAAGATGCCAATAGCCAAAGCTGCCCTAAAAAAAGGAAGAACAGTGCTAGAGATATCAGAATAACTCACCTCAAGTTATTTTACAGACCATTAATAGTACACATTGTGCTGGCACCAAAACAGACCAGTAGAGCAGCAAAATAGACCAGAAGGCACAGAAACAAACTCACACAGCTAAAGTCACTGAATTTTCAGCAAAGATTTTAATAATATATATGAATTAGGGAAGAAGTCTTTTTCAACAAATTGTACTGGTAAAACAGGATACGTATACATGGAAGAATAGAACAAAACCCACATTTTCCACCTCACACACACACACAAAAAGCAAAGATAGAAAATCTGAAGCTTTGAAACTTCCAGAAGGAAAACTGCTTAGGATACAAGAATAGGCAAAGACTTCTGAAAAGGCCTCCAATAGCTCAGAAAACAGCATGAGCTGACAAATGGGACTTCCTATGTGATTTCTACACAGAAAAATAAACAAGAAGAGTGCAGGGACCACCTAGAGCAGAAGATAATCTTTATTGACCATACTTCATACATGGAAGTTAATAGCCAGAATATATAAAGAACTAAAGAAATTAAACAACAAAAAGAACAAAAATACCAATCAATGAGTAGTCTGATGAATTGACTAGACAGATCTAAAGAGAAGAAACTCAAATGACTAATAAATATGTGAAAGTGTTCAGCCTTTTTAACAATGAGAAGAAAATGCAAATTAAAGCTACTATGAAATTCCGTTTCCTCCCAGTCAACAAAGCTACATCAAGAAAACAAATGATGCTGAGGATGTGGGAAAAGAGTTACCATTATTTATTGTTGGTAAGAATGTATACTGGTGCAGCCACTATGGAGATCAGTGCAAAACATTCTCCAACAACTTTTTAAAAAGGGTTCCAGTTATACAGGTCCTGAATTGAAAGGTTCTATGTCACATACCATAGAGATACTTTCACAAACATGGTTGTTGATATGGTATTCATAATAACTAGGAAATATATCTAACCTAGTTATCCATCAACATATGAATAGATAAATTGTTGCAAAGAGGCCTCTTGTTCATCCCGGCTCCCCAGAACTGAAATAATCACACAGAAACTATGTTAATTAAAACACTGATTGTCCCATTACCTCTAACTTCTTATTGGATAGCTCTTACATCTTAATTTAACCCATTTCTAGTAATCTGTGCATCACCATGAGGTTGTGGCCTACCAGTAAAGGTTCAGCACATCTATCTCCAGCAGTGAAGAAGAGAACCCAGAACAAAATCATAGAAGAAATTTTCCCAAACTAAGGAAAGACATACTCATAAATGTATAAGAAGCACACATAACAACAAATAAACAAGATCAAAAGAAAAAAATCTCCACAAAATATCATATTTAAACCATTAAGTATACATAACAATATAGTGTATTGAAAGCTGCAAAAAATAATAATAAAAGTTACATATAAAGCAAAACCCATCAGAATAAGAATTGATTTCTCAATAGAAAATTGAAAGTCAGAATACATGTAACAATGTATCCCACATCCAAAAAAACTATGATAGCCAGACTAGATAGCCAGATAGGAAAACTATCTGACATAATTGAAGGAGAAAGAAAAGCTTTGCAAAATATAAACAGACTAAAATAATGTACATCCAATAATTCACACTTAAAGAAAACACAGATGGCAATATTTCAGGTTGAAGAGAGAAATGAGCAAAACAGAGAAATACAAAGCCACAATTACTAAAACCACAAAAAAAAACCACCAAGAATACAAACACCATCATCAAAAATCAACACGATAACCACAACTAACACATTTCAATAATAATTTTAAATATTAATGGTCTCAATTCTCAAAAAAATATGTAGGCATGCTGAATGGATGAAGATGCAAAAATCATCTGTCTGTTGTCTACAAGAAACACATCTTATCTTTAAAGATAGGCAATACCCTCAAATAAAAGGAAGTACGAAAATACTTCAATCTAATGAGATGAGAAAGAAAGCAGGCATTGCTTTCCAAACATCAGACAAAATAGACTACAAACAGTAACTAATCAGAAAATAAAAAGGACACTTCATTCTAATCAAGGGAACAGTTAATCAAGAAGAAATTCTTACTCTAACCATATATGTGCCAAACCCTAGTCTCAATTCCATTTTTAAAAAATGTACTGCAGTATTTAAAGACACAGAATAACATGAATCCATTAGTAGAGGTTTATTTCCATACCTCACTTCTCCAATAGACAGTTCATTTGTACAAAAGGCAAAGAGGGAAAAACAGATTCAATTGGCATCAAACAGCAAATGGAATTAAGAGATGTCTATAGAATAGTCCACCAAAACATCAAAGAATATACATTCTACTCATTTGTAGTGCTGGTACAAAGAAGCCTTTCTAAAATAGACCACACCCTATGAAACAACAATAACAAATCTTTACAAATTCAAAAACATTGAAACAACTTCTTGTATTGTATCTGCCTACAATACAATAAAACTTAAAATTGATAGCAAACAAATCTCTAGTAAATACCAAAACTAGTGGAGATTAAACAATTCATTATTTATTGGTGAATTGTTCAAGAAATAAATCAAAAAAGAAATAAAAACTTTTTCAAAACTAAATAAAAACAACAAAATCTCTGGGACACAAATGTAAGCAGTCTTACAAGGGAAACTTATAGTTCTGAGTGCCTACATTTTAAAAGGAAAACAGAAATAGAACAATTAAATGGTCTAAGGACTCAACCTAAAAAGTTGGAAAAACAAAAACAAAACTAAACACATTAAATGACAGAAAATAATAAAAATCAGAACAGAAATTAATAAATGAAACAGAAGCAAAGAAAACAATACACAGAATGAACTAATCTAAGAGCTAGTTCTTTGAGAATATAAACAAGATTGACCTACCCTTGGTCTAATTAATCAAAAGAAAAGAAGAGAATACCCAAATTAATTGAGTCAGAAATAAACAAGAAAATATTACAAAATAAAACAAAGAAATTCAGATTATTATAAGGGAAAACCTTTAAAATATGTACTCCTTTAAACTGGAAAGCCCAAAAGAAATTGATGAATTTCTAGATTTAGAAATAACCAACCAACCAAAAATAAACCAAGAATTCAAAAACATAAACAGACCCATAACAAATTAGGAGACTGAACTAGTAATAAAAAGCCTTCCAGCTAAAAAGAAAAAGTCCAGGGCCAGATGGACTCACAGCATAATTCTACCAGACTTTCAAAGACAATCTGGAGCCAATATTCTTAAGATATTCAAGTAAATGGAAACAGAAAGAGCATTACCAAACTCCTTCTAGGAAGCCAGTATCAAAAATGGAGACAGAGGTGGAAACAGAGAAAGAGAGACAAAGAGGGAGGGAAGTAGAGAGAAAGGGAGGAAGGGGAGAAAGGGAGGGAGGGAAGGAAGAAGGGAGAGAAGCTAGCTAGCTAGATACAGGTCAATATCCCTGATGAACATAGACTCAAATATCTGCAATAAAGTACTTGCAAATAGAATCAGACATCAAAAGGATTTTCCACCATGGCAAGTTTGCCTTCTTCTTGATATGTGCAGGGATGGTTTAACATATGCAAGTCAATAAGTAAGCTAAGCTATACAAAATGACTCAAAGACAAGAATCTTATAACCATGGTGGGGCACGGAAACATGAGGGATCTGACTGAACAGGCTAGGGCAGGATGAAGAGGAAGAGCAATTAATGAAAGAGATGTCTTGATGCGGTGGGGGGACATCAAGGTTATCATAAGGAACCCACAGAAACAACTAACTTGGACTCATAGGAGCTCACAAACTCTGCATGGACAGCTAGGGAGCCTACATGGGACTGAAATAGGTCCTCTACATATGTGTGACAGTTGTGTAGCTTTGTTGATTTGTGGAAATCCTAACAGTGGGATCATGGCCTGAACCTGGTGCTTGAGCTGGTCTCTAGTCACTGACTTTCCATACTGGGTTGCCTTGTCCAGCTTTAATACAAAGGGAGGAGCTTAGTCCTACCTCATCTTGATATGCCACACTTTGTTGACACCTATAGGAGGCTGGCTCCTTTCTGAACAGAAGCTGAGAATGGGTGGATGGGAGGAGCCGAAGGGAGGTCTGGGAATGGGTCAGGAGGAGAAGAGGGGGGGGGAAACTGAAGTTGAGATGCAAAAATAAATGAAAAAAATAACCTAAAAAGACCTATGACAAAATCCAACACAACTTCATGATAAAAGTCCTAGAAAATATAGGACTAGAGGGAAGATACCTCAACCTAATAAAAGCTCTCTAAAAGAAACCCATAGCCAACATCACCCTGAACGGTGAAAAACTTAAACAACAATGAGGACTGATGAGAAGCCAAAGACAATGGCACTGGGGTTTGATCCTACTTCATGTTCTGGCTTTGTGGGAGCCTAGCCAGTTTGGATGCTCACCTTCCTAGACCTAGATGGAGGGGGGAGGACCTTGGACTTTCCACAGTGCAGGGAACCCTGACTGCTCTTCGGACTGAAGAGGGATGGGGAAAGGAGTGGGAGGAGGGGGAGTGGTGTGGGAGGAAGGGGAGGGAAATGGGAGGCTTGGAGGAGGCAGAATTTTTTTTTATTTAAACTTAAAACAATCACACTGAAGTCAAGAATGAAACAGGGATGTTTACAATCTCCATTCCTTTTCAAGGTGCTAGATGGAGCAATAGGGCAAGAAGGAAATTAAAGGTATACAAAGAGGGAAAGAGGAAGTCAAACTATCGTTATATACATAAGACTTAATACTATACATTAGAGAAACAAATATTCTATGAGAAAGTTTCTAGAAGTGATAAAGAAATTGAATAATGTGGCAGGATATAGAATCAACTATAGCACAAATCAAAAGTTTTTATATATACCAACAGCAAACAGACCAAAAAAAGATATCATAAGCACATTCCCATTCACCTACTAAGAAAGTGGAGGATTTCTGCAATTAAAATTTTAAACTTTAAAATGAAGACATAGAAAAAGATACTAGAAGATGGAATGATGTCCCATGCCAATGGATTGGTAGAATTACTATTGTGAAAATGACCTTTCTACCAAAAGCTACTTGGAGATTCAAAAAAATCCTAATCAACATCCAGCCCTACCTCATTCTTCACAAAAAATAGAAAAGAAAACTATGCTAAAATTCATTTAAAACCACAAAAGACCTCAGATAGCCAAAACAATCCCAAGCAAAAAGGAAAATGCTAGGATGATTACAATCCCAGATCTTCAATATATTAAAGAATCACAGTAATACAAACAATATGGTTTTGGCACAAAAACAGACATTTAGACAAGTGAGAAAAAAAATCTAAAGATCCAAACATGAGCACACATAACTCCACTAAATTAATACTTGACAAAGATGACAAAAGCATTGACTGAAAGAAAGCATCTTCAACAAATAATGTTTGAAAAACTGGATGTCAACAGGCAGAAGAATGAACTTAGACCATTACCTTGCAGAAAAACTAACTTCAAATGAATCAAAGACATAAACTTGAAACCTGAAACACCAAACCTGTTAAAAGAAAATGTAGGCAATCCTCTCCATGATATGGGTGTAGGAAAGAGCTTCCTAAATAGGACTTTATTGAACTAAGTTCAACCATTGACAAGTAGGACTTAGCAGAACTAAAAACCTCTGCACTGCAAAAGAAACAATCAACAGAGTAAAGAGGAAGCTCACAGAATGAAAGAGAATCTGCCAGCTATACATCTGACAAAGGATTGATATCCAGTATATATAAATAACTTGATAACACAAATGGCTCATTTAAAACGTGGTCCTGGATCCTGAACAAAAAAGTTCTCAAAAGAAGAAAACCAGTAACTAAGGAATATATGCAAAAAATAAAAAATGTTCATAGTCCCGATCAATTAGGGAAATACAAATAAAAACATTTGTGAGATTTCATCTTACCTCATTGATAATGGCAAAGATCAATGGGACAACCCACAACAAATGCTGAAGGGAGTGTGGGGAGAAAGAGTCCTCATTTCCTGTTAATGGGATTTTATACTCATGTGTGGGACTCCCTCTGTATGCTGTAAATACCGTTGGTTAATAAAGAAACTACCTTGGCCTGATAGGGTAGAACTTCAGTAGGCAGGGAAAACTAAACCAAATGCTGGGAAAAAGAAGGGAGGAGTCAGAGAGAAGCCTTATAGCCCTGCTAGAGACAGATGCTGCAACTTTAACCGGTGAGCCACAGCCATGTGGAGATACACAGATTCACAGAAATGGGTTAAACTAATTTAAATTAATATGTAAGAGTTAGCCAATAAGAAGCTAGAGCTAATGTGCCAAGCAGAGATTTAATTAATACAGTTTCTGTATGATTATTTCAGGGTCTGGGCAGCCAGGAAACAAACAAGCATCCAAGTGGCCAAGGACCCTCCTTCAAAATTTATGTAGCCTCTATGGAAATCAGTATGGAAATTTTTTTAAAAAAAAGCAAAATAAATCTGCCCTGTGACCCAGCTCTACTACTCCCTGGCATAAGCCCAATGACTCCACATCCTACTCCACAGATACTTCGTCTGCCTTGTTCACTGCTGCTCCATTCACAGTAAACAAGAAACGGAAGCAAGCTAAATGCCCTTAGATCCAGTAATAATAGTGAAAATGTGGTACATATAAATTATGGAATACTACTCTGCTATAAAGAGAAGTGAAATCATGAACTTTCCATTTAGGAGGATGGAACTAGAAACAGTTATACTCATTCAGGTAACACAGACACAGAAAGACAAATACCACATTTTCTCTCTCATAGGAGGCTCCAAACTCCAAATCATCAGATGTGAGTTACATATCCTAGGGTAACTACAGAAGGCAGCAAAGTAAAAAGGTAAGGGGCTGAGGAGCAAGAGAGGTGGCAAAAGTGGGGAACTAATGATATGACCAGCAAAAATGAGTAAAAGGGGGTACTCTAATTAAGAGGGAGGAAGAAAAATAGAAACGAAATAGGGAAGAGAGTAAAAATAAGAGTAACGTTGCCTGAAAAAGTAATACAGAATCACACTATAAACTACCTAAAGAGAAGAATAACCTATAATATAATATGTATGTAATAATATAATGATTAATACATATAACACAAACAATATAATATTAAAATGATATGATCATAAACCTGAATAATATAATTGAATAAAATGAAACTTGTTTAATATAACAATATAAATGATATATTAATATAATAATAGTTATTTTATAATATCAGATTAATGTCATAATATTAATGAATGTTAAATTTAATAAATACTGAAATATTATGTTAATATAATAATATAAATAATATTTCCTCATATGGACAAACAATTTTCTCTCCAAGAGCCAAACACCAACTAACAAAAATACAAAAAACAGATATCAGAAACCCTCTTTTGAGTTGTTGGTCAGGGTTGTCCATGAGACTCCCAAAACATTTCAGGCAGTTGCTACTTATTGCCCTTGGTTGTCCACCCCCCAGAGATGGAAGGTAAGTCCCTAATGCTGAAGACACCAGGCACTTCAGAAACGGCGTCTAGAGGCTATTGAGTTAGAACTGACTACAGCTGCTCCTCCCCAAAGACAAATTTTCATGCATGTTTCACCAGAAGGAGGCATGCAAGCCTCCATAGGAAGGAAACAACCAACAGGCCTACCAAGCTGTGATGCCTATGAAGCCTGACAATCATCAACATGACGTGGTAGCCCTGAGGGTGCAATGGTGGCAAACACACCTTTGTGGTATCCTGGAGCTCTTTAATTGGACTTAGGATGTTGAAGGAAATGAGGCCGCTTGTTGGTTCCCGGCTGCTCAGCCTCAAAATAATCACACAGAAGCTATATTATTTAAATCACTGCTTGGCCCGTCCACTCTAGCTTCTTATTGGCTAACTGTTACATCTTAATTTAATCCATCTCCCTTAATGTGTGCATCACCATCAGTTCCTGGCCTACAAGCAAAGTTTCAGCATGAAACTTTGCAAGAAATGGATGGAACCAGAAAAAAAAAATCGTCCTGAGTGAGGTAACTCAGACACAGAAAGACACTCACTCATAAGTAAATATTAGCTATAAAGGATAGCCATGTTATAATCCACAGTCTCAGAAAGGCTAGGTCACAAGGAGTGTCCAAATAGGGACATGTGGATTTTCATGAGAATGGAAAACAGAAGAGATCTCCTTGGTAAACTGGGGAAGGGAGGGGTAAGAAAAGGAGGGAGGGATATGGGAACATAAGGGATTGTTTTGGGCAGATTGGGAGCAAGGGACCATTTCCAGGTTAGGGAGAAACCTGATGCCAGAGAATCTTCTAAGAATCCACAAGGATGACCCCAGCTAAGACTCCTTACAATAGTGAAGAGGGTGCTGTCATCTCCTGTAACCAGATTGGTGACTACACTAATTGTTATCAGAGAACCTTTGCGTAACTGATGGAAGCAAATGTAGAGACTCACAGCCAAGCACTGGGCAGAGCTCTGGGAGTACGGTTAAAGTGAGGAAGGGGAGATTGTATGAGCCTTGGGGGACAAGGTCTTGATGGGAGAACTCACAAAGACAGATGACCTGAACTCATGGGAGCGCAATGACTCTGGACAGACAGCTTAGGAAACTTACATGGGACCAACATAGGCACCCTGCATGTGTGTGGCAGTTGTACGGCTTGGTCTATTTGTGGGGCTCTGAGCAGTGGGATGGGGGCTTGTCTGTGGCACTTGAGCTGGCTTTTGGGAACCTATTCCCCGTGCTGGATTGCCTCTCCCAGCCTTCATGCAAGGGGAAGTGCTTGGTCCTGGCTTAACTTGCTGCGCCATATTTTGTTGACACATATGGGAGGCCGGCCACTTTCTGAATGGAGATGGAGAAGTGGATAGGTGGTATATGGGAAATGGGGTGGGGAGGAAAACAGGGTATGGGAAAAGAAGAGGGATGAGAAACTTTTGTCGATATGTAAAATAAATGAAAAAAATGTTTTTCTTAGTATAACAAAATAATCTCACCAATGTCATTGCCTAAACATAAACCAAACGAGGACAACAAACATGTCAGAAAGAATGGGGAAAGACTACAAGGACTTCAACCAAACACAGAGTATTACAGGCAATTAAGAAATGCTGAGAGGGACACAAATAGTATTTATTCCTTGGGAAGAACACACCAATTAGCTATCCAGTTACAAATGGTCAGTCCTGAAAACTTTACAGACCAAGCAGGCTATATTTATATATACATATATGCATGAAACAATCATTATTGAAAATAAAAAGAGGCCATGAATTTAAAAGATACCAAGGTGGGTTTGTGGGAACATTTGGAGAGAGAAAGAAGAAGGGAAAAATGATGTAATAACTTCAACGTTAAAAGAAAATGTAGAAAAATTAATTTCTTGCTAGGTAGTAAAATTCAATTTAGTAAAAATTTCAAGATCTAGTGGAATACTTTTAAGAACGTGTCTCATTTTTAAAATCTATTCTTTGCTTTGAAATCGAGCTAGATTATACTGCAAACACTGGTCAAAATTATAAATAAAAAAGATTCATCCAAATAGAGTGAAATGGTATTGAGAATATAGGAAACGTCCTTCCCAAGAATAGTACCAACAAATCCTATGCATCAGTCATACATCCCTTCACCCATGGGGTATACACTGAATATCTTCAAACATGTTTAACTTGAAAACATATATTCAACAAATATTTATTGAGAAATCAGTAGGTGAGACAGTGGCCAAAGTGTTAGACACTCAGTAGAGAACAATCAGACAAGATTACCAGGAGAGATCATTCCATAAGCAATCACATTACGAGAAGTATGGTAAAGGAAACAAGGGAATGGGAGGTAACTGGTGAGGGATGTCTGTGGAGAGAGCATCATATATGACAAAGCAATGGCAAGAATCCATCCTTAAAAGAATCTTGAAGCAAAGGGATGGTAGAAGCAAATGCTCAGAGGCACGGACAAATTTAGGTAACAGAGCAACTGGGACAAGGCTACAAGACTGGAATCACAAAAAGCTTGCAAGAGGGAGGCGTGGGATAGAGAAGGAAAGGTGGGCAGGATCAGGTCAGGCACAGATTCCCACAGCGAGAGTCCCTTCTACATTTGAAAAGCAGACCACAAATGGATTGTATTCAGAGGGAGGCATAATCAGATTTACCTTCTAAAGAAAATCACTGGCTTCTGAATGGGGAATTGATGATAGACAACAAAATCAGAATGCCAGTGGCATAAACCATCTGATGTATAACTTACAGGCTTGGGCTAAGGTCTTAATAGTAAACATAGGAAGGAGATGGATCTGAATGTTTCAGAGATTGAATTGTCTGGAAATGGTAATAGAGTTATTTTCGGGAGGAGTAAAACAGAAAAATAAGAAACTTATTCTAGATATATGACATGAACAATTGAGTTGAGGAGGGTAAGGAGGAGCCATTACTGAAACTGATATTGGATGCCTTGAAAGAGGAAATGAGTGAGCCTCTGTGTGTGTGTGAGAGAGAGAGTGTGTGTGTGTATGTTGAAGTCCTAAGAAAGTATGCTTATTGTGTGAGTTTTTAATATGTTGTTTAAGATACTTATCAAAATCTAATATTTAATATATATCAAATGACACATGCATCTATGAGCCTGGAACTTATGAGAAAATAACTTGGATTTAAGATGTGAAATTGGAAACTTTAAGCATATAGGTAGATATCTAAAACCATAGATCTACAAGTGTTCATCAAGGAATTGTATAGGCAAAGGTGCTCAACACAAAGCATTTGAGGAAGAAGAGGAGAAACCAATGAAGAAAGCTGGCACATGAGCATAAAGTATAACTAGTCAATATAAAGTGCTTTTCTTTCACCTATTCCCAGCAATCACAGGTCTTTTCAGATCATCTCCCAGTTCCATTTTTTAGTAGATTAACACTACACTGGACAACCCACACCCTTCTTCCTGGGAAAAAATACTAGATGTGGCTGATTACTACAAGAAGTACATGGAAAATGGGGATGGAAAATAAAGAACACGAAGTTGAAGATGGGACCCCCTAGACTGTCCGTATCAGTACCATTGGTCTTCTCCCTTCCTCACCTTATGCTATGGTTTCTCCAAATGTTTTCAGGAGTACCAACTTGTAGCTGAACAGATAATTGCATCCTAGGACAGTTATGATACAGACCAACACAAAACAGTAAACTTCTTTCAAACATTTTGAGGTTTTTTTATGATTTTCTTTGTTGTTCTTATTTGATTGTATTATTCTTGAGTGTGAACTTTGCAAAGAACAGTGTTGTTTTTGTAATGTCTAAAAGTTAAGTGCGTCTGTCAAAACAGGAAGGAGAACCCCTTTTGACCACAAATATATAAATAATAGACTTTTCCTTTGACCTGTTGTTGTGTGCCTTCTTAACTATTTGTGTCCTGGGATCAATTCTTTGATAATTATTTAGTAGTCCTTTCCGAAGCCAGAGAATCAGTTCGGGGACTCAAGTTACAACAAATGTCTGTATTTTGATTTTCAATAAACGTCTGCAACTTTTAAGTCTATCAAAACCATGCAGTCAGGCTGAGGTGCGATCTACCTAGTAAATATTAAAGCCAAAGGTATAGTTTCTTCCTCTTCTGGGCTAAGAAGTTTGAGGAAGGTTGTATGATTAGAATCCTATGATCACACTACTGCTAGACTGTCTTCAAATGCATATTGAGTGTAAGGTTTATGATACTAATACATTAGCTTTGCCTGCTCCTTTCCTTTAAGGTTCCTTGAGGGGGTTGTTATTAATGGTAATGCGCATTGTTGCTACCTGTTTCTTTCTCAGAGGCACCTTTTTGAAATTTGCAAGTTCCCCTCCCTTTCCACCTAACTCACCTGGAAAGAATTCTAATTCTCAGTGCAATGGAGATTTCCTGTTTAACTTAAATAAGGGTGACTTAATACAAAACAAGGCAAGCAAAGTAGCAACAATGCTTACCTTTCCTGTCTAACAGCAATCCTGACACCATTGTTCCTAACTGACTAAGAAATGACTATGGATTTCATGCAGAACAGCAAAGAGCATGTGCAGGAGACTACCTCAGTCCCAGATAAGCCAGATTTTAGTGTTGTAGCAAAAGAAGTCTACTGAGCCATCTCAATGAGTACCTTAACGGAGCAGATTAATGGAGTTCATTTTCCTCTGATAGCGAGTCAGGAGGTGGACATTTCTGCTTTTGGTTCTAGGTTCAGACTTTAGGTGATCTTAAGGCTTCCATTTGCCATCTTGGATTTAAGGTAGCATATAAAGATCGACTGTACTGCTGAAGAAAAAGTTACACAACAGAACAGCAATTAGAGAAACCACATGGAGTAAAAAGGCAAAGGGGAACTAACAGACCAAAGAAAACAGCAATTATTCCCACATGCTGGGCAAGGCCAGTTTGGACTCTAAAGTCCTTCTGTGCTGCATCAGTGAACTGCATGTGAATGAATAACGAGCTGTCCCTTCTAGAACCTGCGATGGTATGGTAGCTTACTCATAGAATCATACTCAAAATGTCTATTGTCGGATCCCAGTTTTCTGGGAGATTCATTCATGCAATAACAAAAAACACAAAAAGGATATGCAAGTTCTTAAAGCGGTATCTCAATCACTTAAAGAATTCTATTTCTACCACTTTATATCAATTTATGCCCACATAAATTATGCATTTATGATTAGATTCTACTGTGTCCTGGACATCATATATATATATATATATATATATATATATATATATATGTGTGTGTGTGTGTGTGTGTGTGTGTGTGTGTGTGTGTGTGTGTGTATTTGTGTGTGTGCACGTGCTCATGTGTCTATGCTTGTGTGTAAGTTCCTATACAAGGCATTTATACGCATTGAATGCAGATCAAATACTTACTGATCAACTAGTGACAGTGAATGACAGGAAAGAAATCATGACCAAATTCCTATATACTTTCCACCTTTAAGTTTCCAAGTTTGTAAACAAAATCTCCATCTTGCTCCTATCTTCATGTTTCCAAACTCTTCTTCCAAAATCTCTGCTCTGTGTGAGGGGGATGCTGTGGAGACACTAAAGCTGGCACAGTCTTTCCGATTCTGCCTGGACAGAAGTGTGTTTGCCAGCCACTAGCTAATCTAATTTAATTTTTAAAATCTTACCTGGGGGTAAAACAGATTTTATTATCATCATTTCACCTGAAAAGTAACTAAAATATAGAACATAGTGCAAAATGCATCCAGACATAATCGGCTACCTAACAATAAGGTTTCTTGCAGCTAAGTTTTTCACACCCTTACTCCAGTTATCCTCCCTTAAGTGAGGTGTCCTTTTCACATCATATTTAGGCAACTTGGATCATCTTAGTGTGCTTATATCCCATGGTCTATTTGCATTACCAAGAGCAGCAAATGATTTAATGAACTGTTGAAAAATAGCATCTTAATGGAACCCTTTTACTGTTTTAAGGGGGGGGCATTTTACCTCAGTGGGAAATATATATGAAGCACCTATCTACTTCTTAGCACTCAGAATCTAACATCATTTTAGTAGAGAACAAAATCAAACAGACAGCCTTACAGTCATCTTTCTAAAACTATTAGCCTCGCCAAAACATTGACCTACCACCCTAAATTAGCAAATTCCTAGTTCACCTACTGGTACACATCCAGCCTTCAACACCTTTATTTCACCCGCCAGAAACCCACATCCTAGAGAGACTTCAGCCACAGGGCAACATCGACACAGGTTCCCAGCAGGGGAAAAAAAAAACAGAAAACAAAAAAACAAAACTCTCTTAAGGTTCCTTTTGAACTACTGCCCAATTCTCATCCTATCCACCATGGTCACATGATGCAAACCAAAAAAAAAAATGCAAGAGCATAAGCATTCATTTTGCAACTGTGACACATAGCTCTTCAATCTCTTCCGTGCCCCAGGTGTAATTATAAAGATTACCTTGTGAGTAGAAAGCTGAAGCTTGCTCCAGCTTTATCAGCCAGAGAGAAAGCAATTCATCTGCCTTCTATTACAATTGCTTTGGTTTCCTTTAGGTTCTGGGAATGTGGTCTAGTGTTTGTTTTTGTGGCTGCCAATGTTTAAACCTTCCAAGTGGTTTTGGATTCCACATCTGAGCACCAAACAACTAATGTTCAACATACACTATGTCCTCGGCTGAAACCACGGAAACTCCTAAAAAACCTTAAACCACAGTTTTTTTTGTCATGAAACTATTGTAAGTCTATGTTCAATATCTTGTTTAAATTTTATTTCAACCTTTCTGTAAGTGGCTGCCCTTTTAGAAAATGGTTTCTGGGAATGTTTATATCAGAGGCACTTAGGAAACTTGACTGCAGCCATTGCTGGGGATTTAAGAAGGCTAATCACTTCATTTCTGTTTCAGAGTCAATATTCCTGTGCTCGCTAACTAGAGCACTAAGTAGAAAATATGCCTTCACTTAAGGAGAAGAGAAAGGCAGCCTCAGGAGTGCAATAGGGAGGATGTTCTCATTCTCTTCTCCCTCCTTTCTCTTCCAGTTTATTCGAACGAAAACAGAATTATCACGAAGCTAATTCTTCCGAAGTGGTAATTATTACAAAATGTAAACAATGGTTGGAACAGCTAAAGGTTATATGGAGGGATGTATTATATTAGCTTTCTCTCCCAACAAATTTTTGAAATTTTTGTTATAAAAACCAAAAGCATATTTTACTAGGCTAAGAGAAGTTACTTAGCCAAGTCATGTAACAGCAGTAAGACCTAAACAACAGAATAAATGGGGTTTTCTGCTTTCTACTTGGAAAAAAACACTAAATTTTAATGTTTCATGATTTGATCTGCCAAAATGACTCGAAAATTTGATAATAATGATAAGTCATTGAAGGCTAATTTCACTACTTTATATAGGTGGTGAGGAACATTTGTGTTCATTTTCAAAAGAAAATTGCCTTTCTAGTTTTGTCAGCAAATAAAATGCTAACTGATGTTGGATTCTGTTTGTTAGCACATAATGAACTTCCCCCAATTTAATCACTTAAAATCCAACTGTTTCATTTGAATGTGGATCTGTTGATTAGGAATTTGGACAGCATGTGCTCCCTGAAATGTGGTCTTAGCTAGGATGGTGTCAGAGGCTGGGAACCAGCTGGAGAGCTCGGCAGGGTCGTGAGCCTGTGGCCCTGCTTCTTGCTTTTGGCAGGCTTTCTTGATGCTTCTCTCATGGCCTTGTCACACATCCAACTGGGTATATTCATAGTGTGGATGTTGTACATAGCCGCAGACATCCCAAGGAGAAAAAGAGGACCATGAGGAATCATAAAGGCCAGGCCCAGG
The DNA here is from genome assembly GCF_037038515.1 of Microtus pennsylvanicus. Classification (NCBI taxonomy): domain Eukaryota; kingdom Metazoa; phylum Chordata; class Mammalia; order Rodentia; family Cricetidae; genus Microtus; species Microtus pennsylvanicus. The sequence goes on from NC_134583.1 coordinate 95,614,039, forward strand.
ACTAATATATTATGCTGTCTTTTGCAGTCTTTTGATCAGAGCAAATCATTGGGGATGTTGGGTTTGATAGTGCAGGCTTGTAATCCCAGATATGGACCACAAATTCAGTGTTAGTCTAGCATCTTAAGGAAACCCTGTCACAAAAAAAAAAGGTCACATACACACATAAATACATACACACATATATACACACCTACACTAGAGCAAATTCACAAGGCAATGATTCACTCTTGAATTCACTCTTGAAATAGACGAATTGGTAGAGTCTCACAGAGAGGTAAGTTCATGGCCGTTTGGGGAGACTCCCACACGTTGTTCACTATCCCTGACCTTGGTATGCTGGGTCGTGGAAAATTTTATCTTAGATTTTGAATCTTAAGTATCTCGGAAATTTCTACCATCCAGTAACAACATAGTCTCAATTCTAGAAGGATCCTAGAGTGAACAGACTGCTTGGGGAGTGAAGTGACAAATGTCTTTGATCCGTAATATAATATATGAGATCACAGATAAAATAAAGACTGCTAGAGAAGTTCTATAGCTAATCTTACTTATCAGCTTGACTACTTTAGTAATCAACTAAAACCCAAGAAGCTGAGCAAGGCTGCAAGGAATTTTCCTCATTAGACCATTTAATGTGGGAAGACCATATCTTCTTGTGGCAGCCCACATAAAATTGTACAGAGAGAGAGAGAGAGAGAGAGAGAGAGAGAGAGAGAGAGAGAGAGAGAGAGAGAAGGCTTTTGCTATTTGCCTGCTTACCTCACTCTAGCTTGCAAGTTTATCTCCTGCTGGCATAGCATTCCTTTGCTGGTGTGAGAAACTACTTCTAGATCCTAGCAGAGTCTGAAGGCCTGTAGTTCTCATGAATTCCTTATGACGGAACACCAGATTGGGACTGCTGAGACATTCATTCATGTGGACTAAACCACCACCAGATTTTTGGTCTTTCCATCAAGGGACAGCCATTGTTGGACTATCAAGACCACAGCCTGTGAGCCACTCTGATAAGACTCATAAGTATCAGTTCTGTTCCTTTAGAGAATCTTGACTCTAGTCCTTACCTATAGTAAGGACACAGAGTTCAGAGTTTAAACCACATTTTAATGCAGATAGAGGGAGTATGCAACTTTTTTAAGCAGTTATAGATCCGTACTGGCTCTCCATTGTCTAATCAATGCCTAGAGAAATTTAAAGAATATGCTATTTATCATGAACAGGCTATATAACTTACACAGTCCACAGGGCAATGTGCAGTTGTTCCTCCCTCCTTCTTACTTCTCTTAGTCTCCAAAGAGTAGCTAAGTAGATATGGGGATAATTGTTATCTTACATGTTCTCTTGACATTGAAAATCAGAGAACTCCGGCTATGCTAGTCCTTGTGTATTTATCTGATGGCAAGGGAGCAGTGGAAAATATTCTATTCTTCCTGAGCACCATGCCTTCATTGGCCTCTGTGCTAGTTAGCTATGGATGGTAACAACTGGTGATCCAAACTTTTGCTATGAGAAATGTTATAGTAATATTTTATTTGTGTTTTAATAAATAAAGCTTTCCTGAAGATCAGGGAAGCAAAGCAGCCAACCATTAAAGAGCTCTTAGCTCTACAAAATCTTCAGACTGAAAAGAGAGAAAATTCCTCTCTCATCCAGCTTTATATTCCTTTCTAGGGCTGGTGCACCACCACCACCCCAACTCTATGGCTATCTAGTGTGGCTGCTGGTATTAAAGGTGTGCGCCACCAATGTCTGGCCTGTATGACTGACTAGTGTGGCTAACTTTGTACTTTGATCTTCAGGCAAGCATTGTTTCAGCATTGTTTATTAAAACACAAATAAAATATCACTATAAAATGCCCTTGGGGACATTCTCTAGACAATTTGGATAATCTTTACTCCTGATTTGTCTGAATCCTCCATCTGTACCACTGAACCTCAATGGATCCAGCCTCTCCTGCATAATCATCACCTTTGTAAAGCAGACCCCGTGGCAGTCCCATGATATTTAATAAGCTCCTATATACCTACAACCTGAAGAATGTCATCAAACTCTGCCTTGAAAATCTCTGTCTCAATATACCACAGGCAGAAAGCATTTAGCAGGACTGAGGATCCTAACCTCTGCCTGGTGACTGGGTCATAAATTTAAGTCCCAACTAAGGATGGCGCACTCTCAACTGTTACTTTCAATAATGTCACTTGTGTTGTAGACTCCGTGTGTTCCTTCTTGGAGAACAGAGCTTTGTGTCCGCTAGAGAAAGGCTTCATGGTAAGTTTAAAATAAGAGCTAGACCTTCCTGCTGAGCACCATTTTATATCACACTCTCATGCTGAATCAAGCACACCATTTGTGACTCCATGGGAAAAAAACTCCCGGAAGTGGACGTCTAGTTCTCAAGACATCGTGGGTATTTCTTTTCTTTGTTTATTTTACTGTCCTCACAACAATCATTTATAACCAGAAGGAAACCCTTATGCTGAGCCTTGAACATCCTTCTAGAAAACAATCAGACCTGCCTGACTGTCTTGATAGGGTAACACATTGATTCAGAATGCAGGAGACCATCTGCAAGAGACCTTTCTCTGAGTCAGAGTAGAGAACTGGATATCAGAGAAATAAGCATTCCTTAAAGAAATATACGCTTACACACCCATATACACACTCACACTTGCATACACATACATGCTCAAATATTCACATACATTCTCAGCTATGTTTTAAACATACTGTAAGTTATTCATGTGTTTGCAATGTTACATTATAATTTTCACCTTCTGTTTGTCTGTGTTTTTTATTCAATAAAAACAAATCAATTCACTTAATTGGAAGCAAATTCATCAGAAATTTTCTTCGTAAAGATATTTTAAATAAAATGCTAGATGTACAACCTCACTAAAAGGCAATAAATATAATGATCCCATGAACACCTTTGGAATACACTGAGTCCAAAACAAATTTTATAGAAACAGCAATGAGGCTGAGTGACCAGTATTATCTAGACCTGGATGATGAAGGCATTGTGAACATGGGCTCAAGCACATAGTCTTAAGTCAACAAATAATAAGCCATGTACTGCTGCAAGACTGGGAGGCTACTATCCTTGTAATAATCCTTTCTGACTTACTGCCCTCACCTTCTTTCCTTCCAAAATGACCTTCTTTCTTATTTATCCATCGAAGTAAAGAAGCAAAGAAATAGGACTCAAATAAGCAGGTGTTCTCTGAATTTCCTCTAGAATTATCCAACAGTAACTTCATGATAACATGAGGAAGCATACAACATGGCAAGCTTCTGTCCTTGTGTGGCACAATCTGATTTTAGTATCACCTGCTTTTATTTGGAATGAGAGGAACCCAAAAATAAATGAATTGACTCAGAAGCCCATGATGGAAATAGCATTGAAAGACTCTGTCTGCAGCTGGCCCTCACCACAGACTGTGCTGGGGTCTCCACCTCCCTCCTCCACTTCCCCTCCTATGCCAGGGAAGCTTATTCACACTGCCAGTGCATACTTAACACGGAATTCTTCAAGTACCACGGCAAAGCATCCAGCAAACACAACTCTAAACTTAGTCTCACATATGCAGCCAGAGACACAGATAAATATAGAGACCTAGAAATACATACAGAACGCCAGAGAAACATGCTCTCGGCCAGAAACATATTGTGAATATGCAAATACCTCGGAGTCTGGTACTGAAGCTTTGCCCTTTAACACTTACCTCACTCCATCTTTCTCTCTTTTTCTCTCAGAACCATATCCCCCTCCACCAGTCTCTATCCATCTGTTTATTTTTTCCTAACTTCTCATTTAAAAAAAAATATGGTATCACCTCTTAAAAAGAAGAAAAAATATGGTGCCGCAAATCTCACCACCAGGTGTAACATATGATGCTGCTTCTGCGAGCTGGGAAACAAACTGCATACAGGGGGATGGGTGTAGTCAAACTTTCTTACAAAGGTTACCAGAAGTGAATTCTTACCCATTTGGTCTGTGCTATGTTCATTCCTGATTAGATTTCAGGTTTGCTTTGAAGTTTAAAGAAATTGTATAATCCAGACCTTGTCATCAACTTGCTTAACTTATTGCCCTGAAATGAGAGGCCTGGCAGGAGCAAGCCTGCCTCTCAAATGTCTGGATCAGAGCTTAGCTATGGAAACAAGTGCTAAAGTGCCATGGATGACAAGTTCCACAGGTACTTTGCACATAGCATTCTATATGGATGATGTCACTCTGCATATTGACCAGCACAACTGCATCCTTCTGTTTGATCCACAGACAACCATCACAGAGATGTGCCTCCTTGAGCCAGCAATTAGCAATGATGCAAACTGTCTATTCAATCAGGAAAGAGGGTCTTAATTAAGCTAATTAGCTAATAAATAAAACAAACATAAGAGGGAAAGAAGGGAGTCAGAACAAATTTCTTTTTCATGAGCAAAAATCCTTGTATAAAAAGAAGTCCTCTAAGGAAGGGTCCTGTTATATCTGTGTTCTATATTCATGTTTACAGCATTAAAGATCTAGTGGAGTGAGCATCATTATTAAAAGTAGTTATTTTCAATAAGTTTCTGGACCACGGCCATCATTAATCTGATCTACTGAGAAAGATAACTGAATAACAGAATGGGTAGTTATGGAGTAGCCACTGTGTGCTGGCCTCGCGACAAGACATGAGTTATTGTATTTCATTTCATCTTTACAAACAGCACTGCAGGGGAGGTATAATCCTTGTTTTATGAGAAAGGAAACTGAGACTCAGAGAGGTTAAGTAATATGCTCAAGGCCTCAAGGTTATAAGTGCAACAGCCAGAATTCAATCTGAGCTTTGTCTACAAAGCCCATGTACTTTCCACTGAATCAACCTAGACAGCAAGTTCAGGGCATGTAAGGCCAAATTGGCAAGCCCTGGTCCTGGCATGCTTCCCTTCGGTTTAGCTGGTTGAAAAGGACAAGGTATCACATCTCCAGTTGGGTCACAATAATTAGATGTGCTCCCCTGGCCTTCAAGTGATGTTGGCCTGGTTCCAGCTCCTATATCAGCATTACTCAATTGAAATCTTATCTAACCCTTGATGAGTTATTAAATCAAAGTCAAATTTAAACTGATGTTCAGAAACTCTATACTTAAAAAACAGGGGCATAAAATCTAAAGACTTCTATATATTCTCTTTGTAGACACTTATTTTTGAAATGTAATTATTGATCTTAAAACAACCTAAAAGAAGGAATATACCAGAGATATTCCTAAATCACATTTGAATAAAAGAGAAAACAATTTATGCTTGTATTCTCAAATAGGTATGACAGATACATGGACCAGTGACTTAATATGACCATTGACATGTGCAAAATGCCAAGGGATAATAAGCTGGATGAGCACAGACCCCTTGAATAGGCCAGAAAGGATCTTCAAATAAACAATGTAAAAGAATAAGAAAAGGACATTACAAACAGTTCCTGAAACTAACAGTAAGTGGACAGCTATATGAATGAATTCTGCCTCCCTACTAAGGTCATACAAAATGTGTGTGTGTGTGTGTGTGTGTGTGTGTGTGTGTGTGTGTGTGTGTGTGTGTGTGTGTGTGTATGAAGAATTTTACCAGTGATATTTGGCTTTCAGTTCCCCCAAAGTTAATTGTACATTAATCATGAGGGGTCATAGCCACAGTGCAAGCAATGCAGATCAAGTTCAATGTTCCAGTAGCATCTCTCCAGCAATCTCTCGCTTCTACTTCCCCAGAAGAAGCATGGAAACTGTATGTGGGAGGACAGAATCTTCTTGCTGCCTCTCCCTGAAAATTCCTAGTTTACTTTGTAGACCAGGACCTCAGTAGAAAAGAGAAGTGAAGCTGTGCAGCATCCGAACACCTGACAGAACTGGAACTACCTCCAAGACCTGGAACAGGGAAGATTTTACACGTGCTTCACACATCTGAGCAGCTGCAATATCATCACTATAGCTGAAATCTTGAATATGTTCCAAAAAGCATTAGTGTTGAGGGTTTAGTCTCCAGTCTATGACACTATTGAGAAGTGAAGGGAACATGAAGAGGTGGGTATGAGCTAAGTCATTGCAGGTATGGCCTTGAAGAAGAGATACACTCTTCTCTTTCTCATTTTCTCCTACCAGTCATGCCTAGGTGAACAACTCCTCTGCAGCAGGCTCCCACTATTGTGTCCTGCCCACTACAGGCCCCAAATCAGTGGAACCAACTGACCCTGGACTGAAACCCCTGAAATAAATATGACCTAAGTTAAGCCTGGTCTCATCAGTTGTGTATCTCAGATGTTTTGATGCAGAGACAAAAAACTGATTAACATGGTCATGAGATATTGGTCTTATTCTACTGTCTAATCTTGTTGGGTTAATAGTGACTAATATTAAGATTTAAATCCACCAATTCGTAATTCTTACAGGGCCCATAATTTGCTTAAAGAATATGAAAATTGTCCTTTTTGCCTTGGATGAACTACAGTAATTCCAAGCCTTTCTTTGAGTGTTGAGTTGGTCCAAGGAATAAATAAAATGAGATCCTCAAACTCTAACAGCCAAGTCACCAGAGTTTCTTAGTCAAGGTCCATTTTAAACAGCATGTCTGTATTGAATAATACAGACAACAAGACATATATGCCATATCTCTACATGAAATTTCCTTTTCTATCTTTATTTTTACTCTGGAAAAAACTCCTTTGCACTAATTTAAGAACCAGCTAGTTATTTTTGATGGGTCTTGGAAAACATAAAAGTTTCATTTGTGCTTCAGAAGACTATATCTATAGACACTCATTCATTCAATATTAATCAAATAACTATAATTAATTAAATCTTTCTTTCAATTCTCCATATAGTCAGCAAATGTGGAATACAAATGTTTATAGTGCAGTTGAGGAAGATACAAGTAGTTATGTGCATTCTAAAATGATACAGATACACACCGAATATTTTGAGTATAGGAAGAAACATCAGGCAGTTAACACCTAACGATGAGGTGTGATTGAAAGTGTCACAGGCTTCCTAGTGGATGTCATATGTAAATCATAATTAAGTACTCTCTATTGAGGTACAAGAACCATCTTCAGAATTCAGTTCCTAAACCCAGAATAAGAAAAGACACTTGAAGAATATATACATAATTGTGATTATATATAATCTCAAGCCCATCAGAAGTCAGATTTATAGAAAACATCACACTCATACACACAATGCATGCACAGTAGGTAGCATGTGGCTACAATTGCTGCAGCCCACATCAATCCACATAGAACACAAGGAAGATGAGATTCTGCTTCTTCCAATGCCCCTTGCACTATGTGTTGAATGAAGGCAAACTAGACAAGACAACATGGGACTGCAACGGACAAAAGTCAGCCTCGCGAGATGATAGATGATCATTCCAGGAAGTTCTCTTGGTCCAGAATTGAACTCTTTGAATTGAAACTTCAAGTCTTTCTCCCATTACCTAATTCAGTCTCTAGGCCAAAATTTCCCAATAGATCTCTTCAGATCATGCCTCAAAGAGGTGCTAGTGAGAGCAGAGACCCAGTAGGGCTTCACTTGTAAGTAGCCATTACTCCAATCACATTTTGTCTGAGTAAAACTTTCTTGCTTTCATTAATAATAATTGTTTTTACATAAAACATAAGCTCAATTCCAGGAAAACCAGAAAAGATGCAAGTGAAATTTTGGGTTGCCTCATTTGCTTACTAGGAAGAATGCAAATACTCTCTGCAATTCCCATTATTTTGTCTTTTTTTTTTCCAAAGGCTTTGGTGACTGGCAAATGCTCCCAGAGGTATTGATGAGAGCTTCCACTGTCCTATATTAGCCTGATTATTTTCTATATGACTTTTTTTCATGCAACAGACACTCCAAGTCAATAAATACAAGCCATTCAATGTAATTTGTAGGTATCTATACATCAAGGAGAGATGAGCATGGGATATAGAAGTGCTTCTACAGAACACTAGATGATGACAAATATCCTATTTGGTAACTGAAAATTCAGTTAGTGCCCAGAATAAATCTTTTTTTGATCCACTGATACATGTAATTGATATATGTACAAAAAGTTGTATCTTTTCCATATTTCTTAGAAAACAAGTATCTGATAACCTTGACAGCATTCAAATGTGTGTGCTCCTCCTCTGCTACCATTAAAGATAATGTACTCTGGCATGATTTTAATTGACTGAAGACATGAGAGCAGAGGTGAAAATGACACTTAAACCCAAGACATGGAATTGTGTTCTGATCACTGGGTCCCTTCCACATTGAAAATGACTACACAGAATTTACTGCCCCAGCTTACAGAATACGTTCTCTTTAGCCTCTTCTCTCCCATTCCCCTAAGGTTCTGATGTGCAAACCTTGTCCTTTGAGCAGAAAGACGCTTTGTGTCCTGATGGCATGGAAGGCCTCAGTGCACACTATGGATGGCTGGAGTTTCCCCTTAAATGAAATACAGGAGCCATAACTCAGTTTCTCTGGCAATGAACCTCGGAGGCCATTCATCAGGATGTGGCAGACATTTATCTCCTCAAATACACCAAGGCAGATGGAAATAGCATCTAGCCTCCTGTCAGAATAAATAACCCAAATATTGCCCCCCCCCCACCCTGAGAAGACCCAAGCAGATGAGCAGCCATAGATCAGCCAGCTAGAGGCTAAAGCAGAGCAAACCAGCCAGCTGTCAACCTTTGCCCCACTCCCGTCTTCTCTCGGAGGGCAAGCAGCCTCCTTTCACAGTGGGTGGGCCCTTACAGGTGGGGGTCTTCGTGCTAAACCTCTGAAAAAGGAGACCAGAGTTAATGCACTATTTTTCACTCTAAGAATTCAAGCAAAATCTCTTCTGATGTTATTGGAAAAGGAATTTATTTTCATTTTCCACACTAAACACAAACATTTGCAAGATCACTTCCTCTAAGAAACATTTAGGACAGCAGATTCTCTGCATTTTCTGGACCAAATTATGTTTTAAAATCACTAAAATAATAAATTTTACTATGTAAGTATATAATGTGTATATATATATATGTGTGTGTGTGTGTGTATACACTTTTTAAAGGTTAAATTGTTTGAAATTAATTTTAAAATCAATCTTAAAATAACTCAGAGGTCTGGGGCAATAGTTCAGCAGCTGAATGCAAGATCCATTCTTACAGAGGACCGAAGTTCTGTTCTAAGACCCACATCCGGCAGCTTACAGTCAGTTGTAGCTTTAGCTCCAGGAGATCCAACATCCTCTTCTGGTCCCATATACACATATATACCCATACTTAAAAATAGTAATAAATATATACCTTAAAAAGAGACATGAATAAACAAGACTAATAAGAGGGCCAGGTTTTTAATGTTCATATTTCTTATTTTATGATATTTAAAGTATCTTTAAGTCTACTCGAAAGTGGGCTCAAAGATAAAGTGGCCTTTTTTTCCTATAATATTGACTTTGTGTTAAAAATTCTTACAAAATTTAATTCTTAACCTTAAATTAATTAATTCAATCAGCTTCATACCGCAAAGAGCCAAACCTCAGCTTAAGAAAGCAGTCAACCTAGATCTCCATCCAGCCCCTCCTCACTCTAAAATCAGGTTCTCCACCAACATTCCACTTCTGCCCAGCTTTATCTCTTTTGATAACAAAGTATTGGCTGAACCTTTAGTACTTACCCAGGGGAGGAGGGGAAGGGGCAGAAATTTTGTTTTTGTCTATTGAAAAGTCAAGAGCAAAGAAAGTATTTTCTTTCCCCTAACAATTTGACTTTTCTCCATCCTTTACATAGTAGCTTCTTCCATGTTTTTTAGATAGACAAACTCTTTAAGCAAAGGTGAAGATGTGCATCTGTAATTTTAATTTGCATGGACACCACCACATCCTAATCATACACTCAAAAATGCCTGCTATGTAGATCAGAATTGAAAAAAAAACTACAAATAGCTGAAAAATATTTTTCAAATGACAAAAATAAAGGAGAATTGACTTTGTTACATATAGAAAGTGGCCTACAAAATGAGGCCTCTAGGATGGTGGTGGAGGGTTTGCCAGGCAGGCAGGTATAGGAAATTTATCACATGAATGTCACACACTTGGAGCATCTCCTTCTGAAGGCAATTAAGAAATACAAAACTCTGTGAGGACATTTTCTGTAAGTACGCGAGGAGCGCCTGTGGGTAGCCTGATACTAAATTTTAAAATGTAGATCCTGAGAGACTAGATCCTGGAATTTTCACTGCAAGGTTTTCATCACAAACTGATGAAAACCTGATGAACTTTTTAATTTGTCTCCCAACCCCCACACGCACAAGTGTGTGTATGTGCGTATCTGTGTGTGTATTTGTGCACATCCCACAGCTTGTATGTGCCTTCCACATTGTTGCACCTTCACACCAGGCTAGCTCACTCGGCTTCCCAGCTCACGGCAAGAGCATCGAATCTACAGACTGCACTACCACAGCCTCTTCTAGGTGTGTGGGTTCCGGGGGTTCAAACTCAGGTCCCCACACTTGAACAGTCAGTGCTTTACCCACCAAGTCTTCTCCCTAGCCCTGATGAGCCTTCTTAAAGGGAATATCAGTAAGTACAAAATTACACATATGATGTGGAATTCCCCTCTGAATGCTATGAATATCATTGGTTAATAAACTGGCTTGGCTTATAGCAAGCTTGAAGGAAGACGGAGTCAGAGAGAAGTCATGGAGCTGCCGCCAGAGACAGACACTGGAAACTTTACCCAGTAAGCCACTGCCCTGTGGTGATACACAGATTAATGGAAATGGGTTAAATTAAGATGTAAGAGTTAGCCAATAAGAAGTTAGAGCTAAGGGAGCAAGCAATGTTATAAATAATATAATTTCTGTATGATTATTTCGGAGCTGAGCAATCAGGAATTAACTAGTGGCCCCCTTACAACACATATACGTACACAAAGTTACTCAAAACATATCATCTTTAGTATGGAACTTAATATCTGAAAATCCCTGAAAGCCCTTTCCTGAACAGCTACCTAATTATCAAATATGGTATGGAAACAGCTAGTCCTACCCTGATGTGGGATTCCCCTCTGTATTCTGGGAATACCACTGGTTAATAAAGAAACTGTACTGACAAGGCACACAAGGAACCAAGCAGAAGATAGCACCTTCCTCTCTGGCCTCCTGGCACTGTCCCAATCCATGACAAAGCTTGTCATCTTCCAGGAAGTACATTTCTCCTCACATTTGTATGGACAGAAGGAAAAGCCAGAGAGAAGAGGCAAAGGAAGGGGAAGACAAACACACAAACACACACACACACACACACACACACACACACACACATGAGAACCAGAAACCAAAATCCCTAACTCATTCCTCAGAGAGACTCAGGTGTAGTCTGGTGTTTGGACTAGAGAGAAGAGGCTGTAAATAGCTATCTGAAAATTAACAGACAAGTTGAGAGAACAGACCACTGAGGAAAAGGTCAAAAACAAGGTAAACGTCCAGAAACGAAGGTGACAGGAGAGCCAGAAAGGATGTGCTAATCTAGATGGGAACTTAAAGGCAGAACATTTGACCAGGTGCCACTGGTCTCCTCAGAAGGGGCCAGCCCTGTGCCGGTTGGCTGCATCCACACCTTTCCCTCATCTCCACCACAGCTACTCTCGCCCAGTGCCACGGCCCAAATGCTGTAGGCCTTTGGGTTGTCTCCGACTGACCTCAGGCATTTACTCGACAAATGATTTTTTGGAACTCCAGTTTAGGTGCCAAGAATCTGGACATTTCCAAAAGAAAAATAGCTTATTACTGACAATGTTTTTAAACCAGGAAGCCATAAAGCCTTTGGTAATACCCGCAGCCTCATTCATCAAACCAGGCATTCTAATAATTGCCTGAGGGCACAGGGCACTTGATGACAGATGACTAACAAAAGACACAAGCAAGTGTCAGTCCATGCGCAGACACACGTGCATACATTGGAGCATGCACCCAGCCTACAGCAACAGAAACCAAACACATAAGCCTTGTTCTTCCATAAAACTGACTTCTTTATTCTAAAGGAAGTTCATAATTCGGTTCACTTTGCCAAGCTCCTGTACGCCAGAAGCAGCCCTCATTCAGTTTTCTCCTTATAAGAATTTTGACCCCATCATTTAACACAAAAGTACAGCTGTTCTCACTGGAGGCTTGGTCATTTTCCAGAAGAGGCGAAAGGTGCCCATGCTTCGTCCCTAATACTTTTAAAAATGAGGTAGTGTCTATTTCTGCCTCCTTGAAAGGCAGGTCTGGGGGACAGATGGCAGGGAGCAGGAAGTCCCTGAAATCAATTGGCTCTGTGGAAAACTGCGAGGGGAAGACATCCTTCATTCGCTCTAACTATAATGCATGGGGCTTGCATTTTGTGCTCTATCAAATCAAACCTTCCCCAAGGAAAACCTGATTCTTTTAGGCTCGGTCTCTGCTCCCAGAGCACAGACACACAGCCTCCTTCAATAAGTCCCCATTACTGCCGACTGCATTGGTTTCAGAGCCAAATCCCAAGGGCTCCAAAGATGGATCATTCAATCTTCCCAAGTAATCAATCCCAAGAGTTTGTTGCTCTGCTCGCTTGGCTGAGCTTCAGAAGCCGCAGTCTCATGGCTGGGGTGGCTGTGGGCTGGGGAAGCTGCTGCCCAGGACAGAAGTCCTCTTTCTGAAACCTCTCCGCACATACTTGGAAAGGGCAGGAGGAAGGTGTGAAAACAGAAGCAGGGGCTGGGCAGGAGGGTGGGAGATTCAATCCTAAACAGGTTTGCTTTAAAAAAAGAAACGGTTACTTGACCCTTGCAAAAAGCCCTCACGCTCCTCAATGCCCTTTCTGGGAACTTGAACCACCCAACTGTGTTGTCGCATAGTGAACCCACACCCAGAGTGTTAAGTATCACTGGCTCTGGGTCAGAGAAATGTCATCATCCCCTCCTCAGGGCTGCTGTCTTTAAATAGCTCCTCTTATTTACGGTGAGCACAGTGTTAATGTCCTTTAGTTGCTCTATTTTCAAGGATGGAAAAGCAGTTGCTAAGCATTTCTAAATGACAGCCCCAGGGTTCATTAAAAATATGGCAAACATTTGCTAAGCTCATTAAGTGCAATTTGTGTGTGTGTGTATCAGATTCCTCCTCTGCATGTTCTGCGTGACCAAACATCTATTAACCCTAATCTCATTGATGAGTCTGATACATTCAAACCAGCAATTAGACAAAACAAAAGGGATATTTATGGAGAGACTCCTAAACGGGCTTTCATATTGGTCTAAGCTATTTCACAACGACAGTTTAATTCCCCTCTGTTAATCCCTCCCTTCCAGAGCTCTCTTTGTTTGATTATAGGCTGTCAGGTGTAGGGATTCTGATTGAATCAAAATTTGAAGCAAACTAGAAACACATAATAATTACGCTATTTAAGCACTGTTGCCTACTGTATAAGCAAAGGAAGTGCCCTACAAATGAAGACCCCGGCACAAAAGCTTTCTAAAATGTACGGCTTGCACAATTAGAATCGGCAGAATGTGAATTAGACGGTTGTTTTCCCTCATCCTTTAAAAAAAAAAATTCTCCAGTTGATGAGTTTTGTGGCAAAACACCATGCATTAAATCTGTTAACTAGGCAAAAATATTTTAGGGCAGGCTCACTCTGCCCTTCCTCCCAACCACCCCCTCACCTCCTGCCGCCCCAACCACAGCTGTGGACTTGTCTGACCTACGGCAGCCATTCCGGCTTTCCACTAACTCAGGGCCGCGGTGCTGTTATTATTAGAGGCGGAAAGGATTCCGCATCACTTACATGGTGTAAAGCTGGACAAATAAACAAGTGCCTACCATGTCTCCCAGTCCTGCTGGGCCTCCACATTTAAAGGCACCCTTTCAAATAGCAAGGGACCCTTCTTTCTCCAGCTTGTACCATGCCTTCGTTTTCCCTCCAAGAGAAGGAAACTCACCAAGAGGAGGGGATGGCCGCAGAGCTCCCCAGCAGGAACATGATTCGGAAGTGGCTCTTGACCAGCTGAGCTTTTGCAAAGTGTGACTTTTACAACCACAAAAGGATAGTGTCTTATTTGGGTTCATTACATTTCCTCTTATTTGGCAAAGGGCTGACCAAACTCACAGCTGCGGAATAAAACCCAACCTCTCACCATTCTTTAAGGCAATTCGGCACCAGGCAGGGCTCTATTTGAAAGTCCCACCCAGCTCTAGAGCCTGTAATTCTGTCTTTGTAAAGAAAGAGAAGAATTCCATTGTTCCAGGGAGGAGCGGATCCCACTTTGCCAAATCTCTGGTGTTGCCAGTGAGAGGGGCAGTGAGATAGAACCCAGGTGATTTACAGAAGTCCTGCCTGGCTGAGGGGAGCTAGCAGAGGCACAGCTGTATAAAGAGCATTACCTCAGGAACAAAAGAGGCCAGGCACATCCTTTAGCAAGTGCCAGAGCGCCTGGCCTCACAGAGGAACTACATTCCCCAGCATTCCATGCCACCAGGGTTCAGAGTCAGAGGCGGCTTGCATGGGTTTGTAAAGCAAAAGCTACCCTTCTCTGGAGAGGAGCTGCAGAAAGGACCCAGATGGCAGGACCCAGTCCTTCAAAAGACACTTGGAGGCTGTCACGACGTCGCCCTGCTTCTTGTATCTCCAGACTCCGTCAGCGCGGGCCGTTTCCTTCTGATTTGGCTACACCCCACCTGGATGGATGAACTTCTCAGTGTTAAAACACTTCCTATTTCACATTGCCTGAACCCTGACTGATAGAGGTTGACAGGCACTCATAACTAGGGAAGAGGAAGCCAAGTGGCAAAAGCCAAACTTCCTTGAAAGAAGGGTCCTGATTCTGAACTTCGTGGGAGGGGGCAGAGAGGGAGAAGGTGTCCTACTTCATCCCTGCCTAAAGAGCCTCCTTTCAACAAACCTGTGTCGATCTCTTGTGGTGCTCTACAAATCCACTGGTGGAACCAGGAAGAGGTATGCTCTGCTGGCCCAAAGCACAGCTTCACTGATGAGAAGATCCACGGGTAACAACAGAAATTAATTGAGCAACCAAACCAACCCACATTGTAAATCACAGCTACATCATTTTCTAACCGACCATGTGGCTGTGAAGAAGCCAAATCAGTTTATCCTCTGAGCAGCTGCTTCCAAGATCCTGTCTTAGAAGCCACTGTCAAATTATAGACATCAAAGTTCAAGGACTCACCGTGGTAACTAACATAATGGCCACTTTTGTTCCCCAATGGACATTATGCTTCCTAAAAGCACCTGAATACGTTTATTGTTTTGGTGTCCCAAACACTAACTAATATATTATCTCATGATTAAAAGCTGTTCAGTAACTCCTGAATGAATAAAGGCTGGATGAACAGATAAACTGCATGGTAATAATTCATGCTTGCTAACTGAATTATTCACATTATAATTAAGTATAAGTAACGTACACTAAGACTAATTCTAGCAAAGATGAGGCAGTCTTCAATAAGGCAAGGAAGAAAGGGGGCACTGATCTCAGTGGTGACACATGAAGGCAAACAGTTGAAAAGAACATTCCATGTGTGGCATGATTTTCTTGACTAGGCATCTTTGGGTTTCTTGTGGATGATGACTGACCTCTCTGGCCTGAAGTTAGGGCAGCCCCCCTGTGACCTGTTGCATTTACTCTGAGCCCTGTGATTTCCTGAGCCCTGAGCAAGGAGCCTACACATCAAATAAGAACCCCCTCTGAGTGATGCAGGCTCTCCTTTCTGCTGAAGGAAATGAATTCAGAAAGAAGATGATAATCTCCAGGGAGTAACACCCACACGGTTATCACTCAAGTGATCCCACAAGGCTCTGAACCTGACTGCACAGTGCTACAAAATGCTTCCTTTCAAGGGGTTTCTTTGTCATCGGTAATTAGGAAACACTTTTATAGTCTGATTAAATATGCTCCATCTGCGTCAATTTGGTACTTATTTTTAAACTATACCCATTGTTTCCCTTTCTCTAATTTTCTCTTCTTTTTTCCTATGAATCCTTAATTTAATATTAGTTCCCTCTTTTAACTCTTTCCCACATCCTCTCTCTCACATCCCAGCCCAGATGTCAATAATAATATTCCAAAATCATCTCGGAAGGGGGGGTCATCTTTATTCATTGTAAATTTTTTCTTGGTCTCCTTAAAAAGAGTCTCAGGTCTGAACACTGTCTAAAGGCCTTGTTAGCTTCAATCACTTAATAGCTTGTTTTGTTTTCGTTGGGTTTTTTCTTTCTTTCTCTCTCTCTCTCTTGAGAATACAATGCTAAATAAAGCATAGGAACAATGTGCCGTCAGTAACCTGTCACTTCCACGTTCAACATCTTTTTTATTCCCTCATCCTTTGCCCCATCCACAGTAAAATCTTCTCTCTCCATGGATTCCCACAGCTGCTCCATCACCACTGGATCAGAGCCCCAATAAGCAAGGTCAGTCTGCATTTAGAAAAAATCCATTACATTTCAACTAAATCCGTGTAGCCTGCATTCTAACGCTTTTTAAACGAGAGTAAGTGCACGGCATGGCAGAAATTTGCAGAACCACAGGGAAAAGCCAGGGCTGCTCTCTAGAGCATCCAGCCTACCAGATGAGAAATGAGAATGCGATAATAGAGCTCAGAATATAAAATACAATAAAAAAATTTTAGATTAAACGGAGGGGGGGAGGGTGTGAAGTTGGCAGTTTTACATTTTTCTCCCCAGAAATGTAAGATCTGTGAGAGACACAGACAAATGGGAACAGAAAGGAAAGCAAAAACGAGACAGAGGTGAGCTGCTGAGTGCGAAGCCCCACACTGGAGGGCTGGGTGTTCTCAGGCTAGGGCTCTGAGTGTTGTTTCTATGGAGCCTGGAGATCTAAATTGGATGGCGCTGCCCTTCTGTAGGGAAACCCTCCCAAAGCTTCCCCTGCTGGCCAGAAAGCCACCTCTGCCCACTCCACCTGCCCAGGCACATCTCTAGACCTTCCCGAAACCATTTCTTCCTACACATGTCTTTTCAGACATCGGACCTTCCCTTTTCTTCCCCAAAATGCATTCATCCCATGCCCTCCACAGTTTTGACCAAACTACACTTCATTTATAGTGACTTCCGCCCACAAAACAAAATCTCCTACCCAACCCTTCCCATGGCAACCCATGACTTGTTTTCACAAAGATTTTTTTTTGTACTGGTCATTTATTCTTTGTATAAATAAAGGCTTCAGGGAAGTTTCTGAAGCTATGTGACTGAACTGCTGCCTGTTCCAAGGCCCATTTTAGTTCTCTGTACAGTGTTTACTAGCATCAAAATTATCTTATTTAGTATCTGTATCATTAATCTGCCTTGCCCTACCTACCTAGATTGTAAGTCCCAGGAAAGGAGGGATCCGGTCTATCCTATCTCCTGACAAAAGTATTCCCCCGAAGCAGCAGGAATACTGTAGACCCCCACATACACTGAAACACACACACAGAGAGATACTTGTTTTGTAATTACAGGCTGAAGTAACACATCGCATGAGCTTTCACTGAAAGAATATTTCAGTAGCATTTTAACAGAACAGCTGGAGATGAAACATCAGAAAAGCTGGACATGGCCTTTTTATTTTAAAGTTGATTGTGAATGTGTTAATATAGGCAATTGATGGCCCACTAATTTCCCCAAACTACCCACTTCTTTCTAAGTCAAATATATTGTTCCAGACATTGTCTTGTCCCTGAAGGCCTGGAGTTCAAAGTTATGTACCCTCCAGAAAGTAGCAGCGGTGGGCGGGATGAGGGTGGGGTTACTAACAGAATGTAAAGTGCTTTGATAGAAATGCATAGAAGCATCTTGGGCAGAAGACGTCTATTCAAGAAGAATCACAGAATCCAGAAAGCAAGAGTGATAAGCAGAAAGGGAAGAGACTGTGAAGAGCCTGTTCCACCAAACTCCAAGATCTAGAAAATCTGGCCGCCACTCTGGAGTTATGGTGAGGCTTTAAGAAGGGTGGGAATATCAGACCTGTGTTTTGAAAGGCTGACCGAGGCAAATGAAGGAGGTATTCTAGTAGCCAGGACGAAAAGAAAGAAGTCAATAGTGAGGCTACGGCACTCACACAAGTAGATGACCAGGGCTCTGTGCTGTCATAGGAAATAGTCAACCAAAGGAGAAAGTGGCAAGACTCACTAATTAGATGTGCAGTACAGAAGTGGGAGAAAGTGTGAAAGAATAGGAAAACGATGACAGAATGTGGCAGCCACGGACTGGGAACACGGCAAGGAGACAGGTTTGAAGGGAAATTCTCTCAACCGTTGATGCACTCGAACGTGTGACTCCTTCCGGCAGCCCTGGCATTTTAGTGGTTGTTAAAGACCTCTGCGCCTTAACTAGAGGGTATTTAAAGGCTGAGATAAAAGCATCCTGACAGGCCAGCAGGAGACGTATTTTAAGACAGTGTCTGTCTCAGGATCCTCCCTCCAGCCACCCACAAAGACCACTGCCTTCATTAACTGAGCATGGGCCAAGCCTGCTGCCAGCCACCACTGACACCCTCCCCCCCCCCCCCCCGCATCTCCATTGTCATACATTATAAGTTGTTTCAATCACCCCACATAATGAGCCCACTTTGCAATTCCATTATGATTCACTCTCAAGTTTAAAAGCTATAGCCAAAGTGGATAAAGGAAAAGCGCTGGGGAGGTACCGTGACATCCTCCAGGGTTTCACACGCTTTCCTGGCGGCCAAGCCAACCTTCTGAGCATAGAGGACTCCTAGAGGGTATTTGCCAATCTCTTCCTCTGAGAGTATTAGTAAAAATCTATAGTTCCCTGTTGGATACCAAATGCAGAAGCCACATTCCGCGCTGGTGCCAGCAAAGTACTTCACACAGACAGACAGCTTCCTGAGGCTACTTTCCTTCTCATCAGCCTTTCAAACCTCACGCCCACAGACATCTTTTGTATTTAAGTGACTGGCCACAAAACCAGAATGTGTCTTCTGGTCAAATGTGCCCTTTATATGTCATACCACGTTTCTTCTTCTCCCTGCATTTTTTTTTAAGACAGAAAAATTGCATTTGGCTTTTCCTGCTAGCGCTTTCATTATGGTCACAGACGTCCTCGCAAAAGCCTGTCTGTTCACATCGAGCTGCCTTGTGCCCAGAGAAATGCCACTCAACAGGCCAGTGTGGATCAGCCTTGTCCTCTTCGAACACAGGCTTCAATTTTCTAGGAAATACTGACATGCGTCAGAATCTTGTTAGTCAAATAAGCCTGTGAATATCTTTCTTCCTAACAACGATTTGTGTTATTCAGTTCTTAATTCTCTCTGGACTAATGTTTGCGCTGTGTTTGTGCCATCTGAAAGAAGATCCTGATTTGTTCTTCTTTACCCAACATCTTCTCCTACCAACACATTGAAACAGAAGTTTGAAGGTCCAGATCACAGCTCTGAGTTGGCATGAGGCCTAGCTAATTATTCTGCTGGCACTGAGCCCCTTGGGAGACCAGATAGGCCTTTTTCACCTTCAGTACAGCTCAGAAAGGGGGAATTAAATTCTGGATAAGGAGCTGAGAGGAATAATTCACTGCACAGAGAGGTGAACAGAAGTGTCTGTTGGAGGACAAGGGCCATTTGGCAGCATATCTGAGGCTCACAAATGCCAGAGCTACAATGAAACCCTATTGGGGGCAAATGGATTGAGAATGACCTGGGGACTCTTTCCCATAATGCTAAGCTTTCCTAAAAGGATGTAGTCCAGAGTGGTTGGAGAGAATGGGGGGGATCTTCCTCCAGGCAGAATAATAACACATTGGAATATGCAAAACATTTACATTTGAAGTCTTAATGCTCCCTTAAATGTGATTTTTTTTCCAAAGAGTATCTCCATAAATTATTTGGCTGTTCTTTAACAGAAAAACTTTCAACTCATTAATGAAACAAATACATACAGAGAATGTCTAATGAGAAGCAATACACTATGGTCAGTGCATCAAAACCTTAAAATACCAACAGGCTCTTGTTTCTGTTCCAGAACACAGGTATAGGTTCTTATGAGGACTTGAGATAGCAACAAGTCTTGGTCTGCTGTGGAACAATCTTTGCACACTGTAAATATGTATTACTCTCATTGTTAATAAAAACTGGTTGTTCGATAGCTAGGCAGGATTTTCAGGGCAGCGAGAATGCTAGGAAGAAGGAGAAGTGGAGTCAGAGGAGTTGCCAGAAAGAAGAAAAGGAGTCAGGACATGCAGGAGAGGTAAAAGCCATGAATTTTGGGGCAGCACAAAGATTAACAAAAATGGGTTAAGTTGCAAGAGCTAGTTAGAAATAAGCTTGAGCTACAGGCCAAACATTTATAATTAACAGTAAGTCTCTGCGTGGTTGTTTGGCAAGTGGCTGGCAGAACAGAGCTGATAGGGGCCCAGCCAAAAACCTCTGCCTGGAGAGGCCCCTTTCCCAGTCAGCTTTAACTGTCCACTTGGAACAGCCTAGGGTCATCTGAGAGAAAACCCTTGAGTAAGGACTTAGCCAGATCAGATCAACCTTTAAACTGTTCTTTGGAGGATTGTCTTGATTGTTAGCTAATGCAGAAAGTCCAGCCTACTGTGGACGGCACCTTCTCTAGGCAGGTAGGTCTATGCTGTATGAGAAAACTAGGTAAGTATTAGCCTCTGAGCAAGCCAGAGTAAGCCAACTCTATAGCCTCGGAGTAAGCCAGAGTAAGAAACTCTATGGTTTCTGCTCCAGGAACCACCCTGCTAAAGTTCCTGCCCTGATTGTCTTAGGTGATGAACTGTGTCCTGGAAGTATAAGCCGAATAAACCTCCTCCATTCCCTACATTGCTTGTGGTCATGATGTTTTCTTACAGCAAATGAATAAAACAAGAACAATTGTGACCATCAAAACTTCTTGATTGCATGGTGTTGCTTGGCTTTTCCTGGGGAGATACAAATGGATATCTGATCATCTCAGAGAGGCCACTGACAACAAACCAAGTTCAGTTTGGTAAACTAGTAAATTTCTCAGGCTTACTTACACCAATATGGGTGAGGAGCTACATACAAGAAAGAGCGTGGGTGATTCAAAAGCAGCCAAAGCACCAGGAAGCCCACTCCGATGTCTGAGACAGCTCACAAAAGTGTGTCCTTGTGTAACCTTGGAGAAGAGCCTTATGAATCTTCTGACAGTCTGGGCTTCCTGAGCCTGATAAACTGCTTGTTCTCCTCTCCATTCTTCAAGGGAGGAGAGATTTAAGTTTGGAGGAAACAACTCCATAACGTGTACTTATGTTATGTCTTAGATTTAAAACATGTAAATGCTGGGAAGAGCAGGTGTAGCAAACATGATAAGGGAAAGGAAGAGAATGGGATGTGGAGAGAACACGAAATAAAGAAGGAAATATTTGGAAATGCTAGTGGCATCTTAAAGAGGTGTTAAGTAGAGCTGATATTCATATGAATGCATATGTCTGAAATTCATGAATGAGTGGAAAATGGGAGCTGGCAGGGGGGGTCTGCATGGAAGCCTGATATCTACAGGATGTCTTCTGTATTCAATGAGAAATATGGAATGGTTTTGAGGAAGGGACTGCTTTGAGCAGAGCCCTGGTGTAAAAGTCTGAGGGAAGCACCTGAATTATACTCAAGATCCTAGATGTACTACAAATGGGGATATGAGAAAGGCCAATCCAGTGGCATCAGACAAGAGAAGATAGGTGAACGATGTGTGTATCCTTCCAAGATGCTCACATTCTGATTCACAGAACCTGGTACTTTATTCTCTATCTATCAAGACTTGGCAGATGAGTTGGAATTACAGATCTTTAGAATCATCCAAGATTATCAAAGTGGTCCCCATGTAGGCACAAGAGTTTTTATATGAGGAAAATAGAATAATTGTTATTAGAGAAAGTAAAAAGCAAAAAAAGGGGGGGGGGAGGTGCAGTAGAAGGGATAATTTTGAAGTAAAGGAAGGGTCACAAACAAAGAGGTGTGCTTAGTTTCTGGAACCCAAGAAGGTAAGGGAACAGACCCTCGCTTACATTCTGCAGAAGTAATACATTCCAACCAATACCTCAGAGTTTGGCCAGTACTCATTTTGACTTCAGAACAGCAAGATATTAAATTTGTATTATTTAAGAAGCACTGAGTCAATGACACTTGGTTATCTCAGCGACAGGGCACTAATACAATGTGAGATATTGCATTCTCTAGGGACTACTGGTGATATATCAACTGGCTTGTTTGGTAAGAAAAGAAGATTGGAAATGATCGGGGAAATTGTTAATAAGTTACCCATTAACAGAGAGAAAAGAGGGATGTGGAAAGATGATGAAAGAAAATGAAATTCAAAGGGTGAGAAGACAGCAAAAAGGAAGGGAGCTTATAAAGAAGGGAGCATTAATGACTACTTTGGAACAAGATGAACACACTCAAGGGAAAAGAAAAAGGGAGGCTTAAAGTCCCTAAACAAATAATACTACATTATCATGTTATTCATCTTTTTAGAGAACTTATGTTTAATCATTTCTAGATTATTAATTTATGTGGTCATTTACTTATTTAATGTGTATGAATGTCTGCCTACACATACATGTGTGCACCATGTGTGCACAGGGACAGAAGAGGTTGTCAGATTGTCAGTTGTGAGCAGCCATGTAGATGCTGAGAGCCAAATTCTGGTCCTCTGCAAAAGCAGCGGGTGCTCTTAATCACTGACTTTTGCTCCAACTTCTAGATCTCAGAAAATGTGGGCCAGGGGCTCACAGCTTGAATTACGTCATCCTTAATCAGCTCATGTTTTCCTTCTCAAGATGGTCTGCTCTCATCTAAATTGGCCCTGTTATTCTGAGTGTATATTAGTTGCCGTCTTCACTTTGTCCTTCTCCTCCAAGCCCACAGAAAGATCCAGCTAAGTCCATCTGCTGACCTCTGAAGTCTCTGCTGTGGTAGGTCATCCTGGTAAAAGCCAGCTATCCAGTCACCTGCTCGCTGGACTTGGATGCTCCCATAGGAATCTTCCACTATTGACTGAGGCAGAAACCTCATCTCTGAGTGCCCACGGGCACTCAAACTTTTGGAGTCTGTTTGTCATTCCCAAGTACTTTTCCAAAAACAATATCCAAAGAAATGCTTCTTCTTTCCCCAGGAATAAGAGGCCATGTTATCTCCGTAGTGCTACACACATACCTCTTATGTAGTCTCAAGCTTTTGTGAACCAAAAGTAAAGTCAAGTGCACACAACCCCCTCCTGCCATCCCTTTGCCTTGACTGGTCCTATCTAACTCCACTCCTTTCTCTTCAGGGGGTCATGAAATGAAGTAAACCTTGGAAACAATACACCACTTTAAATCTAAAACTGAAATAAAGGCATATATTACATCATCCAAGACTCTTCTTCCAGATTGCACCCAGCTGCCCGCCTGTGTTAGCAATTGCCTTCCTAACGTGGCTTCAGCTAGGAACAGCTGCCTCATCCAACAACAGGCACTGGAGGTCCCATGATGAAACCCTGAGAAATACTCCCAGGCCTGTGAACTGAGACTAGAATTTCTAGAGTTTCTATTTCTAGAGACTTGAAACAGTAACACTAACAGCTCTGACATGGAAGAGAAATATTGAAATTCAAAATGAATAGTTAAAGTTTGATATTTATAAAATCATTATATACTCCAAATTTATCAATGCTCATATTAAATATTTGTAAAATTTTATTACAACTTGAAGACAATCAGAAGCATATTTGTTTTTTGTTCAACAAAATACTTGGAATGAACAAGGACTTCAAAGAAATCACAATCAATCACGTTACATTTTAATGACTTAATGTCAAATAATTAAAAGTAAGTTGCAAAATCTTATCATTTCATAAGAAAAAATATATTTTATTTTGATACCAGTGGCTGTTAATATTTGATGATATATAACATAAAGACTCTAAAATAATATTTCAAGTGGTTTATAAAGACTAAAAATACTAGGAAAGGTTGACAGTTCAATGATGGACTTCCCTCTCTCCATCTTCTCCTCTAGTGGCAATGTGAGTCTGGGCTCCATTCACTCACTCATCAATTTCCTCTACCTTGTTGCAAACATTTTTGTATCAGTGCTTGCATAGTATATGCATCCCAGGAACATTTTATCCCTCATCCCCACAGCCTTTTCCTGGTCTTCTGAGGCAGTTTGAACTTACTTTTATTTATTTATTTATTTATTTATTTATTAAGGATTTCTGCCTCCCCCCCCTCATCCGCCTCCCATTTCCCTCCCCCTCCCCCGATCAAGTCACCCTCCCTCATCTGCTCAAAGAGCAATCTGGGTTCCCTGACCTGTGGGAAGTCCAAGGACCGCCCACCTCTATCCAGGTCTCCAAAGGTGAGCATCCAAACTGCCTAGGCTCCCCCAAAGCCAGTACGTGCAGTAGGATCAAAAACCCACTGCGATTGTTCCTGAGTTCTCAGTATTCCTCATTGTCCTCTATGTTCAGATAGTCCGGATTTATCCCATGCTTTTTCAGACCCAGGCCAGCTGGCTTTGGTGAGTTCCTGATAGAACATCCCCATTGTCTCAGTGTGTGGGTGCACCCCTCGTGGTCCTGAGGTCCTTGCTCGTGCTCCGTCTCCTTCTGCTCCTGATTTGGACCTTGAGATTTCTGTCCCGTGCTCCTCTGTCTCTGTCTCCTTTCATCACCTGATGAAGGTTAATATTCATGAGGATGACTATGTGTTTGTCTTTGGGTTCACCTTCTTACTTAGCTTCTCTAGGAACGTGCATTATAAGCTCATTGTCCTTTATTTATGGCTAGAAACCAAATATGAGTGAGTACATCCCATGTTCCTCTTTTTGGGTCTGGCTTACCTCACTCAGGATAGTGTTTTCTATTTCCATCCATTTGTATGCAAAATTCAAGAAGTCCTTGTTATTTACTGCTGAGTAATACTCTAATATGTATATATTCCATACTTTCTTCATCCATTCTTCCGTTGAAGGGCATCTAGGTTGTTTCCAGGTTCTGGCTATTACAAACAATGCTGCCATGAACATAGTTGAACATATACTTTTGTTGTATGATAGGGCCTCTCTTGGGTATATTCCCAAGAGTGGTATTGCTGGGTCCAGGGGTAGGTTGATTCCGAATTTCCTGAGAAACCGAAACACTGCTTTCCAGAGTGGTTGCACAAGTTTGCATTCCCACCAGCAATGGGTGAGTGTCCCCCTTTCTCCACAACCTCTCCAGCAAAGGCTATCATTGGTGTTTTTTATTTTAGCCATTCTGACAGGTGTAAGATGGTATCTTAGAGTTGTCTTGATTTGCATTTCCCTGATCGCTAGGGAAGTTGAGCATGACCTTAAGTGTCTTTTGGCCATTTGAAGTTCTTCTGTTGAGAATTCTCTGTTCAGCTCAGTGCCCCACTTTATAATTGGATTGATTAGCCTTTTACGGTCTAGTTTCTTGATTTCTTTATATATTTTGGAGATCAGACCTTTGTCAGTTGCGGGGTTGGTGAAAATCTTCTCCCAGTAAGTGGGTTGCCTTTTTGTCTTAGTGACAGTGTCCTTTGCTTTACAGAAGCTTCTCAGCCTCAGGAGGTCCCATTTATTCAATGATGCCCTTAGTGTCTGTGCTGCTGGGGTTATACGTAGGAAGTGGTCTCCGGTGCCCATGTGCTGTAGAGTACTTCCCACTTCCTCTTCTATCCGGTTCAGTGTGTTCGGACTGATATTGAGGTCTTTAATCCATTTGGACTTGAGTTTTGTGCATGGTGATAGATATGGATCTATTTTCATTCTTTTACAGATTGACATCCAGTTTTGCCAGCACAATTTGTTGAAAATGCTGTCTTTTTTCCATTGTATACTTTTAGCTCCTTTATCGAAAATCAGGTGCTCAAGGGTTTGTGGGTTAAAGTCAGGGTCTTCTATTCGATTCCATTGGTCGACTTCTCTGTTTTTATGCCAATACCAGGCTGTTTTCAATACTGTAGCTCTATAATAGAGTTTGAAGTCAGGGATGGTAATGCCTCCAGACAATCCTTTATTGTATAAGATTGTTCTGGCTATCCTGGGTTTTTTGTTCCTCCATATAAAGTTGATTATTGTCTTCTCCAGATCTGTGAAGAATTTTGATGGGATTTTGATGTGGATTGCATTGAATCTATAGATTGCTTTTGGTAGAATTGCCATTTTTACTATGTTGATCCTCCCAATCCAAGAGCAACGGAGGTCCTTCCATTTTCTGGTGTCTTCTTCAATTTCTTTCTTCAAAGACTTATACTTCTTGTCAAATAGGTCTTTCACTTCCTTGGTCAGGGTTACCCCAAGATATTTTATGCTATTTGTGGCTATCGTGAAAGGTGATGCTTCTCTGATTTCCCTCTCTGCTTCCTTATCCTTTGTATAAAGGAAGGCAACTGATTTTTTGGAGTTGATCTTGTATCCTGCCACATTACTAAAGGTGTTTATCAGCTGTAGGAGTTCTTTGGTAGAATTTTTGGGGTCACTTATGTATACTATCATATCATCTGCAAATAACGAAAGCTTAACTTCTTCCTTTCCAATACAAATCCCCTTGATCTCCTTATGTTGTCTTATTGCTATTGCTAGAACTTCAAGCACTATATTGAAGAGGTATGGAGAGAGTGGACATCCTTGTCGTGTTCCTGATTTTAGTGGGATGGCTTTGAGTTTTTCTCCGTTCAGTTTAATGTTAGCTGTTGGCTTTCTGTAAATAGCTTTTATTATATTTAGGTAGGATCCTTGTATCCCTATTCTCTCCAAGACCTTTATCATAAAGGGGTGTTGAATTTTGTCGAATGCTTTTTCAGCATCTAATGAAATGATCATATGATTTTTTTCTTTCAGTTTATTTATATGGTGGATTACATTGATAGATTTTCGTATGTTGAACCAGCCCTGCATCTCTGGGATGAAGCCTACTTGATCATAATGGATAATTTTTCTAATGTGTTCTTGGATTCGGTTTGCCAGTATTTTGTTGAGGATTTTTGCGTCGATGTTCATGAGTGAGATTGGCCTGTAATTCTCTTTCCTGGTTGAGTCTTTGTGTGGTTTTGGTATCAAAGTAACTGTAGCTTCATAGAAGGAGTTTGGTAATGAACCTTCTTTTTCTATATTGTGGAATACATTAAGGAGCATAGGTATTAGCTCTTCTTGGAAGTTCTGGTAGAATTCCGCATTGAAACCATCTGGTCCTGGGCTTTTTTTGGTAGGGAGGTTTTTGATAACCTCTTCTAATTCTTCGTGACTAACAGTTCTGTTTAGATTGTTCACCTGGTCCTGGTTCAACTTTGGTATATGGTATTTATCTAAAAAAGTGTCCATTTCTTTTATATTTTCCAATTTTGTGTTATACAGGCTTTTGTAGTAAGATCTAATGATTCTCTGAATTTCCTCTGTGTCTGTGGTTATGTCCCCCTTTTCATTTCTGATCTTATTTATTTGTGTGTTCTCTCTCTGTCGTTTAATTAGTTTAGATAGGGGTTTGTCGATCTTGTTGACTTTCTCCAAGAACCAGCTTTTTGTTTCATTGATTCTTTGGACTGTTTTCTGTGTTTCTATTTTGTTGATTTCGGCCCTCAGTTTTATTATTTCCAGTCTTCTACTTCTCCTGGGCGCGTCTGCTTCTTTTTTTTCTAGAGCTTTCAGGTGTGTTGTTAAGTCCCCAATGTATGCATTCTCCGTTTTCTTTAAGTGGGCACTTAGTGCTATGAACTTTCCTCTTAGCACTGCTTTCATTGTGTCCCATAGGTTTGAGTATGTTGTCTCTTTATTTTCATTAAATTCAAGGAAGACTTTAATTTCTTTCTTAATTTCTTCCTTGACCCAGGTGTGGTTCAGTAGTTGACTGTTCAGTTTCCATGAGTTTGTCGGCTTTCTGTGGGTAGCATTGTTGTTGCCTTCTAACTTTAATCCGTGGTGATCAGATAGGACACAGGTGGACACTGAAATTTTTTTGTATCTGTGGAGGTTTCCTTTGTTTCCAAGTATGTGGTCAATTTTTGAGAAGGTTCCATGAGCTGCAGAGAAGAAGGTATATTCTTTCCTATTTGGGTGGAATGTTCTATAGATGTCTGTTAAGTCCATTTGCTTCATTACCTCCAATAATTCTCTTAATTCTCTATTAGGTTTCTGTCTGATTGACCTGTCCCTTGGAGAGAGAGGTGTGTTGAAGTCTCCTACTACTAGTGTGTGTGGTTTGATGTCTGCTTTGAGTTCTAGTAATATTTCTTTTACATAAGTAGGTGCTTTTATATTGGGGGCATAGATATTCAGAATTGAGACGTCAACCTGATGAATTGTTCCTGTTATGAGTATAAAGTGACCATCTCGGTCTCTTCTGATTGATTTTAGTTTGAAGTCAGTTTTGTTAGAAATTAATATGGCCACACCTGCTTTTTTCTTAGGACCATTTGCTTGAAACACCTTTTCCCAACCCTTTACTCTGAGTAGGTGCCTGTCTTTGTGGTTGAGATGTGTTTCTTGCAAACAGCAGAATGTTGGATCCTGTTTTCGTATCCAATCTTTTAGCCTGTGCCTTTTTATAGGTGAATTGAGCCCATTAATATTAAGTGATATTAATGACCAGTGGTTGTTTACTCCGGTTATTCTTATTGCTTTTGGTAGTAGAGATTGTGTGTCTCCCTTCTTTGAGATGTGCTGGTGAAGGGTCACTAGATGCCTGGGTTATTGTAGGCAGTGTTGGCAGTGTTGGATTCCTTGGGTTGTGATTTTCCTTCTATTACTTTCTATAGGGCTGGATTTGTGGCTATGTATTGTTTAAATTTATTCTTATCCTGGAATGTCTTGTTTTCTCCATTGATAATGAACGATAGCTTGGCTGGGTATAGTAGTCTGGGCTTGCATCCATGGTCTCTTAGCTTCTGCAGTACATCTATCCAGGACCTTCTGGCTTTCATAGTTTCCATAGAGAAGTCAGGTGTAAGTCTGATCGGTTTACCTTTATAAGTTACTTGCCCGTTTTCCTTTGCAGCTCTTAATATTCTTTCTTTAACCTGTATATTTTGTGTTTTGATTATTATATGGCGAGGAGATGTTTTTCTTTGATCCAGTCTGTTTGGTGTTCTGTATGCTTCTTGAATATTTAAATGAATATCTTTCTTTAAGTTGGGAAAGTTTTCTTCCATAATTTTGTTCAAAATATTTTCTGGGCCTTTGAGCTGTGACTCTTCTCCTTCTTCTATTCCTATTATTCTTAAGTTTGGTTTTTTTATTGTGTCCCATATTTCCTGAATGTTTTGTGTTGAGAATTTGTTGGCTTTGCTGTTTTCTTTGATCTGTTCGTTTATTTTCTCTATGGTGTCCTCAGCATCTGAGATTCTTTCTTCTATCTCTTGTATTCTATTGATTATGCTTGTTTCTGTAGACTCTGCTCGTTGACCTAGGTTTTCCATATCCGGCTGGTCCTCAGTTTGTATTTTCTTCCTTGCCTTCATTTCAGTTTTCAATTCTTGAACTGTTTCCATTACCTGTTTGATCGTTTTATCTTGGTTTCCCAGGGTATCATGTACATATTTACTCATTTCTTCAAACTTTTTGTTATACTTCTCATCCATTTCTATAAGGGCATTTTTTACATGTTGTTTAAGGGACTCTATTGCGTTCATAAAGTCAATTTTTTCCACTTTTTCTGTGTTAGGTTGTTCAAATACTTCTTTTGTAAGATCCTTGGGTTCTGGTGTTTTCATGTTGTTTTTCAGATTATTGGGTGAGTTCTTGCCTTGGCATCTGCCCATCTCCTCCTATTAATCCTATCTAATGGGTCTTATAAAAACTGGATCAGGTTTCCCTGCTGGCCCAGGGCTCCATTTACAAAATGCCCTCGCTCTGTTTCCTGGTTCCTGCCGCCAGCCAAGAACCCTCTCACTCCTCCGAAGGGTCTTCAGGACAGGACCAGGCTCCCCGTTTGCCAGTGACCTGGCCAACCAAAGGCCTACCTCTTTGATTTGATTGTAGTAGGGCGATCTGCTCTCCTTATTGCATGCCTGACCCTGCCGCTTGCATCTGCTGCCGCGCTGGTCTCCCAAAGCCTCTTCCTGAATGCGGTGTCGCTCCGCCGTGTCTGGCGCCGCCGCTCCGCCTCTGTCTGAACTTACTTTTAAAAGCTACCTGAGTCATACTGGACTCTTCAAGACCTGAAGAAAAAACGACAGAGGAACTTAAATTTTCTAGAACCATTCTCCCCTTTAGGCTTCAAGTATCTTCTGTGTTTTGTAACCATGTAAAATAGGGTTGTGACCTGCACACAGAGTCTCATGCATTCCATTCCCTTATCGGCAATACCTGCACAGCTTCTCGAGGGAACAATCTCAAGTTTTCATTACAAGGTACTACACTCCACAATTGTTGGACAGGGTATGTTTGGTGGAAAGTGACCGACAAACAGGAGTCAGTACTTGCCCCTCCACCTTGCCTTCCGGGTGTGCGGCAGTCATATTGTTAGCTGTATAATTCCATGCATGGAACCCTCATACATCAGTTCCATGCAAATGGTTACTTAAATCTTCTACATGATACACATCAAGGTGGCATCTCTTCTGCAATGTGAGACCTTCTTTGTTTCTTTTATATCGTTTTTATTTAAACAATTTTCATACAATACATTTTTTATCAGATTACTTTTACAAATTCTCTTTTTCTACTCACTAACTTCATCCCCTCTCTATGTCTCTTCATCACTCCCTCCCTTCTTCCCTGTCTCTCAAAAACAAAACAAACAAACAAACAAAACAGTAAGACAAAAATACCAAAAGGAAATAAAAACAAACAAACAAAAACAAAAACAACCATGGAGTCCTTTTAGTATTGGTCTTCTACTCTTGGGCCTAGAGCCTTCCCTAGAGTGTAGTTGATAGATCTTGTAACACCCCACTGAAGAAAACTCATTTTCCCTTTCCCAACAATATCAACTGCACATAGATTCTTCTTTTTAAACAAAGCAAGGGAAAAGTTCTGAGATTTACTGGGCATCCCGACAGCTCATCTCCTACTCACCTATCCAGATCCCAAAGAATGCCTCAAATCCTGTTCACAAAGGGTTGAGAGGCCTTCCTTTTGCAACTTTCATCTTTGGTAAACCAGGTAATCAGAGGAAATTTATGTAGATGCCCCCTTTATACAATTAGAGGTGTAGGACTTAGAAGCAAAGAATTCTTTCCACTATTCTGATACCTGATAGCTTTGTGAGAGGTTAAGACACCAAACTGATCACCCTACAATGAGCCAAGGACCATAGCAGCAGATGTCTACATGGGGAACCCCACTGCGCTAAATTCTGCCATGCCCATTCATCAGAAATTGGAGTGCTATCACTTGGACCTCTCCAAATGGAGCAGGAGTTTCTACTCTGGTCTTTTGAGTTTTGGGGTTTCTCTGTATAAATTTCCTACCCACACTATTTTCTAAATCTCTTCCTTTGAGGCACGTTGAAGTGGTGTGGTCCAAGCAGACAACTCTCTGGAAGGTGCTGTCTTTAGCGAAGTTAAATTTGATACTGAGTGACACTTTAACTAGTCTACCTCCCTCCATTAGAAGAAATTAACAAAACATCCTGAGAAGCCTGCTGTATTCCATGGAAATCCCAGAGCCACTGACTCACTGAATGGGGACCAGGACATCCATATCTTTACAATTACTCCTTTGTTCATTTTTGGTGACCACAAATGATCCCGAATACACTGAAACTGTCCTCTAAGTGTGCACAGAGGAACGGGGTTCATGATTGTAAATGCATTCATTATCACCCTACTTTCAAGCTTGCTTGTGCATTTATCTAGCACTTCAAGGCCACAGCATAATACTGTGTATGTATTTGTGCAATTCTTTATGTCCCAGGGCCTGTGCCAATGAGTACGGCACTAAGAATAGTCCCTGCTCTTGTACCTCATACCCAGAAATGTCTTTTATTTAAAGGTTCATCATTACACTTTGCAGATTTCCCTGGAAAGCCTTAGTTTTTGTTGCTGCTCGTGTAGCATGAATAATAAAAACCTAGAGACAGGTATTTGGTTTCAAGCAAAAGATCAAAAAAGCAAAACACTCAAGTCACTAGGAAAGTCTTACCTCTACCAAGGCTGGGAGACTGCAGACTAAACCCTGAGCCTCTGTCTCCTCCCATTTTATATTCCCCGTTAGTGTTGGGATTAAAGGTGTGAATCCCTAGTACTGGGATTAAAGGTGTGAGCCACCACCACCTGGATCTGTTTCCGCACTGATCTCATGCAGCCCAGGGTGGCCTTTAACTCACAGAGATTCATCTGCCTCGTCACCCAAATTCTGGGATTAAAGGTGTGTGACACCACTGCCTGGCCTCTTGTGCCTTAGTTTTACCCTCTGATCTTCAGACAAGCTTTATTTATTCAAACCTAAATAAAATATTTTGTCAGCCTTAATAGAGGGAGGCTCAGGCCCAGCAACAGGGAAACCTCCACCTGAACGTGTACAGCCACTCTTGCAGCAGCTTCTGGAAAGTGGCTGGCATGTTGCAGTCTTATTTCCTCTTGCTGTCCTCACTGATCACGATACATTTCCCCATGTCTAGAATGAACTTGCCCCTTTCTAAATCAATTTTCATTCTCATAAGCTGCTCTACATCCCCCAGGTTGTTAAAAATTGACTGCTTCTGTCAGAGGTTAGCATTCTAGTCAAGGCCTTGCCAGGCTCTGAAAATATAGACTGCTCACTCAGTTCAGGTTGGGGGAGGGGGCAGTACCCCTGGGCTGAGGAAGGCGTTCTCCTCTGAGTCTTTACCAGTCAGGCAGCATGCAGGGCTTCCAGACTCTGAAACCATGAGCATTAGCAGGTGGCATGTGTCCTCCATGCTCTGAAGAATTCCTGAGCTTGAGGTGTGAAGCTGAAAGTAGTACAGAAGAAAGTTCACCTCCAAGATTTCCCTCTCTTTTCCAATCGTTTGTCTCCTCCTTGAGAACTCAAAGAAAACAAAAGGGGAAAAGAAGAAGTCATGTTGGTCATCAAGAGGGGACCAGGTGGACCAGACAAGTAACTACAGACATGCCAAATATCTGTTTCACGTGTCACTCAGGGATGGTGAGTAAACTGGGAACAAACAGACAGAATGGAGCCCAGGAGTGATACCTCACTCTGAGAAAGTCCTTAGACACTGCTCCTGCTGCGAAGCATACGCTGCTCAAGGCTAAATAAAAGCAGCAAAAACCTGGCATTGCAGCCTGGCCTTTGTGTTTACCTCTTTTATTTTTGAGTCACCTGTTTAACTTGAGTTAGACACTGTGAGAGTGTCTTTCTAAAGATAGATTATAGCTAGCCATAATGTCACCCATCAAAGTCGCAGGTTTGGGCAGTGGTCTGTTCCAGACTCCAGTACGATCCCTGAAGGTCTTAAGCTAAGTTATTTTCCTAAATCTGCAGGAACTTTGGATTACAGAAACAGCAAAACCTCACAGATAATCCATCATCAAGAGATGACCCTCCAAGGGAATGTAACTATCTATTATAAAATTGATGTACCCTGAAGCAGGGATGGCTTCCTGAGCCATCTTGAAGAAGAACTGAGACCATAATCAACCAACCAGACCACACCTTGGCTAAGATGTCTCATTTACTCACGCCTCTTGCTCCCTTTTCCAACTCTTCCTCTGTTTTAACTTGAGCCTATGGTAGTGCCCCAAAGAAATATTTGAGGATCACTGAACTCCTTCATCTACTCCGCTGCTCACTGTGGCCAGGTTGACTAAATTTCCGTCCTGTCTTTCACCTTGCTCTCAACATGGTGTATGGGGACAGGTCACCACACCTAATACCTAGAGATTTCCAAAGTTGAAACTTTTCCACTAAAAATCCAGCTTCATGCTCGGTTATTTTGCTGTAAGTGAGGCACTTGGCAGAAGCTCCAAAATGGCCTCCCGGTTTTCTGTGTACAGGACACCCGAATGATCCAGCAGGTGCTGCTTCCATGGGCACCATCTTGGTGGTGTGGGGGAGGGGTGAATATTTACAGCCTCATTCTTCTCTGCTGTAGTTTGAGACTAATCTCAAGCTTGGGTGGTGTTTCCATGGGAATTCTGTTTCCTCGATGCTTTCAGACTTTCTTCTTTGCACTAAACATTTGCATCTTGTGAGCTTCCCTTTTGAAGGAGAGGAATCTATTCATTCCCATAGGGCTTTTCAGAAGTAGAGGTTAGTATAAGTGAGTGGATAATAAAAAATGTGCCACTGACTTTATGTGGTATTATATTTAGAAATATAGGCAGACTCTCCAAATTGTGCTAATTTGCATTAAAATAAGAAATGGGCCTTTGTTTAAAGAATTTTGTGCACTTTCCACAGAAAATCTTCAGTGGGTATTTAAATAGCTAAGTTGAAAATTCTTTAGAAAGTTCTCCGAATTTCACCAAATGATCTTCACATTTGAAATAGAAGCACTGTCAGACCCCCACCCCATCAGCGCAGCTCCCAGAGCCTAAGCAATATTGTACATTTGAAAATCCATTGTTAAAAATCCCAATATTAGGGCCTATAAAAAAGATGTATTTTTTAAACAGAATCACACACACACACACACACACACACACATCTAATGTTTTTAGTTTCTGACTCGCATAATAATATAATCCTTGTAAGGAAACCAAACCCTACAGGGCACCCAGTGTCCTGGGGAAATCTGAGTTTAAAGCCAGGTTTGAAAAGGTGTCCGTCTGAAGTTGTTAAATGCAGAAACCACAGAGTAGAAATGAAGGGATTTGTTTGCTATATGTTTACTGCCGTGGGTGAAGCAGACACAAGGTATTTATTTACTCTAGGAGTAGGCTGCTCTTAGCCAGGAGTGTCTCCAGCCCCAAGAACTGCAGGCTCTGCGTGTCCAGAGGGCTGTGCTGATTTTCCTCACTGCTTGCTGAATCTGATGCTAGCAGGGCCTCTTCCAACCTGCACAGCTCTCATTTAAATGCAGATCCTATTACAATGGAACAGCATGTCTCTAGATCTTGACCAGGCTGGCATTTTGCACCTAAGAAAAACAGAACAGAACAGTCCACAAAGGGGCCATTGATGTTAAGCTTACTCTAGCTAAACTCACAAGCGGCTTGTTAGAAGCCAAGCTGGTGATCTGCCTTGGTTTCCTGGGCAAGTGTCAGCTCCAATCTATAAAAGACCTGGGGCCCAGAGAGAAGGAAATAATGGGTGGCAGCCCCTCTTGTCTGTTATCTCCCATTTAAAAGGGGGTCTCCTGAGTCAGCCCCGTCCTTGCACTGAGAGAAATTAAACTACCCTGGGGAATTTTTTTTTAAATTATTCCTCCAAGTTGCAGCCTCCTGGCTGGCACCCACTGACATTTTCTGCTACATTTCTTTCTGCTGTTTGCCTAGCGTTCGTGTTGAGCAGGCATCTACTGAGCACCGTGATTTGCTAACATTATCTTGTGTCATCAGCCAATAAGGCTATAAAATAGGCGCTCATATTCCTGCTGTGTCGATGAAATACAGACTTTCAGCAAGATTAAATGACAGGTGCAGAGTTCATAGCTAGTAAATGATGGAATCTGGGTGGATCCTGGTTCTGGGGGCCAAGTTCCACGCTCTTTCATCTACAGCCCAACTTTCTGACCCCACGGTCACTGAACCAGAGCACACTGAGTTGCGTGAGGAGTGGCTGAGTCCCACCAGTACATGAAGTTGCAAACCTTACAGAGTTCTCCCCATGATTCCCCTCCACCCAAGCTTCAGTGGATCTCTCCTGCCAGACTAAAACAAGCAGGAAAAGACCCAGGTAGGGATGCCAGCACTGGCAATGGCACCTTTGGAGCCTTTCTAAAGTTCTGATCTTTTCTGCAAGTCCGTCAGGTCACCTTCCAATTGAGATTAATCACTGTGACAAGATGTGGTTTTCCGTTGTCTCCATTCCTCTGTCCCCTTCATTTTCACAGATGGTGTAGAGAGGACCTGCATTATACATGTCCATGTTAGGCTGAGCTAGCAGCAGATAATGCCAAGAGAAAATTCGGTTGTTTGTTTTGCCCTTAAGAATGTGAGAATCGGCCAGGTGTGTGGTGCACACATTTCATCCTTTAATCCCAGCACTCAGGAGGCAGAGGCTGGTGGATCTCTATGAGTTCAAGGCCAGACTAGTCTACAAAGTGAATCCCAGGACAGCCAAAGATACACAGAGAAACTGTCTCAAAAACAAACAAACAAACAAACAACAACAACAAAAATAACCTGAAAATCCTTCAATTATAACAAAAAAACAAGCAGGAAAATACTAATAGAAATCTAAATATTCCCTTCATATTTAATAACATTAAAAATTGCTTTGCTAAGAGCAGGCTGTGATAGGTTGTATGGCTCCTTGCTTCTGTTTCTCTGCTTTTATGGACTGACTTTCTCTACTCTTTCATACCTATAACAGCTAAAGAACTTCAGGTCCACAGGGAGGAAAAATAATAATCCACTCTCCAAGGGCTAAATGTCCACTTTATCCAATAAACAGGGCTAGGAAAATAGAATCACATGGGAAAACTAAGGTCACAGGGTGTCCCAGAATGGGGTTTGTGGAGAGTAGATCATGAAGGGAGAGGCAATAGCTCACACCAACACTGTACCTCCAGAGAGAAAAAGCTTCCTGGTGCCCACAGAACAATTTGTATAGAGAATGTTCATATCTGTTTCACTCCTAACAAGTACAAACTGGAAGTAGCCCATAAACTGCTGACTGGATAAACAAGTAATGTATTTTATCTGTGGAAAGGAATATTATTCAGCAGTTGAAGGAAATTCTAATCTACTCAACAATGCATGTGAGTCATTGAATGCATGCTGAATGAAAGAGGCAGACAATAAGTCTCTAATTGGTGTTAGTAGCTGTAATGAGTTAAAAGAGAAGGTTTGTTCTACTGCACAATAGAGTCAGTGGTTACTTTAGAAAAACAGTGATAGTGCTCAGGGCCATGAGAATCATTTTGTTTATACAGGTGTGTATGTGTGTGTGTGTGTGTGTGTGTGTGTGTGTGTGTGTGTATACATTGTAATTCAGTCTTTTTTAATATAGCTTAAAGTTTTGAATGCTGAACATGATGATACATGTAAGTGTTCCCCTTAATCCCTGATCAATAGTAATTGGAGCAAATTATAGTCATTAATAGAAACTAAAATTTGCTGATTGCTAACCATGAAGCAGACTTTAGATATAGATTGTGTTTAGTTCTGATTATAACTCTATAGACAAGAATCACAGATGCTCCTCAACTTTCCATCACAAATTCAAACTGTTATAAATAAAAATTTATGTCAAGCTGGGCTATTTTTGCCTGTTATACTAACATTTGAGAGAGTGAGGCAGGAGAATTTTGAGTTTGAGGTCAAGCTGGGCTATACAGAGAGACTCTACCCACACTCATTATATGCCAAAGATCACATTTATCATGGCTGTCTTAGTATCTATTGGTATCTTAGTATCTATTGACCCTACTTCAGGTAAGAATCCCAAAATCATGACATCAACTCTAATCATGTCTAAGAAGGGACGTTAGCCTCAAGTTCTCAATTCAACCTATCTCCTCAGTCATCCAGCAGACCATTTCTAGGAAGGGACCTTAGATTCACCCTGTCCATTACACATTCATAACCATCCTGAGGACCACACATTTCCTACCCATGCCCTTGGCACACAAACCTTTAACCACCCCTCTCTAGGTATGGAACCTAGGCACACACTACCAATTCTATCTAACTCCACTGTGGAGTCCTAGACTCAAGTTGCCAACTCTACCCATGCTTCATTATCCCCCACCTAAGTCCTTTCTATGAAGAGCCTAGACTCAAACAACCAACTCCAACCAATCCCATGACATAGCTGAGAGCTGTGTACTACCTTTTGCCTCCCCCCAACTTGGCCACTACTAAATTTACAGAATAAAACTTGATATTAAAAGCTTTACGAAAAATAAAGTCAGATATAAAGGCAGGCCCACTAAAATAACAGCTGATTTCTCACTGGAGACTAAGAAATCCAGAAGGGCTTGGGTAGATGCTCTACAAGTTATGAAAGACCACAGATTCTAACACAAACTACTATACCCAACAAAACTATCAGTCATAGTCAAAGGAGAAAGGAAAAATTCCCATATTTAAGGAAGGTATGATCACTAAGCCGTCTCTTCAGAGGATACTGTGGATGAACACTTAGATTTTAACAAAAAGTTAAACATGTCCAAAGTACAAGGAAAAAAAATAATTTCAGAACATCAAATCAAATAATGTCTAGCAACATACAATAAAAGTAGCAAAATGGCAAGAATAGATACATATTTTAAGTATAACTCTTAATATTAATAGCCACAATTCTCCAAAAAAGGAGACAAATCTAATAGATTTTATTAGAAAACAGGATTTTTTTATTTAATTTTTATTTTTTTGCTGCCTCCAGTAAACACACCTCACTATCATGAATATACATTGCCTTAAAGTAAGATGATGAAAAGGTATTACAAGCAAATGAAACAGAAAAAAAAGCACAAATGGGTGTAGCTATTCGAATATCTGACAAAATATATTTCAAACTAAAACTAGTCAAGAACTAAGGAAAAACAATTTCTTGTTCATTAAAGGATAAACCCACCAACAAGATATTACAACCCAAACATATGTGCACTAAACACAGGGGCATTTAATTTTGTAAAAGAAACAATGTTTGCTTTAAAATCACAGGTTGACAAAAGCATAGTGGTTTTGGGTTATTTCAATATGTCACTTGTAGAAGGAGACTGCTCTTTCGTTTCCCTGTTGCTCAGACCCAAATAATCACACAGAAGCTAAAATAATTACAACACTATTTGTCCTCTTAGATCAGGCTTCTTACTAACTAACTCTTACATCTTCAATCAATTCATTTCAATTAATCTGTGTATTGCCACAAGGCTGTGGCTTACCAAGTAAGATTCTGTTCTGATGTCTTTACACTTTGGCAGCTACATGGCATCTCTCTGACTCCCCCTACTTTCTTTTTACATCTCTTCCAGCCTGGCTATATTCTACCATGCTACAGGCCAAAGTAGCTTCTTTATTAACCAAGGATAATAAAACATATTCATAGCATACAGAGGGGAATCCCACATCACCTCCCCTTTTCTGTCTAAATAAAAAGGAAGGTTTTAACTTTAACAAAGTAAAATTACATATAACAAAACAAGTTCAAACAAGAATTATAGTTACAATATTTAGAGTTCCACAATAGTTACTCTGACCAATAGACAGATCATACAGGAAAAATATTTCCTACAACATACAAACATAATCAACAAAGTATCAGGGTATAAATTTGACACACAAAAATCAGTAGCCTTCTGACATACAAATGACAAACATACAGAGAAAGAAATCAAGGAAGCAATAACATTACCAATAGCCTCCAAATGATAACTGGCAATAAATATAATCAAGGAAATGAGAGACTTGTACAATGAAAATATTAAGACACTGCTAAAAGAAATTGGAGAAGATACCAGAAGATGGAAATATCTCCCATGCAAAAGAATTTATAGGATAATATAGTGAAATGACCATTCCATTAAAAAATTCTATAAATTCAGTGCAGTCATCAAAATTTCATTGCAATTTTTCAAAGACCTTAAAAAAGCAATCTTAAATTTTATGGAAATATAGATGGGCTAGGATAACCAAAATAATCCTGAACAATAAAATGATTGTTAGATATACAATCATCTCATATTTCAAGTTAAATTACAGAGTTATTGTAATAAAAGCAGCATGGAAATGGCATAAAATGTACTCATTGATCATTGGAACAGAACTGAGAAGCCACATACAAGCTCACACTCCTATAGCCCATCACAGTTGACAAAGTGACCAAC
The DNA here is from genome assembly GCF_037038515.1 of Microtus pennsylvanicus. Lineage (NCBI taxonomy): Eukaryota > Metazoa > Chordata > Mammalia > Rodentia > Cricetidae > Microtus > Microtus pennsylvanicus. The sequence continues at coordinate 95,653,891 of NC_134583.1, forward strand.
AATACACTTTGAAAAAAACCAGCATCTTCAGTAGTGGGATTGGTCAAACAGGGTGACCACATGCACAAAAATAAAACTAAATCATTATCTCTCACTTTGAAGAAAACTCACCTCCAAATGGATAAAGGACCTCAATATAAAACTTGTTGCCCTGGATATCATGCAGGAAGAAATGGGGAATAGGCTTTAACTCATTGGTGTAAGAAAGGACTTTCTGCAGAATTCCAATAGTGAAAGCATTAAGATATTAATTTATAAATGACCTTCATTGTCTTAGTGTTTCTATTATGCAAGACCAGAAGGCAAGATTTGGAAAAAAAATGGTTTATTTAGCTTACCCTTCCTTACTGCAGTTCATCATCGAAAGAATTCAGGACAGATACTCAAACAGGTCAGGAACCTGGGGTCAGGAATTGATGCAGATGCCATGGTGAGGTGCCGCTTACTGACTTGCTTCTGGTGGCTTGCTCAGACTGCTTTCTTTTAGAAGCCAGGACCACCAGCGCAGGGATATCATCACCTACAATAAGTTTAGCTATCCCCCATTAATAACTAAGAAAAATGCCTTACAACCAAATCTTAAGGAGGCATTTTCTGAATCAAGGTATCCTTCATTCAGATAACTCTAGTTTGTCAAGTTGACATAAGACCAGCCAGTACACTCATGAAACCAAAGGCTTCTTACAGCAAAGGACTCCATCATTCAAACAAAGAGGTGGCCTACAGAATAGAGAAAAGTCTTCATGGGATATACAGCTGATTCAAGATTAGTATGTATAGTATGCAAAGAACTAAAAAAAACAGTAAACATCAAAGAAACAAATATCCCAATTTTTAAAATTGTACATGAAACTAAACAGTTTTCAAATGATGGAATACAAATGGTTGAAAGACATTTTCTTAAAAAATATTCACCACCCTTAGCTATCAGAGAAAGGTAAATTAGAGCTACCTTGATATTTCACCTTACCCCAATCGTAATGGTTAAAATTAAAAGAGAAATAGATGACAAATACAGGGTAAAGTTGATGGGGAAGAGGGGAGCATCATGCACTGCTAATAAGAGAGCAAACAAATACAGCCAGTATGGAAATCTCACAAGGCGAGAAATAGATAGACCACATGACTCAGCTAAACCATTCTTGGACATATGTTCAAAGAACACTGTATTCTAACATAAAGTATTGCTATTGTACTCATGATACCTTTATAAAAGAAAAAGTCTATATGTCCATCTGATGACTAGATAATAAAAATGTAATATATTTGCATAAAGGAATATTATTTAGCTGTTAAAAACTTAAATTACAAGATTCACAGGGAAATGAATGGAGCTGGAAACAATCATGTTGAGCGAACCAAACCAGACCCAGAAAGATGAATGTAAATTTTTCTCATCTTTGTGGATGTTAGCTCTAAATCTTCAGATATGTATGTTTCATTTGGAATAACATCTGGGAATAGCCAACATCATCATTTCATTTCATTTTCTGTGTGTTTCATGGTACGCATGGAAGTCGGGAAATTAATGAGGAGTCATAATAAAGGAACTCACAAGTGAGGGGGGTGGAATGTTGTGATGTAAAGAGTTAAATGGCATTAATGGAACAAAAATGGCTAAATAGAGTAGGAGATGAAAGCAGGGTAGAGTAGGGAATTAGAAATATGTGGAGGGGTGAATAACACTAAAAGATTTTTGAAAATGCTATATGTAAATGTATTACTTCCTAACAGAAACACACACACACACAGAGAGAGAGAGAGAGAGAGAGAGAGAGAGAGAGAGAGAGAGAGAGAGAGAAGTGACAGAAAGATGGTAAAAATCCCAGCATCAATAGATGACTACATGGAAACAGTGTCTTCTGATCACAGCAAGGCCACTGCACATATGAACTCAAAGACGTTAGGAAATCATGTACAAGATCTGCACAAGTTCAAGCTTGGAGAAATCCCAGCATGGAGAAGGGAGGTAGATACAAAGTCTTCTGTCATGTATTGTCTCCCCATGGTGACAGCTGGGCCTACAAACATCTAGGTAAGAGCAAGCTCAGTAGCCACACAAGGTCGCTAGCACTGCCTATTATGTATCAGAACCAGGAGGGGCTGGGATGTGGCGGAGGTGTTCTAGGAAGCAGATGCTGCTGAGGGCCCAAAAGCAGCTGAACAAGGAGAGGAATCTTGGCAGCATTAAATACTGTGTGAATGGTAACTGTGTCCATGTAGGTAAGAAGTTCTTTCATCTAGTGACTTGCTCACAGCCTTCCACATCTGTTGATACTAATGAGCCCTTCTGTTTGGAGGGACTACTCTAACCACCTGGAGTCCTAATAGGCGTCCTTTAACTGGGGCAGATTACATAGTCCTGTGATGTTGACAGGATAATTGGGAATTAGTTGGGATGTACCTCCTGGGTGTTTGGACCCACAATAATGACAGCATTGATGTGGTCCCATTACACTGGAACATCCTAGAAAAGCAAAAGGCTTATGATCAGATTGTTTCTGCTCTTAACATAGTAAAAATGATCTTTGACTAGCTTCAAGACTTCTTCCCTTAAAACTTGCTAGAACATTCCTTTTGTTGCTAGGCCTGGCAGCTGTTATGATCTTATTTCTTATCATCCCTTGTAGTTCAGAGTCATGAGCTACTACAGTACACTAAGCTTGAAGTTCTACACTGAGCATCTAAGAAATAAGAAATGGAAGGTATGTGGAGTGAGTGAAGTCCTGAGTGAATGTGTTCTTAACAATGCCATAGTCAGGTCAATAACCCTTACCTCAGACCTATGGGAAGAGTGCAAAGTCTTCCCATTAAGGTGAGTCTCAGAGATGTGGGAAAGTTTTCCTCGGGGATGCTAGTATGAATGTTGATAGTGTACTAAGTAAATGCCCACTATAGCTTTCTTCCCTGAGGTGTTATGGACTTCTGTAGAGAGACTGCTCCTATCCAGATTAGCTAAACCTGTCTCCTTGATCCAACCAGACACTATACATTTTACCTCCTTGTTTAGCTATGAGTAATAACTTTACCTCCTTGTTCACTGTATACAATAACTTTGACTTTCTGTTCTGTTCAACTTTATATATAGGAACATACTGAACACCTGGAAGGCTGAGGCTTCTTCTGCATCAGAAACCCCAGTCTGCTTGACCCCAACTGTATCTGTCTGTGTTTGCCATTTCTTCATTCTTTCCCCCCCCAGTCAGGTCTAAGTACCTGGGGCTATGCAACGATGTACATAATCATGATCGAGTGCATTTGCTGAGCCACTGAGTTAATACATAAACTAAGGACAGCAAGTAAGTCACCCTTCCCATCATCATTTTCATCACGGGGAAGCAGTTCTTCCCATCCCTTAATATACGGGGAGCCTCTTCCCTTCACCACAACTGACTGACAGTCTTACTAGACTTGAAAGAATTGAAATAGTCATCTCTGTACTTTTAGAACTTTGCCTGACATCCTTCCCACCCAGCAGCCCCTGGCCACAGAATACATGGAAAGAATAATGTCTCAGGGCTCTGTGGTAAAGCAGTCAGTCATGTCAATCATCCGCGTGAACTTAGACAGAAACCTGGTCTATTTTCAATACTCTATTATGATAATCCTCAAGGAATTGGGCAGACACAGGTAGAGTGACCATTTCACTCAGGTCAACAAAGGAACAATGAATGGAAGCCCACACAGCTTTGGAAAGTAGATGAAAAACTGCAGGCTTTCTTCTTGTGGAGAGAAGAAGAGATCTTGAGCAAAACCACATGGAAGACAGGTACCTCACAGAAGCTGAGAGCTATCCAACTGTTGGATAAATCCCAACATACTTCTGATATATAAAGGGGCAAAAAAGAAAGAGAGTGGTAAAGTGATGAAAAGTAAAGATAAATTCTTACTAAGCAAGCTTCTGGAAAGAATCTCCCACAGAAACCAAAAAGGAATGCAAGGAAGTATTGGCCATCACTGGTTTTTCTGGAGAAAGCAGATCCTCACATTTGAAGAGATTCTTTCTCTATCTCTCTGCTGCAGGTAAACATCTCTGTTTTCTTTCTATATACTTTGCTCACTGTTTTTTCCTTATGACATCATGTCCTGTGAAATATGTTCTTGAGCAGTACTGAGACGCAATGTACAAATTATAATGAAAAAAACTGTTTTGTAGGAAACTATTGCCTGAAAAGCAAATGTACACAAGGAAAAATTTTTAAATTTAATATCGTGAGTAAAAAGGAAGTTAGCATCAAAGACAATCAGAAAACAAACTTTAATATCAAACATGAGAAACGACCTTCAAATTTAAAAAGGGGAAAACATTTAAAGAACATGGCAGATGAGAAAATAAGGCAGTAGAGATCAAATCATTGTGACATTCGTCCCCTGTGGGGAGACTGTGAACATATGGAACAGAAGCCTGAGTCATACAGAAGATAATTCTATTAAAATTCTATTAAAGTTATAATTGGAAATAAATTTATGATATTTTACAATTTAATCATAGGGAAGGATACTAGAAATAGTATTAATTTAAGAAGATATTAAGTATTTTTTAATCTTAAGAGTGAAGGTATACCAATAATTCTAAAAGAAAAACAATGAATAGAGAGGTGAGATGACTCAGTGGTAGACACTAGCCAACAAGCGTGACAACGATGTGAGCTTGATCCCTGGAAACCAAGTGGTGGCGGAAGGAGACGACTGACTTCACAAACTATACGGTAACCACCACCTGTACACTGTGTCATATGTGTACATACATGTACATGCACACACATATGCAGAGAAAGAAAGTAAATAAATATAAAAGTTTAAAAGAAACAATGAATGAAGTGGTAAAATGTTTCTAAAAATAACTAAATAAATTCAAAGATTTAAAAACAATTAGACAAAAATATAGAAATACAAATAAATAAAATGTAAATGAAATATGGCAAGTAATGAATGCAGCATGTGTTTTATAACAAATACTACAATACAGGTTAAAAAACAAAGTATTTTGAATTTTGAGAGTAAGACAATCTTGCTTGAATGCATTGATTAATGTGAAAAGAGTATATTGATTTACATAGAATGATACAATTAAAAAGTATAGGAGAACACTTATTACCAAAGGAAATTATTGAAAAGTTTATCTAAGATTGACTTTTAAAAGTAAAGCCGTGGGCTAGCGATGTAAATCAGCAATGCAGTGCTTACCAAATGTGCTCAAGATCATGAGTTCAATCACTCACCTGGGGAAAAAAAGAAAAAGAAAATATTATCCTTCTCTTCCTATGGTACAGAACTACTCAGGATTGGGTTGGGGCTTTGGTTTGGTAGGTTGAACTTTTTTTGTGAGCTTAAAAACTCTAAGGCTAAAAGGAAAAACAGAGCACAAAACTAAACTCACTTACTAATTAAGTTATAAACTGAAATTGCCAGCACAATGGATTTAGCCATCATGACTAAATGGAGATTCTGGGGATTCCAAGAACTGAGGCATAGGATTGGGAATTTTCAGATATTCACAATGTAGTTTTAAGGAAAAGATAAAAGATTAGCCAAGTAATTGCTCACCTGTTGCAATAAAATTCACTATCCACTTGTTCTTTAATGGATTTTTCAAAAACAGAAAACTAGACGCATATTTTTGCAATATTTTTTCCATAATTCACAAATCAGACAAAAAGAGGCAGATGATTAGAAAACAGACATTCTATTATTGTTAAAAATAATTTATCTATGCAGAAAACAGATGAAATATGTTATGCACTTATTGGTATTAATGTCAATGAAGTGATCAGAGACAAGATACATATATATACACAATTATTTTTTCAGATGAAATATCAAGAATGGCAATACATTAGCAAAATTAGGAAAACTTTAAGTGTGAAGTTTCAACACTAAGAAAACATTAAATTTTCCCAAGAAATTAATGACTTATATAATCTAATTATATTTCTGCAAACCAGGATAATATTATCCTGGTTTAGTCTTACAATGTAACTGCAGGTGCAGGTAGCATAGACTTTAGAGACCTAGGGATGTATCTTATGGTAGGTACCTAAGGTACCTTACAGCAGGCACTTAAATGTTTCACCTAAGACAGGCACCTAAAACAGGCACATAAAGTAGGCACCCAAGGAAGATACCTAAGGCAAGCATCTGAGGCAAACATTCAAGTTGGGTACTCAGGTTGACATCCATAAGAGACCTAAGGAAAGTACCCAAGGTTGGCACCTAAGACAAGCTGGTACTTAAAGCAAGCATCTAAGGCAGGCACATAAGGCATATATCTAAGGCAGACACCTAAAGCAGACATCTAGTGCTGACTGTCATGGAAAAAGCAACTGATCTCTGAAATTTAAGTCACACAGTCACCCATGCTACCAAGTCCTCAAGCTAGAAACCACAGCAACTGACTAAGCGCTCCATGGGATATGTGAGGTTTCTTTCAGGAATTCCATTCATTACTTCAAACGACTGTAGTTGGCTTCAAAGAGCTGTCTTTGTTTGGAAAAATGCTGTCTCAACCCACTTTGATTTTGATCTTGGCACAAAGACATGGAACAGAGAAGACTCAAAATTTCCTGAGAGTCACAGTATCCTTGCTGACTCAGAGGTGAGCTATTAGGAACATGTCAAGAAGGGGTAGCATGGTGAGCAAGGAGTCTGAGCCCAAGCAGGGAGACAGCTAGGTGAGGAACTAATTCACTGTTTACCTCCTAAACATCTTCAATAGGAACATCCAATGTTCTGCTCTGAATATGCTGCTGCATAGTGCTGTACTGCGAAGCTCTGTGTCTCCTCTGCACCCCTCTAACTCAAATTCCTCCCTTTGCATTGCCCAGAATTTCAATAAGGAACCACTGCCAAGAAGTCCTTTGCACACACAGCACTGTTGGGAATCAATTAAAGCAACTTCACTCCTCATCAGGTTAGTGTGGACAAGAGAGAACATCTCAGAAAAAAAAAAAGTTCTTCATTAAAAGGCAGTAGAAGAGAATTGAGTAGAAGAAAATAAGCCTCTTGGGAAATGTTCAGTTCTTGAGAAAACCTTTGACTTTTGTGTGGATGAGGGAAAATTTCTCAACTTCATTAAAAGCGTCGTAGGCAATAGGACAGAAATCCATAGCTGAATTGCTTTCCACTTCAGAAAATACTCTGAGTTATGACAATAAATTAAAAATACAGCTTGGTTTTCCACACATTACTTTGGTCTTCTCGCTTTCACAAGATCAAGTTCAGTTCCCCTTATTACCAAGTTTGGTAGAAACTCCTGTGATGTTCTGAATTAATCAGCAGAGCTACTCAAAACCATTCGGCAGAGTAGCTTGCTCACCACAGTAAATCCTGCTTGTCTGAATTTCCTAATATATTCTGAAAACTGACAGTCAATTTGCTGTGCAGGAAAATGAATAAGGTTATGGCAGTGTTTGTTCACCACCTACTTACAAAGCTAGAAGAAGCCTGGTGATGGTCAAAGTATTTGAGCAAAGTTATCACTCCACTCTGAAACGAACTCGTCTCTCTCCAAGTCTAAACCCCCTATGAAACTTTTTGACATAATTTTACAGTGTTCTGATTTCCATAGCTCTTCGCCTACTACAAGGCAAAGTGGCAAAGTGTTATCTATTGATGGAGACTGATAGAATTCTTAACCATTCTCATTGTACACTAGTAAATTTATAATCTGACTTTACCATGCCTGTAAATTCATACCACTTGCCAAAAATTGAATGCCACTTAATAAGCAGAAAAATCAAGGTTTTGTGACTGGAATACGAAAGGCCACATAAAGATTTTTAAAAATGCCTGATTCCATACATGGGAACAACACTGACCATATGTGGTCCTCCAAATATCAGGAAAGCCTTGACTAGCTTAAATTGCAGAAGCTACACATGGATTTGCTACCATTAGCAAATCAAGTTGGGTACCCAATGAGAGGAAAGATATAAAAATTACCATTTACCACTGTTTGATCTTAAACTAAAAAAAAAAAAAAAAACTGTAGACACCCAACAGACCCCTGCAGCTCAATAGCACATCAATATCTTACTAAAAAGATAAAAACAAGGATCTATCATCTTGAAAGAAATGTATCAAAAAGACCAGGAGCAAAATGCTGAAGATCTGAATTAATTTTACATTCTGGCTTCAAATTCTCATCTCCACAACAGAAAAGCTGAACAGGAAGTTCATTTGAAAGAAATAATTCTGGAATTTTGATTCTGAAATATCCCTAAATTCAAACCTTGTCAAGGGCACCATAAATAAGTAGTCCAGTACTTGAACCATTACATGATAATGATGAACACTAGAAGCCATACACTAATATACTGTATAAGAAGTATAGGCCCATCTTTCCTCTCTGTCACTCAAGTTGTGTGCCCAACAACAACTGTCAATTTCTATGGGCCTTAGCAACCTTGCATTTATAAACCAAATTCTTCAAGTTACATATAAACAGACAAATTGTCAAAGCAACTTTAATAAAAAAAAAAAGGTGGAAGAGAGATTTACTGACTGTGTATCTTAAAACCCAGGAGGAGTTTGATCCCAGGATTAAGGACTTTCTTAGCAGGCAGTCATTCTCTGTGCTGATTTCGAGTCCTTGTGCCATGACTCCATTCCCATGAGGTTGCTTCACAAGATGGGCTCACTATTTCTAGTCTCTTGTCTTTTGCACTCCAATTTTACAAAGGAGAGAAGGAAGGGAAAGATTTGTTTTCCTTGTATTAAAAGTCTCACAGTAGGGTTTCACTGGCTTTGATTAGGCCACAGACTGCTGTTCAGCCATGACCAGACTTGAGTCCAATCTCCATCCCTGGAAACAAGAATTGGATCACCTGGGTTTTACTATGAAAAAGGGCAGTACTGGGCTATTGAATGACTAGAAATGAAAAGCTACCCTGCACATGACATTTGCCTTACCATAGGCCCAGTAACTTTGCTGTGAAGATTTGGATATGGGCAGTTCACTGAGTGAAAGTCCAAGCTACTACTTCCTTATAGAAAAGGAATTACACAGGGATGGAAATGAAAGGATGCTGCATGTCTATTTGCATGAGCAAAGGCCAAGGATATGACTGGGTCATCACCAAACATCTTTCCTCATCCAAGATGCACCATTCCATAATCTGTTCTCTATCAGTAACCTATGAATGATAGAAGAGAAACAGAGAGAGAGCTCAGTAAAGAAAAGAGAAAGATGAAAGAAACAAAAAGCTAAAAATAAGGATGGGGAGTAGGGGAAGGAAAAGAAGAAGGAGAAGAAAAGAAAGGAAAAAGCAAAAGTGCGGTGGTTTAAATGTGAAATGCTCCCCCATAGACTCATGTGTTTGAACTCTTGATCCCCAGCTGGCTGCGCTCTTTAGGGCAGTTCTGAAACCTGAAGGAAGTGGGTCTCAGAGGTAGACCTTGAGGTTTTATAGCCTGACTCTACCTCCTATCTGTTCTTGCTTCCTGACTGGAGTGTGAGCAACTGCCCAGGGCCCCCTCCCCCTGCCTGTCTTCCCTGCCTGCATGTATCTGTCTGCATCTGCCCAAAGACACCGTCCATAATAGATTTTGCCAAATATTTTATCACAGAAATAAGGAAAGGTACAGATACAATTGGTAAAAACCCAAACATGAGATGACTCTGAGCTACTTGTAAATATCCTATATATCTTAAACCTTACTACTCATGTGGATGAGAGAAAACTTCTTCACTTTCTTATCTGGTAATCATGACTATAGAAGGAAATAGTGGCGACAATGGATGGTAAAACAAAGATCTTCGGTCCAATGAGATATAAAAACAGCAAAATCCAATGGAAAGCACAGATGTAATTGTTACAATTGGCATGATCTTTGTAAAGCAATAATGAATTCATAGGCAAATAGAGTGTTCACAGGGAAGCAAGGTGTGTATGGCTGTTAATCAGTTTTCTGTACTATAATACCTGAGATAAATCAACTTATATAAAGAGGGCATATTTCAGTTCATAATTTTTGGCTGATTGGCTTTTGCTTTTGTGCCTGTGGTGAACATAGGAACATGTGACAGAAACAGCTCCTCACCTTCTTGTGACCCAGGGGAGTTAAGAAGAGAAAGAAGGGACAGGGATTCCAATGTCCTTTTTAAGGTCACCTAACTTCCTCCAATGAGACCTCACTTCTCAAAGGCTCCACAACCTCCCACAGGTTTCAGGACAGCCTTTCACACTTGCTTGAAAGACAATTTAAACCCAAATTATATTCACCCTAGACAAAGAGAAGTTGACCTAAAATCTCCTAAAAGCATAGAGCAAAGGAGTTTAAAGCAAAATTTGAAATTCGAGCCAGAATTTTTATCAATTCACCAATGAATGACTAGAGTTTCTACAAAGACAGGAAAGATATAGAGCCAACAGAAGAATATGGATTAGAAATATAAAAAACATGTTTTCAGAAAATGTGAGATGGAGTTAATGAAAACTGAAGGGAAATACATTTAAAAATTGATATTAAAGTATGTATCGACAAAGAGCACCCTAGGAATATTGACTAGAGCAGTGGTACTCACTCTGCAGTGAGCAGCACTGTGGTGTTTTCTCAGTTATTCTAGAACAAGCATCAGTCTAATCCCACAAATGCAACAGAAAGAAAAGTTGAGATGCATGGCTACTCACTGGCATCCAGAATCTAAAACTTCAGCTGAGGGCCTGTTATGATGAGATTTTAGGCTCGGCACTCTAGTTCAACAGATGCTAGATTTCACCATTACCAACGGCTCCACACTGTGTCGAAAAATATACTCACCTGAAAGCCTGGAATTTGTTAGAAGGAACACCTTGAAATAGACATGTCACCTGTCATAGACAAAAAAGTTCACGAGGCCTTCTTCACGATAAAAACGATTCATGTAGAGAAGAGCAGAAGAGAGAAATGTGCCCTTTGTGGGATTTATTTCTGCTGTTAGATTTGCCTTGTTCTAGGATACAAAGGAAATCATTTCTGTGGAAAACAAGAAAAAGGCAAGAGGAAGAAATGTAAAAAAAGAAAGACATAAAAGATGAAAAAAAAAGCAGAAGCATTCTGAGAATGAATTAATTTCCTGAGAATTGTTGAGGCTGAGAGACTGCCAAGATAGTGTCTCTGCACTGATGGAGCTAGCTGGTCCAAATGTAGAACGCAAGCATGACAGTAGCCCTATCCCTATAAACATAGAAAAATGGGGGACTGTGTGAGCATAGAGAGGGACCACCAGACCAAAGTGCCCACCATCCAGGCTGAGGAATAGGGAGACACAGATTGCTTATTGAGGGTTTTCAATCTAAGAAAAGCAAAGATTTCAGTCGCAAGGCTGTGCATGGATACAGAGTACTTGGTCAAAGGAAGAAACGTGTCAGGATATTCTTTGTGATCTTCAGAGACATTTCTGTGTATGGAGAAAATTACAAGGACAGAGCTGTGTGCAAATGGCTTGGGCTGGGGAGGCAACTGCGTGCTGAGAGGTACCAGAGAGGTCTAGGGTGCTACCCCAGCTGCTGCTGATGCCAAGGACTTGGTGACACACTCCAGGAGCATCGGATTAGCTGAACCCTTCAGCACTGAAGCCCAGGTGTTTGGGGTCAGGAGTGGGCAGATCCCTCTAGCTCAAGTATAAGGTAGAAACAGCTATAAAAGAAGCCTTCTTCTGCCCTGAAATAGCTATTGAGTCCCCACTTGTACAATGTTTATTTTTCTTTCCCTAGTCATCTGACAATTGTTTAGGTTGGGATGTTGGCTGTAGGCCATCTTCCTTGTCAAAACTCTACTCAAAGAATGCACTACACTGTAAATCTTCCTGGGTGGGCACAGGGCTATTGCTGGCTCAGCAGAGAAAGCCTACCTAGGTCATTTTCATATCCTCTGAGTCAGTGAATGTAGCAACTAGAAAAAAAAAGTGCGGTTTAGCAAAGAGACTTGCTACAAGGTCACTCAGGGTCAAAAGAAGAGAAACTTTAGATAAATTTTGGAGAAAGTGGTCTGCCTGATGCATTCATATGTTAATGCCAGACACCTTTGTCTCTGAAATTCATTGTGATGATTGTTTGGGAAAGGCACCCTTCTGGGCAAAAGGTGGGCCACCTTGTGCAGCTGGGAGTTGGTTGCCCTACACTCTCTAGTATGTTAACTTCCATCTAGAAATAAATGTTAAGTGTGATTTTGAAATCCAGCACATTCTACTGCATATAATATTCTCCTCATGCTTCCCCCAGGCCCCACTGTGCTAGTACACACTTACATCTAGAATGTATTCACAGACTTCCATGATTGACTTGCCATTGTTCTATGTTCTAGTTAAAGGCTTGTGACATTTGCTCAGTGGATCTGGGGAACCGTGAACTTTGTGCGCTTTTAAAAAGAGGTCAGTGGGGAGCTCCATCAAGAGGAAAGGCCTTCTGTGAGCCGCCTCAGTTTATTCTGAAGCTAAAAGGCTCAAATTGCTGCAAGTTTCTTGCGGGATAAATTGTAGACTTTGCCCAATAGTATTAAACTACTCTAGGATTTTTCTGCTTAAGTAAAACCACTGTCCTCCCTTCTTAAAAATACAGCCATAGTTTTTTTAAAAAAAAAAAAACTTGAAGCTTATATTTGTTAGCTTTTTCTTCATTAATCTCTACCCTTTATCCAGTACTCATGAAGTCCCTACTAATTAAGTAATGGTTATAGAAGTCTTAATTATTAGCTAACTCATTTAGTAATTAAGTCTAGAAATAAATTTTCACAAAAAAAGGGCTAAGAAAAATGCCCTGACTCTCATAAGCACAGTAGATTTTGCACCCCCTCCCCTCCCCCCCCCCCACACATTCCATGCACACCACACATGGCATAGCCTACAGGGATTACAATATTCAACCAAACAGTAAATAATGAAATGCCCAGTGTACAAAGAAAGTCTCCTGGATGCTTAGAAATGCAGATGGAGTTGACTTGGCATCTTAGGCTTTATAGAAAATTTTAAAATTAAAAAAGAGAGAGAGAGAGAGAGAAAAATGTACATGGAAAAAATCAAGTTCAGAGACTCATTAAATGAACCAAAAAGGGAGCGCCAAGACAACATGGAGGAGGGTAGGAAAGAGGACAAGGAAACTAGGAAACCGCCATCAGAGGAGCAGCGTACAGTGAATGACAGCTCCAGAGGCAACAGCCACTCTCTCGGCGGAGACTCAGAAACTAAGCCTGAGTGTTAGCTGGGCTGGCATTGCCGATGGAGTGGCTGAGCGCCGCACAGCTTCACTGAGCAACATTAATCCCAGAGTTTTCCGCAATTTATTTATTCATAGTGACAGTTTCTTCTGGTAGATGGCAGTAAAGTGTCATGAGGAAGGTACACGTCACTCCCCCCCCGCCCACACTCACACACTACCTAAGACACAGTGTGTGCTAATGGTATCCCTGGAAAAGACAGGAAATAGATGAGAATACCTGCCTTCAATTAGAGATTAGCACCTTGTCACAATCGATGGCCAATAAGTTCAGGAAGACAATTTCAGCCTCACTTTAAAAATGCAAATCACATCATCAAGGAGCTATCATTTTTATTTATCTTCTGGTGGAGAGGTAAATGACTGCGAATACTCTAATGCTGGAGAGAGTTTCAGCACACAGGAACTCTCCTGAAGGGTGGCTGGAACATAAATTAACGTAACCTTTTCATAAGGTACTTCACCGACTGCACATCATAATTAGAGAATTGCGTGATCTTTGACCTGTCATTTAGACTTGGAGATTTGCAAGAAGTGCTTGCACTGGTAAGCTTAGACATATATATATATCAAAATGTTCCTCATGATAGCTTTTAATAGTGGAAAAAAGTTAGAAACCCCCACCCCCACACAGCATGTTTCCCAAAGACTGCCAACTTTGATATTATCCATACCATACTACATATGCACATCATAAACTAGAAAATTTTACAAGCTTGCTAAAAAGAAAGACTTAAAAGAAATATTCACACATAAAACATTAAAGCATTGCAAAGAAGTGTTTGTGTGTGTGTGTGTGTGTGTTGTGTTCAGATTGAAAGAAAGGAAAAATAAGGAAGAAAGGACAATAGAGAAAAAGAAGAGAGAGAGAAGAAAGGCCTGGAATGAAAGGAAATAGTTCCTTCAAGCAACTGTGGCTGACGTGGGGACAAAGAGGCCACCCTTACTCTCAGGCTTCATGTTTTCTTATTTAGATATTTCACAGCACAATTCAGTCATTTTCTCCGTTCATGCTACAGCCCTTCTTTGGCTGTTAGTTTCCTATCTGGCAAGAATATAATCTCCTCTCTCTCTCTCTTTTTCTCTTCGCTTCTTCTTTTCTCTTCTCTTCTTTTTTCTTCTCTTCTCTCTTCTCTTCTTTTCTCTTTTCCTTTCTTCTCTTCTTTTCTCTTCTCTCTCTCTCTCCCCCCCTCTCCCCAGCACATACTCTCTGTGTGAATGCATCAATGTCCAAGAAAGGATGCATTCAAGTCCAGTTTGGAAAGCCAGTAGTAAACTTGCAGGGGTCACTTACAGGAGCATGGGTGACTCAAAGACAACTGGAGTCTGTTTCCATCTCCTATATATTGGACCAACCATAGTTATAAACAGCTAGGCCGCCTACTGGAATTTCAGGTAAGAATCAGGTGATTATCCTTTATTTTCTTCTAGAAGGAAATGTTAACAGCTCCACTAGCATTATCATAGACTATCACTGTATTGTTTTATTTCCTTGTCATGAATGGAGTCCTAGGGATTCTGTAGGATACCATCAATCCCTCTCTACAATGGCAGATGGGCATGCCAGGCCTAGAAGAAACAGCTATATTGTAATAAACCTTCTGCACCGCTAATGAGCTAAGAAAACAGTGAGAATTACCAAGAGTGAAATGGCTGAGATCAGCTCACAAGCCTCCCACACAACTGGCAAACAGTGGGTGTCCATGAAGAGTCAACAGTGGATGTGCATGAAGAGTCAAACCGCATTCTCTATAAAGCTAATGAAAATTCATCTTAGGCTATATGGGCTGCTACCTCTGTCTTAACAGGAGACCTGGCTGTTATGAGTTGTAATTCTACAGTATTTTCAGATTGTTTCTTTTTTTAAAAAAAATATTTCAGCTCTATCAAAGTTTGTATTTATCCTCAAGTTGTAAACACATCCTTTCTGGAATAAGCATTCAGATTTGTATGCACAGTAATTGGCAGAGATTGTTTACTTTGCTCACTCTTCATGTTGATGGGTGTCAGGAGAGTCTGGAAATACTCCTTGCACATGCTGCCTTTTAATCACTAAGAAATTTTCACAGTTGCTACTCTCTGGTTGCCCCAACATTCACCACGTGGTACTAAATTTTAAGGGTTTCCTCGGGCAGTCCAGAAAGACAGGCAAAGTTGTATGGATGTGGAAAGCAAAAGGATCGCCTCACCCTGGAGTCTGGTTGAAGGCTTTCATCACCAAAAGTCTAGACTTCCAGTGTAATTAGTAGTATTTGCTCTGAAGGCTTCTTTTATATAGAGATTTCAAATAAGCAATAAATATTCAAACAGCCTTCTTTATAATTCTTACAGCCTTTCTCATTTCCCTATTGTAAATTTGTAGTTTCCTAGGAAACTTACAAGAAACCCCTTTTACTCTAAAATGTACAATATAAGACCCTTGTGCACCCCTTATGATCCATGGTCTCAAATTATCAGAGTATAATCTTATCCAAAACGCTTCTAGAGCCATACTATCAAAAAATGGGGGCAGGGGTATAAATAGAGACTGTGTTTTTGTTTCCCCACCATCAAGACCTGAATAATCACACAGAAACTATATTAATTACAATACTGTTGGGTCAATGTCTCAGGCATATTTCTAACTAGCTGTTGCATCTTAAATTACCCCATTTCTATTAGTCTACGCATTGTTATGTGGTCATGGCGTTACCTCATTTTCTACATGTCTTGTTTCCTTGACAACTGGCTGTATCTGTTTGCCTCTGCTTTATTCATCAACCAATAAGAGCAACACATATACAGAAGGACATTATACATTATCTGGTACTTTCTTTAGAGTTTTCTCTACTTTATGTGGAAAGTCTTGCCAAATATTTGAAAGCCGTTTGTAAATAGAGACTATGCTTTTGTTTCCTAGCTGCTTAGATCTAAATAATCTCACAAAACTGTATTAATTACATGATGTTTGGCCGATGACTCAGGCATATTTCTTACATTTTAAATTAACCAATTTCTATTAGTCTACATTTTGTCACATGGCCATAGTGTTATCTCATTTTCTACATGTCTTTTTCCCTCGACGCTGGCATCTTCTTGACTCTGCCTACTCTCTCTATATATCTCTGTTTGGATTTCCTGCCTGGCTTTACTCTGCTAAGCCATTGGCCAAAACAGCTTAATTCATCAACCAACTTGTCCTGAAATTCTTTTTTGTGGTATTCCAGAATCTAGCTTCACCTGAATAGAGATCTCTGAGCGATTGCCTCAAAGCTGCTCAGAACTTCCTGCAGTGACATCCCCATGTCTCTGGAAGCATTCTCATCTTCTAAATGTCTTGATTAAACACATGAGTAGTCCTGGCAGTGGTGACACATGCCTTTATCCCAGCCCTCTGGAAGCAGAGGCAAGCAGAGTTCGAGGCCTTAGTTCCAGGATAGGCACCAAAACTATACAGAGAAACCCTGTCTCAAAAAGAAAAAAATCACACGAGTGGATTTTGGTTCATGCTGGGACACTGATTGATGCTAAAATGTCTTAAAGACAAAATGCAAAGGAACAGTCAAAATAAATAACAAAGCAGATGAGTTCAGCTTGTACAGAAGTTACTAAAGAAACATCTGTAATGACAATATTATTTGTGAACCTTTTCCCTCTTTGGTCCATTAAAGAGTTAACATTCTACACTTGAGGCCTCTCTGCAGCTCCATCTGTGTTTTCATTACGACTCGGGGCTTCAATGTGATCTTTGACTCTAGGCCTGGAATCTGGCCAGGTCAAATGATACCTAATCCTCACTTAAACTACCTTTCAGAAAGTGCTGAAAAATATTTTAAGAAGTCTTATGTAACATATGAGTTAAGTGACTAGATCTCTACTAATTTGGCATACCTGTGTTGACCAATACATTAGATACCTTAGCAATCTGTCCTGAAACCTCATGAAAGTACTTAATACCTCTTAAAGATTATCAAATAGCCTTGAAAGTATTTCCTGCTACTCTTAATCTCAATTAACATCAAGAGAAAACCTCAATTTCAATTCATCAAAATAGAATCGACTGGAATTTGACACTGAAGATAGAAAACCAAGCTTTTGGCATTCTAGAAAGTGATCTCTATCTGCTGAAAACACCCCCAAGTTTTGAATTCTTAATTTTAAAAGAAGTTTCAGCAGGATGCTTACTTGTGAGTCAGAATTCACGACCTTGTTAGAATGCCAATATTTGTGTCATCATTATTTCTCTATCTTCCTAAAGCATGTGAGTAATTGCCTATATGGATGTATCTACAAGTGCAGGCCTGGTGCTAACAAAAGCCAGAAGAGGATATCAGATCTCCTGGAACTGGAGTTAAAGTCAGTTGTGGGTTAGCATGTGGGTGCTGGTAACCAAATCCAGGTTCTATGCAAGAACAACAAGTACTCTAAACCTCATCTTTCTATCTTGATGAAGTTAAAAGCATTGCCATAGAATCATGTTTAAGACTCTATGGAATTTTCCTCCTCTATGAGTATGTTCTGAGCAATCCCAGAAATTTATTATCCTTATTTTTATGACTCATCTATATAGAATCATACCTAGGAAGCTTTGCTTTCCCTTCCCTGGCTCCTGTGGCTGGACCATGAATGACTGTTGAGAGGAGAAGCACTTGGACCTACTTGCAAGCAGGGCTCTGCTTGACAAACGTGCCTATGGGTGTCAGTTATTACCTTTACCTACCAGCCAATTTACTCAGTCACTTTACATAAGCTTAGGGAAGTTTATTATCAAACCTGAGACTGTTGATGTTCACGGAGAGTTGAGAATGTTCTGAAAGGTAGGGAAATCAGGCTGTAAGAGAAACTATTTCTACCCAGTCTTTCCTATGCAGTTACTTAAAATGGCATCTGAAGATCCAGCAGATCTTACCTTTTGATGATTTGTTTGGGATCTTTTCTCACACTAATGAAACGTTCATCTTCTTACTGACCTCTATCTAGAATTTTATATTATAGCTATTACTATTTTACACTTATGCATTTTTAATAGGGCTGTATGCTACTACAGGCATGTAGAGATCAAAGGACAACTTGTAAGAATAGGTTCTCTCCTCTAATATCGGTACAGGAAAACCTTTAGGTCCTCAGAGTTGGCTGTGAGCTCTTACCCACCTCATCTGGCTGATGTATTATGCTTCTCAAAGCAAGTCACCAGATTATATAAACCTTGGATATGTGGGGTGGACCTAATCAAGTTTCCCAAATATGATCTCATCCAGAAACCTCAGCCTTACAAGTTACTTGAAGAGACACAGAAAGAACTTTATTTTGTCGAGAAGATTATTTTAAAGACTCCATCATTTGACATATGTGGGGGGAAAGGAAGTTGACTCAGAAAGAGCTGGTTTCAGAAGCCACAGTAGAAACATAGAAAGCTGGGGTGGCTGGAATCTGCCACAATGAAGGATAACAGCAATGACCACCAATAGAAAATAGCAATCTTTAAAAAATCAAAATGTCCCTCTACTTCTCACTACATTCAGAGCATGGTGGTGCAGAAGTTGACAGCTTTTTATCACTTCTAACTTCACAAATGAATCTGAGGCAAAGAAGGGTAAATGGCATTCTTGGAGATCTGACAACCACAGCTGAATTTTGACCTTGTTTCCTCACCCACTGCATTATTTCATAAAGGCATTGAGTGCAGAAAGACAGTCATTCTGTTCATTTTGTGAGATACTGTAAACTTATCAAAACATACAGTTAGGTACTTCTATGTATGCATTGTGCAACCTTGATTTCTTCAGGTTACTTTATCTTTATCCTCTAAAAACTAATTGTGGTGAAATGATTTTTTTTTTCTGAATAAATGTTCAAGCATACATATGTTCTTACTTCAAAAATGGTAAATATCTGTGTTTAAGTTAAAATGAGATGCAGGGGAGTTCATAAAAAAAAAGCCTACAGCCATTTCAAGATCCAGCTCATATCTGTCAATCTTTGAAGGGTAAATGTCCCATTGTTGTGCCCATCATCAATCCTGCAAGGAGCTGACATGGGGACAATGCCAAGACACCCAAAATAGCAGAATAAGTTTGGCTTCTCTGTAAGCCCAATACCATGACCCTATCTAGATGACTCAACTGCAGTCCCACTGTACATTAATAAGCAAATGATGCCATGTTTCAGATCTCAAAGAGGAAAACAAAACAAACAAATAAGACAGTAACTCTAAAAAGTATAGGAAGTACAGGTTTTGTTAATCATGAAAAAAACATACATTGTTTCCTTCTATTAGTTTTCCCATTCAGATGTGTATTTTTCAATAATTACCTTTTGGTGAGACAAAAATATACACAGACATTTCAGAAGGTGTTCTCACCAGTGAGTTTAGTGCCATGACTCCTATCCTGACTCAGAAGAGGACTGAGAAGGAAGAGGCTCTGTTCACCAAGCATGAAATTCATGTTAAAGCCTTTACTTCATACAAAGAGGATGTGATTGTAATGCATGGCAGATGAATTTGTCTTTTCCACTCAGTGACCTGAGTGGCTATGGTCGCAGTGCTACAGTCTTCTGCCTTGTGTTGTGACTGACAATAGCTGATGATCCCACGCGACAATATTTTGTTCCAATGTAACAAGTCACCCACGTTTGGTGGCATAAGCAATCACCTTGCTGTGCTTGTGGATTCTCTGAGCCAGGGCTGGATGTAGGGAGTAGGAGATGATTACTGTATTCTATCATTTCTGTAGCCTGACTTGACAAGACTTCAATGGGTGTAGGTGACCAAAAGAGCTTGGAATCATAAGGAGACTTTTCCACTAACATGACTGGAGCCTAAGGCAGAATGACCAAAAGACTGGTCTGAGACAGGATTTCTGAGTCCATCCAGTTTTCATTGTCTATAAGAACTGGAGGGGAATCCCCTTCCTACCCAGTAGCCTGGGGCACTGTCCTGCTCTTAGAAGACAACAGATCCTTCTGAATATCTCAGCCAGTTAGCTCATGACTGGCTGCCCAAATGCACCAAAAGGACATCTTGAAGGTAGGCCTGAGGCTCTGCAACCACTTTCTTTTCTTCCTTCCTTCCTTTCTTTTGAGATTATTCTGTTTCAAATTCATGGCCTCTTTTTTTCATTAATTGCTGTTAAATGCATATGTGAAATATGAGATAACCAATTAATGTGCTCTTCCCTGGAGATTTGCTTCCACGCTCAGCATTCCTCGGTTGCCTGTAGTTCTTCGTGTAGGACTGAAGCCTTGTGGGCTTTTCCTGTTCACTTTGGTGTGTCCATTGTTGCTGTCTTTGTTCAGCTCATGTTTAGGCAGTCATGTTTACTACATGACTGACATTACCAGGTGTGACATTCCTAGGAGAGAGAAACTCACAGCAAACCCCTGACCTGCTGGCGGCTGGCTTTTACAGTCTTTCTGCCCCTTCTTCTGAAATGCTTCATTGGGACTGGGCTCTACAATTCTGCATTTTGATTCGTTGAGAACCTCCTTCCCCAGGGAATGGCTTGCTCTTGGAAGACAACAGATCCTTCTGGCCATGCTCTATGAACTAGAGCAAGATCAGTGTGGCCCATTTGCACTAAAAGGACCTCTTGATGGCACACCTAAGGCTCTGCAGCCATGTTCTTAAATTGCCACAGGCACATCAGTAAATATCAGCAAAGAAAGAAATTACAGTTTATTAATGTCTGTTTTATAAGGTTTACCAATAGAAACGCTGACCATAAGCAAAGCAACTGGAACCCGCCAGTGATGTGGGAGTGTCATACATCAATCTGTTGATTTCATTGATTAAGTAATAAAGAAACTGCTTGGCCCTGATAGGTTAAAACGTAGGTGGGAGGAGTAAACAGAACAGAATGCTGGGAGGAAGAGGAAGTGAGCTCAGAGGCCATGCTCTCCTCTCCCGGGCAGACGCGATGAAGCAAGCTGCCAGGTCAGACATGCTGAATCTTTCCCGGTAAGACTGGTGCTACACAGATTACTAAAAATGGGTTAGGCAAAATGTGAGAATTAGCCCGTAAGAGGCTAGAGCTAGTGGGCCAAGCAGTGTTTAAATGAATACAGTTGTTATTTTGGGTTTAAAGCTAGCCAGGCAACCAAGAGCTGGAGCGGCAGGAACACAGCCCGCAGCTCCTACTACACACCAGTTACAAATGAATCTGAACCCATGGAGCATTCCTGGTCTATACAGCCCAGAACCTGAGCTCTTCACTCTCACTGAGGTCGGTGTTTGTCTACTTTTAAAAATCTTTCTCCTGGACAGAGGCAGGCAGATCTCTGTAAGTTTGAAGCCACCTTAGTCTACAGAGTAAATTCCAGAACAGCCAGGGATACACAAAGAAACCCTGTCTCAAAAAAAAAAAAAGAAGGAAGGAAAGAAAGAAAGAAAAAAGAAAGAAAGAAAAAGAAAGAAAGGAAAAGAAAAAGAACAAAAGAAAAGAAAAGGAATAAAACCACCACTTTCTCCTGAAGAAAAGGATTTTTTTTGATTTCATGAATCATCATGGGAACTATAGGATTTTAGACACTGTTTTTTAGTTTCTATGGAAACAAAAAAACTAATCAGTTTGTAAACTAATCACCAAGAATTAGTTCTGTCCATTTAACATGCTAATTAATTTTTTTAAAGACCATTACATTAGTTTTCTATTGTTGTCTCAACAAATTACCATACACTTGTGTCATGAAATCAGACATATTAGTTATTTTATAATTCCAGAGTCCAAAAGTCTGAGATACTTCCTGAAGCTCAAATCAGGATGTGAACAATCCTCCTTTGAAAGCTCTGAGGAGGTGTCTGATTCCGGGCCACATGCATATCCTAGACACTGCTCCCATTCCTTGGTTCATGACCCCTTCCATCTCCAAAGCCAACTGCCACATCACTTTATCCTCTGCCTCTGCCCTCAGCTTCCGACTAGTTCTTCATCCCTCCTCTTCTGTTATAAGAACCTTTATATTATATTAGGCCCATATGGATAACTCAGACAAGCGGCCCACTTCAGGACTCCTAATTACATTTGCAAGGTCCCACTTGCCATATAAGGTAACACATTCACGAGAGCTCATCATTAGGATTTGGACACCATTGAGAGCCCATTATCAGGGACTGTATCCTCCAATGTAAACAGCCTCCATACTCTGTCATCCCTGAACACAAATGTGCTATGTTTACCAATTATCTAGTCCCTAATTATATTTCCTCCCTATATCCAAGTTAACTATCTCATCAAGCTCAGTAAGACAGCCGCTCAGCAGGCATGGGAGCTGCAGACAGCTTCCTGCATTCCACACTTTCAACACCACGGAGGGGAACACTGCGATGTGTTTCACAGAACTGTGTCCACACACCTCCCCTCAAGTCTTTGACAGACAGCCACACCTGTGTGCCCAAACACAGCTCCCAGGGACGGAGTTCAGCCCAGATGTGAAAAGATGCACATCAACACCTCCTTCCTTGAGGCAGAGCACATCTGATTACCCTCGAAGTGGCAAGGGCTGTGAGCTTCCAAGCACCGTGCCATGTCTAAATATGACAAGGGCGCTTGTGCCCTTTCTCCATGATCACTGTCGCCTCTTGTCAGATGTCGTGTCCCTAGGCATGCACCCCTCCCCCATCCTCCAAAAAGGGTAAAGTGTTATAGAAAGTCCACAGCATCAATGTGAATGTTCTGATTCTCATGCAGGCATCCTCCTTTGCTCAAGCTCAGCACTTGACCATGGGCCATTACTGGAATTTATTAACTTGCTAAAATTGATGTGAGGTCCTCCGTCATTGTATGGTGACTGTTGCTTAATTATCCATATCTAAAGAGTATCTTTGGCTGATGTGTGATTCTTGCAGCTCCATAGCCCTCTGCACAGTCACAGCACAGGTCATTGGATACCCACTGGAATGTGTCCTCCAGACGTACGTGAAGGGCCCACCTGCATGAGCCTGGTCCAGCCTCCATTCACAGAATGTGTGGCTTCTGGTTCAGGACCAAGAATTCACTCTGGGTGGGCAGGAAAGGGCTCAGAAACACCAGCAAACGCCAAAGAGAAGCCAGTGATTTTATTCCAATTACACTCGGTGCCATGATGTCACAGCATAAATTTGTACTTTTGCATGCAGCTCATGCTGGTGTGATGACAGCTCTTAAAATGTTGAGTGATTGTGGACCCGTCAGCATAAAATTATTCTAACATGGTGCCGTTATTAGTGCTTCAATAAATGCCATTCTTCTTGTGTTCTGAGGTGGCATTTGCAAATGAGCTAATTTCTCTGCAGTAAAATAATTGTGTTGCATTTATTTTGTGGGGGGGAAAACAGTGCTATTACATAAAGGGGACTCTTTTTCCATCAAAACCACATACGCTGTAGTTAGTCAAGTTTAAAAAAGAATGCATTAACTAAATGACTAGGTAATTATTTAAATGAACTCACTGCTTTAAAAAGCTGCGGATGGGATAAACACCTTTAAAAAATCCCTTGTTATTACGAGAAGATGTAGCAAATTAGTCACAGGGGCATCCATGCACCGAGTCATGGGTGGGGGGTGTTTGCTGATTGGTGACAGACATTTTCAGGGTTCATTACTGGTCTCTTGACTTCATGCCATACCCACTTCATTCTCTGGAAAGCATAAGAAAGAAGGAAGAGAATGAATGCTACATGAGTTTTGTTCTTATTTTTCTGCATGGACACTTTGACTTGGAACTCTAGAATTCTTTAGAGATCACAAGTTCAAGTTCTCACAGGCACAACAACACTTCTGTGTATCTGACCATGATAAGCAAGTAGGGACCTTCTCTCTTCTTGAGGTCCCCTGAAGTCATTCACTGACTACTCAGCAGCTAGTGTACTATATCAGGATGAAGAAGCAAGGAGTTGTTTGCCTCTGGTACTTGTTGACTACTACACTTCTTTATTTCACATTCTACTTACAAAAAAGGTGGGAGAGAGGTAGGAGGAGGTAGAAAGAGTGAATTAGTTGATGCTAGAGATGTTGTTCAGGAGGAGAATATTTTCCCAGCATGCTCAAGACCCTGAGTTTTATTGGGACTCAGGGGAGAATCTTGAAGTATTCCCTAGGTGGATTTCCTGATAGTTCCAATACAAACACATTGCAAGCTGGGTATCCTCCTCAGTTCTTTCAGGCTGGAAAGATTGCTACGATTTTGTTCTTCCCTTAGATGTTGACCTACCTTTGTTAAGTCATATCAAATCAACAGACACAAAACAAAACAAAAAATCTAAAGGATATTTAAAGAAAAAGCAACAAATTATGAAGATTGACATTGAGACAAGCTGAGACCCAACTAGACCAAAATGTTAGGGTTTCAACTGTGTCCAAGAGTGGGCTCCACAGAGACTCTCAACAAGTTTCCTCCTCCCTCACTCTGAGTCATGGGTGCCATGAAAGAAACCCACAGACTCTCCCTGGGGCCAGTGAGGGTAAAGCAATGCTTTTTTAATAGAGCTGGTGCAAAGTTGGTTTGGTTCTATCCCTGAAATCACTAAGAGGCTAAGCTGTTCTTCCATCCCTGAGGAGGCTTGTGTAAAGGTCGGGAAAGACAATGTGTTCATTCTACTGCACTCTGACAACTCTCCCTCTGGGAACCATGGTAGAAATCAAAGACTGTTTCCAGAAATCTGAAGAATAATGTATTGTCCTATGAAGAAGTCCCATTTTACGAATACAAAAATTGAGATACATGGAAATGCATTTTCCCCAAGCCTGTGTCGTCAGTAGAGACAGTCTCAAGTCTGGGCATCTGGCCCTAAGGACTATGGCCTTTCCTATTACAGTGTACATTTTTAAAAGGCAGGGATATTGCTTAGAGAGAAGTGGGAATAGGAAGTCAATGAAGACTTTTTACAACCAAGAACAAATGTGTTTACCTTCTAACTCTTAACATTTCCAGCAAGATACAGGCTTAAAAGGCTACAGTTAGGTAGGCTAAGTGGAAACCATTCCTGACAGATGAGGTACAGCTTATTTGATCTTTCTTTTTGTGTAGAGGGCAGTTCTCAATCAGAGTTAACCTCATACCCCTACAGAACACTTAGCAATGCCACAAACTTCTATTTGTCCAAAAGCATAGGTGATTCTGAGGCTAAGAAGTCCTAATACAGGAAAGGTAGAAAGGCAATCTCATCACACATCATGATTTGGTGCTTAATTCTTTTCTTTTGCCTTTTATTGAAAATAGATTTTTCTTCTCACATAATATGTCCTGATTATGTTTTCCCCTCCTTCTCCTAGCTCCTTACCACCTCCTCTTCCATTTTGTTCCACTCCCTTTATGTTTTTCATTAGAGTACAAACACGATTCTAAGGAATCATAATCTGATATGATATAATATAATAGCATAATATGATAAAACAAAAATTAGCACATTTGCATGGGACAGAACAAACAGCAGGAAAAGAGCCCAAGAGAAGGCACAAGAAACAGAGACCCACTCATTCGCACACTCAAGAATCCCACAAGACCATTAAACCGGACACCATAATAAATACACAAAAGTCCTGGGCATGCTGTCTCAGTCTCTGTGAGTTTATATAAGCTGGGTCCATGTTTAGAGGGTCTTGTTCTCCTGGTGTCCGCCATCCCCTCTTGCTCTTATACTCTTTCTGCTTTCTCTGAGGAGATCCCTGAGCTCTGAGGGGAGAGGTTGTATAGAGATACCCCTTTTAGGACTGAGTGTTCCAAGGCCTCCCACTCTCTGCATAATGTCCAGCTGTAGGTCTCTGTGTTTGCTCCCATCCGCTTCTCTGATGATGACTGAACAAGAAGTGCAGGAAAATTTTACAGTCCCTCTTCAACAATGTTCCACCAGTCAGAAGCTTTTGTTGTTGGGCAATCTGCAATTATACTCAAATGCCTTCAAAAGCCTACAACTGAAGGAAAGTTCCCTCTGGGAAACAATTACAAGCACATATTGCTTTTAATGTAAACCATCTGAAAGAAAATGGGTTAGCAAAACCGTAAGGGAAAGGCTGAGACCCAGGTGGGCAAATTGGGAAAGTGTTGCAGGTCTTCCAAGGGTTGAATCCTCAAGGGGCAGGGAGAGTAAGTGAGAGAGAGTAAAACTCTCTTCCTGTTTTCTTCTTATGAAATGAATAGAAATCAACAAGAAAAGCAATAAAAACAACAAAAAACTCTTTAGAGGTTCTCTGAGAACTAAGACTGCTCTTGGATGAATATTAAGAAGTCCCTGGCAGATCTGAGTTTGAATCCGTGTTGTCTTTCTTTATTCCATGCTGACCTTTGGAACATTCGGCTCCTGGTGCTCTGGGGCTCTTACCTCCAAACCTACAAGACAGTGGTAAAAGATCAGACCATCAGACATGCACACCGAGGTATGGTGAGCCCCTGCCAACAGCAGATACTCATCAATTACTACTACAGCTGCTGCTGCTTAGAGCAACAGATCAAATCTCTGCCGAGGCAAGCATGTTGGTGCCCTTTCCATCCTCTTTGGAGTCAGGAGAGGTATCAGGAAGCAAACAGGCAGAGTAAACCCACCCTAGACAAGAGTCAGGAATAATACATGGTTTTCCTCAAAGGGACACAAAATATGAGGCAGCGTCTCCAATAGCCCCCCCCCTGCCCCCAGGTATGGCTATTTGTCCACAGACATTAAACACTCTTTAATAATTTGCTAATAAAGTTATGAAAAATGAAAGACTTTTTTTTTTTTTACATTTCATGCTGATAGACTTCAGTCCATGCCTGTGGCTCACACCTTAATCCTGAAGGAATGGCTTGTCTAAGTCACCTGTCTCATGGTACTTAGCTAGATGGTGACTTTAATGCAAGGGGACAAAGAAATGAGGGACAGAGTATGCTCTCTATTTCAAGGATAGTATGGGACATTAGCAGCCAGTCACTTTTGCTCCCTGTGCTCCGTCTTTACTTCACTGCAGGCAGGGGAGTAAAAGCTCACATAGATGTCAAAGTAGTAATGAAAGGACCCTTCTGAGTCGTGTAACAGTTAAATCTTTTGCAAAAGTCTTTTGACATATGTCAAGAAAACACTGGCCCGTGGGCAAGCTGCTAAACCTTTGTGGACCTCGTTATTGTTGCTGTTGCTGCTGCTTTCGTAGTTGTCATGGTCACTTCCATTGTCGTCATTATTGTTAGACAAAGGAAATTAACAGGAACATCTCCGAGGTTCTGCAGTTCAGAAGCCAGAAGCTTACTCTGGGAGTTTGGAAACACAACACCTAGACCTATAGAATTGGATTCTCCCCCAAGACGCCAAGGGAAGTCCAATGTAATTCCCTGTTTGAGAAAGAGTGTGAAGGCACCTTCCAGCTTCCTAACTTCATGAATCCATTGTGTACTGAAAAAAGTTGGCCACTGGGAAGATAAACATTGGAGAATTTGAGATCTACTAGGGCCTCCTTGATGACATCATCTGATAGTCTCCTTGGATGTAGGATCCAGTGGTGGCTGGGTTAGCATACAACTCAGTAAGGTGCTATCTATTCCTTTCACTCTTCTGTGGTCCATCCTGTGAAGTGTAAGATTACTTACAGATGTCAGTTATGCCTAGAAGGCTTGAGCGCTATTACCTCTGAGTGTGCAATGATGGAAGATCACTTTCAGTCTTAAGAGTGTCACACAATGGGTGAGGACCTGGTTGCAAGGGGCATTGAGAAAATGGAAAATCTGGCTCTCCTTTCTATGTTGGTGGTATCTCTTCCTGATGCCCTATTCCTAACATTCCCCGCTCTTTACCTTTTGGACTCCAGAACTAATAGGCAGCCCTGAGAATGGGGTGGGCGTGGGTCTAGGATGAAGGGCTATTCGTTTAACGTATATATTCTGAAGCTTCCAGATTACTGGGCTGAGCCATTCTACCTGTCTCTCACTCACAGGGGAACTTTCAGCCTCTGGATCCTTCAAACCAAACCTTAGCAAATCCCATCTTACAAAAATATGCAGTTTACTGACACCGCTTCCCTAGTGCAGTGACTTTCAACCTTCCTAATGCCGCAACTCTTTAATACAGTTTCTCATGCTGTGGTGACCCCAACCATAAAATCATTTTTGTTGCTACTTCATAACTGTAATTTTGCTGCTGTTATGAATTGTAATGTAAATATCTATTTTTCATAGGGGTCTTAGGCAACCCCTATGAAAGGGCTGTTTGAAACCCAAAGAGGTCGCGACCCACAGGTTAACAACCGCTGTTCTAACGAATCCCAGTAAGGTAATTGCCCTGGTAAAGATTCAACTAAACGTGTCCATTATTCAAATACAAGACAGGAAGGAGATGCCAAGACCAACCAACACTGACAAAGATGCCCACAAATCCTAAATTCCCTTTAGCCACCAATGGTCACCACAGCTTAGAGTCATTGTTTCATCCTCTGAATGCCAATGTTCTCATATGAAAATGGGCATAATAAACCCTCTAACTCCTCCATTTAATTACATACATAAGTACATTAATACCTGCAGAATCCTGTAGCCAGAGGATGGCCCACATAAACTCTTCCTCAATGAAATCTATCCAATTCTCAGAGACATTCTATTTGCCTATTTTGTAGTTAACAACAGAAAAAAATAAGTTCAACTAACAGAATCTTGTACATAATAATATATTTGATCCCAGTATTGAGCTGTTATAAATGCCATGCTGGTAATAAATTCACTGTGACTCTGTTCCTAATCTTCTTCCTCAGATATAATAAAAACATACTGCATTATAAACAACACAGATGATTCCACATTGTGCTATGTATATAGTTATTTAATAATCATAAGAATTTTGTGAATGATTCCTATTCCCAGGTAACAGAGGAAAAAACTGAAGTTCAAAGTTACTTACCTAGGCACACATAGACACCTGCAGACCGGGGCTTTGAAACCAGTCTCTTGCTTGCGAATCTGTGCTCATAAATACTGTATCCTGTATATCACCCTCAGAGGTGGTTTTATTTGACAATTATGTCTATATTGTCTCAAATTCATTCAAATAACACATTATTTAGGCACAGACAACTCTTCTACTTTTCCCTGCATAATGCTGCTAAAGGAACCCGAAGAGTTAATAACTTATTAAATTTCCAGTCATAAAAACGACATGATATTAAATTCTAATACCAACACAAAAAGTAAACTGATGTTGAATCAGCCTTTTTCTCTGAAGTTCCCTTGACGGTGACTGCTGTGTTTATGCCATGATTTTTATGATATGTTTACATTAGGTCTGTGCAAAATGTTTGCAAATCCGCTTGGATAAATTATCCCAAAAGCTAGTAAGTGACCCATTTATGTTTCTTGGAAAAGATCAGAGCCGGTAGGCAATCATTACTATCCTAGAGAGAAAGGAAAGTGCAACAAAATGATGCTGAAATGGCTCAGGGCCTCAGAAGTTACATCAGAGACGTTCCCCATCTTGTTATTCATACGCTGTCATCGGCAAATGGTTTAAAAGCAGACAAGGGAGCTCTCAGTTTTCCAGCAAACACAGGTGAGTAGAGCCTTCATCAATGCTGGCTGCAAATAGCAAGCCGGGGAGATGGAAGGAACAGATGCTTAAGATGCAGTAGTGTGGGGACCAGGTGGCCACCTGGATATAACAACCTGGAGAAGAGTCCAGTTCCAACGAAAACTGGCTGTGCCACCTCTAGCCTGGTAGCCCAGCTGCTAGCCCCGTGGCCTTGCCTGTGATGTACTGCCCCTCTGAACTCACATCACTTGAAGGTCCAACCTTCATACCCAGCTGTGAAAACACACACACACACACACACCACAGCCCAAGGAGACTTAAGCGTCTCTTGGCCCAAGCAAAGACAAATGATTCATTACTCCTGTGGGAGGTTATGGAACTTATGTAAATTGCAACTCATGATAAACCTTGTTCCTTGCGTTTTTGCCCTGCCACTGACTCCTCCTGTGGTGCTGACAAGCTTCCCAACCTCCTTTAAGCCTCTGTTTCCCCACTGGTAACAGAAGGAAAATAATAGTTTCCCAATCCTAGGGTTATTGTAAAGATCATTCCCGCTAATGCGCATAAAGTGCTCAAGGAAGTACCTAGGGTGTGCTGAGCACGGGATAAATGTTAACTATTTTTGTGAAAGTCTTTCTGCCTAATTAGGTAGTTCATTCCTCCCTTGTACTCTTTTCTATCCTACGCAGCAGCACAGTCATACAGAGCAATTTGCATGAAATAGGTGCTCAAAAGTTATAGAAAGGCACGTTGGCACTTCCTCTTCAGGCTTTGTTCTCAGACTCGTGAAATCGAGATCCAGGGCCCAGCAGTAGTCCAGGCACTTCCGAAGCTTTGCATCATTGCAGATTTCAGCCTCAGAGACTCTAAGATCACAGGCCTGGGGAGATGTCGGGAAACCGACCTACAGTAAAACCCACCAACATGGAAGCAAATTCTCATGCTCAGACCTCTGGCCCCCTACCCCTCTCAGTGGCTCTTTCCTGTCTGCTTTTGTCTATCAAGCAGCTTACTACTTGAAGCCTATCTCAGAGAACTAACAATTCTAAAGAAACTCACAGAAAATGGGGAATCATGGGAAGAGAGGTGACCAGAAAAGAAAAGACCTAAAGCCTGGCCCCTCCCTTTCCCCAGTGACGCCTACAGTACTTATCACCCTGCAGCGGGTACCAAGCCTGGGACCTGTGTGTGGGCACGCCTATTGGTTAAAACTGGTCCTGACAGCCCCATTTGGTAAGAAATAATGACAATGATGCCATCAGATTTTAAAGAGCATGGCTCTGCCAGGTAATGCCAGGGGTTCTGCCCCTGAAAAATCCTAAGCATATGTCAAATGCAAAAACAGAATTCTGGACGAAGTTTCCAGGTGTTACTGCCTCTGAGTTGGATTCCCAGTTCCTGTTCTAGCTTTGTTGTGGTATCCCAAGCCCCAGAGGTGGAGGGCCTGTGAACTAGCAAAATGCAAGCACGGGCTACTGTTTACCCTTCATCTGGGAGTAAACATTTCAAACAGTGCTTCACACTCCATGTTGGCTATTCTTCCTTTCTGATGAGCTTAGCTATGGCTCTGCACGACCGAACAAGGTGTATGATAAAGCCAGAGCAGTTCAAAGGAAAGGGGTTGCCTTGAGAATTCAGTGCAAATGTTTTTTTATAAAATAATAGATTTACTATCAGGAACAGTGCTTTAGAATGTCTGTGTTACATGATCACAGCAGCGTTAAAGCGTGGGTTTCCCCACCAGACACAGATAAGATATGCAAACCAGCTAAGGAAGATCAGGACAACCAGCTAATGAGTGAGTTGTCCTAAAAACTGAAATTTATCATGCAGTAGAAACTCCTTCCCAAATTAGGGCAAGGCAGGTAAGATTTAAATGGTTGCAGAAAGCAGAGAGACAAGGCAGGGAAGAACAAAATCTTATATAGGTGCAAGGTAATACTAGAAAAATAATACGTAACACCAAAACAGAAATTAACAGATGTGGGGGTGGTTACATGAAATTTTATTGTCTCTCTCTTCTCTTTCTCTCTCTCTCTCTCTCTTTTTGTTTTGTTTTGTTTTGTTTTTTGAGACAGGGTTTCTCTGTGGCTTTGGAGCCTGTCCTAGAACTAACTCTTGTAGATGTAGACCAGGCTGGCCTTGAACTCACAAAGATCTGCCTGCCTCTGCCTCCTGAGTACTGGAGTCCACCACCATCTGGCCTGAAATTTTATTCTTAAGACTAAAATTTTTTGCTAAATAAAAATAAAATTCAATAAAATATACTTGGGTATATGGTAACATTTTTTTTCAGCTTTACCATCTCATAAGTCTTCAGTCATGTGTGAACACACAGGAATCCAGAAATAGCCAACATATGCAGACATGTGTTCATCTACAATGTTGAAAAAATGCAGGGAACGCTTGACTTCTTGCGTTTTTAAATTATATTTATTATTTGTGTGTGTGTGACATGGGGTGGAGACCGCGCTCTTACACACATGGAGGTCAGAAGACAACTTTGTGGAGTCAGTTCTCTTCCTCCACCTCTGTATGGGCTATGAGGATGCCATTCGGGTCATCAGATTTGTACAGCAAGCATCTTTACCCACTGAGCCACTTTGAAGCTCCAGGTTATTAAATATTGCAAAAAAATAAAAATGATTTCCACTCAGTCAGGTGTAGTGGCTCACATCGGTAATACCAAACACTAAGGGAACTAGGTTAGGAGGCTTGATGTTAAGTCAACTCTCAAAAAAATAGAGTAAATAAATATGCTAGAGTTTCAGCAATATACCACTACGCAGTACTAATGGAAAGCTAGCCAATGTTGCATTGTGATTGTCAATTATAGATTGAAAGATATTTTGATTCACAATTTCAAAGGTTCACAATCTTTCTCCTGAAACAATCCCAGATATCGTATGTATGTAATGTATGTTTGTATATATGCTTTTTGAGTATCATAGTCCTATAAAATGTGACTTCAATTCAGGATTCCTAAATCTCTTTTTCCTAATACCAAACAAGCATACCCCAATTAAGTTTCTTTTCAGTGAGATACATGCCAATAATCCCAAAACTAGGGTGTCTGAGGCAAGAGGATCATGAGTTCAAGACCAGCCTAAACTACATAACAAGATACTGGCCATCTTCCACCAAAAACTGACATTTTATTGCCAACAGATCATGTCCTTTCTCCCCCAACAAAACTCCTGCATGGCAGTCTACAAAATCAGTTTTTATACTTCATTTATGAAGACTCTCGTGTCTGGTAAAACATGTGTTTTTCTCTTGTTAATCTGTCTTTGGTTCACCAGGTAGATCCCCTCTTAATATTCAGTATGGCCAGTCTCTCTGGTTTCAGCAGATATGGATAGTCTTTGAGACACTGAACAAAAAGACAGGGTATTCCTGTCTTTAGACACAGAACCCCTTACGTAGAGCAGTGGCAAGTCAGTGAGTCCGCAGCAGTCTGGGTTTACGCCTACAGCCTGGCAAAATGCATTACTTCTGTTTCCCTTCAAAAACGTCACAAGTTGGACCATCAACTGTGGGGTCATTCTACTCAGTGGTATGGGGAATATTAAAATGTTTATAAACTAGAACAGCACACTCATTGGTCAAACTGTACAGACATTCAGCAGCAAGCAAAGAGAGCTGCACAGCTCTGACATGTTGGGGAATGCCACACCTTGTTGCTTAGGCAGATGTCTTAAAGGAACACCTGTTATGGGGAGCTACGGGTTGCATTCCGCCACCCAGCTCCCGCCACCTGCTAGCTTTACCCGAAATAACAACACACAAATTGTATTCATTTAAACACTTTTTGGCCCATTATATCTAGCCTCTTCTCGGCTAACTCTCTCACCTGGACTAGCCCATTTCTAATAATGTGTGTAGCACCCCTAGGTGCGCTTAACGGGAAGATTCTAGCCTACGTCCATCCTGGGTCGGAGCTTCATCGATCGCGTCTGCCCTGGAGAGGGGAGCATGGCCTTTCCTCCAGAGAGCAGAGCTGTCAAGTCTGAGCTCACTTCTTCTTCCTCCCAGCATTCTGTTCTGTTTACTCCACCCACCTATGTTTTAACCTATGAGGGCCAAGCAGTTTCTTTATTTCTTAACCAATGAAATCAACAGATTGATATATGACACTCCCACATCAAACACCTGCCTATAACTCATAAAAATTCAAACTGAAAAAGTCTCCTTTGGACTCAATGCTGTGCAATGTGTGCCTGATAGAACTGCAGTTCTCTTCTGAGACCATCTCCCTTTAGCACAGCACAAACTGCTCTCATTCTAAGTCAATACATGAGCCCTGATTACTCCAAGCCTCAACTGCTTATGTTAAATTACCCCGGAAAATCAAGGTTCCATACCCAAAGCTTCTGATTTTCTTAGCCTGGGAGGGGCCCAGGGAGCTGCATTTTTCAAAAGCCCCTGAGGCATGGGGAAGCAGAAGTGAGTGCTGAGAACCAATCATCTAGGACCTCAGCTTGCGCCTATGGCAATGATGGGATTAGGCACGTGACACAGCTGCAGACCAAGAAGACTATGAGACTCAATGCCCCTTTTCTGCTTCTGTTTCCTGCATAGACTCCACTTGCCCCTAGGAGAAAACCTGCAGTGCTGTGGCCTAGTTCTTCTGTCTTGAGGCCCCAAAGAAAATCACCCTGGGATGCAGCTGTTTCTTTGGACAAAAGCGTAGGGAGAAAGAAGAACCTATGAGCCTCTGTACCAGGTACTCTGCAAAACCCTGACTTGCTGGAGTTGTACAAACTGCAGCGGGTCCTCATCGTTTGGTTTTCTGAGGTTTAAAACAGAATGCCATCTTTTCCTTGTCTTTTGTTTTAACTTGTGTGTTGCAGTTACTCACCAATCGCTGCTCTAACAACGCGGCTGACTGATATAAAGCTTATAAAGAATACTTAATTCTCTTTAAAAATATTCCTAGATTTTAATGTTTCCAGTTTTTACCACACCATAAGGTATGCCACTCAGAATCCCTAATGCACTTCCAAATAAAAGACCAGAAATGTCAAGGCCATAATGCTAAACCATATGAACCTATTAGTACTTTTGTGTTTGGGCAAATGGAATTAAAACTCTAAGTAGAAGATGGCCAAGCATATATATCCCCCAAGTTTGAAAATGTGTGTTAAAACTGAAGTTGACTTTTGCTGCATTTTGGTCTGTTTTGTTATGTAGTCTCTCTCTCTCTCTCTCTCTCTCTCTCTCTCTCTCTCTCTCTCTCTCTTTCATATATATATAACATTCCTAAGCCCTTTTATTTTTGTACAGATAAAGAATGTAGATTCTGGACTGGAGAGATGACTCAGCAGTTAAGAACACTTCCTACCCTTGAAGAGGGCTCAGATTCTGATGTCAGCACTCACATCAGGCGGCACTCACACCTGCCCATATCTCTAGCTCCGGGGGATCCAGCATCCTCTTCTGAACTCTATGGGTACCCTCATTCATATCTACTCATGCCCCGCATATCTACACATAATTATAAACTGTAAAATAAGCCATTAAAAAGGGATGTGAATCCTAAGGGCTATTTCAGGGGTCCTGGGAACCAAATGCCCCCTTACATATATGTCGTTAACCAGGGAATAAAATGACCAAAGTACAGAATAATTTTAAAAAGAAAAAAAAATAGGAGCCATGCAGAGGTAAGCAATCTGTAGGGCCCTGAGTTGTCACAGATGGTGGCTAAATTGGTTTTCTCAGCAGCTTCTTCAATATTTTCTACATGTCATCTGTACGCTTTCTAAGGAGTTTTCACTTCCCTTGATTGATCTTACTGTGCTTCCAGCAACGTAAGTCTAAGCTTACCCTCCTTCGTATGGAAACTGGGAAGAATACACAGGTTCTGGTGATCATAGCTAGGACTCTTCCATCAACAACATTCGATTTCAGACACTGGATTACAAGGGAACGCTGGAAATCTGCAAAATCTCTGTAGATGGCCAGACAAAGCCACCATCACTAATGGACACTTAGCATGGGGCATTTTCCCAGCACTGACTAAAACACACGCACACACTCACTCTGCATCCTAAAGAGGAAGTAAAGTACATTGCAAGAAAACAAAGTATTATAGATAGGTTGGAGTACAGAATAAACAAACATAACTTATAGCAAAAATAAAGTTGGTACCTGAATTAGGCAGGCCAGACAGAAGGAGGGAGAGGCCTGAGTAAGAGGCGACGCTGCACAGAGACACTAAAAGTGGAAACAGAAGCATCCCACACCAGCACGTGGACCAGGAACTCAGGGACAGTCCCTGATCACAGAGGTAACCGATAACTCTCAGTGAATGAACGAACAAACTCCACAGGCAGGTCTGTGAAAATTGGGAGAATTCCACAAATCCTTCTGTGGGAGGATGTCTCTTGCTCCTCAGAGCCTCATTTCAGGTTGGCATGTAATCATTTTTTCTAATGCGCCCTGAGTTCTCCCTGGCAGTTCTGCCCTTCACTGTAAATGCCTGGCTCTAGTGCTCAGCCTTGCTCTGAAGCATTCATGATTCACTTACTCCCTTTTCATTGCTTTTTGAGCCTTGTCCCCAGGGAGCTCTGCTCTGGGATGGACAGGGTTTTCTTGCTCATCTAGAAATATCGTTATGTATCAGCAGGCAGGCTTCACCTTCAGGGGGCTGGGCTGACCTGATGTGGATTAGGAAAAAAAAAAAGGAAAATGTGCTCCATGTATTTGATTTCTTTCTTCGTGAGAAAGCAGCCACATCCAGGAATGCGTCTTGCATTGAAAGTGGTTTCCTAATGAGTGGTTCCACTTCAGCTTGTGAGCAGAAAAACTGGCTAGGCCCCGAGACTCTACAACAGAGACTATACAGCCATTGTGAGGTCCACCACTGTTTGCTTCCCCATATCTTAGCAGAGCTGACAATCCACAGATTCTCTACCTGTAAACCAGAAACAACTACACTTATAGCTCGTGGCAGCTAAAAGAATCAAGGTAAATAATGTCAAACAATTTGAGGAATTTGTCGGCCTTGTATATCTATTTTTTTTCAAGGTCGTAATGCTGGATGTGGTAGCATGCACCTTAATGCCATCATGCTGGCTTATATAAAACCAAAATCTTGTTTAATTTTTTTTTAAAAAAAAAGGTATGTAGATAAAATCAAAACATTTTAGCCAAAACAGAAGCCACTTTTGCTGCCACAGTGGGAACCTTCTAAGATTTTGACATCGTCTAAATAAATATCATTACCTGCACTGCCAGAGGACAAGGGATGCTAGCTTGGAGTCACCGGGATAAATTCTGTTCTCTCCCCCAGGAACTTGGAAGCAGAACACAGAACATGATTCATTTAACTATAGGAGAGTGGGCTGGAAAGTTGTAAAGTATAGACGTGAGGCCACTGTCACAAACTGATGGGTGAGCTGGAATGGTAGCAGGTAGACAGATAGGAGGGCAATGCAGGAACAGAAAGAGGAAGTAAATGAGGGGAAGGCCGGAAAGCCTACACCTCCACAGCCAAGCCTATAACAAGCACACTTGCACCTTAATTGATTTTTGAAGATCAATTCTATGGCAATCAAACAAATCCTGAGATAGACATTGAAACAAAGCTTGAATCTCATGTAGAAAGGGGGAAGGAGTGATGGAGAAAGGAAGCAAGAAAGGGATGGGAAGAGAAAGATTCCCAACTCTAAAACCATGAATTTAATTTTGCCACGACAGATATATCACTGTTGCCTCGGGGACCTCGAAAGAAGAACTCAACTGTGTGGTGCAGGAAAGTGGGATATTTTGAGACTGTACCTAGGACCAAAACTGTGAGGCTTGGTGAAAACCCAGCAAGCAGTTTTGTAATGTAAGTGTGTCACATATTCTTCGGCTTGCCACCATTGCTCGCCAAGAGCAAACCTTAGGCTTAAAGCCTCAGCCTCTCACACAGAGGCAGACAAATCTCAGGCGCTTGGAGAAAATATATCAATCAAGCCATTCTTTGGGAAATGTGAAACACATTAAGATGTTGGAAAGGCTGGTGGCCTGTTATTACCATCAGCGGCAATATGTACTTCTACAGAAGTTCTCAGATTAGGGGAATTTGATAAAAACAGCACCGTATTATTATATATTATAATGAGGAAGGAAGTGCATGGGAGAAGCAATTTTTAGAAAGTAGGATGACAGAAAGATTAAATATTTTCCTTATGGGATGCCATAAGGTACAAAATTTATCAGGTTGGTAAAGGGGATGAGAGGAAATGAAGTTTCCATGGATTTCTAGGCTTTGACATCCACTATTTTCCTGTGTCTTGTTTCTTATGGATAACACAAGGATATTAAAGGTGAAATACTATCTCATGGGCGATTTAGCAATAAGACGAGAACTGCACAAGTACCAATCCTATCACTGGTCAGAAATGGTCATCAGTTGAATCTTTCCCCAATAGAAACCGTGAGACTGGAATTGGTGTGCAGGTTGTTTACTTGGGAGATGGTGTCCACAAGCACATGGTTATGCACAGCACTGAGAAAGCAAAATCAGGCAGCTGATCTTGGAGTCGGTTCTCACAATTGGCCAGCCAGTTCTCCAGTCGGTGTTTCGGACAGTGAGAGGGAGGGAGGCTAAAGGCACAAAAGCACTCTTTTCTTACCCCACAATGGGCACTGTAAGGCACAGGCCAGCCTGCTTTGATTAGCTCAGCCAGTGCAATTTTTAAGAGCACTAAAATAAGGTAAAACCACAGCTTTCAGGGCTGAGGATCTGCCTAATAACAATAACATCAACCTAGCTGTTTCAGTGGAGTATGTGCCCAACAGGAATGAGATCACTCCACAAATTTCCAAGGGAAAATTCGTATCATTAGCTATCTAAGTACACAAGCAACGGCTCGTCACTGTAACTATAACTATGGCTTTTACTAGGGCTTCAAGGACAATAAGGTCACCTGACAAAGACTGCTCCATATTGTACTAGAATTTTGCCCTCTTAAATTTTATCCTAGTATCCACTCTGTTATTTCTGAGACTCATGGGTGAGGGTACCATGTCTGTTTCTCGACTTTTCTGTCCGTTGACACCCTTGCAGAACCACTTCCTTCTGACATTGTAAAAATGTTATGTCCCTCCTTAAAGGAGACTAGGAAATAGTTTTAATAGCTATGTCGTCTGGAAAGACAGCCCAGGAACTATCATCCAAAATGGCCTCCATCTGGGAGCCTGTCCAAAGTTAGCCCTTTTGCCGGGGTTTCCCAGGTGAGAATTTTAAACTTTCTTCACTTAGAACATGCAGGCAGATTCCTGCTTTCACTCCATATTGAGTGGATTTAGTTCTGGCAACAGATAGCCAGTGCTCTATGAATTCAGGAGAACCAATGTTTCTGGGGAAGGGGATAATACTGCTCATTGAATTTCACTTTGAGCTCCAACTTTTCCAAGAGAAGACAAAGAGACTGCTTCTCTGATTGCAAAGCTGAGGTTTTCTGTGGTCTTTACCCAGCCCCATGTTCAGGATTATTTACATCGCCTGGAGCCCAGGATGTTATCAACTATCTAAAGTAGCTTCTTATGGAATATCATCACCTTCCTTTATTTACATTCATAGCAGATCTCACTGACATTTTCGTTTGTTATTTCATATGTAGCTGTCCTACATCGTGGGAAGACAAATGGTAATTTTGATTTTCCTATCATTGTGGTAGCTCTATTGCACAGCTTGAAATGAAGCTCAACCTTTACATTAAAGTCTTCAAAACTTCATCATTGCAAATCTGATCAAATAAGTATAAGATAAAAAGGTTCATTAATGCCTTTGATTCTCACAATATAACAATGACTGGCGGAGTGATTTCACTTGTAGTTTTGACTTCCTTGTAAAAGAAGTTAGGATCATTTGTCGATCACTTATCATAGCCACATCAGGAACTGTGTTAGGCTCTTTAACACCAATCATCTCGTTTTCTTGCATATAACAAGT
The DNA here is from genome assembly GCF_037038515.1 of Microtus pennsylvanicus. Taxonomy (NCBI): domain Eukaryota; kingdom Metazoa; phylum Chordata; class Mammalia; order Rodentia; family Cricetidae; genus Microtus; species Microtus pennsylvanicus. Next base: position 95,693,462 of record NC_134583.1, read on the forward strand.
TTTCAGTATTGTATGTGCCTAGATTACTATAAGGTCCTATATACTGTTTGGCAAACTCAAACCACATTTCTCAATCTTGAGTGTCAAAGTTTTATTTGGCCCTGGTCCATTTATTTCTAGCCAGAACACAACAGCAGGCTCCTGGAAGGAGACAAGAACTACTGAAGGATTTCCTGATGGAAGCAAGGGACATAAAAATGCTATGTGGTCAACTGAGTCCAATACTTAAAAAGATACTTACTCAGCTAACATCTGAGAATTATTTCTTTTGGTTATTCATCCATTAGAACCAAGGTAGGAATGATATAACAGCCAAATGCCACATGATGATGTACCTGAGTTATGTATAGAACTTACAAATCAGCTTTGGATGCCTCCTCTGCATGTTGCAACCACTATGTCAGAAAGTATGAAACCATACTGGCATCAATTTCTTGTCTCTGGATAGTAGGTGGAGACATGATTGTTCTTCACTGACAGATGGTGGCAGACATCTACTTCTTATGTAAGCTTGTTTGAGACAGTTTGAATGCCCTGTGTTCCCTCTTTCTCTCTGCTAAAGCCCCTAGAAATTTTGTTTGGGAGATGGTACCTAACACCTTATGTTGACTTCTTCAGCCTGAAGCTGACCATTGCCAGAGATGCTCCTACTGTAGGACATCTGCAATGAATGAAATTTAAGCATTTTTCTTCCTGGCAAACCACTGAGATTTATGGATTCATTTGTTACTATAGCATAACCAAACCTATGCTAGCTAATATAAATTACAGGCTGCTCTTAATTTCTCTCATATAACACTGAGTGAAAGATCATGCAATGATTTGAAGACAGTTTCCCCCTCCCTTTGTATAGATTATATTATTTTTGCATATATCACATCTATAATAAAAGCTGGAATGACCATTTCCACACAAAAACTGCAGTAAGAAGGAGTGTGTTTATTATCTATGGATAAACACAATTCACTGAAAAGGCTACAAAGAAAAAAATCTATATGTACTTATTCCCAACATCAGGACTTTTTCATTCACAGAACAATTTCTTGGGGATTTTCTGGGCTCAGATCCATTCCTAGCCTCCCATAAAGCCCCTTACCAGAACACCACAGTGCTTAAATAATGAAAAAAAAAGGATAATAGCTTTTTGGATATAAAACCTGAAGTAATTGTATTGTATGGCATGTCTGTGGCCTTAATGTAAATTATTTTTTCCTTTGATTCCTTCCCACTATGCTAATAGCATGCCCTCCAGAGTAATCAAGTTACCCAGCCAACTAAGCTCTTGCATTACTAAAAAGTATTACCCGAGAACAGCATGCAGCCACTAAAGCTTTTCCCCCATCCTGTGAAAAATGTAATGCTGGCTAAGAAGGAAAGCCATTCTTGGAGCCAGTTTGGACTTTGTTGAGTTTTTTCCTTCCCCTACGCTCATACTAACAATTTAAAGACAGAATAGGAGTCAAGGCTTACAGTCACATCACTAGCACTACTAACTCTCCTCCTTATTGCTACAAACCAAACTGTTAAAATGGCTTTCCAGTGTCCAAATGAAGCTTAAAATATACAACTATTACTTAAATAGTATATGGAATACTACTTTGACAATAAAATCAAATATAACTTTTTAAGTTAATGAAAACAAATAGAAAGCAAAACAGACTTGCCTTTTACGACTATCCTCTTCTTCAGTGGCATCATCTAACACAGAATAGGTTCATGCAAATGATAGTAATATGGAGACCAGTGCGTGGAGAATCTTCGGAGGACAGAGATTTAGCTCAGAGGCAGAGAACTTCCCCAGCATGTGTGAGGCCCTCAGTTTGATCCCGCCCATCCAAAAAGGAAAGAGAATAAAGAAGTCATTAAACTGCTGTATTTACAATATTTATATCTCCAGCCAGCCCAGCGATCTTTTTATCTCCTGCCTCGGGCTTCTTGTACTCGATCTGAACTTGGGTTTGTGTTACAGATGTGATTTTTTTCTGACTGTGTTTCGTTGGCATTTACTCACACTTTTGTCCAGTTCACTCCACCTCTTGTTCTACTTATTACCAAGCTCCCCTGACAAGTGTCAGTTGCCTCCCTCCAGCAAGGTCAGCAACCATGTTGGAGAGCAAGTTGGGACAGTAGAACTGTCAGAGTCTGTCCTTTCTGTCTCTCTCCTTCTGCCCTCCTTTCTCCATAGCGTGTGCCCTTTCCTTCCTCCCTGGGAGAGTCTTCCTTTAAAGGGAGTAGTGTCTCCTAGTGAAGTTCGAGAAGACCCCATGTCCACACAGTACACACGATGTCATTACATCCAAGTGCACACTGAGGCTGTTTCTCATTCACTGCGCTTTCGTTCGCCCCACTTGCCCATTTGCGGATGGTTTCTTTCACTAAGGCTGCAGCATTCCTGCCATTGCCTCCCAGAATGTCTCCACCATTCTGCCTGTCGCTCTGATCTGACTCTCCAACGAGGCACAGAGAGTCTCCCTCTGTTTGCAGCCACAATGAAGACACTAAATCTCATTGGTTCCCCATGTGTTTCCTTAAACTTGATCTGATAATTCTCCTCAAAGTCTTCGACCTAGTACTTCAAGTGCATTCCTGTAGAGGGAAGCCATGTGCGTTCAGCAGTACAGGTACTAGGAAACCTGACACAATCAGTGAGGAAGGGCCACCTATGTTGGCTTGCAGTTTCAGGACACATGCAGCCTATCATGAGGAGGACATGGGGCAAGAGTGTGAGCCACTGGTAGCACCTTCTCTGCACCCAGGATGCAGAGGAGAGAAGCTGGTGCTCACATCTTTTAATTTTTCCATTTAGTCCTGGATCCCAGTCCTTAGGTGGGGATGTGTCTCCACAGGTAAGCATTTCTGAAAACCTCCTCATAGACATGCCCACGTAGACATGCAAAATAAAGACACAGAGCTCTGTCTTCTGGGTTATTCCAAACCCAGTAAGTTCAAAGTGATTAAAGTTAAGCATCCAGCTTGGCGTGTCATCAGCAATACCCTCAGAACTTACCTTCACTGAGGAATTTTAGTCATCTTAGTGACTGCACCTTTTCGTCCTTTTGTTCTGTTTTTCCTTTTTTTCTACTGAAGACAATGGACAAGTCCCTGTGAGGGACCAAAAGCCTTCTTTTTCCAGGCATCAAAGGAATGTGGATATTACAACAGAACAGAAGGACCTTCCACCAACTGATTTTCCTTGAGTTACTGGGTTAGGATTGCTTGCTTCTTCCTCATTACAGCCCTTTAAAGCTGACAGCCTCCATCATGGAGCTCTCAAGATGACTTTAAGGTCAAAGTAAGCATCAGTTCTCACTGTGTTCTTTCTTACTACAGGCTGTACTTGGAGCCTTCTTTACCCGTGCATGTGAAACACAACTTTAAACAGTTTCGAAAGCATTGTATCTGATGTTCATCGTTTCCTAAGATGGAATGGACTAATTGATGCTCCAGGGTTATCTATATAGGTCATAGAAAAGATAGAGAGAAAGATTATAAATGCCCATGTTGTCTTCCTCCATTTATGCATTCTGAAAACTTGGAAGAAAAAGTTAATGGCACTCTTGTGAAATAACTGCAATATAGAGAAAACATTTCGCAAGTATTTCTGGGCTACACTAATTTCTCTAGGCAGTCAGCTCTTGAAGCAGCTGGACTGACTACCTGAAACGTTCCTATCTGGCACCATCGGGGCCAAACCCGGGAGAAGAACGTTCACTATTAGCTTTGTCAAATGTCATCAGATAGTCAAGCCATATGAAGCCTAGTGCTTTGTCAGTCATAAAATGTGATCGACGTCAGTCTCTATTACATCACTCAATGCCCTCAAGGAATTGTTGCAATGATAGGCAGAAGGTGAAAGCCAGCTACAGCAACGAAGTTGGAGCCTGCAATGGACTTAATTATGCGATCATTTTTATTTGCTCCTGATATTTTATTTCCTTCTTGTCACTTTCATTTTGGCTTGCTGTGTTATAAGATGCCACCATTCCCAAAAGGGAAAAAAAATAGACAAACAGATTTTCTTTTTAATGTATGTGTGTTGAGCAGGAGAGAATTCTGAATTTCACAAATCAATTTTGAAATTATCAACGTTATCAAGTTGAGTAATAACGGTTGAGCCATTTGTCCTATGAGTCTCTGTAACTCAGAGAGTGACTAGTGATCCAAGAAAACATCTCCATAGGGTATATAATGAAAGATAAAATTCTATACGGGTAAGTGAAGAAATATAACCAAGTCTACGATAATTAAATTTGGATTTGAAATAAAGCTGTGCTCTCTGCATTCATAATGAATTGAACATACCCTCACTTGCAAAAAGCTTATCCGTTGTGCCATTTGCTTAGACCAGGCATGCCTTTTGGTTTTGTATGGCTTTTATTTATCACATAAGGCATTAAAAGCAAATGATAAAGGTAAAATGTACTGACAAGGACCAGAATGAACAGTAACAAACTCTCTTGAGATGCTCTCCCAGCAATCCTTGAAGATGAACCTCAAGGAAAGTCAGCACCATCAACACTTTGTACAGAGCCCCTTTTCACGTAAACGCGGTTTCATTCCATTTGAATGGTCAGGAAGCAAAATTTATATTTCAAATAGTATGACTCTTACCTGGGCTTGAGTGGAAATGTAACCACTGCTTTCATGGGAGATTTTTATACTGTTTACTAGCCTTCATGTGCCTGTTTCTTCAAATCAAAAAAATGCACATATTAATAATATCGATGTCATAGGACAGCTATGAGAAGTTAAATGTCAATATATGTATAATATTTAACATATGTATTAGATCTTAATCCTAAATTTACTATAATCAAATAATACAATAAATGAATAAGTGATACTTTAAAGCCACTAAATACTTAAATATTATATCAGGAATCTTTGAAACTCTTTTTTTTAATTATTTTTTTATTTATGTTTTCAGCCTGAGAGATCAAATCCTGGGTCTTGGACATGCTAAGTATTATTCTGTCCCTAACCTGTCCCCCAGCTCTGCCTGAGATATAAGCACTGATTGCTGTCTGACTTGGACTTCTCATACAGAACTGAGTGCCGGTGATGTACATCCCAGGAGGGGCCCAGAGGACGCAGTCAGCAGGATCAATTTCCATTTCCAAATTAGACTAAAATTTGAACAAGTCACAGGTTTTTTTTAAGGTAGTTTTACTCTAAAATGAAAGATAATAATATTTGCTTCTACTTCTCCTGGATATCATCTACATCACCCCATCTACTCCACAAGCTACCCCCACTGGGTAAATGTGACTGGTAAGCAGAAGCAGTGTAGCATTTCCAAATACATCTATCCCACGTTACCCCAATTCACTGCACCCTGTGAGTGCTTCACCCAGGAAAGGGACCGAAGAGTCGGGTGCCCCCACACTCATTGCTCTCTAAAGAAGTAAAGGCCTAAGCTGATCAGACACCTGTTTCTGAACATCTCCCATAGAGTTCCCAATCTCTCTGACGTTGAAGTCCTTTAAGGACCATCTGTGACATTAAGACCTGCATAGAGAAACAGGCTAATGTAATAATTTCTGATCGTTTCCATAATTGTGACTTGAAGGAAATGGAAGCACGCTCAATGTGAACAAGGGCGGAGATTGAGTTACTTCTTTAAGTGTCTGAACAGAAGCCAGCTTTCAGCAGTGCCGTGCAGGCAGCCAAGCGTGGATTTCTCACACTGGAACATCAGCACGGATTCACATTTAAAAGTTGGCTTACAAAAGTAGCAGAAATGCTCATGTCAGAACAACTCACTTCCAACCTGAGAAAGCCTCTCATCTGTAAGCCACTCTGCTTCCTCTCCAGGGCAGCTCTATCAGTTAAAAAGTCTCAAATGGGAAGCATAATAGGAAACTTAACCTTGATAAGTGGTGGAAACATTGGCCTTGAGCCCACAGCCTAGAAAATGCCTTTAAGCAAATCCAGGTGAGAAAGCTAGTTGGTTCCAGTAGAACCCATGAGCTTCCATGGCCCCAGTCGTCTCTGGGAATGCTTGGCCATCAATTTCCAACACGAAGACTGTGTTTTTCTTCTTTCTTACCCAAGAGCTTAAGGTCAGTTCATTGTCAAACAGTGGCATGTGTCCCTTCTTTTCCCCCACAGAAATGGTTACAACTGAGAGATGCTGAGAGCTTCTGTGTTTAATGAAAAGACCTAATGAATACAATTTGATGTACATGGAGGAAGAAGGATGGTGAATTCTGCAGCAGGACAACCCTGTCAGGAACAACGTCGCCTGTAATCCTGCATGGGCAGATGTGATTGTATATCCTCATTAATGCCATAATTGGTATCTGGAATCTGTTCAGAAATGCCGATTTCCTTTGCAACAAGGGATTATGGCTGTATTGAGAGTTCTTTATGGTTTGTAGATGCTTGTAAAATTCAAATACAGCAACTGCCAGCTAAACATCTTATGAAAAGCCGAACCTTATACTAATCCAAAGGAACAGAACATGTGCTTCAGGGCATGAAAAGCTACGGTGTGTCTAGGACACTAACCACTTACAGAAAGATTAACATCCTGGGACAGGGCTGTTCAGCGAGCTCCGAAAGAAACTCGGGACTGATCAGGATTTGCTTCTTAAAAGACTTCAACACCGTGGGGGGAATTGTCAGTCACAAGCCTCCAGTATTTATGAATTATTAATGTTGGCTTTCTGGGTATTTTTTTCAAGTTTTGCTTTTGTGTGCCTGTTCAGCTGAGTAATTCAATAGACTGATGGAGACATGAATAGATATGCTAACTAGCACCAGGGTTAACCTTTAAAGTTCGTTAAAGCTGTCATCTTTCAATGAAATATTTTCATGTTCTTTTTTTTCTGCGAGCTGGAGTATCAACAGTATGTGTACATTGGGAGCAGAGGTGCTGAGGAGGTTCTACCCTGCCATCTCTTCTCTTTTAAACCAACACACCACTAATGGGTTCATCAAGAAAGCCATCTTTAAAAACACTCTGCATTTGTAAACCATGCCACCAGAACAGACTCACAGTCTACTTTGAGTGCAGAACCTAAAAAAAAAAAAAAGTGATGGTGTGTCCCTGTTCCTTCAAAAAGATTAAGAGATAGCTGGGACTTGGAGAAGGAAAGTCAAAAGCTGAGGTGTGTGCCCCCTCAAAGTGTGGGTAGCAAAAGAATAAAGGTGCAGTTTACACCCATGGGAAAGGTGGGGTGTAAAGCTGGTGACAACCTCTCATCTAAACAGGGACTTCTTTGGAAATCAAGGCAAAGAAGAGGTGCATAACTAACCCATTATAAAGTTTCCAAAATCTTCAAGGGTTTTCTATCTCTGTATGCATGCCGAACAAGTCTGAATAACAGATGCCATGACTGAAGGCTTTCCACTCTGAGGTCCTTTCCACTGCTGGCAACCACTAAGTTCCTGATGGCCTCCTGCTACAGAGTCATCCACTGCCTATCTCGGAGTCCTCCTTTCATCTCTGCTCCCACCAACACAAGAAAGGAGGAATAATGACATGAAACAGGGATGTGCAGCCTTCAGACAGTGGCTGCCTCCCAGCAGGCCACCCGTCGTCGGGACCCAGCAAAAGAAATGCTAGATCTTGATGGGGAACAGAAAAAGATGCAATAACATACCATTGAAAGCTTATTCTTAGAGTGCTCTACTCCCCTTCATTTTTTCCCCTCTACACCATTTGTGTGAGATCAGCAAAATGAGAACAGAATGGTCTTACCAACTGCCTGAAAGCAAAGAAAAAAGAAGGTAGAAAGGGTTTTGAGTTACGTGCCGCTGTCATCCAGCCATCTTACTTATCCCTTAAGTTATCCCTTAAATCCTTTACAGTATCAAAGATAACTAGCTCAACTAGTTGCCAAACTAATTCTTGTGCATCAACAAATGCCCTGAACTAAAGGGCTTCAAAATATGTCCCCCAGACTCCCCGCTGTCTCCCAGCATCTTTACTTCTATAACTGGTCTTTTCCAGGTATTTTTCCCCAGGCAGGACAGAAAAATAAATAAATAAACAAACAAACAAATGCCTTGAATACTTGGAATTTTCTATTTACTCTTCTGTTTCTCCTTCAAAGCCATGTTCCTTCTTTTATTTTCTGATATCTGTCTTTATTATCATTTATAATATAGCAGCCTATCATGGAGATGGTATCTTAAATTATTAATGTGCTTTATTTGTTTTGCATTCCCAAGCACATGTCTGAGAGCATCCATCTGCTTAAGGAGATGTGTTGGGGAAGAAAAATAAAAATGAAGACTGATGTCATACTTAGCATTTGACATACAAAGTAGGGGCTTAGCAGAAAGCCGTAAGCTGAAGAGTGGTGCCTATATATTGAGAGACAAAGGTGCTCCTGGATGCTTTCATTTCCTCCTTTAGTCTGCCAACAGTCAGCTCTGGTGGACCAATGCCTGTTGAGTTCTGGGGGCTACAAAAGCCCCATTTTCACCTGACACTGAAATGGTGGGTCACTGCTCTCTCAATTGCAGAATAACGTGGAGATCAATAAAAGCAAACTCTCCTTCATTCTGGCGGGGGTGGAGGGCGTGTTTCAGGAGCATAAGAAGAAATGAGACTCGCACATCTCACCGCGTAGTAGCTGACTCGAGCTGGAGTTTTGTGATAGAATGCACAAAAGCTACAGTCACCGTTGCTTGGCTTTCTCCAGTTCATCATTGGCTTCATCCCTTAGCAGACACAGATAGGATGAAGGAGTGTGTCAAGAAACGGAAGCGGTAAGCAGCTAGCTCTCCTTCCATGGCTAGGAGGGGAGGTGATGTAGGCTGCCAGCTCAATGGTCCTAATTCCATCTTGAGACACAGAAGGATACAGGCAGGGGGCAAAAAGAAAGAGGGAGGGAGGGAGAGGGGGAGGAGGAGAGGGAGGGAGGGAGGGAGAGAGAGAGAGAGAGAGAGAGAGAGAGAGAGAGGGAGAGAGAGAGAGAGAGAGGAGTCTTTTTCTACTACTTCCCGTGTAGATTAGATCTATGTAAGTCTCCCTTAGTGTCCTCATTGTTGTCTAATTTCTCTGGGATTGTGGTTTGTAGGCTGGTTTTCTTTGTTTCATGGAGTCATGTGTTCAGCCATAGGCACGTGATCTCTCTCTCCCTCTCCCTGTCCCTCTCCTGTCCCTATCCCTCTCTCCCCTAGGGTTTTGTTCAGCAAGACTGGTCTATGCTACAGAAGCAAAGGCTCCAGCAGGGTATGGGGGACTGAAGACTATGGGGAGCCTGCCACAGAAGTATCACAGCAGCACGGGACTACTCAGCCAAAGACAACAAGACGTGTGACTCACAGGTGACCCTTCTGAGTCCACCTTTAGCGCCCACCTTGGGTGTGGGTATCTGGCTTGAGAGCTTCCAGAGTCTCACAGGACTGCTGTGCAGGAACAGATGACAGACAGCACACAGTAACAGACAGAGCCTTCGCCCAAGGGGAGAGCAAAGTTGTAGCTATACAAGTTAATACCCACAACTAGAAACTGAAATACTTCCCACATACCACCATCCAGCCACCCACACCCCCTCCTACTGCCAGGCACCACAGTAGGAAGGAAAACAAAGGAAGCTCTCCCCATTTCACCTACAATGGCTGCTCACTGCTTTGCCCCTGTCAAGCTGAAGACCAAACAAATCCCACCACATTTTTCCTTCTCAGGAGTTCCAGCTTGCATCCTTGGGTTGTTTCTACCCACATTAAGTTTAAGCATCACAAGCCAACTCTCCAGCCAGAAAAAAAAAAAAACACAAAAGAAGCTAGTCACTGAATTAGCTGAAACTGAGAAGAGCATGCCCAACAGTACTTGTTGGAAATATATCCTTGGGTCCTCCCTTCAAAATTTTTATGTGGTTTCCTTCTCGGTAAGCACACAATGTATACTTCTTAAGACCCTTTTTGAACATTCTTTGCTCTCTTCTGATGACATCTCTACAGAAAGAAATCTCCCGGCATCCTAGTACTGCAATGACTCTTACAGGGTTCGGTACAGAAAGCAGCTTAGATGCCATGATGAAATGGAAACTTGCGTTCTGCTGAAAGATTGAGGGGTCCCAAGTCCAAGAAGTGTTCATTGTAGAGTTGACTTAACTCTTAACAGACATGTGTGTACAAGGCAAATAACAACATATTCTCTTGGTTATGCTGATGTAACAAAGGGTAATGCGGGGTGTGTTTAGCAGCAGTCTTTCCTTCGTTTTCTTGCAATTCTGGACACCAGAAATCTAAAAATAAGGTGCTGGCAGTATTGATTTCACCTGAGCATCTCCTTGGTGTGTCGGCACATGATCGTCTCCAGGCACTTCTGTGTCCTCCTCTTTCCTTATAAGAATATCAGTTACATTCCGCTATCCTCATAGATCAGGGTTTCGCTCAGTCAGCATCTCCTGAAGCAGATAGGAACAAATACAGAGACCCACATCCAGGCATTATGCAGAGAGTGCAGAGAGTGAGACACCTTAGAACACTCAGCCCTAGATGAGATGTCAGATCCTCCCCCTGAGAGCTCATGGAACCTGGAAGAAGAGCAGACAGAAAGGGTGTAAGAGCCAGAGGGGATGGAGGACACCATGGGGAAAGGCCCTCTAAATGGATGGAACAAAACTCATAGGAACTCAAAGAGACTGAGGCAGCATGCACAGGGCTTGCACAAGTCTGTACCAGATTGGGGGGGGTCTTCTATCAATTTTTATTTTTACTAAGACTTAGGAATCCTAAAAGGTCTATGTGAGCAAAGGAATAATATGCAGGCACACACACATACACACTTAAACACATATATAGGTAATATATACACATACATATATAGAGATTAGATAGATAGATGATAGATAGATAGATAGATAGATGATACATAGGTAGATAGAGATACAGATATTTCTGTCGTTTACAAAATAGAGGGACTGAAGATGATTGCAATTGGTGAAATAAGTCATGAACAGAAAAACAAGGACTATGTAATCTTGTATATTCAGAATCTAAAAGAGCTGATCCTATAAAAGCTTAGAGTAGAACAGTGGTTACCAGAGCCAGGGAGGTGACTGGGGAGAAAGATATGGGGAAGTCTGAACAATGGGTACTCAATTATAGTTAGGTAGGGTAAGGAATCCGGTGAACTGCTGCACAGTAACATGGCTGAAAATGACTGTGATGCAATGCAGAATCCAAAGACCCAAAAGGACAGAGTGTGAAAAGTCTAGAACATAGAGAAATGACCAACATCAGTGGAGACTGACATATTTATATATGTGCTTTATTATTGCACAATGCACATAGACATTAAAAACATGTTATACCACTAATGTGTACAATTTTCACATTTTTTATGTACCAGCTAGAAATAAATTCAATTTGAAAAGCAGTTTCTGTGTTAATTTGTCATCGACAGCAGAAGCTCTTGATAAGTAATATGAATGTCCACTTAGCAGGATTAGCTAAAGTACACTGGTTCCTTTGTAAGATGAAAATCTGTTTCGCTGTTGCCACTGATATTATGAGGATACATATTTCATTAACCACCACCATGCTAGTTAAAAAGAAAGCAAGTTACATAAGAAGAGAGTCTCTGCTTTTAAAACCAGAGTCCATATGCATGGCAGAATATCCCATGTGCAGATGAGGCAGTTTGGAGGGGCTGGATGGACTATTTGTTGCTGGTAGCCAGGAGCCATAAGAGACACTGAGAGTATGCATGAGCTGACTTAGGAACTGGGTGCATCTTTTATCCTTACACTCTCTTTGGCTTTGGAAATTTTGAAAGCTGCAAGACTTTCACGTTTATCTGGATCGTCTTGTCGTTGGGAGCATCACGTGTTTGCTTCAATATGCCTCGAAATCACAATTGCCAAAGGCAGCGATACTGGGTGCCTCTCACATTGCTTCTTACCCAGAATCCCACAGTATCAGCAGAATGTTAACTTAGGCTCCCATCACTCCTCTGAAGAGGCTCAGGATAATGTCTGGGGACAATGTGACTCATAAGACTTATCAAGTCATCCAAAGATAAATTGGTAAGGGCATAATTCTCAAAATAGACACTTTGTAATTTCTTTTCTATCCTCCTAAGAGATAGGAATCCCACCCATCTATAAAAGGAATATGGAAAACAGTAAAACCTCCATCCTGAATCTAACAGTGCTCTGTAAACCGCTAAAGAGCATGCGTGTGAAAAGCACCAAAGTTTTGGCTTCTGTCTTGTTTAAGGTTACTATTGCTGCAATGAAACACCATGAACAAAAGCAAGTTAAGAAGGAGGGGGCTTGCTTGGCTTACATTTCCACGCTGTACTCCATCACTGAAAGAAGTCAGTACAATAACTCAAACACGTGAGGAACCCGGAGCAGAAGCTGATGCAGAGGGCATGAAGGAGTGCTGTTTACTGACTTGCTACCCATGGCTTGCTTGGCCTGCTTTCTTATAGAACCCAGTACCATCATCTTAGGGGCATCCCTACCCACAGTGGGCTGGACCACCCCATCCATCACTAATTAAGAAAATGTATTACAGGCCCTATAGACCAAGATTAGGGAGGCATTTTCTCAATTGACGTTCCCACCTCTCAAATGACTCTAATCAATGGTTCTCAACCTGTGAGTCCCAACCCCTTTGGAGCCACATATCAGACATATTTCATATCAGATATTTACATTATAATTTATAAAAATAGCAAAAAAGTTATGAAGTAGCAATGAAATAATTTTCTGGCTTGGGGGGTCACCACAACTTTAGAAACTGTGTTAAAGGGTTTCAGCATTAGGAAGGTTGAGAGCTAGTGCCCTTGCCCTTGCCAAGTTGACATAAAAGTAGCCAGTACAGCTCCTGAAGGAAACTGGTTGGATTTTTCTCCCTTTTTCACATTTTTGTTACACTTTCAAATTAAGACCCACATAACAATCTGTTATTACTTGAATTCATAACAAGAAAACTGATTTCATTAAGTGTTTTTGTGTGGCTATGCTATGCTAGCTTTCTGTTTAAGGATTTGATTTGATTTTAAGATAGGGTCCTTTGTCTTGCCTTACCATTCTCAGTTCTGTGGACTACAGATACATACCACTATACCCAACAGGATGCTGACCTGGACTACAGGTACATACCACTATACCCAACAGGATGCTGACCTGTGTCGTTGCTAGGTAACTGTGTGGGTGTCATTGCCTTTATCACCAGTCTTTCATTTGGCAGTGTAAAGCTGCCATATAGTATGCTCTGGGCCTACTTACATGAAGATTGCGATCGGTGGTAATAACTGAAAATTTGTCACCCATATTCCATTCTGTATATTTCATATGGTTTACTTTATTGCTTTAATTTAAATATATGATTATTTAGCCTTGGTTTTATAAATATAATTTATGTAAAATCCTGGATGTTTTAAATAACCATCAGCATTGTACTGCCTTTTATTTCGCTGCTTTGGGTTTCTGTAAATTGGGTTTCTTGCATGAGGTATTTGTTTGCTCTGAAGACTCTGGTAGTTTAAACAAGTAAAGAATTATTAACTGTTGTCTGAATGTGTTTTAGATATCAACTCATTAATTTGGATAAATAAATTAAAATGTGATTTTCATTTACATGGATGAATATGGATTCTATTCCTGTAATGTGGATTTTTTGCTCTATTTTTATTCTACACATTTAGCTTTGAAATAAATAGGTTGCTACATACTATAGTAATGGAAGATAGACAGAGGTCACCAGGAAACAATAAAACTGTCAACACAAACTAATGACAGCTGAGCAGAGGGGAGCAAATAGGACAGGAGTGTTTTATGAAGAAAGGTCAGAAGGTCCAAATCACAGGGAGTAAAGATGGGTTTGTCATCCAAACCAAACACACTTTACAGGTTAATTAGGTTCCTAGAACATGTTCCAGATGGTAGAGGAATACCTTGGGAAACAGAGACAAGCAAGGAATCCTAGTCAGGGAAGAAACACAAAGCAAGCCCAGTGTTGAGGAGAACAGAGAACCAGCAAATTGGGAACAAGAAACCAGAGGTGTGAGAAGTTACCACAGATGAGGGGTAAGAGAAGGAATTGACGGTGGTCTCAAGGAAGGCTTATGGGCTCAAGCTAGGGACCAAGGAGTTGCAAGTCTCCACAATTCCTTGCGGCCACATAGGACAGATGTGGGCAACACTAAATGTCAGAGCCATATGTGGCATAATGCTGTGGGATCTCCCTGGGGTGTTGTGTCAGAAATGATGTGATTTCTGCACTGTATAGTGTCCCAATTCTTTGGTATATTTTTAAAGATTCATGAGATTGTCATATTGTGTGTGTGTGTGTGTGTGTGTGTGTGTGTGTGTATGCAGTTCTTGCACACTGATTGTCCTTCAGCATCTGAGGGCAAGATGTGTAGGTGGTCTGATTCCTTACATAAAATAATGTAGTGCTTGCGTATAAGCTTAGACATTCTCCCATGTGCTTTAAATTATCTTTAAGTGACTTGTAATTACTAACACAATGACATATGCTTCCATGTCCTTACATGGCTTGGATCCCAGAATGCTGACTAGAGATTATGAGGGAATAAAAGAAAATGACAAACAGTAACAAAATGACACATCCATACACAGAAAAGCTGGGATCAAGCAGTCTGGTTTCTCTGATGGAGAAACATCTTCACCCTGGAATCTCAGTCTGTTTACTATATACAGGCGGATCATTGCAAACATCTGAACAAGGAAGTGGCATTTTTAATATATAATTAGATCAAAGAGATGGATTTAGCTAATCCTGGTAGAAATGATCTCTGTAGAGAGACATTCTTCAGGCCATAAGCATGCAGGGGGAGAAAGCTAGTGTGAACATTTATTACATGTAGTATCGACGCTAGCACTCAGACAAGAGAAATCTTTGTCATCCTTCTGAGCCTCACACACGGAAGGCTTTGCTTCTCCCATTGGGATTAGGCATTGGTCATTGATATGGCTATGTCCATGGTCAACAATATGTATTTATTCAGGACTTCACTGACTTCCTACAAAACGTTGTGCAAAATTGTCTTCTACTATATTGTTTAGCAGGAAATAACAACAAGAAACAGAGTCTGTGTATGCTAAATACAAATGAAATGCTGTTTTCAAGTATTTTCAGCAAGGCTGATGGAGGATGAGGATCCCACTGGTTAAACAGAGGTACTCATGAAAACAACACATTCACACACAAACACATATGTGCTCTTGCACATACACAGACATAAAATATTTACCAGGAGAGCACGTACATGCACCAAACTATAAAAGGACACATTTGTACATTTCCTAACAATAGGCTTGTCACTCGAATGTAAGGCCAGGGCTGAGATTAGATGAGATGTCTGATGTATCTGTGCAAGGGTCAAAATTAAACATACCATTAAACTCTCAGGGACTCAGAAGACCGAAGCAAGAGAATCACAAGTTCAAGGCCTGTCTGGGCTGCAGGGTGAGTTCAGCATCAAGCTGGTCAACTAGATGAGACCTCCAACTCAAAGTAAAATTTGCAAAGGGGTTATAGATATAGCTCAGGGATAGATCTGTCACCTACACATATGAAGCAATAAATTTAACCCTTAGAACCAAAGAGTAGGAAAACACCCCAGCGATCAAGCAAACAATATCTTCACGCAGTATCTCTAAAACTCCAAAGTTAATGTATCCAAAGTGAGTAAAATCTCCAAATATCCATGCCAAACAAATTATCATGATTGAATGAAGTTACAGTCCCAGGCTATACCTCCATAGCTCATCTTGCTCCTTCTGCCTCCTCCCCCAATCCTGGTTCTGGAGAATTATTGTAGAGGTTTATTATGTTTCCTTCATACATTTTCTGCCTGAGAAACATTTGACCTTTGTGTGTAGAATATAATGAATAAATGGTATGTGCTTCACAGTTCCAAGTTCCTCTGTTTCCTTTGCTCTGAAACCTCCGTCTTTGCACAAAGATACACTGGCAATAGGAGCATCTTGGGTGCCAAAATCCTCTCCCAATTCCAATCTGTTCTTAGCAGAAGCAAGGTCCTGCTGGCTCAGTACTTGCCCGAGTCCACATCCTCCCATCAGGCTATAAATTCCAGGCTCTCAAACCCATTGTCTTTTTTCTCATTGTATGGCCACTGTCTTTTTCAGTTCTTGATACATAGTGTACCCAATCAATATTTGTCATCTAACAAAGGAAGTCTTCTTCTGAGTCTATGCAAGGTAAACAGAATCAGAGCTAAAGCGACTCCCAGACCCAAAGGCAACGCTAATGGAGGAGATTCAATAAACTAGCTGGATTACCTAAACTGGAAGTTAAAGAACTTAGGTTCAGAATGATCCAAAAGGTTCAACATACAAGCCGGCAAATGCACAGTTGATGCATTTGTTCAGAGTGAAATCCAGAGTTCAACAGGAAGCGGTCCCTCAATGTCAGAATCCTGAGGATTGTTTACAAACTGCACACATTTGAGAGGGGCGGAATGTGGAAGCATTTTTTTTCCCAAAGGCTCTTTCACATTTGGTTAAAAATCACTGAGGATTAAATGGCAACACTCATCCCAGAATTGGCTCAATAAAGCATTTCCCATAACAATATGATCACTAATTATGCAACACTCAACTTGAGCCTGGGCTTTTCATCCATTTGTGCAATGTTTTAGTGGCTCCAATGAGATTGCTCTCTACATTTTGTTATTTCAATCTGACCCAGACTGTGCTAGACAAGTATTTTGAATCCAATGCAGCATAGGCTTGTCTGCCTGGAGATTGCCAGAGTCAGACAGAAATCACATGGAGTTTCCTGATGTTAAATCCCCTTACAAACAGTTCTCACCTCTGCTCATTGACACCTTCACCTCCACACGGAGGGAGGGAAAAGTTCATGCATGACCTCTGTCTGTGGGTGACCTCTAGAGTCTGTGCTTTCTTTACCACTTAGTGCGTTTCCCCTTTGTCTCTACTCTCTACTGAAACCTGCAAGTGTTCAGAAATATTTAAATGCAGCAATTTCTGTATTGCCAGGAATCCTTGCATCATCGGACTAGTGCTTTCCACACGGGATTGAAGGAGTAGAGGAACACCAAATGGGTCAGATTTATATCTTACTCTCATCCCTGCTGCCTTACACATTAGAAGTATCGCTGTTCTGTATAGTATTTAATTTGGAAAAAAAATAGTTTCTATTATTAACGGTGCATTCATTTTGCAGAAAAGAAACAGTCTCAAGCCATTCTACTGCACAAGGTGCTTAGCAGTGTGATAGACGTGCAAGTCAAACTGTCTTGACAGCAAAACCAAAGGGAGGGATATGTTGGCTTCTTTAAAATGTCAGTGTTCCCAGGAAATGCTGGCTTCAGATAAGACTCACGCAGCATCCTCGGTACTAGGTTCCTCTCCATCTGTGTCCTTATCGTCTTCATTCTCAGCCTGATCCTCAACTGGGGCTTCTGCCAGCTGTGACATTCACCCTCACCCTCAGGCGCTATCAGCTTCTGGGAAAGTCTGATTGCTCGGTGGTTTCTAATTAAGTCCAGAAATGTAATCTCACTGTCCTATGTTCATTTGGGAGACAGTCACAGTGAGAAGAGGACAGAGGTCTTGCTTTGGGGGCAGATCTGAGTAATATACCATGTGTAGAGCCAGGGCGTTAGATCACCCACACAGGTGGGTGAAGGACGTGTGCTTTCTCAGAGAGACACCAAAACAGTTCAGAGAAAACGTGGTGTTGAGTGGTTTAAACACAAATACACAAAACCTACAGCTCGTTGTAGATGGAAAGATTCGATGTCATGCCCAAGGTCAATAGAATTCGGTAACAAAAGCAACAAGATGAAAGTCAATATTTGTTTATTTTGACTCTGGAAGGATGGGCTTGTTTCCTGGGGATATTATGCCAGACCACCACAGTGCATCCTAAGCAACAGTTTTAGAGATAGAAGTCCAACATCCAGTATTGGCAAAGCTAGTTTCTTCTAGGTCCCCATTCCTTGGCTTGTGGACAACTGTCTTCTCTCCCATCATCTTGAGGCTTTCCCTCTGTGTGTGTCTGTCTTTAAATTTATGCTTACAAAGACATTGGTCATACCAGATAGATCTCAGCCATACCACCCCAAGTGCCTCTCTAAAGGTCCTGTCTCCGAACACCATTACCCTGTGAAGTCTTAGGTAGCTACACCATTGATATGAGTTTGGAAGGGACACAAAGCAGTCTAAAGCCATAGGTTTCATTGTGCAGATGGATTAAGGAAAACAAAAGGCATCATGGGTACCAGAATGAAGGCCATATGAAAGAACAATATGGAGACCTACTCTCTTTGCGGCCCTGTTGAAATATAACTGGAGAGGGACAGCAGAGCATGCTGATGAGGCCCCACCTCTAACTGATTTCCTCTTGGGAGTTGATGGCTGCTGAGAGAGGAAGACTCATTTTTCCTTGGGCATGTAATCACAAGTAGGTTATCTGTGCTCTAGTGGATGACCCCATACCTATGTACACATGGACATCACTAACTGAACTCAATGGGATGTTAAAAGAAGAGGACATGGAGTTTGGAAAGGGATGTCTTGTGGAGAGAGGCTGGAGAGGGGAATCTAAGGGGCAAAACTATTGTATGCATTTATGATATCCTCAAAGAATGAACAAATATTTTAAGAGCTAATGTTTATTTTACATAAATGAGGAAATATAAAGACACAAAACAAGAATATGCACATGAGTCAGTGTGCCTGTGCATACCTCCCAGCAACACACACAGAGCAAAATTTTATAAACTTTTCTTGCCACAAAATCATTTTTCCAAGAAAACTACTTTTTAAGGTAAAAGTTCTCACATACAACTTTTATCAAATAAGATAAATCTTTTAAACAATTCATATAAGTGTCAGTTTCAACATTATCTTTTTCATACTTTTTATGCATGAGGCAATAAGGAATGGAAAGTACAGAGATTAATTTAGGTAACAATTACCATAATTCACAATTGCATTAGCACCTATTAAGGCTCATTGTTCAGTGGAAATTTTAATGATACATCCCTGAGTTAATAAAAGCAGAAGATGATTGGAAATAAAATTGTTTCTATGTGGGCTGACAGGACTACTGAGTGTAATTATACATTTTGGAGGCGACCTGTTTGGAGTTTACTCCGTAATTTTATGTAAATGTTAAATAACTCGTACGTTCGTGTGTTCTTCCTCCCTGGTTAAATGCTAATTTGTGTTATTTCAACAAGGGGAGTTCTGCGAGGTTATCAGGGGACTTTCTCTGCCAACAAAGACTTCTGAAAGGAAGCTCCACATGCTGCAGAATGCAGAAGTGTCTTTACTGCTCCTTCATCGTACATCTTATCAGTGGATTAGCAAACTTGCAACTTGAAAAACAGCTTTCATTCTTAAAATTTGTAGCAAGAATCCAAGAGGGGAGAAACTCCTCTCCTAGATATAATAAAGCTGGTTCTAATCCAGATCTACCCTAATAAAAGACAGTAGATAGAATTTGTGAACCGTTGGATATACACCCCTATGTGGGTACAAATGGTTCTTTGTGTCCTCCAGATCTGTCGCAGCTTCTTCGGCACAAAACAGAGCTGGAAAGAAGCACATGTTCTTAAATTCCTGCTGTGTATAGGAAAACCTTTAGTCTTTCCAAACCATGATTAAGCAAATGAGGGTCCATTCTTCTAATATATGTAGGATCTAAATTGTCCTAGAAGTCATGGCGGCTTTTGTGTCCTCCTGCGTATTCCACACAACAAAGACCCAGAATAGACTCGCATGAAGAAGAGAGAAGAGAGCATAATCATTTACCCATGCAAGGATCTGAAAGCAAAGCAAACAGAAGTTTCTCTTAGAGTTTAATTAATATATTTTAAAGCAGGCTAAGCAAAATAATCGATTTTTATTGTAAGGTATTTGGGCGATAAGATTGAAAAGTGGTAAAATTGTTTGATTTACCCTTTGGTAGACCAATGAATGCTATAAGTTACAAACTTTTGATGGAAATGTAACATCATGTAGAGATTACTTACACCCAGATGTGCAGTCTGGGGCAGATCCACAGTCAGGCTGTGATAGAGCCAGTCCCAGATGCTAGATTGCCTAATCCCCAGATCTAGGTTTTTTATCTTCTAAAGACAGCACAGTTCAAAGGCACAATAGAATGCCCTTTCTTATTTCTCCTCTGAACACTGAGCAGTGCCTTGGGTTGCAAAGAATGCTGGTCTTTCATTTATTCTTAGTTAGAGTGAATTCCAAGTCTTTGGCTTACAGGTAGAGCAGAAGTAGTCAATAACTCACTTGTCTAAAGCATATCACTTCCTTCACAAGTGTTTAGGGAGACTCAATGGGCTTTTCAATTGTGAAACCAAAATGAAAGTACAATTGTACTGACATGGACTAAAATTCAGAACCCAGGTGAACTGCTCCTCATATGTAGAAGCCCTGCGAGACAGTAGGCTCAAGAACTATTACATGGATTAACCTGTATTTGAATTTAAAAAAAAAACAATTATTTGCCAAGTGTTGTGAGCATTTCATTGATAACGCCAACTACAAAAATAAAAGTAACAGTGTTGTTCAAGATTATGATAATTTAGACATTCCATTATTTATCTGTAAAATTTGTAAATACAAATCTCTGGAAAACAATAAGTTATTCTTCACAATTATGCTCTCAATCATTAAATTCTATCCTAAGTAGCTGCCAATTTAGAAAGTGTTAATCAGAGAGTGTGGCCGATAACAGTGAATGTTTGCCAAGTCAAGTCTAAGTTTGTGAAACAGCCCCCAAACAAAATGCAGTCTTGAATGCAACCATAAAAAATCATGATCAACAACCATTTCTTCAACAACTGATTTCTTCCTCCAGGAAAAGGCTTAATTCTAAAGCGAGTTTCTAATCTGCACAGAGACCCAACCATAATAAGGTGTTTATTTGTCCAGATTGCAAGGCTGTCACCTAGCTGCCTGAGTTCTCTACTTGATTTTACTTGGCTTGGTGAGACCCCCATTCTTCCGGCTTCTCTTTGCTTTCTTTGCTCTTCATTCCAAATGTGCTTATGCCTCCTGTTCTATAATGAAAAACATGTTTCATAGAGAGTTTCCTCTCTCTCAAGTTTTGCCAACTTTATCCCAGTTTCACAAACACATATACAGAGATGTCACATGTAGTGATAACATGGCCTCGAGTAAGATAAAACATAAGCCAATCGTGGATAAATTTTAAAACAAGGCACTATTTTGGTGATTCAGATAGCAGATGTCAACTCGGAATATATAGTGACACATATCAGGAGGCAACTGCTGCTGAGAATTCAGGAACTACAAATAACTATTGAATCATTTCCCAAACAACTCACCATACTAGGAGGAAAAATCAAAAATAGAAGTAGTCAGTTCGTCTATTTGAAATCAATTTGTCTTCAAAGTTAGGGGCACTGATTTTACCTATTGCTAGTCTCAACTCAAGAGTTCTTCTGAAACAAATGAAGCAAGATTTTTACTTCCAGAACTGTCAATACCTTCTGGCCAATATCTACCTTCTTGTCCAATTTTATTTCATGATAAATTGTCTAAATTATTTAAACTGTAATAAATATATTTTAATTGATCCATCTTTCCCATGAGAATAAAAAGATATGAGATCAGGGACTGTCTTTGCTTTGGTTATTGCTCTATCTCTAGGACCAAAGGAGTTTGTGGCATTCAGTAGATAGTTGGTCATTTTGGGAAAGAACAGCTGATGTGTAGATGGGATTTACTGGCAAGACTTATTCAGATAATTACCCCAAAGACATCTGAATCAACTGCTTATAGAAGGCAAGGTTTTGAATGGTCAAACAGTTGATACCAGGGAACCTTTTAGTAGAAGAAAAGACTCTAATGGGATTGACTACTCACTTCCAATTAAGCTAGAGGATTTTCCCAAGTAAAATAATGAGCTCACGACTTGGAATCTTAGATGTAAATCTGGATAAGGGTTTGGATTACTTCTACTGATATCGTAAAATTATCATCCTTTACTCCTGTGTAAACATGTGCCAAGATATCTGAAAAGCAAATTCAAAATCTAGTCTTTTTAGTGGCTAAATCCAAAGAGAATTGAATTCACTAACCTTCAGTGATTCTGATATTAAAGTTGTGTTATTGATTAAAAAATAAAGAATAGAGCTCTTAAACTGAAAAATGTTACACATTAGCAAATTTCCACAAAGCTAGAGACCTTGTAACCCTAAGTTGCACAGATTCCTCTTTGAAAGTAGATGTCCTTTCTGTACTGAAATCCATGCCCTCTTGCTCATAATCACTTAGCCAAATGGTTGCATGGCAATGGATTTCTGATTCTTATGAAAATCTTCACAACAACCAGAGTATGTTATGAAGTGTAGAGCAAAAAATTGCAAATTTGTCATTATATAGAGAGAAACCTAAAGAGCATGTTTGGAGATTAATTGAGAGGATCAGTATCAAGATGGAGGGAATAATGCTGGACAGGGATAAAAGGATGGAATCCTTAGTCGGGAATAACAAGCCAAGATTGTGGCTTTGATGCATCATTTTGAGTGGATCTAATAGTTTTTTCACTTCAATGAAACCTGTTGACCCAGACAAAATGAAGGCGAAAGACATATCAGAGAAGGCATCAAGAACCAGGAAACAGGACATCAGAGAAGACTTATTATCTAAGTTTGCTTCCCTAACTTCTAAACTCTACTAGGTAATACAAGCCATAGTTACTAAAAGGAAGCCACAGCGTCCGGGAAGAGGTCTTCTGTGGCAGTTCTCTACAGACTAATAATGGCACTGAAAGCTGTGACTATGCAATTAGGTGCTGGTTTTCTGGAATGCAATCCAAGTGATGGAATGCAGGGTAGTACAATATTCATCCTACACAGCTACTAGATAGACAAAGCCAGAGGAATAATCAGTGGGTTTCACCACTATGTTGCTGGTGAATTAGTATTTGCCTTTAGAACATTTACATTACACAAACTATCTAACATCAACCAAAGTAGACTTCTAAAAAGACTTAAGCCAATTTCCAGACTTCAGATACCTTCAGTGTCCACTCCCACAACCCCATACTCCTTTGAATGTTTTTAAGTCTTCCATCTTCTTCAGTTCTATAGACATTAAGAACATTTGGAAATAACTGCAAATTTATAGCCAAATTGTAAGAAAAATGTAATAGCCCTATGCTGTGTCTTCTTCACCTGATTCTCATTTGATAAACACATCAGATTTGTTTTGTTATAGTTTGAATATGAAATATGTCCCAGAGACTCCTGCAATGGTTCCTTCCTGGTGGTGCTATCTGGAGAGGAAATAGGGAGTTTAGGAAGTGATGCCTAGCAGGAAGAAGTAGGCCAGAAGGGTATCCTTTTGGGAGTTATGTCTTACCCTATCCCTTCCTGTTTCCCTTGTTTGTTTCCTTTCTGTAGGGCAGTGAGAACCTCTTCTGCCATCACTTGAGAATAACTGAAGGAAGACCCCAGAATAGTATTTAAAAACAAAAAACATTTATTCGGTAAAACTACCAGTATGCAGGGTTGACCACTTTTACAAAATGGCGACCCAAAGAGGAGCACACAGGATCCTTTTAAGCAGAGCTAGGGGAATTCCAAGAATAGCTAGGTCATCTCAAACATGACTGGCCAAGTAAACAGCAGCTACACTAGTATACTTATGGCTGGGGTTAGTTTTACCATCTTTGGGCATACTTGGACAAGTCTGGACAAGTTTTGGGGTAGAGTGGGGTGCAGGAACTGTCCTTATTTGGTCATTGCTTTGAGATACTGCAGGACTGACTCAGGCCTTGGGCTCTCTCCCTCATCCCGTCTGTCAGGGGTGTTGTTGATTAATAGTCCTTTGTTTAAGAAACTGAAACTTAGACCCAGCATCACCAGCATGATGTTCCTCTGCCCAGCTATTGAGAACAAATAGCCACAGAATGAATCCTTTGAAGCCCTAGCTAAAGTAAATCCCCACCTCCAAGTGACTTGCATCAGGTATATTGCCACAGCAACAAAGTAGCATGTTATATATGTGTACCCATAATCAGCACTTGCTTTTCTTAACCTTTGAGAAAAGTTTCATCAGTCTTGGTCCTTTGCCTCTAAGTGTTTTGGGGTGTATTCCCAATATAAAATTTATGTACAATCCCATTTTTTATTGATTCTTTGGGAACTTTTTATCATATAACCAATCCCACCCATCTACCAGTCCCTCTGCATCTGCCCCTTACCCTTGTAGTGTTTGCACCAAAGGAAGACAAATAAAGAAATAACTAAAATAAGATAAATATCTGAAAAAGAAGAAAAATAATAATGAAATTATAAATAATAAAATACAAATAAGAATATCAATTTCAACTTAAAAACAACAAAAACAGACAAGCAAACAAAACCACTTTGCTCCTCTGTCTTTGCCTCTTCATTACCTCTTCATTCATCTCAGTGGCTCTGGGAGCTGCTGTGTATCATGCAATAAACTTTTGTCCAAACAGCTTTCCTTGCAAATGAGAAGCCCTTTCTTTACAGACTGAAGTTATCCATTTTTGCAGGTTCAACATTAATATGTAAGTTTTCATTAATCAACATTTTTCATTTCAATTCTGTAAATGTATCTCATGATGTTCTTTATAAAAACTATTGTTGCCTCTGTGTACAGGACTCAGCACAAGACCACATACTGTGTTCATATAGCACAGTCCTCTGATTTCCTTAAGTACGACTGAAATCTTCTAGCCACTTTCTGTCATTTAGAAAACATGTTTTGTTTTGTTTAAGCATATTTGTCACTACCCCTTTTCTGGCATCTCTTCTTTCGAGGTTTCCTGTATTTAAATTAGAGTGACAATTTTAGCTACAGGCATTCTGCCCCCTCAGCTCTGCTCCCCAGGTACTTCCTCAAACCAACTGACTCCACTTGACCTAAGACTCTTTCTACCTGCCCAGAAGCACTGGTGCAAGTCACACTTCCCTTTGCTCCTTCCTGCAGGACTCCTCTAAACGACCAATCCCTGAACCACCTGAGGCCCAGCAGGCTACAAACTTCATCAAAAACTCTTATCACCTAAGAACCTACACCAAAAGGCACAACCAGCACCCTGATCCCCGACGCCGAGGTCCCAGTAACTTGAAAACCTAGAAAATATGACTCCCTCAAAGGTCATTAATGTCACAGTAGTTGTCCCCAAAAAGAACAATTTGTACAAAATTCAAAAAACAGAATGAAAATAACGATTATAGAGTCCAAAGAGTTCAAGAAATTCAAAGAGGACACTAATAAACACCGGAAAACTTGAAGGGGACGGAGATAAACGGATTGAAATCCAAAGAAACACCTGAGTGAAGGAGTAAAAACTTGGGGTATGAAAGTTGTGGTCAGTGGAAACACTGAAGAAAACCCAAACTCAAATGAAACTGGAAATGAAAATCATAGTAAGTCTAATAAAAACTTTCAGTGAAAACCCTCACCATCAGAATGAATCTTTGGGAATTTCACAGATGCACCCCAGTCCTGTTCATCTCACAGTTTCCCAAAATCATCCCTCACGCTTGTAGTATCCCCCACCGCTAGGAAAGAGAAAAAGAAAAAGAAAGAAATAAGAATAAAATAAACAATTTTTTAATTTATTAGATTTTTAAAAAAAAAATACCAATCCAAGTTCTCACTCCCTTGCCTCCTCCCATTCCCTCCACATACCCTCCCACCCCACCCCCATCTAATCCTCAGAGAGTGTAAGTCACATTGCTATGTGGAAAGTCCAAGGCCCTCCCTACTATATCTAGACTAAGCAAGGCATACATTCAAAGAGATTAGGATTCCCAAAAAGCCAGTACATGCAGTAAGGATAAATCCTGGTGCCACTGCCAGTGGCCCCTCAGTCTGTCCCAGCCATGCAACTGTCAACCACATTCAGAGGGAATAATTTGGTTCTATGTTTGTTCCTTTCCAGTCTGGCTGGAGTTGGTGAGCTTCCATTAGCTCAGGAAACTGTTTCAGTGTGTGACCCCATTATGGTCTTGACCTCTTTGTCCATATTCCCATTCCTTCCACTCTTGAACTGCACTTTGGGAGCTCCAGTGCAGGTCTCTGCCTCTGTTTCCATCAGTTGCTGGATGAAGGTTCTATGGTGATATTTAGGATAACCATCAGTCTGACCACAGGGAAAGGCCAGTTCAAGCACCCTCTCTTCTGTTCTTAGGACCTTAGGCAGGGTCATTCTTGTGGATTCCTGGGAATTTCTCTAGAGCCTGGTTTCTGCTAACCCTATAATGGCTCCCTCAATCAAGTTATCTCTTTCCTTCCTCTCATCTCTGTCCTTCCTCCATCTTGACTATCCCATTCCCTCAATTCTCCTCCCCGCTTCTCTTCTCCCCTCCTCTTCTTCTTCTATCCTCCCTTCTCCCCCCAAAACTGTTCTCAGTTTTGTCAGGTGATTTTGTCTGTTTCCAATTTCCAGGTGGGTCTACATATGTTTTCCTTTGGGTTCACCTTATTACTTAGCTTCTCTAGGATCATAAACTTTAGGCTCAATGTCCTTTGTTTATAGCTAGTATCCACTTAGGAGTGAGTACACACCATATTCATCTTTTTGGGTATGGGTTACTTCACTCAGGATAGTGTTTTCTAATTCCATCCATTTGCATGCAAAATTCAAGATGTCATTGTTTTTTACTGCTGAGTAGTACTCTATTGTGTAAATGTACCACATTTTCTTTTTCCAGTCTTTGGTTGAGGGACATTTAGGTTGTTTCCAGGTTCTGTCTATTACAAATAATGCTGCTATGAACATAGTTGAATAAATGTTTTGTAGTATGATTGAGCATCTTTTGAGTATATGCCCAAGAGTGGTATTGCTGGACCCTGAGGCAGGTGGATTCCCAATTTTCTGAGCAATGGCCATACTGATTTCCAAAGTGGTACAAGTCTGCATTCCCACCAGCAATGGATGAGTGTTTTCCTTATTTCATATCCTCTCTATCATAAGCTATCATTAGTGTTTTTGGTCTTAGCTATTCTGACAGGTATAAGATGGTATCTCAGAGTTGTTTTGATTTGCATTTCCCTGATAGCTAAGGATGATGAACATTTCCATAAGTATCTTTTGGCCATTTGAGATTCTTCTGTTGAGAATTCTCTGTTGAGTTCCATACCCCATTTTTAATAGGGTTATTTAAAATTTTAATGTCTAATTTCTTGAGTTCTTTATATATTTTAGAGATCAACCCTTTGTCTGATGTGGGGTTGGTGAAGATCTTTTCCCATTTAGTAGGCTGCCTTTTCTCTTATTGACTATGTCTTTTACTTTACAGAAGCTTCTCAGTTTCAGGAGGTCCCATTTATTTATTGTTGCTCTCAGTGTCTGTGCTACTGGTATTATATTTAGGAAGTGGTCTCCTGTGCCCCTGCATTGAAGACTACTTCCTACTTTCTCTTCTATCAGGTTCAGTGTGGTTGGATTTATAATGAGGTATATAATCCATTTGGACTTGAGTTTTCTGCATACTGATAGATATGGATATGTTTTCATTCTTCTACACGTTGACATCCAGTTATGCCAGCACCATTTGCTACAGATGTTTCTTTCTTCCATTGTATAATTTTAGCTTTTTTGTCAACATCAGTTGTTCATAGGTATGTGGATTAATATCCAGGTCTTCCATTCGATTCCATTGGTCAACCTCTCTATTTTATGCCAATACCGAGCTGTTTTCATTACTGTAGCTCTGTAATAGAGCTTGATGTCAGGGATGGTGATGCCTCTGATATTATAATATTGCATATTGAAATGATTAACTTCAAATATGTTTGAAGTTATTTTTCTGAAAATTTTCACCTTGGTAGTTTATTTTATTACATTTTGGTTAGGAGTTCCGTTTGATTAACATAGATTTGCGGTTTTGCCTTTGTTTCTGCTAGGGGACGCTCCATCTTGGATCACTTTGTCTTTTCCGAGTTGTCTTATCAAGGCAACCACAAGTGAGATTCTTGTCCCTACCATTAACCAGAGGCTGAATTCCCCTCACCGCTGTTACTTCCTTTTCAGAAGTTCACCTTTTATTTGAATGTCCTTCGCTGGCCTGGTCTCAGCACCGAGTTTGGCTTTGGTTTATTTATAGGTGCTTAGAGATTTCTATGATTTCCTGGAAGCCCAGCAGTGAATCCCAAAGTATATTTAATGCAAAATCCAGCTGAACTTCCAGATGAAAAGCCCTGGAGCGTACTTGCTTCACTCTGCCTGAACCTGAAGCCTGAAACCGGCTGCTTCCGCCTATAAATCTCATCATTAACTCACTCCCGTGCGCACCAGGCAAGGTTCTGACTCCAGACTCTCGGAGAGCCTCATTTCGGCATCCTGACACCCTAAAGCCCACATGATCTCTTTACTTCTCTCTCAATTTCTAGTCTCAGCGCAGAGACTGAAAGAGTCCCATCTGCTCCGACCAGAACCACCAAAAAGAAATAGAGTCCTGGCTGAATGGCTTAGGCCTCCACAGCCACGACTCGTTTAATTTCCACGCACAAAGCTGTCTTTTTATCAGTATTTATGCAGCCTAGCAGGAAATAATGCCCAGTGTAATGAGTCACAGCCTGACTCTCCCCAGTCATTGTTCTGCACGCTGCTTTGATGCGGAGCCAGCCCTCCTGGACGGCTCCTCCAGACATCTCCCAGGCCTGTTGACACTGCACCGAGAGATCAGACTCGACAATGACGTCGCCGGCCATCTCCTTTGTCTAAATCTTGTCTTCGTGTCCACACTCTTTTCTTTGAGGGCCCTGACTGCCGAGAAAAAGTCCGTGAGTGTGGTCTTTTAGTGGGACAGGAAATGTTGGAGGAAAATGTGAGCGAGATATGTGGAGTAACCTCGTAATGAAACCCATTATCTTATAGGCTGGCTTGAGAAATCAACTGATCAGTTTTTAAACTGATTAATGGTACCATTTGTCTGATTCTTCAGAGCATCTGAGGGTGAGGGCACTTCCAAGGACGGGAGGTACATGTTTATTTCCAAAGCTTTTACTCCGGAGACAGAGCAACACAGGCTGGATGATTTGAGTTTTTTCCAGCCTAATTGATTAATGAGGGATCTATCAACACAAGTGCACTAATGAGAGGGTACAGGTGTAAATTAATTCTCATGCAATACATTGATCTGCCCTATTAACACAGTTTAGCTCTTCTGGTAACTAGGAATTATATGTAGTAGAGAAATACCCCAACTCAGAAACGTCTTGTGGATCAGTCTTCTAAGGAGAGCAATTAACCCTTGAAATCACACTAGCTGTTGCAACAAGGTATTTTTATAAATGGCTAGCATACCAAGGAGAAAGCAGCCCAATTTCCATAAAAATATACCATAAAATGTTGGCCTAAAAGTTAAATTAACATAATTAAATTAACAGCTTTCTTGGATGTTTTCTGTCTTCTCTTGTTTTTCGTGCACTGAAGTTCTGATGCTGAGCAGTGAAAATTATAATACGAATGTTTTCGTTTTCCTAACAAGTTAATATGTGTATAGAAAATAGGACAACTGTAAGTCCAGCTCTCAGAGGAGTCGGGATGCCTGCAACTGTAACAAAGCTCCTGTAAGCAATGACTGCAGCACAATGACTAAGATTCCTATTGTAAATACTGGCAAAAAATATAAAAACGAAATTAATTAAAATTTTAGATCTTTGTAAGGATTTCTACATAAACAAATGTACCAGGCGAAATTATTCTCGGACAGACCACATTCATTTTCTTAGAACTGCGGATCGCCTTCCACATCGGGGCTCTTTAGTCTTTCTTGTCATCTCGGCAAATAGTACTCATCCATGTTTCCAAAAGAACACCCGTGTCATGTCCATGGACAGCTTGACCTTTATAAACAATTAAGGACTTCTCTAAACTGAACGTGGAAACTAGGTTTTGGAGTAAATAGTCAACAATTATGCCAGGCACAAAAGAAACATTAAAATGCCCCTTCTTCCTATGGGAAAACACATCAGCATGCATTTCCCATGCAAATGTACCCCCAAGTTAGCATCTTCCATAACATCAAACAATGAATTATTTAATTGCCTTTCCTAAAATTTAATGCTTTCAAGTATAGACACCAATTATACAAGCAAGCAAGCAATCCCAAAGGCACCATTATTCCTTGCTCTCGACAGAAACCCTGACAGTGGGATAGCCCATAACACCAGGCCAATGTTTCCCTAAGTAGCTTCCAGGAAATTGCCATTCCAAAGTACTCAACTCATTTGAAAATGACTGCATTAGCGATAGCTCATTTTCCATTGCAACCTTCTCAGGGTGGTAGCTCAGCTAGCATTGTACTGTGGCCCTCAGGAAGAGTTTCAGAGATACAGTGTTTCGGGATTTTGTTTTACTTTACTCCCAATACACGTTGAAAGTCTTGGAGAACTCCCGTTTGGGGTAGGAAGAACTGAACTGACTGCATAAGGACCTTAACGACTAGAATAGAACATTCATTTACGTGCTTCTCACATTGCCTGCTACAAAGTGAGTTCTCAACACAGCTTTAGAAATCACGAAAAGCAGGTCGTTGACATTGCCTAAGATCCTTACAA
Organism: Microtus pennsylvanicus; assembly: GCF_037038515.1. Classification (NCBI taxonomy): domain Eukaryota; kingdom Metazoa; phylum Chordata; class Mammalia; order Rodentia; family Cricetidae; genus Microtus; species Microtus pennsylvanicus. The sequence continues at coordinate 95,723,986 of NC_134583.1, forward strand.
AGGAACTGAAAATACTTAAAGTCCATTGGTCAAGGCTATTGTCCCCATGAGCAATGCCTCATAGGTGAAGGAAGTTTTCCATTTAGTTGAGCACAGTGACTTTCCTATTCATAGCCGCATCATGTTTATTGCTCTTTCTTATGAAACAGAAAAAAAGGAAAACATAAAATAAAAGTTGAAGTCCTACCCTCACCTAAGGCCTCCTGAACCCCACTTGGTAGATATTGAGCCAAAAGCTAACGTCCTCACGGTTCTTTCAATTACTCCTATGCACGATAATATACTTAGTGTGCATGGACCACAACACGCATCTTACTACCTTGCCACTGTAGATTAGGCACACGGATTTACCTTATCTTTCTTCCAGTTGCACAATATTCCTTTGAATAAATGTGGCATAAGGTATTTAATCAGTCCCTGTTTGATGGATTATGTGAGCCGCATTACGGCTTAAAGAAGCATTTGGGTATAAGTGGCTTATACGCCAAAATAGAAAGAAGGGTTGTAGCCCAGAGGCTTACAAATCCAAATAAAAAACAAAATAAACAAATAAAACTTATTCTGAGCAAAATAGAAATGTTTTGGTATTTGCTTTAGGAAGAAAAGCTTGTATCTGCACCAACTAAAGTGTCCAGGTTTGGAGGCATCAATATGGGGATCCTGAGTCAACACTGAATAGCTGTCTACATCCTAAGACATCTTTTATGCTCTCATGTGTCTGAGGGCTCAGTAGATGAGTTGTTAGGAAAACAGGCAAGGTACAGAGAGAGTACACAGGAGACCACCATTGGCTAAGCAGCAAAGATATGGGATCGGACTGCTGTGATCTGAACCCCAGCTAAGTAATCTCAGGTCGTTATCTAAACTGATGTGCAGTTTCTTCATGTATAAAGTAAGGATACATATGCCCCTCATATTATTGCTGAGAATTCTAGTAACTGCAATGAATTAAATATTGGTGTGCGATAAGACATTCATAGATGTTCTTGACATGTCTCTATCTTAATTCTCAAGACAAATCTCTCATCCTACAGAGAATTTAAACAGGCTCAACGAGGTCAAATACCTTGCTCGTAGTCACACATCTAGTAAGAAAGATTGTGGGATTAGAATTATAGTTACCTGGTTTTTAGTGGAGAAGTGTTTCTGGTGGTGTGGTGGTTGAGGATTTTACATTCTTCCTAAGTATTGATAAAGACAGTGAGATTTAATTCATTTATTGCTTTAAACACACAGTTCAGTGCTTCCCAGTACATTCCAAAGACTGTGCAATCCTTAGTCTTACCTGAATTCAAACATTCCCATCCCTCCAAAACTGTAGCTTCTCAATTCACTCCTCCCAGCCTAATCTGTTTCTGTGAATTTCCTCACGTGGAACAATATGATGAATCCTACCATTCAGTGACCTTTGTGTTTGGTTCCTTACCTTCGACGTATCTCCATCGCTTATCCTTGTAGACAGATGTTCCAGTGCCTCATCCCTTTTGACAGCTAAATAATATTCCATCGTACAGTTATCCCTCATTTTAGTTATCTAATCGTCTGTTGATAGACACTTTGATTCCTTTCATCTTTCAGTGATTATGACCAAAGTTATGAATTTGCATCTTCAAGCTTTAAATAGACTGACATTTTATATTTCTTGGGTATATAGTCTAGAGTGGCATTTCTGGGTTATACAATGCTGTGTTTTGGCTCTGAAGGGCCCCTCAAATTCCCAACATTAGAGATTTGAGGCCTAGTCTGTGATGCTGTAGGAGAAACGATGGGATGTTGAAGAGCAGGGACTTGTGAGAGGCCTCGAATCATTGGGGGCATGTCCTCAAAGAGGGCTGAGGGACCCAGTCTCTTTTCTTCTCCTTTCTCCACACATGTTGCCTTGCCATAGGCTGAAAGGGAATGGGTCAAACAAAACACGGACTGGAAACTCTAAAGCTCTGAGCCTAAACATCTTTCCTCTTTTTAAGTTTTCACAGAAACCTCACTCAGGTATAAAATGCTAAGTAACACATCACAATAATCCCATTAAGGTTTATGAAGAATATTCGTTCTCAAAACTGCTTCCCACAATGGCCACAGCCATTTCATATCTGTGTCTGCTCTCTGTGAGAGAACCCATAGCCCTGAAACCTCACCAACACTCACAGTTTCCTGCTAACTTTTCAACCTAGGGCAGGAAATCCCAGGGATTGTGAAATGGTACCTCGCTGTGGCTTTGATAAGGACTGGTAATGTTCAGTATCTTTCATGAGCTCACTTGTACCGCTTTAGAGACACATGAATCTACATCCTTCAGCATTTTGCAATTGGGTTTTGCCATTGCACTGTGTAGTAAGAGTTGTATAACTGTCTTATTAGTCCCCATCAGATTTGTGATGTATTGGTGTTTTCTCCCTCTCTCGGGATTCTTTTTCCTCTTTGTGTTAGTGTCATTTTGACGCCCAAAGGCTTTCATTTTTGTCATTTGCTATTTGATCTCTTCTCCTCTGGTTTCTTTTACTTTTTGAGTCATCTGATGATTTTATAGCTCTTCTCCTCACAGTACCCAGGGCTTAAGAACAAGATTAGATATGCAAAGTCCTTGCCACTGTATCTGACACAGCATAGGATTTTAATATATTTCAGTTCCTTCTTGCTATACTCAGGAAGCCAGAAAGAGAAGGAGTTTGGATGAGACAAATGTCTGGACTCCGCATATTCAGAGAAAACCCAAAAGCTAACACAAGTGACAAAAAAAAAAAAGATGGGTACGTAGGGTGGTGTGAATGTGAGCTAATCAAACACCCAGCAGAATGGAGTGGGACCAGCGAAGTCAGTTTGTCGGAAGGCTGGGAATATTTGGGTGAAGATATGTAAAAGTCAGCAGTAGTAGTTGGCTAGCATGAAGGAAATTGGAGATTTATTTATGAGTTTGAAATTGAAAATGAATTCCAAAGATTATAAGTCGGACAGTGAGGGAGTATTTTTAAAGCCTGAGTAAAGTTGTAGCATTCCACCTTCAAAGCCACCGCTGCCTCCCACTACCCTAAAATCAAAACCAACTGAAAAGCCTCAGGCCTACGCGCCAGACACACCCATGGAAAAGCTGAAGCCGTGTAGGCAACAGTGAAGATCATGCGGCCCCTGTGGGTGCAGGTGCATGGCAAATTATATTGAGTTGCTTCTAGCCCCTAGGCTGGGACAGACTCCATGCTGAATGGTGGGAAGAACAGTGACAGTACTGCTCTGGGATTTTCAGAGACTCCATGACAACTGCTTAGGTGTGTTTCTGACGGCCTATCTGTCAGCCTTCTGAAGCTACACACTACCTCTCTCTAGAAATACGTAGCCGTACTTTCTAGCTACATACTAAAAATGAGTTCTCTCCTTCGCAAACCTTGACCCATGTGGATCCCGATGTCATAATCTGCATACACATCTATTTCTTACAGGAGAACTGAGAAGAGCGATTCTCAGTTGTGTGTTTCTGTTGCAGATGTTGGAAGTCGTTACTACTAAAATGGAAGGGGCTACTTATACCCAATAGACAGGTGAGGGCGCAGCTAAACATCCTACCAGGTAAAAGACACCCTTCCCCAACAAAGGGTGGGATGGCTCATAGAGTCAATGGGGCTGAGTATAAGAAACCTGCTCTGAGTAGTTGTAGGGCAAAATCTTGCCTTGCGCATCATTGTGTGCCCATTAGAAGATCTTGGTATGGTGGAGATGTTGCATAGTCACTGTGATAAAACTGAGAGCAACAGAGGCCATGCATGCTCCTGGAAAATCCGCCACTGCGGAGCAGCTGAGAAGAACCGGAGCTTTATTTCACCTGACTTCATCATTTATAGAATATTTTCCTACCTTGATCCTTCAGATGTCAGGTGCTAGGACTTGTCCCCCACGGCTCTCTTCCTGTCCTCTGTCTTCTTCTTCCTCTAGTCTTTTTATCCACCCTCTAGCTCACACTCTTCCTAAATCATCTTTTCATTGTCTAAATCACTGTTAAATATACAATTACAAGATCTAAATGTGTGTTTTTGGCTCAGACTTCTTTCGAGCACTGTCTCTCTGTATGTGGCTGTTAGTCTGTGATAGCAACTCCTTGTTGTCAACTTGTCTGTATCTGGAATGAACTATAATCCAGAAATGGAGGGCACACATTTGATCCAGATCTTGAGGCAAGAAGACAACAGGTGTTTGGTTCAGATCTTGAGGCTGGATGACACTTGCCTTTAATCCACACCTTGAGGATAGAAGGCACACCTTTAATTTGGGCCACACCTTTTGGTGGAAGGACAATGGAAGAAGGAAGGGGAGTGTGTTCGTTCTTTGTATGCTTGCCCTCACCTTGTCAACACATCCATTCCTTCACTGACATTGGAGCACACTTCTTCAGGATTCCAGCGTATACAGAAGACCAGCTGAGCACCTCGACCTTGAGGGACTGAGCAACCACTAGATTCTTGGACAATACATTCACAACTAGCCATTGTCAGACTGTAGCCTAGAAGTCATGCCAATAAATTCACACACACACGCATGCACACACACGAGCATGCGCGCACACACACACACACACACACACAGAGGGAGAGGGAGAGAGAGAGATTCATTCTATAAGTTCTGTGAGTCTAAAGAACCCTGACTAACACAGTCCCATGCGACTCCACAGCACACACGCCACATGATCAATACAGGTGGCTCACCAATGAAGGAGCCTGAACTGCCCCTTCCTACTATGGGTCAATGCCTTCCCCCTATAAAATCTTCTTCATAGATGTTGAATCTATCGCTCTCCAACACGGCCCTTGGGAAGACATTTGTCTCCTGGATTCTTTCAGCCTCTCAACCAGCCTTCCTGTCTCCACTGGTGAGCCTTCCCCTCTTTTGTGGTATCATAACCAGCTTGACCTTTCCACAAGTTATGTCCTGTCATAGAACTCTCTGCCTTCAAATCCCAAGACATCTATTTGTATAAAATCCAGACTTCCTACCTATAAAATGCATGGGAATTTAAGATTTTTGTATATGCCTAATATGCCTCATGCCTCTGTTTTTCTGTTTCTGTTTTTAATTTTAAAAATTTAAGCTTTTTAAATGTTTATAATTTCATACATGAGTACTGTATTTATATCATTCCTGTTCCTCCTTTTTCCTCCTACACATTCTCCTGTATCCCTCATTCCCTCTCGAATGCATGCTTTCTTCATTATTGTTACATACATATATATGTGTGTGTGTGTGTGTGTGTGTGTGTGTGTGCGTGCGTGTGTGTGTGTGTGTGTAACACACACATGCATAAATACTATCTGCTGAGTCCATTTAGTGTTATTCATATGTACGTGTATTTAGGGATAACCTCTTGAGGTTGGGTAATCCATGGGAGCTTGTCCCTAAAGGAGACTGATTCTCTCTCTCTCTACATCCATTAACATCTCTTCATCTTGAGGTGGGCCTTGTAGTATTTCTCCTATCCATTTTGGTACATCAGCTGACGTTGTCATTACTAAGATTTGTTTAGGCAGCCATATCATCGATATTTCACAGGTTCAGCTTCCCTGTCATATATGAAGGACATAATCTTCCAGATATCCTGGTTCCCAGATTCTTAAAATCTGTTTGTGTCCTTTTCCTCAATGCTCCCTGAGCCTTCGTGTAGAGACTGCACTGTAGATGTATCACTGGGGCTGGGTCCACCACGGTCAGTTGTTCTCTGCATTTTGATGGCTTTTTACAATGGTCTTTACTGCAAAAGATGCTTCTCTCATGAGGAGTGAGAGCTACCCTTATCTGTGGTTATAAGGATAAATATTAGGAATGCAAAAGGGATAATATTTGTTTAAGGAATTAGCAGTAACAGGTTCTCCCTGGGACCCATGACCTCTCCAGATATAGGTAGTTGGCTAGGTTTACCATAATAGGCACAAATTTCCTTCGATGGAGTGAATCTTATGTCCAATTAACTGCTGTTGGTTACCCCCAAGATACATATTGGGGTTATCTTGCAAGTGTTCATTGTTGTGGTCCATAGGCTTTTCCACTGGGAAGGACAATGCTGGAGAAAGGTACACATTTCTTCTTCGAGTTCAGAAGCAGAGATTTTAACAACAGCTAAGAGGAGGAAGCTCTAGCCTGTGCAGGGCCCTAGGAGAAGCATATGGCTGCATGTCGAGCTTCAGGATGGAAAATTTCCCCCAATTGAGTTGAAGTGAACATGCTGTATACTTGAAAAAGCTGGCAGAGACTGCCTGGCACATAGGCAAATCCACAGAGATGATGATTTTTGCCTTCATACATTTTTCTCTCTCTTGCTTCCTCCATGTAATACCAAGCTATCTGCTTTGATCCATCGCTGGCTCATGAGGGGGCCACTGCTTCTGTCTCGGATATGTCTTTACCGTAGAGATCACACATAAATGTTCATGTGGATCTGATTCTGCGATCAATCATCTTTTGAAGTAGGGTGACTTTTTAATCTCTAAGGAAACATTAGCACTCTGGGATAGAATACGTTCATCCGTAGGTAGAGGGAACAGTTGGCCAGTCTCCTAACAAGATGGCACAACCTGAAGAAGCTGGGTGCTACTGAGTCTATGAGCAGAATGAGGAATGGTGGGGGAAGGTGTTTTAGAATTAAGTTTCTCTTACAAAAAAAAAAAAACAACTTCCGTTTGATTTCATTTTAAGCTGTAATTTCTTATAGGATATAAGAGTAGAAGTTCATATTTGAAGAGTCAACAATGAATTATTTAAGTCTTCTCCATCATCCTGGATGGACAATTTTGGCTAAAGTACTTAGGTATATTTGAGATATAAATTTAGTCAAAAATTCCATTTGCTCTTGGAAATAATTTGATGTCCTTGTATGAGTTCTCTAGATCCTGATTGAGTAGAAGCTGGACCACACAACTTGCTAGTGCAAGGGAAAAATCAGATCCTCGGGGTTGGGTTGGGACCTGGACTATGGGCCCGAAGGGGAATCTAATAGCCTGGTATGTCACTGGCCGCTCCTCTCCTGGGACACCCTGTCCTTGGCTGGCCACAGGCTTGACCATCAGCCCAAACTCATGAGTGAGAATAGATAGCTAAATAGAATGTGGACACACTAGTCACCTCTGCGCCTACAGCTATCTCACCAGTGGTGAAACACAGGCAGAAGGGCTCCTACTTACTACACCTTTATCCACTCCCCTTCCAGGATGGAAGAACAGGGACGTTCTGTCACCATCATTGCTTAAATCATCAGTACATGGTGCAAACTAAAGCAGAGGACTTAGGGTGTCTACTCCAAGGGTCTTTACACTCTCCTCTGTGTGCTTCTTTCTGCCTGTACCAGGACATGCTTCTCTAATGAGCCCTACCTGGGCCCAACACTGGGAAAAAAAATCCAAGGCTCCTCTCATATTAAATCATACCCCTAACCCATCCAGCTATCTCTAGATGTTTCCATATTTTGCCACTGACTGTTTTCTTCATTTCTTCCTGACTTCTGTTTTTTCATTCTTAAAGAAAATGGACTGAGATTTTTAAATGCACCCAGCCTTACCCTTCCATCACACTTAATGCCAAATACAACTTCTTGACTCAAGCGCTCAAACGTGGGTCCTTCTGGCTCTCCTGGCATCCTATGCTCTGACCTTGTTACATCAGCCCGACTAGGCTGCAGTCACAGGTTGCCTTAGTCAGCTCAAGAATTCAAAGGAAAACATCAAAGGCTCTGTAGTAAAAGAACTAGAAACTTATATTCTTACAGTTGTAGAAGTTGTAACTCCAGGTAAAGAGGGCCATGGGTTGGTTTCCTCAAAGCTCATCACTACTTCCCTTTCTTCAGCTTGAAGATGGCTGCCTTCCCACTGTGTCTTTACATGGTCTATTTGTGCACATATCCCTAGTATCACTTTATCTTTGCTTTCAAAAGTATGACTATTTAATGCATGTTAATTTTATCAAATGATGAGATTTACCATGTTATTTTCAGTGATCTAAAAATATACCCAAGCCCTTATTAATCCAGGAATTGAACTTGAGGAAGTTAGTTCATAGACTATAAACTGAGTGCATAAAAAATCCACCTGCACAGAACTCCCCGAAGATGAAATCCATCTAAACATTAGGTACTGGGAGGCATTACGTTAATGATGCTAATATACACATCTAACATGAGACACCTGGGGAGAAAGGACAAAAGGAATCTTCTGGATTCCTCCTTCTAACTCCTGAGATGATGGCCAGGAATCAAGAGCTTGGCAATGGGTTTCCCAACCTGAGCTTCCTCTCCCTCAGGCACAGACTGGGTGGTAGTCAATCTTCATGTCCTCTGAATAGCAAATCAAAGTTCAAATCACAGAATACCTGTATAGAGTTTAACTCTGCCTTTTTGGGGAGTATCTTCTAAGCATAAGAACTGTCTAGAAATGAAGATATTGACAGCAGAGTGGAAGAAAGGTAAAAGAGGCTTTCATATTTCACTGGGATGGTTTGTCTCCATAAAGGTTTGAAGATACATATATATTGTTCTTGTGTGTTCAGTTTTGCTGACTTTTTAAAGATTCGTGGAAAAGTTGAGAGTAAGATGCAGAGATTTACCATGTGCCCCCCTCCCCGTACATGCACACCCTCCTCCATTGACAACATCCCTCACAGAGATCCACATCTGTGATGACTGAGAAGCTACCCAAATCACTCAAAGTTCATGCTGTGAGTCATGTGGTCCCTAGTCTTCTATGACTGTGGATGCACGTAAAATGTGCGGGACCAGAACTGTGGTTTCCTAGAATATTCCCACTGCCCTAAAATTCTCTGTTATTACCTGGTCATCTCTCCATTTCTCCAAGCTCCTTGGGAACCAATGGCCTTGTTACAGTCTCTATCGGTTCATCTTTTCCTGTTTTCTGTGTAGGGATCTTAACACAGGCCTTAAAGAAACAAATTACTTTCTCTCGTCCCTCCAGCTCGCCATAGACACTCAAAGATGTCTGCAGCTGCCAACTTGCCTGCCTTGCCATCCTTTAAGATACCCAATTCTTTGCATTTTTATAGACTTAAACTGGACTCATTGGGAGGTTTGGGTTTTGCATTAGTCCCCTCCTTTGTCACACATTAAGCCTAGCTGTGAGAGACATGGTGCATTAAAGCTTGTCACTCTGCATAGAGAGTTATGCCATAAAGACACATTACAAGAATTGCACCTGCATTCAAGCATTTCCACACACTGCCATGGTTCACAGTGTGAATCCAAGTGCACAGCCCGCAGTCATTGGAATTCTTGCCAGAGCTGAAGAGGTGTGCACTGGAGTGAGCCGCTGTGAACACATTTGGCATGGAAGACAACTGCTTCTTGGACAGCCCTATCTCGGCATGCAAGGACTAGAGTCTCAGAGAAGCAAGCATTACTACATCCTGCGCACAGTAGTCGTATCAAGGACCGGTGCTCAAGTCACTAACCATGCTGGTTTCACAGGGCGAGCATCTCTGCAAGCCAGTGCTTCCTCCAATGGGGCATGTTGGGAGGATAAAAAGGGTGCCAACATGGAAAGAAGTGGCTTCCCCTGTGATATACAATCGCAGCAAATGCACTTGAGGTGAAACCGTCAACCAACAGGAAAATGGACTCACATCCAGCTGCTTTAATATGTGAAGGACAGACTTCATTTCTCTTGCTTTTTTTGGTTCCTTTTTTTTTTGTATAGTATTTTTGCTAATTCTCTGACAATTTCCTATGCAGACACCATGTCATAGTCATCTCAAGTTCCTCCTAATTCCTCCCAAATTCACCACTTCCTCCCTCTCCCCACCTCCCAATTTCATGTTGTTTTGTTTTTATAACTCCCCACATCCGATTTGTGCTGCCCATATTCTCATGGGCGTGGAGTCATGCACTCATGTATGGTTATTTCACCAGGGGCCACACCCTCAAAGAACTCTTTCTCTCCTAGAAACCATCAATTGTCAAGAGCTCATGAGTTACCACACACACACACACACACACACACACACACACACACACATCCCATCCATGCTGGAATGCTGATGAGCTTGATCTTGGGAAACTGAAGATAGAAGGATCCCTGGGGCTCACAGCCAGTCTAGCCAATCAACGAGCTACAGATTCAGTGAGAGAACTGTCCCAAAAATAAGGTAGGGCTGGAGGGGAGATGGTTTGGTGTTTAAAGTACTTGCCACATAGGCTAGAGAACTGGAGTTTGAATCCCCCAAAACTATGCAAATGCAAATAAAGTGAGCAGCAAACTTGTAATTTTACCTTAGAAGGTAGAGACAAAGTAACCTAGCTGGTAACACTAACCAGATCAGAAAGCCCCAGGTTTGATTGAAAGACCCTTCCTCAGTGACTAAGGTAGAAGAGTAAGTCAAAAGATATGAACATGCCTACAAATATACAAGGACACTATATACACACATCAGTATGATAGGGAAAGGTTAAAGAGGACACTCAACATGGACCTCTTGCCTCTGCATGTATATGTATCCGCATGCACATCCACGCATACGCACACACACCAATGCAACAGTGAAATTCCATTACCATTTGTTAACTTTTGATCTGCACCTACTACAGACTTTGACATTTGAGTAGCATTGACTCACATGATCTCCCAGTACTGCTTGCTCATAGATACTTCCTGATGCACTCTGGAGAGTCATTCACAAGTCTAACTGAAGGGGGTTAACATTTCCTAGCCGCCACCCTGTATCCACATTTCCAGACAACCAGGACAAGATTTTCTGGCCCTGGTTTACTGCACTACAATCAAGAGTAAGGTCAGAGCATGGTACTCTGCTGGGCTGCTGTGTGCTCATTGCCCTCCAGACCCCCAGCCTCCTAGAAGCTCAGTGTCTTCCTGGAGAAGATCTAGGTACACCTCCTTTTGCACTGTCCTCTGATAAGGCGAGTCTCCGTGAGAAGCCCAGACTGCCAATCAACTCTCAACCTTCTGTACTCTTGTCCTCAACAATCTCTGTATTTTTTATTTCTCTTTCATCTACCATACAGCCCAGGTGTTGGCTGTCCCGATGGCCTTGAGGAAGCTGTGTTCAGTCATTGTACTTCCTCAAACCTTTCCCTTTCGTCCACACTCTACTTAGACAGACTATTATCATGAGACCACTTACTTTTCACCCAGCAGCCAGAGTGGTGGCTATGGCAGCTTGCAAGATTCTGTCAACGCCAGGCTTGCAGGAAGGGGCAGGTGTCCTTATTTCACAAAACTGCCTCTTGACTGCCCTCCCATTCTCCACAAGGGTAAAGTCCTCATCTTTGAGTAGCCTGTTATTGTAGCGCCTCCACTATGGGACAGAACGTGAGCCGGGAACTAAACTGGAGACTTAAAAACACACGCACACAGACAGACAGAGACATGGGGACTCGGGTCATCCTTGATACAAAAATGCCAAGTTTATTGTGCTCCAGGGAAGCATATATAGGGATCCTTAACTGGGTGATAACACCCAGCTCTCGGGATCTTTCAGCTGCAGGCCTCACCAGAACCTACTCCCCTGCCATCAGGGTCTCGTGCTCAGGAAAGCTGCAGACACAGGTAAACAAGTTGTTTTGTTCAGTTCACTCCAGCAGGCCAAGGCTCTGAGGCAGGCAAAGAAAGTCAAGGGGCCATGGGTCTGCAGCCCCCAACATGTTATTACTCTTTGTCAGTCACTGCGCCACTGTCCTAACCTCCTGAAGGCTTTATCTTATTTGGTGACTTCATTGTCACATATACCATCTTTCCAATATCTTACACTTTGAGTCCAGGCTAGCTTCAAACTTGTCCTTCTGCCTCCGTTTCCTGGGTAGGTGGGAGTAGAGGTATGGGCTACTATGCCCAGTCTGAGTTCTGATGCCTCTCATTCAGTGCTGCCTCCACTCGGCCCCATTCACTCACTACAAGCATCACATTCTATGTTGGTCATCCCCAGCAAATGTGAGTCTTTTATAATTACTGTTTCAATAAACATGTCTCCTTGACTCTGCATTCTCTCTCTCTCTCTCTCTCTCTCTCTCTCTCTCTCTCTCTCTCTCTCTCTCTTCCTTGATATATATATATCCCAGTTTGGCTATATTCTGTTAAGCCATTGGCTGAGAGCAGCTTCTTTATTCATTAACCAATAAAAGCAACACATGCAGAAGGATCTCCCACACCAGATAACCAGGATCCTATCCCCTCATCCCCACTGACCAGGATCCCTGCCCCCATCCCCTGTGACCACTGCCCCCTTCCTTCTCATTTACCACTGTGTCCCCAACCCCAGTGACCATAAGTCATTTCTTCTCTTCTTTATTACGTATGGTCTAAAATTCAATCTCAGTTAGATTCGGATAAAAACTGACAGTGAGCAAAGCTAATCTTTTTAGTCAGGGACACTGAGGACCCATTGACCACACACACCAAGTATGTTTGAAGATTTCTAAAAATATATACTCCTGATTGATTTTGAGTCTAACACATTTATCCCAAGGCCAATTCAAATGTTCAAATGTGTCTCGTGTGTGTGTGTGTGAGTTGGTTTCCAGTGCTGAGGTTGGAACCCAGGGTCTTATCCATGCTAGATGCTAACCTAGGGTTCTACTATTGAGTTACAAACAGGCTCAGCTCAGAAACTCGATTCTTAACACTTCACATAGCTGTGGGCTATTTAAAAATCAGGATCCATGAGATTTTCCGCATCTCCCCTTCTATCCACTCACATATATCTATTTTGAATCTTACCTGGAAAAGCTGGGTAAGAAGAGGGTATGGCAGGCTACAACCCATCCCTGTCCTGAAAGAACCCCTCCTGTGGCCTCAAAGGAATTCCCAAACATTCAGCATGATTTTAGATGCTTCTCTGAACCCCAGGTCTGGCTGCAAGCAAGCTCTGCTATAGCATGCCACCTGCAACATGCTGAACCAAAGGGGAATGAATTTAGCTGACTCCAGCAGAAAATATACCCTGTGTAGGGTCCAGGAAAGAAAATAATCAGTCAAAGTGACAAGACTGATAGATCAGCCTTAAAACTGAAGGACATGCAATTTCTCCTCCGCACAGAGTCCAGAGAAGAGAGGTCATACAAAAGCTATGATAATTAAACAGTGAAATATCACAATTAAAATACTTGTAAACGTTCTTGTTATTGGAGCACAATCATTTGTGGTTTCAGGGTTGGTGTGGCTCAGTCATAAGGAAAATGAATCCAGTTTTTAAAGTAAGACTTAGAACACCCTGATTTCTCTTAGGCCTATAAGAAGTCCAGCTGGCAAAGGCACCTGCCACCAACCCTGACCACCTTATGTCCAGCTCTGGAATCACAGAGTGGAAGGAGAGAGCTGACTCCCACCAGTTACCCTCTGATCTACACAACACACACATACCCATGAAATGCAAAAACGTAAAGTGTCCTGGCTTCACTCTATTAGTGATCTAAAAAGTAATAATAAGAAGTACCCACTGAGGCTTTAAGGGCTATGATTGCCACAGGAAAGAAATGATGCCTGGCTAAACCATCACATAGTCCATCATCTGTATGTCATGTCACTAGAAGTGTTGGGGAGAGAAATTGCATCCCTTCCTTCATGCTGGCTGAAGTGACAGATATCAATGTTCAGGACTGAAGCAATAAAGCCCTCAGAATAGAAGAAAGAGTGTCCAGCGTTTTATCCTTTCAACTTCTTATGTTAAGGTAGAATAAAAACAAAACAATTAAAGAGAGAGGGGAGCAAATGCAAAGGTTAAGCTCCCCCCATTGCATGTGACAGTGCTCTACTGTGGTGGCCTGATGTGGGTGTGTCATATATCAATCTGTTGATTTCATTGGTTAAGTAATAAACAAACTGCTTGGCCTCATAGCTTAGAACATAGGTGGGTGGAGTAAACAGAACAGAATACTGGGAGGAAGAGGAAGTGAGCTCAGAGACGCGATAGCTCTGCTCTTTGAGACACATGCAATGAAGCTCCGACCCAGGATGGACGTAGGCTAGAATCTTTCCCGGTAAGACCGGAGCTACACAGTTTATTAGAGATGGGTTGATCGGGATATCAGAATTAGCCAGTAAGGGCTAGAGCTAATGGGCCAAGCAGAATGGGCCAAGCAGTGTTTAAATGAATACAGTTTGCGTGTTGTTATTTCGGGGCATAAGCTAGCAGGCGGCCGGGGTGTCGGGGATGCAGCCCTGCCGATCCTATTACAACAGTGGCCCACCCTCAGGGGTCTGTTACTCCTCTCTCAAGGAACACTGTCTCCTAGCAGATGGGACCACCCGATTTCTGCAAGGTATATTCCCAACTGAGGCTCTGTGAATCTGATTGTAGGAAAATTTCTGTTCCATTATTACACCAAAATGATCTCTGGCCTAATCAGAGCCCCGTGGGAAAGGCTGGAAAATCGAAAGCACCCACTCCCTAGAGCAAGTCTTCGATCTGCTGCAAACTGAAGAACAACAGTCTTAGTGTAACCCACCGGGCTACATATACCACAGCGAAAGCAAAGCTTTTTCTAATAGAATACTTACTGAAGTTTGTCATAAGAAAAAGAGAATTTTTCTTTTCACATATTTTATTAGCATGTATTAATTATGTACAATAATGGGTTTTATTTTGACCGTCATGACATTTTCATGTATGTACTCAATGCATTTTGATCATACTCACCTCTATTACTTATCAGTCCCCCTCTCAGTAATCACCTTCCTCTTGCCAGCTAGGCCCCCTTCTATTTTTATGTGCTTTTCTTTTGACACAGTGAGTTTCATGAGAGTCAGTTGTTGTGGAATAATCCTTCCGTACACTGTGAAGAGGTGTTGCTCTCATTGTTAATATAAAGTTGATCGGTCAATAGCAAGGCAGGATTTTCAGGGCAGAGAATACTGGGATGAAGCAGAGTCGAGTCAGAAGAGTCTCGAGCCAGATATGGAAGAAGTAACATAGGAAGTTCATAGATGAGGTAAATGAGCCTTGGGCAGCATATACATTAATAGAAATGGGTTAATTTAAGTGATAAGAGCTAGCAAAAAAAGAAAAAAAACAAGCTTGAGCTATTGCCTGAGCATTTACAATTAATGCTAAGTCTCTGCGTGGTTCTTTAGTGACTGGCAGCACAGAACTGATGAGTGGTCCAGATAGAAAACTCTGCCTACTGCCGCTTACGGAAGTGGGGGTGAAGTGCTATTTACAGCAGCATGGTTACCTTATCAGTGACTACACCCCTGGAGAAAGTCTCGACACTTTGGACTTTTGGATGAGTGTCTTGGTCTTACAGTGAGCTTTTGCTCCAGATAAAACATGTACTTTTCATCATAAGCCAGGTGAGAATAAGCAGAACACAGTTTTCGCCTGATTGTGTCCAATCCTCTGTCAACGAGAAGGAAAATGCATTAAATGTTTCCTGCTACATACTAAAAAATAAAAACCCATACTGCCTCCTGGCCTTGGCAGTCAACACTCTATATGAGCTTTCACCATTTTGTAACTTAGTGAAGGACTGCATTCGAATTAGTTGATACAAACTAAGAATCAAGAGACAAAAGCAAAGCGCTAGTAAAAAAAAAAAATTTTAAAAACTACACTCAGGAGAGGGGGTGCTGGCCACACCTCAGTCTTGAAAGCATAGCACAAGTTAGGTCAGTAATGCTCACCCTGTAACAGGTGGGAATCCAAATCATCCCACATATGGGAGGGGCACACATTTCATGGCACTCTTTTTTTCTGGTGATCTGTAAGTCCATAGAAAAAGTAAAAAACCCATCACCTTCTTAAGGACAGATACACTTTGTTTTAGTGGCAAGTAAGTGCTGGACTCAGAAACCTATCACCTTCCTAAGGACAGATGCACTCTTTGGTTTTAGTGGCAAGTAAATGCTAGACTCGGTGTCCCTCAGCCTCCTGCTGCCACTACATCCAATGAGAAAGAGAGCTGGTTATCACATAGGCTATAATTATAGAGAATTCAACCCAAGATACTAGTATAGAACTCTAGTTGAGAGTTGTCTCTGACCTCCGCTTAGGACATGTGTATACTTGCATGCACACATATACTCAGACACATCTAAAACAAATAAATTCTGTTTGTATAAATATCAACACAATACCTTAAAAAAAAACTTCCAGAAAAATAAGACCTCAATTACAAGGTTTTTTTTTACCTCTGTGGTTTATTTCACATTAGTGAACCTTGTTGGGCCATATGACATCCTTGCCTCCCATTAATAAGTTATAAGATGGTTATAAAATATTATCTTAGCACCATTCAAAGTTTAGATGACACATTTTCTTTGGAAAACTCAACATTTCTATAAATAGACTGCCTCGGTTCATCTTCACTATAGTTTGCTAAGTTAGAAAAGACATAACGCGTTAATGTTACTGTACTATGAAGAAAGAAAGGGGAGTCTAAAACTTCAATCAGCCTCTATGCACAGAACGGAACCAAACCTAAATTGGAGGTGAGAAATTTGAGGTAAGAAAGTCACAGAAGTAGAGTCCTCTGTCACATACTGAGTACAGGAGTCTACTAACCACCCATGAGTACCCACTAACTGCCCTTATATCTCTGTGTGCTCTCAGTCCTCCAAGCCAGCATGTCTGACTAAAACAATGGAGATTCTTGACCCATGCTAGGACCAATTAAATCTTTGCTCTGACCTACTAGTCATCCTGGGTAATGGGGTTGCACCACAGTTTGTGTGGTTGCCCCCAAATCTCTGCCTCACTAGCCGGAAGGGATAAAGGAGGGATAAGATGGTTCCTAAGGCTCTATGAGTAAACCAAGCATTATCTGAATCACTGCATGTCTTTCCTTTCACATCTCAAACTGTACTATACGTTAAATTAAGCAAGTAAGCTAACAATACACCCAAAAAGCTTTTCCGGCCAAATCTAAGAGGCATCCGTCCAGACAGATTTCCCCTGCCTTCACTGTGGGTTTTCCAACCCAGGCTTCAGAAAGAATGCAGATGTGCAACCCTTTGCTTCCAGCCTGCAAGTCCTTCCGACAAAAGAAATCTTTTGCCTGAAGCATTTTTCTCCTGTCCTTATAAATCAAATAAGAACAAATAACAATTTCTGCTAAGTCGTATGCCCTGGCTTCATCCTTCAATTGGCCTAAAATACAAAGATTACCCTTCTGTGTTCTTTCCCTTACCTCGTCTTCTTGGAGAGGGCACAGAGGAAGCTAGAGAAAAGGGAAAGAAAAAGAAATCAAACAACTGTCTAAACAAATCAATCTCATGGTTCCAGGGCTTTTGACCTGCAGCAATGTCAGGCAGTCTCAGCCTTCTTTTTTCTCTTTCCGTCTTTGAATCAACATAACCTATGATTCTGATCACTCCAGTATGTCAGTGCCTGCTGAGGGCACATTTCATTGTTCATAAAGCCCCAGATGATAATGAAAAATAAGCAAGAAAACAATAAATTCATCAAAGTTGTGAGGATATTTGAGGGGGGAAAAAAGGAATTTCCTGCAGTAACTGTCCCCGACCTGGCTCTCTAATCGAGTGAAATTTCATCACTTTATCTAATATCATGCTTCATGCTTCAGGCTCCCAGCAATCCCATTTCAGTGAAGTCTAATGGGCAGCTGGTACAGTCGGCAGCAGCGCCTGGCAGTCTCTGCTGACACACTGTGCGACCAGCAGCCGGGTGGGGACTCCAGCCCCTTCACGGAGAAAGGCTCCTGCCTCTTCACTGCGCTCAGCTGCCCACCCCGGAGTCGCCACAGCTTACAAAACCCAGGGTCTTTGTGGCAAGGCCGTGGCTGATTTGGGTGGCTGTGCATATGTGAGTCTGGGTGACAGGTTGGGAAAGCCTGTTACGGTGTCTGCGATCTGAATCTAGCCGGTGTAATGGAGAGTGTCATTCGAACTGCTTTGCAGGCGGCTCTTCTCAGAACCCCTGATTCAATTGGATATTCTGAGGTTAACTCACTGTATTGGGCCTGAAAATAGGAATGCACACCAAAAGCTTTTATACTTACTCAGTTCAGTAAGCATGGCAAACTCATCAGTGGCTATTTGTACAGTGTAGGCATGGTGGGATTTGCTTTGATGTACTGATTGATGCTTGCTAGTCCTCCTCCCAGTCTTACTTTGGAATTGAAATGCATCTTAAAAATGTTTGCTTTTGACATAATCGCTGAGGAAATTGTAATAAATGAAGCAACACACATGGGAAAGGGCGATGCCACAGCCTTTGACTCTAAATTTCCAATATAGACAAACTTCAAATTTTTCTAACAATATAAAGGGGGCTAAGGAGATGTGGTCACCGTGTGAAATATGAAACCCTAGACTGAATTTAGCACTAGAAACTGAAAGGGGCAACCCAGCCCAGCTCCAGGATAACCCACACAACAGGAGCTGGGGGGTGGGGAAAAGACTCGTATGGATGTTGTTTCTTGAATTTAATAACTTGCTGTACTTATGTAAGAAAATGTGTTTTCTTAAACAGTTCACAGCAAATTAAAGGTATTAATGACTATAGGGGCATGGTGCATACAAATTACTCCCAAAAGCTTCGGGAAAAATTTAATTAGAGAAAGGGGAAATGATAAAGACTATGTGGCTAGACGTTAAAAGCCAGTGAACCAGCCAAGCAATGCGAAATAATTCTTGTCCAGAGGCAGCAAATAAATTCTGCCCACGGCAGGTTCAGCTGCCATCCCCACAGCCCACTTGAGAAGAAGTGAACTCACTCTGAATATTCCTATCTGTTCGTGAACCTTGGAGCCAGTTGTGGCCTTCACCTGCCTCTGTTCATGATGAGCAAAAATCTGTTAAGACTCAGTCACTCAAAATAAGACTGATGAAAGGGACCAAATAGAAAGGCTATGTAGTTCTCTTACCCAGCCTTGTGACATTTCCAGAAGTTTGACATTACTTCAGAACAAAAACATTCCTAAATTTACTGTAGGCAATGAATAACAGTAGATGGGAACTGGTGGGAGACGAATGCATGCTATATGCATATACTAAAGAGAAACCTGCTTTCTAGGAGAGAGTATGATAGCCTGGGTCCCAGCAATGATGACCTGAGCAAGTCACCATTAGTCTGATTCTGCTGTGGCTTTCATCACAGTGAAGTCCATGATCTCTGGCCTCATCAGCACTCAGAGATGTCTGCCTAGATCCCCATGCTATGCCCAGCTTCACCTTTGTTCTTCAAAGTTGGAGTGCGGCAGATTTACACCCCAAAGAGACCACATTTAATCTCCAGTGGAGTGAGCTATTTCTCTCTGGTTTGAGGGGAACCATCACACTGGATCAGATCTAGTGATTCCCAAGGCAAGGGGGCTTGTTTTCTCGTGAGATACTAGTGGTTTCAGTTAGAGAGGGACATTTAGAGGAGGGAATAACGGAGCGGAAACATCTGTCCTTCTATTGAAAGCAAGTGTTTCCATCGCCGGGCCAACAAGGCATGATCTATCCCTTAAATACCAGTCTACAAGACAAACATTTTCCATTTTAAACACAGACATTAAGTGTAATGCAACTCATGCCATCCCTTTGATGTCCTGCTTGGCTTTCTCTGGAAAGTGATTGGCACCAGGAGTACCATAATGACAGCCATGCTTTTCATAGCCTTCTGTTGAGGCTGTAAGAGGTGTCGTGCACTCTAGATGTGTTGTCTCATTGTCTCCTTTAATCTTCCCAATTCTGTGATATTGTAAACTCCATGCTTCAGCTCCATAGACTAAGGTTCAAGGTGTTAAGCAACTTGTCCAAAAGTACCTAGGGCCAAGCAATGGCAGAGGTTTCCTTTCAGGTTCAGCAGGAAAAAAAATCCATAATACCGAACCCTCTCCTTAAACAGTCTCTAGAGCTGATAAAGAAAAGCTTAGAAGCTGCTTTATTAAAAGTTTATTAAGAGAAACATCAGAGAGTAAATGTTCACAGCATGGCACCCTCCGTGTTGTAGCCGTGTGTCATCTCTGCCAGGGCCTTGTCCTGACAGTGTAGTAACGGGTTTAAATAAAGATGGAGACTATTTAGAGCAAAAGATGCAAAGTGGAGTTATTTACATAGATTTTTTTTCCAAAGCTACTAAGAAAAGTGGAGAAAGAAGGAACTACTCAGTTTTCCATTTTAGAGATTTTAAAAAAAAACTCTACTTGGCAAGAACCAGGCTTTCTAAGACTATAAAACAAAACTTGACTGCCAAATTACCATAAATTTCAAAATGGAAGCTTCAAGTGCTGTTTTAGCAATAGTAATAACTATGCTGATATTTTCTCCTACAAAGAAAAGTAATTTCATAAAGAAAAATAACTGATTTATATTGATCTTTGCTATGCAAATTGTAGTTCCGATGTTTGGGTCTAATGTTTTAAATTACTTGATCATATTAGAAACATTAAGTCTGTCCACCATGTCCTATGATTTCCAATTTATATTAAACACCAGAAAATATTAAGAGTCCGTAATGAGGATTTGGAAAGGTCTGAAACTTTAGTCAAATAACCTTGGATTCTACCTTGTCACCTGCCTGGTAGTTTTTTTTTTCCTTTTTCTTTTTTTGGTATTTATTGAATTCATTTAAGTTCTATTGACTGTTCATTAAAATTTGCCCTCCAGAAGCTTAGAAGTAAAAGGTAAAATACATGTGAACAGGTAACATTCAAAGAAGAGAAATGAATATTTTATCTCAAATATATGTATGAATATATGTATATTCAAAAATATAATAAACTAAAGTTTCTATCCTATTAGACACTGTTTCTCACTCTATATAACTCTGCCATTCTTGTCCACGTTCAGACCTATCTCCTTGACCTCAGAAGTAAATAAGTTAATGGCTTAAACTGTCCAACAAGAGAATCCAAACTACACTGAAGTAACAAGAGACGTACAGAAGACACATGCCCAACACACAGATAACCAAGTCCTATGCTGGGTTGATATACCTGCTGAGAACGAGAATTCCATTCTGAGATCTGAGATTGATAGCTAAAAGGCAGAGTACAGTGGCACATACCTTTAATACCAGTACTTAGGAGGCAGAGCCAGGCAACTATATGAGTTTGAGGCCAGCCTGGTCTTCTTAGCGAGTTCCAGGACAGTCCTCTTCCTGAAAAAATAAACAAAAAATAATAGAAAAAATTAGGAAGTAAAGGTACTACGACAATCCAGCACTCCTGAGAACTACTTTCCTACCACATCCAAATGTCGGGTTTTCTAAGACTGAACTCAACATGGAGACTTTAGATCTAAAAACTATTAGGAGAGACAGACCCCTGAAAACATTGGCCTGCCACTACATTCAGGCAGCTCAACTCATAATTTTCAATTACTGCTTTGCTTCACTCCAGTTTGCTCCTTTCACTGAAAATAAAACTGCCTCTCTAGTAACAAATGAGTTTGTATGAGAGCTCTCCATCTCTGAAGTTTTGACTTTCTCCACATGCTGTTTATTAGAGAGCGAGTCCCTGTGTCTGCAGAGTACACACCTCTCAGGTGAGTGGACATTCAAAGAGAGGTTTTCCAAAATGGCAGAAGAGAAAAAAGGATTGGGATGGGGAACATTCATGAGCAAAGCAGAAGCCTTTGATACATTCTCAGAAGTCACTGATAGGAACACACAATCCACATAAAAGAGAGATAAAGGAGAAAATGGTCACGAGGCAAGGAAGGGACATGATCAAAGAGTGTTTATGAGGTAGTCAAAGATGGTTATGTAAGAAATAAAAGCACCAAAGGCTCTTGGAGAAAAAAAATCGCACATTTTATGCTTTCTTCAAAAACAGTCCTGTAATGGGAATAAAAAAGGAATTAGGAAAGATGAGAACAGAAGGCTGCTTGGGACCTGGTGACAGACCAGGTGGAAAGGGTTTGGGATATAATGAGAGGGCCTAGAAGGAGAGGTTCAAAATGATATTTTATAAGCAAAATAAGATGGTCAGATGATTGAGGTTAAGCCTTTTAGAATGGTAATATCTTTCAGTGCTCGCTCTTATAAGGGAATCGTAATCTGGTAAAGTTTCGTAGAAACAGTTTTCGATGCCTTCAAAACACAAGCTTGCAGAGTGGAACTAACCTTTGAGAAATGCTTAGAAATGATCCAAACAAGCAGATGCACTAGGCTCACTCTAGTATCAGGAAGTGAAGGAATCTTAGTTCTAAGTTTTGACTTTGTAACACATTTTAAACTGCAGACAAATGAGCTGGCACAACGGTAGAGTGAGCTGAAAGATGAATGTTAAATGATGCTTCCTCTGGGCCTGCGTGTGGTTGGGCTAATCTCAGGACAGCCACCAAATGTCAGTGCAGGCTACCTTCACCTCTCTCTCTCCTTCTCTCTCCTTCTCCCTCTCCCTCTAGACGCCCCTTGTACACTGCACTACAATTAATTTGTATCTAGATTTAGAAAAATAATTCTTTTTATAGTGCAAATAGTAGAAAAAACAAAGGAAGCATTAGAAAATCTTTCCCTGGTTTTAGGAGGCAGCAAGATTTTACATTTTAATATTTACCGAGTGGTTACCATATGGCAGGTACAACATTAATCCTAATTTTCCTCCCAACCCAGGCCCTCTGAAGATACATTGCTCAGAATCTTGGAGAGTGTGGGGGGGGGGTTGTCTCTAATTTAGTGCTTAATAAGTTTCTCTTCTTGGTATATTATATTTCTAATAATAATACAAAATTAAAGCTGATTTTCTTTCTCGGATTGATGATGTTACCCTTTTGATTCCAATAGGGAGCACAGAGGCCTTCCAGAAACTTCCATAATCATTTTCCTCGGCAGTATAAATGATGATTTTTCCACTTGTAACCTCTCTGAGGAGGTATTGGCACATTTTATCTGCCAAGTGCATATCAACTATTGGTTACTCTCACTTAGTAAACCAGAGCATGCAATAATGTGGGCTTGTGTTAGAAAAGAGAAGGCAAGTGGTTCCTGCAGCATGAAGGTCTTCAAAGATGACAAGAGAGATGCTTGTTGGTGGCCACAAAGCAAGTATAACTATGATGACCCCCTCTCCAGGGGTACCTGTATGTTTTTTAACTGAACTCAAATTCAATAGCATCAGAAAAAAATCAGAATAAACCAGATGTGGTCAAGTATGCCTCTAATCCCAGCACCCTGGAAATGGAGACTGAGGAAGGCAGATCTCTGTGAGTTCAAGCCCAACTTGGTCTACATAGTGAATTTCAGGGCAGCCAGAGCTACATAGAGAGAGCCTGTCTCAAAACAAAGAAACAAAAATCAGAATGGCATCTCCCCAAGTAAATGTCATATATTAATATTGTTGCCATAAATAATACTACCACATTCAGAAATCGAGGATCTTAAACTATATTTAAGATCTTCTTCATCTTCAAAATGCAAATGGGAAGAAGTGAATTCCTGTGACCATCCCTGATCCTACCATACACACATACGGAAAAAGGAAGAAGGTTGAAGAGTGTAGGGGTAGCATCTCTGGACCTATGTTCAAATCCTTGGCCCAAGGATTGGAGCTAGAAATCTGGGATGCAAGAAAAGAAAAAAATCATTTTATAACTTAAAGATGGAATGTATAGTCCAAAGTGGAAAGGTCCCTTGAAAGCAATGGTTTTCACCATCTCTAGTGCTTTAACCTTTTAAAGAAGTTCCCTGTGTTGTGAAATTATTTTTTGTTGCTACTTCATAAATGTAATTTTGTTACTGTTTGACTTGTAATATAAATACTTGTGTTTCCCAATGGTTCCAGGTAAACCCTGATGACCCCCATGGGGTAGCAGCTCGCATGTTGAAAACCACTGCCTTAAACACTGAATAATGAAAACAAGACCTTCTTTAAAAAGGGCCACAGAGGAAAGACAGAGCCCAGGAAAAGGCATTTATTCTGGCTATCTCCTCCATCTTACTCAGACTTTTTGGCCAATTAATTCCTAATAATAAATTCAATTAAACATTCATGAATCAGATCTTAAAAATGAGGGTGCTCCTATAATTTCCTTCTTAGACTTAACAACCAAGGATTCATTACAAGAGAATGGAAAAGAGTAATCTGTTTGTTTATTAGGGTTTCTCTTTCATTAGCAGAAGAAGCTGAGTGGATGGATGTTTTCCACATTCCCTTAACCTTGGAGACTCGGTGTTTTGTTCACTTTTCTAGTGTAAGTTTTAAATGGCAAAAACATTCCAGGTTTCATTTGCAGTCTGAAGGAGTAATTCAATGATAACAGTGACATTTGAAATATCTGTGGCTTTGCACAACATTTCCTCTGAGAATTATAAATAAGCCAAAAACATTGAATAATGCAAAGAGGACCTTCCTTAAGGGCCACAGAGGAAAGCCAGGCCCCAAGAAAAGCCGTTTATTCTGGCTATGGCTCCTCATTCCTATTCCTCGAACTTTTTTATTTTGCCAATGAATTCACTAATAATAAACTCAATTAAACATCTATAAATCAGCTTCGAGATCTCAATTTCTGAGCTAATGTTCAGTTGAGCCATGTAAAATTCAAGGTTGTTTCTTTTTCTAGAGAAAGTTAGATTTGATTAGGTTCCAGTGCACACACACAAACACATACACACACAAACACACACACACAATTCAAAATGGCATGTACATTTTTTGTGTGTCTTTTGCCCACCAGCACTTCAGCATGGGAGCTGGGGGTGCCAGGAAACATTGTACTTGGAAGGAATTTTTATCCGAATTACACACAACCACTCATGTTTTGTGTTAGTGAATGTTGAGGGCACACACACAGTATTAGTTGAGACCCCAAACTGTACATTTTTTTTAAAAGAAAATTAGTCAGGCCATTAACCAAAATATCAAAATACTTTAGAAGAGACATAATAAAAATATGAATCATACATTGTCTCCCTTACTTCTAGCTACATCAAGTAAACAAAGAGGGAAGAAAGGAAATTTCTCCCAAGCTCCTAAGCCAACATAAAGTAGAAAACTTCAGAAATCAAATTTTAAAAAAAATGATCTCCATTTTAAAAATGATACGAGATTTCAAATTAAAGTCTTAACTAGGAGCATTCTGGAAACTCGGTGTGTGTGCTTTAGGACGAGCAGAATAACAGCAAAACGGTGGGCACACAGCGCAGCATGGCAACAGAAATCATGTGCTTTTCTGGAAGAGAAAATGGTTCAAGGTTTTCCCTCCATCTGGAGAGCGTGGCTTCTCCAGAGAGAGGGACATTACAGGGCACGGAAGCAAGAAGGAGGCATGTAGAGAGTGCTGGGGTCAGGTTCTCGTTCCTGGCTGCCTTCGGGGAGGTCGGATTGAGGTCAGAGGGGACACATTCTTCCTGGCTCAAATGGGAAAGTTCTCTGGCCAAACCCAGCCAACAGCCAGAGTGTGCCCAGCAGATACCGCCAGTGCATCCTCACTGTATTGCTTCGTGATGCTTTTTTACCATTTTTTCCACGGCATGGAGAAAAATCACGGAAAGCCCTGTAAAAGCCTCCCTTTTGCTGGTCCTTGCCGTTGTGGGAAGCAGACGAATGAGACAGCGGAGGTGGATTCCACACTGGAGGACTACTAAATCACTAAACTCCTTCGCCACTCCACATTTCCTGATACCCAAAAATAAGTAAAAGGAGAAGGCAGTGGGGGCCCTCTGGGGAGCTCATCCTCTGTTCCCTAACTTCCTCTGGTATGGCGCACACCTCGCAGTGGCCAGAAACACAGTCTTGCTCTGCGCTTGTCTGACTATACACACGACGGAAAAGCCCCGAGAAGCTGTAGCTACCTCTCCGGATGGCATGATTACAGGTATCACTTCCATGAGAATGAAGGGCTTCTTTTTCCCACTGTGTTGTGTAAGACAGTATAGGCACAGCCACTGTACTCTGCCAGTCTTCAGCTTCCCCTACCTGAGAACGTTTAATCAAGGACAGGGGCTTTAGTAAAGAGAGTTGTATCCGTTTGGCTTGGAAACAAAGTTTGACAAAGTGACCATCTGTTTTCCCTTTCTCACTCAGTTACAAAAAAAGAATTGCATTTAAACCAACCAAATTGCCCTGGGACGGGTTAGGATTAGGACATCCTGATTTCCTCTACACAGACTTAACATTTGTTCTCGTGGCCACCTGCAATGGCCGTGGGATAGCAGCTATGAAGACATGTGCCCCATTACTCAGTGGGAAACATGGATAAGTTTCCCAGCCTTTCCTTAATACCACGGTTCTCAACCTGTGGATCCTGACCCCTTTGGGGAATGAATGACCTTTTCATATGGGTTGAATAACAGATATCCTGCACTTCAGCTATTTACATTATGATTCATAGCAGTAGCAAAATTACAGTTATGAAGTCGCAATGAAAATAATTTTATGGTTGGGAGGCCATCAAAATGGGAAGAACTGTATTAAAGGATCTCAGCATTGAGAAGGTTGAGAACCTGGTTTAACACCTCATCCCTGAAAGGGGCAATTCCTCAAATGCTAACACCTCACTTAAGCTGCTTCTGTGGAAACACCTCCACACGGGTCAGTTTCCAGCAGAAGAATTTGTTTATTTTTAAAATTAGACACACTTGAATGCAAACCTAGAGAAATGGATCCTTGAAGTGAAAAAGTAAGCACAAAACCCCAGAAGCTAGAAGATTAGATCCAAATCCCATGTAAGTCTTCACAGGTAAGGGGCAGGGCTCATATAAGCTCATACAAGATCTCCCAGTCCCAATCTTTCCCTCTGTAAATAGGGAGAGTTATATGGATTCCCTTTTCCACATAAACTGACAGGGAAAGGTTCATAAGATAAAACACACAATTAATAGCAAAACACATTTTATACATGTAAAGAATTAGTAAGTTTACCAACAAAATAAGGTCTCAGAAAACTATCAAGGGGACATTTATGCCAGAGTAAATACACTTCACATGCCTAATTAATAGTAAATCATTTAAGATGAAATAAAACCAAATTTTTGTTTTTTCACTGAAGTACACAATAGGCCCAAGCGGCTAGGGACCACCAGGTAGACAGCACAGTGTTCCCATGACAGATGGTTTGACCAAACATGTAGCAAAGTTGAACTTGATGAAACTAGCAGTGTGGGAGTGAAGGGATGATGTGGGAGTGTCATATATCAATCTGTTGATTTCATTGGCTAAGCAATAAAGGAACTGCCTCGGCCCATTTCATTGGTTAGAAGATAGGTGGGAGGAGTAGACAGAACAGAATGCCAGGAGAAAGAGGAAGTGAGGTCAGACTCGACAGCTCTCCTCTCTGGAGCAGATGCCTTCAGCAGAGACGCCATGCTACCTGCTCCAGGGAAGACGCACGCTATGAAGCTCCGACCCAGGATGGACTTAGGCTAGAATCTTCCCGGTAAGCGCACCTAGGGGCGCTACACAGATGATTAGAAATGGGCCAAAGCAATGTTTAAAAGAATACAGTATCTGTGTAATTATTTCGGGGCATAGGCTAGCCGAGCCAGGCGGCTGGGGTTTTGGGGACCCAGCCCCGCCGCTCATATTACTACAAAGGGAACCTGCACTTTCCAATTCACGATTGACTTAATTTCCCTAAGACTCTGTTTCTTCATCAGTGAGTGAGGCGGTGGTGACTACGAAGACCAAGGTGGATGAGGAAAGGAGGCTCCTAGCACGCCAATCACCCAGGGGATGCTATTTATTACACTATTCCATCGTCTGGGATGAGAACTCTTCACATTTTAACATATCTCAGGTTCGTGTGTAATTTCTAATCGGTGCCAAGAGAAACTTGGCAGTGGAGGAAGTTGTGACAGGAAGTCAGTGCAGGCACATGGCCCATGTGCCATTCAGACTGTGTGTAGAAGGTTAGAAGCTGCGTGAGTCTCACCTAAGCAGAGACACCCACCTTGCCAGCAAGGAATGACTTTGAACCTCATTTGAAATGGAGACCGTAACTGTCATCGGAAATGACTCTGAGGAGGCTATATTAAAAATAAACTGAAAAACAAATGGTCATTGTCTTTGTAGAATACTGTCATGCTCTATCTACATGTGTAAGACTTTAAGACAATCCTGAAGCCATTTTTGACAATTCTGAATTCTCTCAGCCTCTGTGCCATAGTGCTTCCCCTCCTCCCCTGGGAACCAAGGACCTAACAGCTACACGCGCACGTACTCAGTTCCTGAACAATTACCCATATACGTATGCTTTGGTTCCGTCCCTGGGAAACGGAGTCAAAATGACCTCTTACCTCATCTCATCTGGCAACAGCTCTCCAGTCAATTATTGGTAATAGCCCTTTCAAATAAGTCAATCAGAATAGTCAAAGAACAACCCCTCTTGCCTCTGTGGCCCCTTTAAAAGTAGACTGTACCCGCTATTCGAGGTCCCTCGGCTTCCCGAATGCTGGGGGACCCTGTCATGACAGAATAAAATCCTCATGCTTTTGCATCGGCTGTGGTGTATGAGATGGTCTCTGGGGGCGACTCCTTCTCGGTGTTTGGACGCTAGAGTCCAACACATGATGTAGCTAAAAGTAGCAGAAATGGCTAAATCTCTTAGAAGGGTCATGTGCTCCTCAAAACTGATAAGGCTTGGTGATAAGTATGATTTTACTCTTTTTGATGATTAACTGACACAATAATCACACGTATTTATGGAGATGAGAAAGACCTTTCGGTACATGTGAATAATGTGTAATGATCAACTCAGGTAACTGACACACCCGTGAAATGTTTATCATTTCTTCTCATGGGGAACATTCACAGTCCTCTCTAATCGCTCTTTGATAGTATGAAGTAGCTAGTACAGTCACCTTACTGTGCCTTAAGACCTTTAGAGTTTCTCCTGTATGTCAGTTTGTTCTTGAGTCTCAGGTGGCTTT
The DNA here is from genome assembly GCF_037038515.1 of Microtus pennsylvanicus. Taxonomy (NCBI): domain Eukaryota; kingdom Metazoa; phylum Chordata; class Mammalia; order Rodentia; family Cricetidae; genus Microtus; species Microtus pennsylvanicus. The sequence goes on from NC_134583.1 coordinate 95,752,726, forward strand.
CACTGCTCTATCCCATCACCAATCCATCAGAAACCCCCAGCTGACTTCTCTTTTTGTAATGGAAATAACTTTTTCATACAGTGTATTCTGATCATAGTTTCCTTTCCCTCATCTCCTCCCAAATCCTCTCCACCCACCCAATGCCACACTTCATGTTTCAGTTAGGTTTCTATTGCTGCAATAAACACCCTGATCGAAAAGCAAGTTGGGAAGGAAAGGGTTTATTCAGCTTACACTTCACCTAAAGAAAGCCAGGACAGGAACTCAAGCAGGACAGTTGTCTGGAGACAGGAGCTGATGCAGAGACCCGGGAGGAAGGCTGATTACTGGCTCGCTTCTCCTGGCTTGCTTAGTCTGCTTTCTTAAAGAACCCAAGACCACCAGCACAGAGATGGCATCACCCACAGGGGGATGGGCCCTTCCACATTGATCAGTTAGATCTCATGGAGCCATTTCCTCAACAGAGTCTCCTTCCTCTCTGATGACTCTAAATTAGCCAGTACACCTTCTCTCTCTCTCTCTCTCTCTCTCTCTCTCTCTCTCTCTCTCTCTCTCTCTTTAGGGGAAAAAGGGGCAAAATAGCATTAATAAAAAGAAGGGAAGAGAAACAGAATTTATAACACACAATAAAAAAGGAAAAGCACAAAAAGTCAAATACATGCAGACACACAAATACAAAACCATATAAACACAAAATCAGACATCATAATATGTAAGAAAAAGGCTAATAAGGTAAGAATATGCAAAAAATCAAAAATAACATTTATTTCATTGTGTCAACTGTGGGGCATGAGGCTCACCCTTAAGTGAGGTTTGTATATTCATTGAGGCTCTATTGAAGAAAACCAATTTTTCTTTGTGAATGTTTGACACTTGGTGATAGCCCCTGGGTGAAAGCAGGGGCTCAGATCCACCTCCCTTCCCCGTGCTGGGACTCCCTCTGACTTGGACCTGTTAAGGCCCAGTGCATGGTGCCATAGTCTATGTGAGTCTGGGCATCAGTTCTCTGATGGTATCCATTGTCTTCCAACCTCTCTGGCTCTTAATCTTTCTGCTTCTCTTGCAGAGAAGGGGTTTAATGAAGACATCCCATTCAGAACAAGTGTTCCAAGGCCTCTCTCACTCTCAGCACATTGCCCATTTGTGGGTCTCTGTTAGTTCCTATATGCTGCCGGAGAAAACTTCTCTGATAGTGGATGAGTGAGACAATGATCGATGGCTACAGCAAATGGTGTGAGGGGTCATTTTATTGCTATGTTCCTTTGGCAGAATGATAGTATTTCATCTATCCAGTTTTAGTTTCTTGGCCACCTGTGCAGTGTCAGGAGCGGTTTCAGTCTCATGGAATGGGCCTGAAATTCAATCAGACAGTAGTTAGTCACTTGCACAACTTTTGTGCTACTATTACATCATTGTATCTTGTAGGAAAGTCACCATTGTAGATTGAAGCATTTGTAGCTAGGTTACTGTTGCTACTATTACATCATTGTATCTTGTAGGAAAGTCACCATTGTAGATTGAAGCATTTGTAGCTAGGTTACTGTTTACCTTTCTCCTCTGACAGGATGCAAAGTATCTGACCATACCATGACCACTACTCATTAAGGATGAAGGTTCTAGGTTGGCACCAAAATGACCTCTCTGTGTTCAGTGAGGTACGTGTTATTTCCCAGGTGACTCTTAAGAACTGTTCAAGTCCATCAATAGGTAATTCAATTAAGAGAGGTGGGCAGTCCTTGGGCTTCCCACAGGTCAGGGAACCCTGATTGCTCTTCGAGCAGATGAGGGAGGGGGACTTGATCGGGGGAGGGGGAGGGAAATGGGAAGCGGTTGCGGGGAGGAGGCAGAAATCCTTAATAAATAAATAAATTAAAAAAAAAGAAAGGGAAAAATTAAGTGAAGTTTTTAAAACTAGAACAACTGATTATAAGGCTGAAATACTGTATAAGCTCTGCAGTATGTTCTTCTACTCCTTATGCAATGAAGAGAAGCCAATAATTAAACAGGTTTGCAGCGAAAGGCTCCATGATGCTACAGCGGGGTTCAAGTAGACCCAATACAACATCTGGATTTTAGATCCATAAAAGCCTGGGCTTAGTGAAACTGTTAACTGAAAGATATATAACTATCAGGGGGAAATGATAACTATGTAGTTGCATTGTTTTTCAGCAAAGTTTTTGCTCAATTCACAGTGTAGTTCAAATGTATGGGTCTAATATGAGGAAATGTAGGACTATCAACAAGATAGACTATATGTGAGAGAAGAAAGATGTGTCCTCCGGTCTCTTAACAGCACAGTAAGATGGAATTTCTTTATGTCCCCCACTTTCTTTGTTGTTTCTGCATTATTGTTATCAACATATTCCATTCAATCTGATAACTTAGTTGGAAAACACATGATTACTTTAACTGTCTCCAAGAAAAGACTAAATTAACCAAATGTGTTTATGTTTTTCATTTTGCCCTCACTGAAATTACTTGTTACAACTTATTTTTTATAGACTTCTGTGTGTTTTCAAAATTAAAACCCATTGGCAAAAACAGCCTGGCTTATGGTGCTACAAAACAAAATAAAACAAAACAAAAACCTTCACACAAAAGAATCCAAGGCCCTTTCCAAATTCATAAAAACATCATACCTGAATACTCCAGGAAACATTACCAAGGATTGACTTCAATAAGTCAGGATCAAGATAACCAGAGTCCAAGTGGACAGGGTGTTCTTATATAGGGGCAAGGCCAAGTCTGTCCACCCCAAAACTGCTAAAGGCCTCCAATTGCACAATCCTGTGAATATCCAAACTTCTCCCACACAAGCCACTCTGCCAATTGAATATTAGTTTTGAAATGTATAGTTCTTTTCTAAATGTGTGTTTTCTGTCTTTGAAAAATATTTCTGTTCATTGTAAAGAATTCGGGAAAAAACAAGATAAAGAAATTTACATGTAAGTGTACCAAAATCTCATCATTGCTAGTGATTTGATAAATTAACTCTTAGTCATTTTTTTCCATTCATTCTTTAAGCTAATATTGCACATTTCAATTTCGTTAAGCCTAGGAAACATTCTACCAAAAACAAACAAAAAAATCAGTGAAGTCACCTTTATATTCAAAGTCATTGATTTGTGTACCATTTTGTTGGGAAATTTTTATAGATAGATAGATAGATAGATAGATAGATAGATAGATAGATAGATAGATAGATAGATAGATAGACAAATGGAGATGAGAGACAGACAGACAAATTCAGAGGCAGAGAAAAGAGGGAGAGAATGCCAGTTTTAACAATGAAGGTTTCTTTTTTTTTTTTTTTTTTTGATTTTTCAAGACAGGGTTTCTCCGTAGCTTTTTGGTTCCTGTCCTGGAACTAGCTCTTGTAGACCAGGCTGGCCTCGAACTCACAGAGATGCTCCTGCCTCTGCCTCCCGAGTGCTGGAATGAAGGTTTCTTCAAAGGAAGTGATTGCCAATTAGTCAGGGTTGACACTAATACTTCTTTGATCTTTCCAGAAAACAACAGAAAATAGTTCTTCAACCATTTTGGTTTACTCTCTTGAATACTGAGGGGCTAGCTATAGTTAGCATAATGTTGACGAGCATGCTACGGGTATTGGTCCAATTATGAATAAATCACATTTCTACCTCATTCTCCTTCTATGTCTTTCTGTATAAGCAACCATTTTTGTTCTTTTTTAACTTTAATTGATTTTTAAATATTTTTTATATTTTATTTTATTTTTTTAAAAAAGAAAGCAAACTATCTTTTTTCATTTTACATACCAATCCCAGGTCCCACTCCCTCCCCTCCTCCCATTCCATCCACCTACCCCTCTATTCAACCCCCATCCACTCCTCAGACAGGGTAAGGCACATTTCTTTAGGGAAGGTCCAAGGCCCTCCCTACTATATCTAGGCTAAGCAAGGTATCCATCCAAAGAAAATGGGTTTCCAAAAAGTCAGTACAAGAAAAAGGTAGGGATAAATCCTGATGCTAATGCCAATGGCCCTGCCATCTACCCCAGCTGTACAACTGTCACCCATATTCAGGAGGTCTAATTTGGACCTATGCTGGTTCCACTCAATTTTTAAAAATATTTTTATATTCTCTTACATATATAGGATGTGTTATGATCCTATCTAGTCCTCCATTACCTTCTCTCAATTCTCTCCCACTCCTGATGATGCCTTTCTTCTTCCTACTTAACCCCTATCCTGCTATTATGTCTTTGTGTGTGTGTGCAAGTCTTGTGCACGTAGCTATAGTCCATGATTGCAATCACCACGTCATATACTCAAGACAGTATTTCATAACACTCCTCCACATTCTTTGACTATTACATTCCTTATCCCAGGAGCCAACCAGGAAGTATCATCCCTCATGGTTCCTACCGCACTTCCTTGGCTGTGAGTAAGTTTGTTCATCAGAGTCATGCATCGTAGAACAGCAAGCAGGGCTGCCTTTAAGCTCATGGCTGAGTTTATACCTGACATCTCTCAATGACAGACTGTGACCTGGAAGTATAAACCAAATAAACTTTTCCCTCTAAGTTGCTACTGGTTAGTGTTTTATCACAGCATTACAAATGAATCTCTCTAGAACGCATCCTTTTTTAAAAAAAATATTCCCTTGGCCTTGAAGGAGAGAACACAGATGTCCACAGTTGGTTTGAGCACTCAACAGCCACTTCTTTTCAGCACTTGGGATAGCTTAGAGTTTTTCTGTTCATCGTCATTCACTGCAATAAGAAACTTCTCTTAGGACTGAGAGTATCACCAGGTGATTATTTCTTTCAGTACAGAAGTGCAGCAAGCATTTGGGAAAAGCAAAATGACAAGCTGAATGCATGCAATAGCAGCAAGGCATATAACTCAACGAAGTGACAACAGAAATATCCAAGACTAGCAGGCACATACTAAGCAAGGGCAGTAGCATCACAGCTTCCCCCCTGAGAAATTCCTTACTGCCTTCGATGATAGAAGATGTCATTATTACAATTTGCAAAATACAATGTTATTTTTAAAAATGCCTGATTGTCAGCTCAGCAAGATAGCAAAGGCACATAATCCAATACTTAGAAGAGGCTGGGACAGAAAGAGGATCTAGAGTCTGCCTGACCTACAGTATGAGACCCTGCCTAAAAAGAAAAAGCAAAACAAAAGATGAGTGAGTTGGCTAAGGATATGACTCAATTGTGAAAGCGCCTGCTGTGGAAGCAGAAAGGGTTGAGTTTTTATCCCCAACACCCATAGAAATGCCAGGCTGTAATCCCAACCTGGGGTCAGGGTTCAGAGAGAATGAGAAGGTTCCTAAAGCCCATTGATCAGCCACGGTAGGGACCTTGATGAACTCTAGATTGAGTGACAGGTCTCATTCAAAAAACAAATACAAACAACTGAAGAGGAACTGGAAAGATAGCTCAGCAGTTTAGAACACACATTGGTCTTTCAGGGGATCTGAGTTTGGTTGCCAGTACCATCTGGTGGCCTGCAACTCCTGTAACTCGAGATGCAGGTTATACAGAGCCTTCTTCAGGACTCCATGGCCATCTGCACTCATGTGCACATATCCACACAGCAACACACATAGTAGAATTAATAACAATGATACATAATTTAACGATAAAAGAGGAAGACATTCGAAGTCATCGCATGGCCTATACATACACACCTAAAGTCAACCTGTGAGAAATGCAAAGGATGTGCTAAGTTCTTGCCAAAGGACCCAATCAGTGAGCTCCAGACTACAGGAAACTGGGTCAAACAAACCAGTTCCTTCACTTCAAAATGAATTTATAAAGGAGACGAGAAACCGCTGATTAAAAGTGACTTCAAAGACATTTTTGAAAGGTGTCAATCTTAATGCCTTGAGATATCCATGAGGCAACTTAAAATTTGGATAGTGATTAAAATTTTAAACATATTTGGGTCCTGACATTTCAGGTGTGCTGATGGCACTGCAGGGCTGGGGCTGCTGAAGTGTGGCTGTCTGTCAGGGAGGCATGTTAACAGTGTTTCACAGACATCATGGTGTGAAATGTGAGGCCTGCTTCAAAAGACTGTTGGAAAGAAGAAGTGAATCGGCGAATGGTTACTAGGTTTCTCTTTATAGAGGCCCCAGATAATTCTGCCTTTTGGTTTGCCGTCACTTCCTCTATGGTATGGGCAAGAATATGAGAGGGTGTTCTCCTTCTTCTTCTGAGGATTAGAATACAACAAGGACGTGGGGTATCACCTTTTGCACACTATGACATCCTCTTTTTTTCTCTTTCTTGGGACACTTTGAAGAAGCAAACCACCCCGAAGTGAGATTCTACACAGAACTGCCCCTATGAAAGAGATCAGAAGGAAGTCTGTGCTAATTCCTTATGAGAAACTGAAGGCTGCCCAGATCTACTGGTTCAACCTGTAGACCAGCAATTCCCAGCACTTTGAGACGAGTGTAACCTTGTGAGAAACCAATGCCACAGAATCTTAAGGAGCCCAATGCACTTGTTTGAGACCTGCTAAATGCAACAATTTTCCTCCCACAAATAACAAATATTTTATGGGACGAGATCGGTCACGGCTTCATGATTCTTGGAGTTGGGTGTCAAGTACGCAGCCGTTCATTTACTATTCTAGCCACTCACAGATATGTTTGAGACTCTCCCATGATAAAGACGTCTTTAAAAAGGATCAGTTAAATCTGTCAATAACAGTCTCTGGCTTTCCCTGCCCTCCTTCCTTTAATAAAAGCTTTGCCAGTTCCTGATAAATGGAGTTCGTTTCCACCTGTTTGCTGCTCAGATTTTCTAATGCTGGCCCGAAAGCTGCAGCGTTCTCTGAGTGTGCACCCAGTATAAATGAGGAATAGCCCAATACACAGACTTAAGAGGGAAACACTGAGGAGAAAGTCCTCATGTGTAACTTTCACTGTCATTTTGGAGAATGGCAGTGGAACAGACATGGCAAGAAGAGTCCTAATAGAGAAAGTGCACAAGAAAGGAGGGCAGCAAAGATGCTTTGGACTTGCACTAAGAAAACACAGACAAGTCAGAATTTGTCCATTCGTTTTCCAGACTGTAGATTCACTGAAGACTCTGTTTTCTTTCTGTTGTATTTAATACCCTTTACTATTGGCCATTTTGCATTTTTATAAACTTTTCCTGGCAGAGAAATAGGAAGCCTATAACACAAGAGTCAGCTGTTGCTCCCTGTCAACACGTGTGGAACATGTTAGAGATCACGGATGCAAATAGCAGAATCTAACCACTGTGTTAAAACAGAGCGAATAATGAGTGGGGCTTTGCATTGCTACTGAGCATGAAGCTCATCCATGCATCAGAGGTCCAAGTTTATAAGGTCACAGCTCGATAAAATTTAACAAGTATTTTAGAAGAGCTATAAAATGTTTTTTTTAATCAAACCCACATGTAATTTTCTTATCTTCTTTTGACAGGGATGATTTTAAATTAGCTATTTGCCACTTTGTTCTCATAAAAAATGATTATAAGATGTGACTCACAGGGGCTTAAGTTATGTAGAAATGCTAGAATCAAAAGTGCTGAGTGCCAGCTGTTGGGGACAAACAACAGCTCACCCCAGTCTTCTTTCTGTGTGGTCCAGTCTATCTTACGTAGGTAATTTACCACACAGGCTCTCGGTGGGGCTACCTGAGTATAAATTTGAGCTCTGTCACTAAATAAATGGACAAACTCTCAGAAAAACATTTTTTTATGCACCCAGCTATACCGTGTTCACCTACAAGTGAGTAGGATGATAGTGAAGTTAACTACTCCTTTTGTTAAGGATGAAAAGAAATACTGCACATAAGTGACTTAACACATAGCAAAGTTCCTTAGCAAATAAGCGCAATCCCTCTCCACCCATCACTGTTCTGATTACCAAATTACCTGAACCAATTCTCTTCGGGCACATGAATTTGAATTAAAGAATACAGGGAGATAAATCTCCCACTCTTTCCAGTTGATATTTTGATGTTAAAACTAAGGAAGAAGACTCAGACTATCTTCTTTAGGATCTCAGTGATCCCTTAGTTTCTCAACTAAGAACAATGGTCCTGAGGAAATGATTGGCATCTGGAAACGCACTGATTGTCATAATTAAGGAGATGTTATTCATATCTAATGGGTAAATATTAGAGAGCCTGCTAAGGCCCCCACAATTCACAAGACCTGTCTGGCAACAAAGTAATCCAGTAGGAGATTCAAGACTTGATGACAAAGAAACTGTGCTAGTTACAGGCAAGAATAGAATTCTTCCTTTAGCTGTCCTTTAACAGTTTGGGACAGCATCTATTTACCAAAAACCAAGTCTACTCTCAAGCTCTCTTTATGGAACTAAAGATTTCTTAATCAAAGTAAGCAAGACTTCAGAGGACTTCTCCAGGCCTCTGTCAACTAGAACACTTCACTCGGAGGAGAAGGGGGAAGAACCAGTGTGCACTGAGTAAAGAGATCTTCCGTCAGTTCTTTTGTACTGTGTGCCTTGGGAAATGTTCTATATTTCATAAACATGAAACCCCTTAATACAAAGGTGCTACAGTTTCTTATTCCCCATGCGTAGAGCAAGCTCATCTCTTCCCGCTGGACCCAGCTGCACTGGAAATCTAGAGTGAGTGAGAGAGGACCAGAACAAGACAGTTAAAATACCTTCAGTAGCTGTGCAATTCCAACAGGTCCTGCTTCCACGCCAGTCAAAATACTAGGAACTGTTTCTTTGACTATTTCTCTAGCAACAGCCGCAGCAGAACTCCTCCCCACCACACACACACCACTAACTACCATAAATTTCTCAACCCCTATTATTTGAAGAGCTTGAAACCGGAAGCCCTGTTTTTCCACACTGAAAATATTTGAATGGGCTGTTTGACAGGCTCTCAGAAGCGCATCCATCCAACAGCAACAAACCCTGTGCAAACACATCAACTGATGCAGAAATCCTCTGCACTAGAGGATGGGGGAGACCTCCACGCTGACACTGTAGGCGAGCCAAGTTTTCATGTACTTGGATGGCTGACCTCCAACTTCTGACATATTCATTATATTCCAGCATGTCGGCTGCAGATTGTATTGAAGCGATGACAGCTACAAGACAGCCAACGAGGAATGTGGCCATTCTGGCAACAGGTGGCCTTTCAGTTCTACTGGGAAAGTTAACCTAGTTTATCATCAAAGTATACTGTGCTCCAAGAGTGTCAGTCTTGAGAGCTCCAGTGACAGATCAAATAGAGAAAGCACTCTTCCATGGAAGCTGACATTTTGGGGGAGACTAACACTTTCATAGCACTCTATTGTTTACACTTGATTCAGATCTGTTAAGTTGCTCCATTCTTTCAAGGATTACATTTCAGCCTCCAAATTATGGTTCATGTCCTTTGTCAAATGCCAATGGAGGCAACCACAATCTCACGTTCCACAATCAAGTACGTCTACTGTGAGAGAATTTTCAGGGTTCGTAATTTGTCAGCAGAAAAACGTTCTAAGGAAAAGGCCGGCAAAAAAATTGTGTTTGTATCCACGTAGACTGACTAACATTCTTTGATGACTCTTTAATCACACAAGTTCAAACTGGCTCTGCTTAAACACATTCAAAATGTGATCCTTAAAAGTAATTAAAGAAATTTGAACCCTGTCAGGGCTCACAATGGGGAGCACTGACTTCCGGAAGGTGATGACTTCTTGCCCACTTTAACCTTAGATGATGCCAAGACATCCTTCTTCAGTTTTTTTTTTTTTTACATTCCCCGAAGTCTGGGATCCACAAGTGCTGGGTGGCAATGTTTACTCACTCATCTCATTGTGTGGCTGCCTTCCAAACAGACGGATTATGTTTTGCTGTACTTTGGACTTTATTTAAAGATCTCTTAATACTTCTAAAATATAGGAAGGCAATTAAAACACCCATTTGCCTTGTAGAAAATCACTTTCAGTTGAGTAAAAGCTTCCTAGCCTACTGGTTCACTCTTTATATTAAAAATCTTGGTGAAAGAAGAACAGAACAGTGGTGTTGATGTGTTCACTCCTTTGTGAGCTTCTCTTTCCTGGGGGGATTCTAAGACATCTAATTCATCTTTATAATGCACAAATTATTTTCTGTCTTTGAGGAAGCAACCTAGACATTAAAAGAGAAGGACGTGTCTCTATGGTATTTCAATCCTTGTCTGGATGGTAATGAAGAATCTTAGAAGCACCAATAGACTCAGCTCATTGTTAATGGTTCTGAAGCAAATGTTGAGTTTTCACCTTGGCAATCCTACAAGTACCACTGTGGACAGTGGTCAAGATGAGGACCCTCCATATTTACATACAGTCATATAGTTCTTCAGTCATAGAGTACTCTGCTTATTGAGAACTTCAGAGAAAAAGAAACATTAACACAGGTAAGGAAACAAAGTTGGCAGGACTATCTTCTTCTATAACTGCTCCCTCCACATTTGTTTAAAATATAATTTATTTTATTTAAAGAATAACTGAGCCAGCAAGATGGCTCAGAGGTAAAGATACTTGCTTCTCAAGAGTAAGAGGTAGACATGTATGCTGTACAGATGTACAATCAGGCAAAACACCCAAAAAGCAATATTTTTTTTTATAAAAAGATTGAAGAAGAGAACAAATTCCATGACATTGTCATCTGACTTCCACATAAATGCATTGCAGGAATATGCGTACACAACAATAATAATAATAATTACTCAAAGAAATCATTTATATAGTATTGCATATGTGCCAGACACTATTCTTAGTCCCTCCATATATATTAAGATATTAATTCTCAAAAATGAAGTAGTTGCTATCATTATATCTTCTATACAAATGAGAAAAATGATTGCAATTCCTGATTCTAAAGCTTTTAGAGATTAACTTTATTAAATTAGGAAGATCCTGAATGTTTACAAATATTCAGAGCAAATTTACTTCTGTTGGAGAACTAAAAAAAAGTGAGTCTTTACACAAAGGTAAATTGCATTGCATTACCTTTAAGAATTCCAATGTTTATAATTATTATAAAAATAATTTAAAATTTAATATATTGGGTTCAGAAAGTGTGATCAATGCTGCTATGTATCTATTTCTTCCAAATTGAAATATTCCTTCTGAAAAGGAGAGAGAAAAAAATCATAAAACTCAGGAAGCAAATGAACCTTGTAAGTCTCAGGAAGTTCCTGAAATTTAGAAGACTCACAGCTCCACCCCCAATGCTGCATAAGAAATAACAGTTTCCTGAGAAAAATAAACTGTGATCTGACTAGCTTCCTTCAAGCAGCTCCAGGGATGTAGCTTTCAGGAGCTGTCTACCTGGCTTATGTGGGCTTTTCCATGATGTAGCTGTTATGCCCAGATCATGGAGTTCCCCCAAAACAACCACAGAGTCCACACTCATATGCAAAAGCAAAGAGCTTTTATTCAAGCTCAAGTTTGGACCCTCCTTGCATCCAATATAGTGGTGAGGTTGGAGAGTCATGAGCCCAGTTGGGGTGGGGTTTTTAATCATATCAGAGGTTGGGGTAAAATGATTTCTAAGGTTTAGGACCCCTGATTGGCTAACTTTTGTCTAGGGGTGTCTTATTGAGAGGGATGGGTGTGTGCTGGCCTGAGGGACATCAGGTGATCCTATCTATAATGGTTGGGCTGTTAGGTATTTCCCATTGGATGATCTGTTCCTGGGTGGTGCCTGGGTGGTCTCTATTGAGCCTGTCATGGCTGGGTCCTAGAGCATTTACCTTTATGATTTGTGTTCTTGTAAGTAACTCCTTACCTATAGTCCAGCAAGTAACCCTAATGAACTCAATGATACATTAAAATAGACCTGAGTGGAGCTATTTATTTATTCTTCTGTTGGTACCCTATGTAGGCTGAACAGACATTTGTTCATGTAGCCACAGGAAAAGTCACACCGCAGATACAAAAAAGAAGAAAGAAAGAAAAAGAAAAACCCAATACCTCATGCTAATAAATGTCACATTCCAACAAGAAAAATGTAAAATTTATCAGAACAAAGAAACACAAATAAAAATATGATATCAAAAAATTAAATTTCTGGATCTTTGGAGATAGCTCTGTCAGTAAAGAGTTTGTTTAGCAGGTATAAAAATCTGAATTTAATCCCCAGAACACATGTAAAAATGTCAAATAAGGTGACATACACTTGTAATCCCAGTGCTAGGGAGACATAAATAGAAAGATTCCTAGAGCACACTGAAGAGTCAATCTGACCTAATTGGTGAGCACCAAGCCAGTGAAAGAGTCTATCTCAAAGAAGGCCAATGGCATTTTAGAGGAATACACACCTGCACATACACATAAGCATGAGCATGCATGCACAAGTTTTTAAAGATAATATACTGTGGATTATCATTTAAAATTGTGTTTATAAGAATCTTTATGGCTGGGAGTCATAATAATTTATGTCATGAAAAAACACAATAGTCTGCGTATTGGACACCCTCCTTCTAACTATTTTGTAATTAAAATGCATGAAAATTTCAAGTGGAAATGAACTAAAGCATACCTTTTGAAGGTGAGTATTAAAAACAGCCTCTCCCAACTCCATATTATATAAAACAGTGGTTTTTCAAGCTGTGCTTTGCCATAAATGTCTCCATTTTACAAGCCATTTTCCATTTTGAGGATAAAAGATGATTACAGTCTCTGAGTGAACCCGAAAACTGCACCATCTGCCAAGAGACATCCATTCCACATTGTCTGATATGTGTCTTACCCCTGGGAGTAGAAAGAAGCATCTTGTAAGTGTATTGGGAGAAATGAAACCATGGGGCCATATGGATATATCAGAACAAATCAGGGAAACCAGGCCCAAGAACTTATTGAGTCCACCAGACAAAACAAAGGATGTTATCTTAGGGTTTTATTGCTGTGTCTAGACACCATGACCACACAACTCTTCTAAAGGAAAGCATTTAACTAGGTCTGACTTACAGTTCAAAGGTTTAGTCCATTATCAGCATGTTGGCAAGCATGGCAGCACACAGGCAGACATGGTGCTGAAAAGGAATTGAGAGTTCTACATCTGTAGAACCAGCAGGAAGAAAGAGTGACATGGGCCTGGCTTGAGCTTCTAACAACCTCAAAGTCAACCCTCTGAGACATACTTCCTCCAAAAAGGCCACACCTACTTTAACAAGGCCACACCTCCAACGATGCCACTCCCTGTGAGTTTATAGGAGCCATTTTCCTTCCTTTTCTTTGTGTTATGTTTTGTTTTGGGGGGCAGGGTTTCACTGTGTACCCCTGGCTGTCCTGGATTTCACTCTTTACACCGGGGTGACCTTGAACTCACAGAGATCCACCTGCCTCTGCTTCCAAGTGCTGGGATTAAAGGTGTGTGCCACCACTGCCTGGCATGGGGGCTGTTGTAATTCAAACCACCACCGGTGTCACTACCTCACCTGGACCACACAGAATGAGGGATGCCTATGACTGCAATGGCAGGGTCCCAGGACAACCTATCATCTAGTGTGTGTCAAGTCTCAAGGACTTCCCTATTCATCTCAGCTCCCTGCTGTTGATGTCCATCCCCCTGTTTACCCATGTGGACCTGGATCTGACCCACCATTTTCTGACCCTGGACCATTTTCTGCTCCAGACCTCCTTTGGCCTTGCAGCTTACAGCAGCGCTCTACCGCTGTGCTCCTGCATCTGACTCCAGCAGCGCCACCAGCAGCTCCCACCCAGCACTGGTCTAGTTCACTCTCTTATATCTACAGTGTCTTTCTCAGCCCGTATCTGAAACTTCTTGAACTCCTCCACGGCAGCTTTAACTTACGTTAATTCTGGAATCTGTATCCACTTATGTAGACATATTCACTGTGTGATATGACATAGGAGTTAATATCAGCTATTAAGATTGGAATAAAGAATTTGCCATTGCCTCAGCCGAGCTACCAGTTGTTGTCACCGAAGCTATCATCCTTGTGAATGTGTTGCTATTCAATAATTCTACATTATGGAAAGATATAAAAATATTGACTATATTTGTAACATAGTGTGTTCATAGCAGCATTACAATTAGTGTTAATTTTCTTTCTTTTTTTCTCTTTGTATTTTTAATTTTTTTTCTATCTATTACTTTCCTACTAATATGAAAACTCTAACAGCCCCCATTCTGCCCATGTACCCGTCTCAGGCTATAGGCTATATACTTATGAAGACAATGCTTTTGCAGCCCAGGACCCTACATTCCAAGAGCCTGGTTCCTCTAACACCTAGAGGTCTGTTAGAAAGCCATTTTCTAAAAATCCAGGAAAACTAAGGAAGTCAGTGGCAAATGCAGCATGGCCATATGTGGAGCACAATATAGAATCTACTCTGGGATGTATGGTGTGCATGAACCTGCATGAACCAGGGTCTACATCCTGGAAGAGTAGAAAAGAAGAGCTGGGGCAGACTGAGTTCAGAAAGGACTGCACATCCTGGAAATTTCTGTGGCACGTGCCCAAGATGGTCACCATAGCTTAAGGGAAGCATGCAAGAACTGTGCCTGATTGTTTCTAGCTTCCTAATATAACCGTGTGAACCAGTTACACAACAGGGAAATGTTAGTTCTTGACAGCTAGAGAAAGAAATCCTGCGAAACCGCCTATTTCCTGTCATATCACTAAGATCATGACCCCTCTAACATTCCAAGGACTACATGGACCCAGATACCCAGCCAGAACATGACTGAAGGGCTCGATGGTCATAGTTACTGTCAGAAAGCTAAATTATCCAAGCCTGGTAGTGCATGCCTATCATTCCAGCTATTGGGAGACTGCGGCAGAGAGATTATTAATTCAAGGTTTGCCTGGACTATAGAGTAAATTCAAAGATTAGTCCAATAAATTTGGCAAAAGCTGTTTCAAAATGAATGCTATAAGGAGAAAAGAAGAAACGTGGGAGGGGGAGACGGGGAGGAAGGGAGGTAAGGGGAGACAGAGGGAAAAGAGGAGTGAGGGAAGGAGAGGGAGGCAGGCTGGAGTATGCCACTCCTGAGTGATTCTCCACAGCGCTCCAAAGTCAACATATCACAGAGACACTTGTACATGCAATGCATATCATAGTACTATCCACAGTAGCTAAGTTTTGAGGCCAACTAAGTCCAACAACAGAAGAATGGATGAAGAAAGCATGGTATATACACAAAAGAGAGCTTCTTCATACATAAAGATGAACAAAGTCATGGACTTATCTTGTTTCAGGAAAATGGATGCAACTGAAGATAACATTAATCAAATTAAGTCAGTCTCAAAAAAACATATCACATGTTTTCTTTCATATGTGGTTCCTAGATTTTATATAAATATGTAAAATCATATATGTACATACAACATGAAAATAAAAGTGAATCTGCCAAAAGAGTCTAAAAAGACCAAAAGTCTTTGAAGAAAGAAATTGAAGAACATACCAGAAAATGGAATGATCTTCCATGCTCTTGGATAGATAGAATTAACATAATAAGAAGAGGCAGAGGCAGGCGGATCTCTGTGAGTTCGAGGCCAGCCTGGTCTACAAGAGCTAGTTCCAGGACAGGAACCAAAAGCTACGGAGAAACCCTGTCTCTAAAATCAAAAAAAAAAAAAGAAGAATGGCAATCCTACCAAAAGCAAACTACAGATTCAATGCAATCCCCACCAAAATCCCAACACAATTCTTCACAGACCTTGAACAAACAATACTCAACTTCATGTGGGGAAAAAAAACAGGATAGCCAAAACAATCCAACATAATAAAGGAACCTCAGGAGTTATCACCATCCCTGACATTAAGCTCTATTAAGAGCTACAGTTATAAAGATAAAATAGATAAAATATTGTAACTGTAATTCTTGCTTGATAACTGTTTTGTTATATGTAATTTTACTATGTTAAAGTGAAAACCTTTCTTTTTTGTTTAAACAGAAAAAGGGGAAATGATGTAGGTGGGTCTTCTATCTACGTATTAATTTCATTGGTTAATAAAGAAACTGCCTTGGCTTTTTGATAGGGCAGGAATTAGGCAGAGTAGACAGAACAGAATGCTGGGAGGAAGAAGGCAGTGAGGCAGATGCAATGAAGCTCCGACCCAAGATGGACATAGGCTAGAATCTTCCCGGTAAGCCTCCTGGTGCTACACACATTAATAGAAATGGGTTAATCAAAATGTGAGAGTTAGCCAGTAAGGGGCTAGAGCTAATAGACCAGGCAGTGTTTAAATGAAAAAAAAGAGCTACAGTAATAAAAACAGCTGGGTATTGGCATAAAAACATAGAGGTTGACCAATGGAATCAAATCGAAGACCAAGATATTAATCCATACATTTAGGAACACCTGATTTTTGACAAAAAAAAAGCAAAAAGTATACAATGGGAAAAAAGCATCTTCAACAAATGGTGCTAGCATAACTGGATGTCAGCATGTAGAAGGATACAAATAGATTCATACCTGTCCTCATGCACAAAACTCAAGTTCAAATGGGTTAAAGACTTCAATATAAATCTCTCCACACTGAACCTGATAGAAGAGAAAGTGGGAAGTAACCTTCAATGCATGGGCACAGGAGACCATTTCCTAAGTATAACCCCAGTAGCACAGACACTGAGAGCAAGAATAAATAAATAGGACCTCCTGAAACTGAGAAGCTTCTGTAAAGCAAAGGAAATAGTCAATAAGACAAAAAGGCAGCCTACTTAATGGGAAAAGAATTTTACCAACCCCACATCAGAGGACTGATCTCCAAGATATATAAAGGACTTAAGAAATTAGACATCAAAATATCAAATAATCCAATTTTTAAAAATGGGGTACAAATCTAAACAGAGAATTCTTAACAGAAGAATTTCAAATGGCTGAAAGACACTTAAGGAAATGTTTAAACATCCTTAGCCATCGGGAAATGCAAATCAAAACGCCTCTGAGATACCATCTTACACCAGTCAGAATGGGTAAAATCAAAAACACTAATAATAGCTTATGTTGCTGACTAAGGGGACCATTCCTCCATTGCTGGTGGGAATGCAAACTTGTACAACTACTTTGGAAATCAATTTGGTGGTTTCTCAGAAAAATGGGAATCTACCTACCTCTGGACCCAGCAATACCACTCTTGGGCATACCCAAAGGATGCTCAACCATACTACAAGGTCATTTGTTCAACTATGTTCATAGCAACATTGTTCATAATAGCCAGAACCTGAAAACAGCCTAGATGCTCCTCAACCAAAGAATAGGTAGAGAAAATGTGGTGTATTTACACAATAGAGTACTATTCAGCAGAAAAAAAAAGAATGGCATCTTGAAATTTTCATGCAAATAAATGGAGCTAGAAAGCTGGGCAGTGGTAGCGTACGCCTTTAATCCTAGCACTCGGGAGGCAGAGGCAGGCAGATCTCTGTGAATTCGAGGCCAGCCTGGTCTACAAGAGCTAGTTCCAGGACAGGAACCAAAAAGCTACGGAGAAACCCTGTCTCAAAAATCCAAAGAAAGAAAGAAAGAAAGAAAGAAAGAAAGAAAGAAAGAAAGAAAGAAAGAAAGAAAGAAGAAAAAAGAAATGGAGCTAGAAAAAAAACCCTGAGTGAGATAACCCAGACCCAGAAAAGTGAGCATAGTATGTATCCACTCATAGATGAATACTAGCTGTAAAGCAAAGGATAAGGAGCCGATAGTCCGTGACCCCAGAGAAGCTAAGTAACAAAGAAAACCCTAAGAGAAACAAACATACATAGATCTTCCTAAGAAGGGGAAATAGACAAGATCTCCAGAGAAAATTGGGAGTGTGGGAGTGGGGGAGGAAGGGAAGAAAGAACAGGGGACGAGGGGAGAAATGAAGGGGGTAGGAGAACCAGAAGGAACTGGATGATCGAGATGGGGGAAGGACAGAAACAGAGAAAAGGAAAGAGTTTGCTTGACTGAGGGAGCCATTAAAGGGCTAGCAAGAAATCTAGCACTAGAGAAATTCCCAGGAATTCAGAAGGATGACCCTAGCTAAGACTTTAAGCAATAGTGGAAAGGGTGCCTAAACTGGCCTTGCCCTGTAATCAGATTGATGACTTTCTTAAACATCACCATAGAACCAGCAACTGATGGAAGCAGATGCAGAGAACCACAGCGAAACATTGGACTGAGCTCTCAAAGTCCAGTGGAAGAAAGGGAGGAATGAGAATATGAGCAAAGAGGTCAAGATTATAATGGGGATACCCACTGAAACAGCTTACCTGTGCTAATGGAAGCCTTCCAAGTCCGGCCTAACAGCGTGGGAACCAGCATAGTATCAAACTTGGCCCTCTGAATGTGGGAGACATTTTCAGGTTTGAATGGCAAATAAGCACATAAAAATATATTTGATAGTGAACATATAAAATTCAATTTTTAGCTCCACAGCTTCAGAATGGATATTCTAACTGTACTGAAGTTCATTTGAGATTTGAGTTCAGGTTATTTTGGGGGTGTGATATTTCTTGCAAGTTCTTTACAATTATATATATATAATTATATGTATATTATTACAATTATATATATTATGAAATACTTGTGATTCATTTTTATCATTGTGATATTCTTGAATGTGTAGAACTCCTTGCAGAATTACCAAACTAAAGCCGCCTTCTGGAGGCCCTGATGGTTGGGTATATGAGAAGTGTGTGACACCATAGGTTCTCCATGGAAGAAAGCTATGGACTGCATGTTCCTTTCTGAGGCCTCCACACTAGCTACCAAGGGAAGCTGGGCAAGAACACCATGCTTCCCTCTCAGGGATCCTAAAACTCCCGAGTCTAAAACCAAAGCAGGAGATTTTCTCAAATACAGTCTTTGAGATGATTCTCTCCTAAATTTCTCAAGTTCAGTCTCGTGGTAAAACTTTAAAGTATTTTTTAATTGTAAAGTATTACTTATAAATTCACATAATCCAGGGCTGGAAAGATGGCTCAGCAGTCAGCATTCTGACTGTTCTTCCAGACAACCCAGGTTTAATTCCCAGCACCCACATAACTATTCACAACTGTCTGTTAGTCCAATTCCAGGGTACCCAACACTCTCATAAAGACATACATGAAGGTAAAACATCAATGCACATAAAATAAAAATAAATTTTAAAAAATTTACATGGCCCATTTTCCATTAAGTACAGGTTGGGATTCATTTACTTGGTACCTTTCTCTCCTTCTACATTCTTTGAACACTGTGGGCATGTCTTTATTTCTTTGTCACCACAACACAAGCAGTCATGAAACATGTGGCGAGAAGTAGTGGTGCCCACCCAATACTTGGGAAGATGAAGCAGACAGCTCTCTATGAATTTGAAGCCATCCTGATCTACATAGCAAGTTCTAGGACATCAGGGGATACATAGTGAGACTCTGTCTCCAAGAAAAAAACAAGCAACGTAATAATAAATGATAATAATACTGAGAGACCTAAAAATTAATAACTTTCCCATTTGATGTCTCCAAATTTAAATCATTTTTAAAAAAGTGTGAGAATTAACCATTTTATTAGATATACTCAATGATAAAAAAAACAAGTCTGAAATAATAATTATTTTTATTTTATAGATGATTCAAAATGTAATTTAAATTTACTTTTATATAAATTGATTTACATTTTTATGTTATTCATAGTGTTTTCCTTTGAGGGAAAGTATAATATATATTAGTTTATATGCAATTCAAAAAATATACAAAATAAGTAATCACATAATTAGACTTATTTCTTGATGTTAAATCACTTCAGTATTAAACTGTCATATTAGCTAATTGAATAATTTTCAATTGAAAGAATGAACTTTTAATTGAAAAAACAAGAACTGAAATCTCATCAGCATGCTAAAATACAGGCAAATAAAATATCAAAATAGCAAGGTGTAGGGAATAAAGAGTGTTCATTAACCTTTTGTATTATAATAAAACAAATGTGTGCTGGGTTTCTAAAAACAGAACACTACCAAAAAAGACATTATGTATATCTTCAAAATTCAACAAAATAAAAAAAGGTTAAGGAACTACATGGAAGTCTCTTTTTATAGTCTTCAAATCAGAAAACTATATGCCAGTTAAGTTCAATCTAAATATAAGATATGGCTGCAGTGTTTAGCAGATTATTTAACATAGATGGGAAGAGATGTGGTCTAGGGTGAAGGTACTAATTATACTGTAGCATATAAAATCTTATCATTAATATTCTGAATATTCATGGATTCTCCTTTCAAAATTTCCAGACAGGTCAAATTCTAGAATTCCTCATGACTTTGAAACATAAGAAGGAATTTAGGCAAAACTCCCCTTTCATGGTCTGTCACTGTAAGGGAACTTCATTCCATATGTTCCTGGATGTATCCTTTCCATAGGATCAAGGCCAAACTTGTGGTTTAGTGTAATTGGAGGCTTTTCTCTGTCCTGCTCCATCTCGAAGCCATTTTCAAACGATCATTCTGAGGTTTATATTAATTATAAATGTTTGACTGATGGCTCAGGCTTATTACTAGCTAGCTCTTACATTCAAATTAGCCCATTTCTATGACTCTATGTATTGCCACATGGCTGTGGCATTACCTCATTTTTGACATGTCTTGCTTCCTCAGCAGTTGCCGGCCATCTCCCAGAATCCATCCTTCCTCCTCTATATCTCGGCTTGGAGTTCCCACCTTTCTCTATCTTTCCTTGCCATAAGCCAAAGCGCTTTATTTATCAACCAATGAGAGCAATATATTCACAGCATACAGAAAGACCATCCCATAACAGTTTAGCATTGGATAAGATAAAAAATATTGAGTAGGGAGGGAAAATTTTTCAAGACCATAAGAGAAGTTTCAAATTTTAAATAAATTTAAACTGTACTCCAGAGCCCATAGAAATCACATAACCACAGAGGGATGTTACAGAGGTGAGGATCTTGGACATACAAGGAGCAGAGAGACTGTAAAAATGACAAAGTATTAGTTCTCTGACATCTTCATTTTTAATTGAAAGCTAGTCTGATTTTCAAAACACAGAAGATGGGATGGGAGAGTCTTGAGTGCAGCAGGAGCACATAAGGAAATCAGCACTGATGTGGAAAGAGAAGAGAAAAGGCAATGTCCATAGAAGGATACTCAAATTGTTTGCTGGTATTTGCCTTTGGTTTTAAGATTGACAAGATTGAATAGCGGCCAAATGTTTACCGACTCTTGAAAAAAAACATAACTCATAGACTCTGGTAAAATCTATAAATACATACTATATATATATATATATATATATATATATATATATATATATACTATATATAAATTTATAAATTGTATATATGTGTATATAATTCGTGGAATTTCTTCCTTCCATCTCATACTTTGGTAGTGAGGGTTCTTGCATTATACAAGGTAATTAACACCTTCTGCCCATGACCACTCTTTCAAGGACCTGCAAGGGAGAACATATTTATTCCATAGAGAAGGCTTTGTTTCCACAGCAACTGATAGCTATTTGGCCACACCCTGAGAGATGACAAGGGTGTCCATTTGTGAAAAGTTATGGGTAGCTGTGGGTTGAGAAGTGGTTGCTTAGCAAATTCACAAGAACAGTCAATGTTATTAACTCTCCATATTTCAGAGTAGCTAGAACTAATGTTGAAGAACAAAGGGGGTCAGAAGAGCACATGAATAGCGTGTACCAACAAATGTAAGACCACATTGTGTTTAATGGCTTTATGTTGAAATCACATAACAAGCAGGTTTACTCAAAAATCTTCTGTTTTCCCACATAAAGGAAGCATTTTGCACATGTGCTTCCTCAATAAAAACACACCCACCTCTTTTCTTTTGTGTGATGCCAACCACTGAACTTCATGGTCGATGACCCTTGGGAGCAAGGAATCCTTAATGAAATATGTGTGCAGCCAACACTTTGTATCCATGCATTCTACATGCAAGAATCCAACCAAATTCCAACAGAAAATATTTGAGGAAAACAATTATCTCTACTGAACAGGTGCAAGTGCTTTCCCTTGTTGTGATCCCTGAACAATACAGTCTAACAAACATTTGCATTGCAAAACTATCATAGCAAGCGTTGTGAGTAATCTAAAGATGATGTGAGGGCTGGGGGGCTGGGTGTCAGTCACAAGCAAGGCATTTGGTATCTGGGGAGTGTGTGTCCTGGAACCAATCAGCCTGAGGCAGCAAGAGGCAGCTGTTTATCTTTATTGGCTTACGTAACCAAATGATTAATCAGGCCATTTCCCCTTAGTTCTGAGTCAAGCACTATCTGGAGTTGGGATGTACAGTAGCAGAATTCAGTAAGGCTCCGTGGAAGACGAACTACTGCCTCTCCCTTCATTTTCACACTTAAGAGAGATAAGCATAAAACAAATGAAGAAGAACTATGTGGGGGATTAACAGGCCTTTAATTTCTTTTTAAAGAGAATTCACTACATGGCATTGTAAGGAAAAAGGACAAAATTGGGGGTGGAGATATAGTTGTTTATTTCCATCTCGTTTTAAAACACCTTCCCAAGGAAGCAGAGAAGAAAACTTACCTAGAAAACATTCTATTTCTTTGGACTTGAGGATTCTAGTTGATCCTTTCATCTGATTTTCACTATTCTTTTTATTCCTAATTCCCTTAATATAATCAGGTATTGTTAAAAATTGTTAATATGTTTGCAAATTTTTGCTAAACACTTATTTAAAAACTACCTTGTGTAGTGATTTCAATAGATATTAAATTTGGTCTTTAAAACATGCTATTCTTTCTTAATAAAGAAAATAATTTTTACTTTAATTTCCTAAGCTGTTTCCAAGAAAATGAGAAAGATTTTTTTCCTCTTAGAATGAGTCTCCTTCCTATATTCTCCACCCAGCGTGGAATACACTGAGGCTTGTGGCTTCTTTGTTGCTGTCTTTTTCAATTTTGCTTTATAAAGTTTTTGTTGTTGCTGTTGTTGCTATTATTATTATTATTATTATTATTATTATTATTATTATTATTATTAGGGTTTAGTGCATATGTTCTACACAAGCCCAACCTTAGCAAGTGCCCAGTCCCTCCCTTCCAAAATGCTGCAGTTCTTTTTTCCAGACAGCAAGAGGAAAAGCAGAATTAACACAGACACGGCATTTGCCCAGAGTGTGGCATTCACATTTATTCACTTTTCAGAGGGGTCTTCAGATTATTTTATGTCACTTTGCTTAGCATTCCACTAATTGTGAAAACAAGGACTTAGTGCAATATTTTTAGGTAGAATCGCAGAAACATCCTAAGGGTAAGCAGACACTGAGACGAAATACGACAATCCTGCTTTACCCGTGGAGATGGTTCCAGAACCCCACACAGATACCAAAATGTGAGAATGCTCAAATCCTTTACTTCCATTGTCACAGAGTTTGCAAATCGCCTGTAAGCTTCACGTGATACCCGATACAATGTCAATGCCGTGGAAATCGCTATCCTGCAGTATTGTTCAACAATGATGACTAGGAAGTATCTGAACATGCAGACTGTGTGTTTATTACTCATGTTTGTATGCACCCTAACCACAGACACAGTCCACCTGTTGCCGCAGTCTCCCATCAGGCCATGCAGGGAGCATTCACCGCTTTCCATTCTGACTGCTTCCCACTCTCCCACCCGCCTGTGCATCTCTACTGAACCAACTGACACTGGCTGTTTCTCTTTGCCATGCCAAGCTCCGCAGGGCTGTGCTCTGGTTAGCTTCTGTTTATTTCCATGCCACGGAAGAACAGAGGAAATCCATAAAAAACAAAAACAATTTAAAAATTGAAAAGACATGTGAGATGTTTACCTAAATACAGACTACAGGGTAAGAAGCTCCCCTAAACACAAGGCAAGCTCCTTGGAAAACCACTATCCTTGTTCCTTTGTTGTTCATACCGGACTTGAACCTAAAACCCTGAACCAGCTAGGCTAGTGCTGTACAACTGAGCTGTGTCCTTGAATTGTTTTTAAGTATCTTTTCTCCTACACAGCTCTCCAGTTTTTGTTTGTATTTAATATATTTTAGCAGCCATTTCTAATGTAAAAATACTTAAATAGTTGAGGGGTTAACTTTTTAAAGTGAGATAAACTTGCAAGCATTCCCTAAACCATGGCGAGACTGTCCTGCCGGAGCTAGTCCCTTGCTATGAGTGCACATTCGTATGTCAAAAGGCTTCTCCAAGCTCTCTGCCCCAAATTCATGTGACTGATTTGTTATTCTTTTTGCCTCTGAAGTGACTACACGTGAACTTATTTGGGGATTGATAAATGTCAGGTTTTGTCATCTTGGTCCATTTGTTACTAAGCGCAGATACAAACAAGGTACAGCTATCTGGAAAACTGCCTGACACATCAGCTAGGAAAGCAGAATGGTAAGTGCGAGCAAATGGGGAATCTTCTTTCACCACCCCCTTTTGGTAAAATATTGTATCAAGGCTACCAGTGCTTACCAGTGAGCTAATATTAGTAAAAAATGCATTTATTCCAGATATTGTCTTACCATATTAATGAAATAGAGGCTCTACTATTAATTTCCCAGTCTCTGGTAGATCCTTCACTTGAGATATGCTTTGGAGACTAGGCAGACAACCTGCCCATGTTGGGTCCCTTACTTCAGGAAACAAAATACCTTTTCCCTTTTCCTAAAGGTGGACAGGACATAAGAGGGAAAACACGTCTCTTTCTGTATATTTCTTTATTTAGAACTTACATTAAGTAAGGCGCTGTGTCAAATCTTTTCTGATTCTTGACTTTCTGGTCAGAAGGAAGTGATGGTGAAGAGCAAACCGAGGCAGAGAGCATATATTCAAATGTTTTCGCACCCTCCCTGCTTCCGTTCTTTGAAAGCTAGAAGTTGCAGAGCTCAATACATTTTGATATTCAGTTCATGCTAAATCAAACTTTTTAAATTAATTTATTTTTTTACATGTGAGCACTCTGTGTTCATGTGCACCTGCACGCCAGAAGAGAGCATCGAATTCCATTAGAGATGGTTGTGAGCTACCATGGGATTGCTGGGAATTGAACTCAGGACCTTTGGGAAAGCAGCCTGTGTTCTTAACCCTTGAGCCATCTCTCCAGCTCCTCATACTAAATCAACACAATGGTTTTATAAAACTTATCGAACCCAAGTGGTTTGAAAAAAATAAAAACAACACTGTTGTTCATGTCACCCAAAAGGAGGCATATCGTCCAGATTTACTAATTTATCTAAGCTCAAGTTCCTCAAGTCTTGTCTCTTACGGCATGTTTTTAGCAGTCATGTTTGTAAATTTCTTCATTATTCATTGGTGACCTAAACGTCCCTTCACCATTTCTGAGGTAAATACAGAATTAAACATCAACATCACATCCACTTTAAAAACATTTGTGTTGCAGCCTACCTCTAGAGATCACTGAACTTGAAAAAACATGAACCCTGTCATCTGCTTCTTCCCTGATGTGCCTGTAACCGTCCCATCATCATTATCTCTTCTGCTAACAAAGTCCGTTTGCTTTTTAGCCATTATCTCCTCCTTGTCAGTCATAACTAATGGCACTGAATCTTGTTTAATTTTTTCCTATCTATTATATTCCTGTCATGCTTTTATTTTCCCGTATATACAGGTTTTAAAATAAGTCAAAGGAACTGGTTCATTAAAAAATTATTGGAATGCTTCTCACAGCACACAGGCTTTCGTGCTGGCGTCGCTTCAGATTCTTCATCTCAGTTTTGTTCTCCCAACCAGTTCTTTCTGCACAGGAAGAACGTCTTTAAAACAATCTTTCTGAAAGGCTGATATCCAGTGTTACGATCTGTAAGGCCCATTTGTATGACAGTCAGCTTTAAGTCAGCCATGGTAACTGAGGAGCTATTGGCCTGTTATAATTAACTGAACACTCCCAGAAGGAGCCAGAATTCAAGTAGGGCACGGCTCTTTACCCTCCACAAAAATCTGCCTTTAATATGCTTATAAATATTTGCAACCAAGCAGTGTTATTTTGAACTTGTTCATCTGGTAGGCATTTCGATTTTCTGATAGGCATACTCATAAACATTAAGCCAATTTGCAAAGAAAAGGTCAGAACCAATAACCAAAAAAGTGAGAATGGATTACCAATCTCTGATATAAAGGGGTTTCTTCCAGGAAAGGGTGTGTGTGCCTAACCAGGGAGAGCCAAAGTAAAGGAGATATTCAGCTTTGGTGTTCCAGTCTGTATCAATAAAATACTTTGCAAAAAAATTATATAATTTATAATAATAAAAGCGATAGAAGATATATTAAATAGCGTGGCTAATTACTTATATAACCAATAGCATTAGACTATTAGCTACTTCAATATGGACTAGACTGCTTTGTCTTAACAGTGACTATCAAGCATGAGGCTTGCTGGCCTGTGGACATGTGGGACCCACAGGACAGCTGAGCAGAGGACAGTGATTTAGCTGGAGATAGAAAAACAAAGTTAAAATAATCAAAATTTACTGAGGCAAAATTTTGTGGTTTTGGCACTTCGCTGTAGGTCAGGCCTCTTTGAGGCTCACTTATGCTTCACATAGTCACCCTGAGCCACAGGTCATTGCTGGGCTTCTTCTCTTTCCCAAAGGAAGCAGACACGGATTTGGAGCATGCCTGGGAGGGATGAACGATTGATAGTATTCAGAACACCCTGTGCGTCACGGAATCAAAGAAAGAAGTTTTGTAGATAGTCGATAGAATTAACCCATACCACAGAGGAACTTTCATCCTTCCCACCCCCACCTCTCTCTCTGTAGACCCATTTTCATTACATAGCTCAGACTGACCTTGAACTGGAGCACATTCTGTGGCTGCTCAGATGATGTCAAGATCTCTCCTGGCAGATTTTTTTACAAAGAAAATTTAAGTGACAGAGACACTGGTGAGAAGGGAAGGAACACTTTCCTATTAGTAAAAGAGTTCTAGGAAAACCTTCTCAAATCATATGTGGGCATAGTCTCCAGATCAAATGCTTTTTTGCACATATTTTTTGAGTTAAAATAAAACAAACAAAGCCTAAGTCAGAAGTATTGAGTGAGAGAGGGAGACATAACTTCTGTCAAAAAAAGTGGGGTTCTGGCAATTCTGTGAATTCATCTTTAACATGACATCTTCATTTTGACTGACTGACAAATAACGGTTTATGAATTAAAGCAGAATTTATGTATGTGCTTCCAGAATTAAGCTGCTAAGAGTAAAACATTCGAGAAGAAAAAAAATGAAATTGTATCTCAGCCTCAGCTTCATGTACCTAATGATGTTCTAAGTTTGGTGGAATGTGCCTTTATATTCTTAGATAACAAAGAGAAAATTACACAGAGAAGTCATCAAGAAGATGGATAAGCGTTCAGCTGCTCCAGTAGATATGAAATAGAAATGGGATGAATTTATAAAAAAAAATAAAGATGGTACCTATCCAACTGAGTTGTCTAAAGACAAGCCACAGTTGGGTCAGGGTTTAAAGTGAGAGTGACTGGAAGCACTGGACACATGTGACACTTGCCAGTTATCTCATGGTTGAGAGCCTCTTGAGGGGTGACAATATCTGCTCCATGTTGCAAGCAGCCACAGCAGGCTTGGCCCATGCCTTTGTTCTCTTATTATTGTCTTATTAGTAAGACAATACATCCATGGGCATTTCATCTGGTCCTTATACATAAACCTGTAAGACAGACCCATGTGTTAATTTTAAAGATAAATATAAAAAACCTGAAGAAGCTAAAGAGCTGTACCTAGTTACTAAGTGGGATCAACGTGAGAAAGACTCCTTAAGCACAGCCAGGTTTCCCTTCTCTGACCCTTGACGATATCTGAGGCTGTTGTCATAGCTACCCTTCACTTTTAGGCATCAGAAGAGTCTCATTTACAGATGTTGGGAGCCAATTTGGTGCAAATCAAACCTTCAATTCCTGAATCAATGCAGAACTCCCCTTCTGTTCCTGTGACAAACTTGGATGTACAGCCATGGGAAGGGGAAGAGGCTTAGAGCCAAGGCAGGGGTTTGGTGGAGGGCATGACTATGGGGAGGAGCGAGATATCCTTTCCTCTGCTTAACCCAAGTCCTGCCCACTCATTTAGAGGATTCCTAATCCTCCGCGATCAAGAACAGCAGGTAGATTGTTGATAAAAGGAAACCGCTCTTAAAATTCCCAAGTCAAGCTTCTTGGTTGCTAGTCTTGCTAGTCTGCTCCATTATGCTAATGGATCTTGCGCAGCAGCCA
This sequence comes from Microtus pennsylvanicus, assembly GCF_037038515.1. Classification (NCBI taxonomy): domain Eukaryota; kingdom Metazoa; phylum Chordata; class Mammalia; order Rodentia; family Cricetidae; genus Microtus; species Microtus pennsylvanicus. The sequence continues at coordinate 95,780,884 of NC_134583.1, forward strand.
CTCAAACCCTGACTCCTGTGAGTCTCTCATTGTGCTTTTCCAGCACATCTTCAGTGACTTCCCAGTCCAATTCTTGCGCAGCTATTGGTCTTTGTTTGTATTCCCCATGGAAGCACTTTTTCCCCAGAAAATGTTCCTTTGGCACTGAGCTGTCCCAACAGAGCTCAGTCCTGGGTACCCTTCCTGGTGAATGTCACTTCTAGCAAACACTGTGACAGCCTGTCCAGGCAAAAAAAAAAAAATTGAAATTCGGGTCTTTTTGGTGTGCGTTCTCTAATATTAGGGAGTAGGCCAGAGGCTTACTGGCCTGTACTTGGATCCTTGATCCCAAGAACTGAGAACAGGCAAAGGAGGGGAAACACCAGGCCAAGCGAAAACAAAATGCTTTAGGAAGTTGGTTTCCATGGAGGCCGGAGAAGGAATCCCTTCATGATGTATGACAGGCCCTTATGAAATGCAAATCTGAGCTGCATTAAATGAAGTACAGGGACCAGAAGAGGAAAGCAGAAGCCCCCCCCCCCACCTCCATCCCTCATCTGCTGTTGGTCTTGTGGCTGACCCAAAGCTCTTATCATTTAAAACTGAGTAGGAAAGATCTCAAGGTCACTGTCAAGAAACTATAGCCAGGATGTGAAAGCTTTGCTGTATGGATCTAGGTAAGGTCACTGTCTCCTCATTGTACTAGTAGGAAATAGCAGTAGCAACTGGAGCGACAGACAGGAGATAGGTACATAAAAGGTGTCCAGCACACTGTCCCCCTGTGGCCTCTATCCTTTCCCAGATGCTCTAGGATAATTGATTTTTTAAATAGAAAATCATAGTTCTCATTGAGATATAAAGTCATCAGGCATCCAGATTATGTTTAAGTCGCTGTGTGATCAGGGAACAAACACAATGCTAAAGCAAGCTCAAATGAGAATCCCTAGTGCAGGTGGCTGACAAGGTGGCTCAGTGGGTATAAGCATTTGCAGAGCAAGCCCGACAACCTGAATTCAGTCCCCAGACCCTGCGTCAAGGAAGAAGGAGAGAACAAACTTTTAAATCTCTGACTCCACAGGAATCAGTATTATATTTATGCATGCATGCATGTGTACACACACACACATACACACACACACCATATATACAATAATAACAAATTAAATAAAACAAAAATCATTTCAAAGATGAAATCCCAAATGCAGATACCCAGGGCACTGGCAACAACAGAATAAAAAAGCATAGCTTACTAGCCACAGAAGTGGAAGACAGGGCAGAAGCAGTTATCTCTCCAGTAAAGAATAGTCGTAGGTATCTCTGTAGACAGGAATAATTGTATGACTATCAAGTTTTTTTATAGTTTATAAGGTATAAAGTTGTAATTTATTGAAAATAAAAGCTGCAGATCCTTGAGAATTATATAACTGACATAGTCATCTAGACTAGTGTTTAGTTTTCCATTTTAAAAAAGACCAATCAATAACTGTGTGTAATAGCACACACTTGTAATGCCAGCACTCAGAATGCTGAGGCAGGAGGATCATAATCTGAGGCAGTCTGGGTGATACAAGAAGACTCTGTCTTTAAAAGTCACCACAACCACCAACGAAAGATCTACCCCTCCTTTTTGATTTTGAAGGTGTTCGCATTTTCATAACAAGGTTATCCTGAAATAAGCCAGTCATTATTTTCTCATATGCTCATTGGCCACGCAAGAATTCATTTGTAATTTAACCTAAAAAAGTAAAAGGTAACGCTGTTGGTTGAGGACCAGAAAAGTGTGGTCCTTGTGCCAAATCTTACAACTGTGATTTTTGATATTAAATTTGAATCTTGTTGTATCTTCAGCTACTATCACTCAACAACGGGAAAGCTCAGAGATTGTAGCGGAGACCCATGGCCCAAAATATCTGAAGTATTTACGATTGGGCTCTGTACAGAAACCATTGCTGAGCGCTGCTTTGGCCATCAAGCAGCAGCGGCAGTGTGGAACAGCGATGCTCGTTCTCTTCTCTCAGCACAGTCTTCCCAGAGTCATGGAGAGGAAGCGTGGATGATGCATTGTTCTCACCGGCTTCCTGGAAGCCTCCTCTGTTCTACTTTATCACCTGGGCAATACAGATCTGGGCAATACAGGCACAGACAAAAGCACGTGACCACTTCCGGACGGAAACTGGAGAAGCATCCATCCCTCCCCTTCAGACTGTGGGTGTTTAACATGCATATTGATGAATCTTCAACGAACCTCCAAGCTTGCACCCTCCATCACTGTCCACAGCACAGATGCTTAGGCGTTGAGAGTCAAAGCCAGGCCTGCGTAGTTCAAAGCCTGCCTCGACATCAGAATGGGCATGACTCACAAGTTCAGAGACACCGCCTCCCTCCACAGTTGTCCTGGCTCCACAGGCTTAAGTTATCTCTTTCAGAGCCATTTGCTGCTATTTTAAAAATGTTAGATAGGAGGAGAGTACTCGGGTGAGAAAGAATGTTTGGGGCAGAATGCTTGACACCTCCGTGCTGCTTCCCCAGCGTCCAGATGGAAGAGGAAACAGGGTCGGCTTCCACACCAGCCTGGCAGAGGAAACAGGCATCTGCCTCAGGACGGTATTTCTTACTGCAGATAGCAGCCAGCAGTGCTTTCAGATCCAAAAGAAAAAATGTGCCTCCGCTAAGAAATGTGAGATCAGAACCCAAGCATATTGAACTCAGCTTTGAATTCTCTTCCTCTCTCTCCTCTCTCTCTCTCTCTCTCTCTCTCTCTCTCTCTCTCTCTCTCTCTCTCTCTCTCTCTCTCTCTCTCTCTGTGTGTGTGTGTGTGTGTGTGTCTTTCCTCCCTTCCCTTCCCTCCCCACCCCTTTCTCTTCCCCCAAAACAACAACAAAATTTTCGTATTGCTAAACTGTCAAGATGCTTTGGCATGAAGTGTTGGGGTTACCATAGGGGAGTAGGTCGCCCTTAAAGGTAGCATCTTGCAGTCATTCACTTGGTCCTTCCTGGAAGAGCACAGAAAGGCCAGCACACGAGTTTCCCCCTTCCTTTGGCTACATCAGTTGGAATAGAGGCTCGGGTACTGAGGTGATTGACTTTTGGTGTGGTTGGGATTTTCAAGCTGAGAGTCCAGTTCATGGGAGACGTTAATGTGTCCCCTCACTTTCTTAGAAGGTATTTCCTCTAGTTATTTTTTTTTTAAGGAAGATCACACTTGTAGTGATCATGGAGTTACCTTAGCATGTTCTTTCTCAGGCTATTGTTAAACAAAATCAGCAATGACACTGCAGAGTATGATGCACGGTGTTCAGGGGAAGACCAGCTTTGGGGCAGAAACTGGGTTCAAACCTTGGCTCTGCCTCTGACTAGCTGAGTGACTTGGAACTTACATTTCCTCATGTGTGACTCAGGAATTGTGCTGTGTTAAAACTGAGGTGAGAACTGTCATGGATACTGATGATATTTCTATAACAGTTTGTCCCTCTTCTCTCTGCTATAATCAGCAGTACATGCGTGTGAGCAATGTGGATATTGCCAGTGACCAAAGGTGCACTCCACTCTCCTGTTAGATTCTACTGTTTTCTCTCTCCCAAGCTCCTACTATAGATACTGGGCTTTTTTCCCTGCTCAGACTAGACCACAGCTTCTTGATAAAGCCGATCAGAAGGGACCTCAAGCTAACAAGTTCACTGTCAGAGTTAGGGCTGACCTGAAAGCTTAGGTACCAAAAGGTACCTCGGGGAGAGAGAGACCCAGTGGAGATGTAATGACTGTATGGTGTATATATAAACACGGTATAAGAAGAGGATGCTGAAATTTACCAAGTCCAGTGCTTTTCTGTATAGCAGGCCTCCAGCTACTTGCATGAGAGGTCATTTCTGAACAAAAGTCCTAACAGTGTCTTAAATTAAAAAGGAAAAAGAATCCTAAACAACATGGTCACAAAAACACCCAGACATTTAGGCCACTGTTCAAGAGATGTCCTTTTGTTTTGTTTTGTTTTTATGGACTTTTCTTTTTTCTTTTTCTTTTTTTTTTTTTTTTGGTTTTTCGAGACAGGGTTTCTCTGTGGTTTTGGAGCCTGTCCTGGAACTAGCTCTGTAGACCAGGCTGGTCTCGAACACATAGAGATCCGCCTGCCTCTGCCTCCCGAGTGCTGGGATTAAAGGCGTGCGCCACCACCGCCCGGCTGGACTTTTCTTGAAGGATTGTCATATTGTCTGAATATATAAGTGACAGCCCTGGTAGGTGAGGCTTTTAGGTTAATTTTTAAATCCTTCAGTGGATTAAAAATAAAAGCTATATGGCAATTTAAAAGGTGCTTTCTTGCATATTTCCAAACAAAATAATTTTGCAAGCTACATTTCAAGTGGAATTTGATGGATGCAAAGAAGGTCCTCCCGGATAACCCTAAAATGGTATAGTCTGTACTCTACATAAATAACAACACCAAAGGCCTCTTCTTCCAGCTCAATGAATGAATTTAAGGTAGTTCCCCAGTTATTGCTCTGCAAAGTCTCTACTCACATTAGCAAATAATTCCAGTCCACGCAGTAGTCAACCAAGATACCCCAAGGTCCAGGAGTCCACTTGCACTGATTCCATTCGCAACAATTTCTGGGAGCCTAGAAGACCCTGTAGAACAAGAGGATGCTTCCTGGGTCTTTCTTCTTGGAACCTGCCTAGAGCAGGTTTCTGCCACCAATGGTTGCCATCTTAGAGAACATTCCAATTGCATATGATCCAGTGTCATATGTGTCAAGGGAAAAATTATTTTCTCATCAATTGTGTTGCCTCAATTCCACATGCAAACAGGCACTCCTTCCACAGTAAGGGGAGCAGGAAACAGTGCTGGCTCCAGGTAGCTCTCAAGCAGTTCCTCATTCTTTACTAAACCCTCATCATCTTCAAAACACATATTTTATGCTAATCTACATTTATGTAATAATATTTCACCACTTTCGTGATTATTACCCATTGGAAATAAAATTCACAACCATAAAATCATGAAATAAGTTGCATTTGTGTCCCTAACTCTTTATTTCACTTATTCTGTTTATTTTTGTACTGCTGGAAAACAAACTCTCTGCCTTATAAATGCTAAACAATTGCTGTGCCACTAAGCCACAGCCACATTCATAAGCCATTTTGAAACACATACATTTTTGATAAATCTATAAAAGGAAACGTAAGGTGATTTATATATGTAATATTCTGGCAGTCATTAATTCTGGAATATAGGAAGGGGAATGGTTTACCACATAGATAGATACAAAAGTATGTGTAAAGCCAGGCATGTAGGTATCTTGACCTCTTAAAAAGTACATGACACTCAAAAGGAGTCAAAAAATCTTGCAAAGTCAATTCTTACAATGTCCACAGTAAATATGTTCATCCAAGGGTGGGGAAGTAGATCATCCAGAGAGGGAAGAGGAAGGGAAAGCAGAAAACATACATATAGGAAGGGAAAGGAAAGGAAGAAACAAGACCTTGGAAAGTCACCACAGAAACCATAATCAAGGGGTGGATTGAACAAAACAAGGTTACAAATAAAACTACGTAGTGAGAGAGAGAAAGCCCTCAAGAACAAGAGACTCCAGAGCCATAAATATTAGACAACTTGGGAGCCCTTCCTGTTGGTCTTCCGCTTCCTTCTTAATGAGCAGATATATTCATTTTTTACCTCAGCCTTCATTCTGATCCTTTGTATAAAATTTTCATTTGATATTTCGGCTCTAATAATAATGTAAGGAAAAGAATAAAGTAGAACTGGTGAAGAGGGAGTCATGCAAGTGTTTGACTTATCCCTGATGTTGTAGAAGTCTTTCCTATAGAAAGCACCTAAGGAAAGCGAGTGCACTCCTATAACCGGGCAGAGGCTGCCTCACCTTACATGTCTCCTTGCAAATCACATGGCATTTCTTAAACATGCTCTCTCAGGGGGCTTCCTGAAGCTCCAAGTGGAGCCTAAGTTTCCCAGTCATGTTTTGCTACAGGCTGTGTCCCTGCTGCCTTTTCTTATGACCTAAATTCTCCAGTCACCACCGTTTCTTGCTCAGCTAGTTTTTGTTTGTTTCTTTCTTTACCAACCACGTAATTCCTCTTCTAACTGCAGAAAGAAAATGTCCTTTTTCACATACACAGATAATAAAAGAAACTATTGCCGTGGACCCAAGATTCTTCTCTTAAATAGAGGCCTGACTTCCCCTATTCCTGCTTCAAACAGAACAGTCCATTGTTCCCTTAGAGCCACTTAGGATTAAATCCATTTTGTCCTTATGAAACATCATGTTGAGTTTTGCTGCCAACGTAACTGTGTGGAGAGTTGATGGAGACTCTGGGAGGCATCTGATGTCACAGGGGATCTGCCTCCATGCGTGGATCAATGCTTCTCAGTTGTCAGGATCTGGTCCCCTTTCTTTTCATTGACAAATGCTCACTGGCCTTCTATTTTCTGCCCCATGTTAAAGCAGCCTACAACTCCAAACTGAAAGCCGGCTAGATAGTGGTATGATGCACTTGAACTTCCAGAAAGATAAAACAAAAATCATATGTTACAGAGATACAAAATAGTCCATGAGAGCACCTAATTGCATAGTTCCTCACTAAACTATGCTACAAATGTTTCCTACCTTTTCAGTCTCCCCAGTAAAACTCTCATTAGCTCTTGAAAACAGGAAGGGGTCTCATTCTTCTTTGCAAGCCCAAGCCTAGTCCTAGCTAGTCATTCCTGTCTTGACAGCCCCAATGCAACACCACAGAAGCCCTAGCCAGGACTCACGAACTTTGGGTTCCTACTCAGGTTCTGACGGTTGCCGACAGGATGACTCTGGGTCAGTCATTACTTTCTTAACACTGACCTGGAGATCTGGAAACATGACCAGCCTCTGCCACACAGGTGGAATTTAAGAAAATAAAAGGCACTGTCTGCAAATATTGGTTTCTAAATGTACAGACAGTAAAGCTTGTAAAAGATTAGTACATTAGAATTAAATATTCCCTCTGTCCCATCAATATACCAGATTTGACAAACTACTGATACACTACTATCTTTAAATATTTAGGGTAATAAATCTACGCTGTATAAAATGTAACTATTAAATGCACATTTTAATGAGCCAAGAAAGGTTTTAAAATAGATATATATCGAATGGTTTCTCTACCCAGCATTTTAACTCAGAGCAGAAAGAAGAAAGAAATCTCTAAAGAAATACAGATAAACTTCACAAGGAGGACAGAGCAAATAAGAGGGGCACAGTGGTTTCCTGTGTTCTTTAGAGGTATGCAGCATCCTTGGAGTTTGCTTGGCACTTTGCCAGTGGATAATCTTCAAAATATTTGTCAAATAAACATCATCAGGCCCCATCATCTTATAGTCTAGATTTTCAAAGAAACTTAACAACTCACCCTCAAGCTAATGACTATTTGCTGCTTCAGAAGCAATAAAATCAAAGCAGGAGAATAGCTTACTTTCTTCTTTCATATCTCATTGTTTCCTTGAAACAAACAAATCATAAAAACATGAGTTACTTCACTTCACAAAAGTATACTTGGAGTTCTGAATATCCCAGAATACTCTGGAATATTTCCATAGAATATTCTGGATTATTTAGAGAGATCAGTCAAATACATTATTTACATTGTTTATCTTCAATTACTAGAAATCTTAATCATAAAATTAAAATACAACTGAGAAAAATGGTTTAATAACTATGTGCAACTAAGTTTTACAGAAGATTTTCTGACCACCCTTCCTTTTAGCGAAGGAAGCTATGTTCCTCACACTAGCATATATCTCAACTTATAAAGGAACGGGCTAAGAACGAGCTCGCTGTCTCTAAAGCTGTTTGGATCAGGAGTCTCTCCCATCCTCGCAGCAAGCTGAGGAGCTAAGAGCAGCAACTGATACAGATGATTCCACAGATCAGAGCCATGACCGAGCTACATCCTGCTTGCCTCCTTCCTGCTGCTCCCTGTGCCGTTCCTTGGCAGTCCTTCACCCCCATCTGACTGTTTGGTTCTTCCTTCCAGTCTCTTCCCTTCCAGACCTCATACCTCCCTTCTCCTCTCCTCTAACTATGCCCCGGGGTGTTTAGGGATAACATTTATAGTTTTGCCCCTTTGGAAGCATGAAGTACTAAAAGGTGAAGAAATCTGTCATGTCACCAAAGCATTATAAGGCTGTTGTGAGAACGTAGGTCACTTTAATAAGGGGATGGACCCATTAACTTTCCTCTATGATGCATTATACTGGCAATATTTTGGTCCTCAAAATAAAACCCATGATCATTGCTAGTAATACAAGTACATAAAGCATGAACATATGATGGTTCTTCACTGAAATAGATAGATAGATAGATAGATAGATAGATAGATAGATAGATAGATAGATTCCATGTAGTCCATGGGCTAGATTGTTCTCATTGCTCTGTTCCTAAGTCTTCCTGTATAATTTGCATGTCCTCCCATAGTGAATAAAGCTATCTCTCTGCACTCTTTGGATCAGTCATATAGTCAGCAATATAATGCATACAGCCGCCAATTTTAGCAAATAAAAAACACAGGCTCCCCAGATGGAATATGTTATACTCAGTGCAAGCCTAGACCACAGGAGTCATAGCGTATTTCTGCTCACCTTTGTATCTCTCCCTGTTCATGCTGAGCAGGAAAGAGATCCAGAGAGCCAGCCTAGGTGCATCTGTATCAGTTCAAACCCAACCAATCCTCATTCATGTGCATGAACCCAGCCAGATCAACAATGCTATCTCATTGACCCTGAAGCATGAACAACAGACATAATTTCTTGCATCCCACTGAATCTGTGGTTACTTGTGATATGCATTACTGTCCTAAAAGGTAGTAAGTACAGCCTTTTAGGGAAATATGTTATTGTTGAACACAGAAGCATGCTGACTACAGAAAGAATCTCAGGACTGTCTCTAAATGTCTTTGAAAATGTATCCTCCCTCTGTCACCCTGCACATAGAAACACAAGGGTCAGGGAAGGCTTCTGTTGTATAGTTTTCCTCTCCACACAGAGAACTAAAGCCCTCCATCATGTCTCCACATCATTGCCTCCAAGAACTATGTAGACTTTTCAGCAATATTTTAGGGTTCCTAATGAAGGACAGGTTTATTCCCTGTGGTGTCTCTAAATGGCAGGCCCAGTAGCTTATTTAATATTCCAGGGAAGGGACAGATTAAAGGTGCATAGCTATCTAATCATATTTGCTCACTGCAGCATGTGAAGAGTGAATTACTTCAGTCTCAGCTTCCACTGGGTCCTGAGAACTGAGGCGGCATATTAGATGAGCACCCTTCACCTTCAGGTGTGCCACATGGAGAGGAGAGCTCCAAAACCCGGCTCCAGGAATCTTGAGCTTTTCAGGCACATAACAAATGAGAAAGATCAGGAAAACATGGGGGGAAATTGGCGGGTTTGTCATTTGCTACTTAAAGGAGATGTTGTTGCACTCAGTGCTTTGCTGGCTGGAGAATGATCAACGACAGCCATGTTTTCCATTTCCAATGACCGAATTTACTAAGTTTAAAGCAAACAACTGTAGTAATATGGAGCGGTGGCGGGGCTGCGTCCTCAACCCCCAGCCGCCTGCCCGGCTAGCTTATGCCCCGAAATAATTACACGGACACTGTATTCATTTAAACACTGCTTTGGCCCATTTCTATCTAGCCTCTTCTAGGCTAATTCTCACATATTAATTTAGCCCATTTCTAATCATCTGTGTAGCGCCCCTAGGTGCGCTTACCGGGAAGATTCTAGCCTAAGTCCATCCTGGGTCGGAGCTTCATAGCGTGCGTCTTCCCTGGAGCAGGTAGCATGGCGTCTCTCTTGCGTCTGTCTGCTCCGGAGAGGAGAGCTGCGGAGTCTGACCTCACTTCCTCTTCCTCCCAGCGTTCTGTTCTGTTTACTCCTCCCACCTAAGGGTGGGCCTATCCAATGGGCCTAGCAGTTTCTTTATTGCTTAGCCAATGAAATCAACAGATTGATATATGACACTCCCACATCAAACAACAATGAAAGAAAAACAGTGTTAAGTAGCAGAGCTAGAAGCAACAGACAGATGACATAACACCCAACAGAAACCACTGGCTAGCCTGGCTCAGAAAGCAAACGAAGGGAACACCATCAAACCAGGGTGGTGGGATATTTGTTTACACAGTGTGAAGATGTGTTGCTGTGATTGATTTAATAAGAAGCTGATCGGCCAATAGCTAGTCAGGAGAGGTTAGATGGGACTTCCGGACAGAGAGAGGAACTCGGGGATGAATCTAGGCACAATGGAGAGGACAGCAAAATGCAGAGCAAGTCAGATGTACAGAATGGGAGAGAGGTAAAAACCACACGGCAGAACATAGTTGAATAAAAACAGGTTAATTTAAGTTAGAAGAGCTAGTGAGACAAGCCTAAGCTAAGGCCAAGCTGTCGTAATTAATAAGAAATCTCTATGCCATTATTTGGAAGCTGGTGGTCCAAAAGGAAGTCCTACAGTGCAATACAATAAGGGCTTACAAACAGCAAGCAAAAGTCAATCGGGGAAGCAAACAGTCACATTGGAGGTTTCCAGGCAGAGATCTTTACTATCCTCTTCATGGATCACCTTTCAACCTCCTCTTCCCACTGCAGACAATTTTTACACAATGAGATAAACAATAGCAACACCTGTCAGAAACTTAGCAGTTCTCAAGGATACATTGTTTTTAATAACTTCAGCAGCTTACTGTTAGCCTTTCTTCCTAACAGAATGGGGAGGGGGGAGGGGGGAGGTAACCTGCCCTAGAATAAGGTGTTTTAGAGAACCCTTGAAATCTAAGTGGACTGGAAGAACTAGAGAACATTGGTCTCCACTGACCCCGCCTACCTGAAGGAGCAGTGTTGGGTGACTCTGGCCACCTCCAGAAGCCCCATATCCTCCCAATGGCCCCTCTGAACCTCCAGAAATGGAGGAGAAATCCTTCCCATGGCCAGTACACTTTGTCTCCATTTACATATTTTAAGACTTGCCACAAGAATATTGCAATGACTGGTGGGGTGGGGGAGGGTGGGAGCTGATCTGAGAAAGCAGAGATGAAGGAAATTCACATTACGGGTTCAGATAGGGGATGTTGAATACTTCAGCTGGAAGAAGTTACAGATGTGACACATTCCCTAGGTACTAAACCAGATGTCCGCAAACAAAATGAGAACATTTGAGCAGGAGAGAAGAATCTCTGTGCTCATTTTTCCATTAGACTCTGCTCTTAGACCGACAAAAGTCATCATAATTGTTATTTTTAAAAAGCCAATGAAAACGTTGCCTTAGGGCTGGAAGACTAAGCCCCAACCTGAGGATATTAAAAGAATTCTCATTGCTTATATTACCCCCATCTTTTCCTGGCACCGCACAGGTGACATCCTGCCCTGCAGAAAGAGGTCAGTCCTGCATTCCAGAGGAAGCCTCACAGAGAGAGGCTCTATCGAAGCCTGGAACATGCTCTTGTCCCTGACAAAGCAAGCTGTACTCAAAGAAAAACTGAGAGACAGGGAGAAAAACTAGGCAGCTCAGTTCATCTTTGGAAAAGCAAGAAGGATTAAAAAGGAAAAAAAAACAGTGAGAAGGATCAGTTGCGCTGGGAAAAAGCAAATGTAGAATGGTATGCACGCTCACCCTCCCTCAAAGAGCTCTCTTGATCCACTACATGGCCGGCACCCTGGCAAAAACATTTCATGTTCTCAGTTCAACCTCGATGATGGGAGATGTTTAAGCTGCTTCAATTCAACAAGAAGTTATTAAGCATCCACTTTGTCCAGGGCTCTCTGCCAGGTGATAGGGAGGCAATAATGATGAACAAAACATAGATTCTGCCCTCAGGAAGCTTTTGGCCAAGGTAAGACATGAACAGAAGTAATAAAAGTAACTACAAGATACTTTGGTGTGTGCTCTAATACAGGAAGCACAAAGAGGAAAAAGATTTAAAGGTAGCTGACATGGAAGCCAACAGAATGGCAGGAAGCCTCTTAGACCCAGTGTCCTCGGAGATGCACACTGAGGGGTATAAAAGAATTCAAGAAGAGAGGAGAGAGGGAGGTAGGACCACAAAGCCCGATCGGACTGTCTAAGAATGTACTAACATTTCCGTCTTCATCAAACTAAGTCATCTGAATCCACAAGAACACAATGTGTTGTCATGAGGGTCCCAGGCTCAAAACAGGATAGAGAATGGGGCCCTTGTTCAATCCCCACCTGCTTTTTCCAGTTGTCATGGGTGACTATATCCTTGGCTTATAAATGAGTGAGTTCAGCATGGACCAGTATTGTTCCCTTGTAGCCCTTATTACTAAAACAAACAAAACAAAAGAAACAGAGTGAGCATGGTTGGAATTAACGATCAGAATTTTGATCCACTTGCCGTACTCAATTCCATCTTTCCTCCAGAATCTTTCCAACTCCCTTTGCTCCAATTTTTAAGCTATCTGCCAGTATCTGACAATAGTCTACTTTATCATCACAATAAAGATTCTGACATGCTTTGGTAATTACATCATGTCTCTCATAGCTTCCAGCTCCAGGCATCCTACCCTGCATACTGCCAGTTCAATTTGAAGCAGACTCTTGTGGGTTCAAAGGGACCTAAAATGCATCATAAAGACTGCTCCTATCCTGAAAAAAATATATATATTAGCAATGGCCAATGGAGCAATTGGGCATTTAATTGCATTTAAAAATCTTAGTTCATTTATTTTAAGGTAACCATCCCAGCAGACAAAAATAATAATAACAATGGAGAAATTTGTTTCACAAATGTATTCAAACTGAATACACTGCTGAGACTCCTTTTAAACATTCTTCAGGGAAGTGCATGTTGATTTTCTTGCTTTAAAAAGAAACAAGACCTGGTCACCCAGGTGTGTTCTCCGTAAGTACCATCCAGGCCATGGGCTGTGTGGTATGCCAGAGCCAAACATTGGTAAGGCTCCTTGCGGCCCTCGTCAACCAGCTGGATTGTCCACCATTCTTCAAAATGAGCATGCTAATTGCTTAGTGAACAACTGGTTCTAGCTAGACCATTGAGCTACAACTCTGTGGAAATTGCTATTTTCCAGTCAGCAGCTGCAAAAACAAAACAACTCCTAGAATCAGAAGGTTATAAAGAAAATTACATCCTTCTGCCTCAGTTTCTTCCTTTAAATAATGGTGGATGAAAAAATGGTAGCTGCCTTGCAGAGGTGTTGAGGGAAATAAGGGCATTGAGTTTAGAGTGCTTCAAAAGCACCCCTGGGTGCACCGTGAGCACACAGTATGCCATGAGTGTATGGAAGGGCAGCCATCAAGCCTGCAGCAGCCTGGGGTTGGACTTAACCCAAAGCATGCTGTTTGGGAATCTAAAGAAAGAATCCCTCCTTGGTCAAAGCCTCAACTTCCTCCCCCTCCCAACCAAGCTGGCTTCCCAGCCCTTGAAGCCTTGACCACAGGATAGTTTTGTGGCTTTTCAAATGACCACACACAGCAGGAATTCTGTCCATGGCTGGCTGGGCCACTCTCCTGCCTATCGGTAGTCAGTAAGGAGCTAGCAGCCTTCGGAAACTTAGATACTCCCCGTCTAGCCACTTCCCAACCTTGGGTCTGTCACTTCAATCTGGAGCAGAGCACCTGCGAGCGGAATGTAGCATTACCCTATCTGCTTTGAGGGAGAGCAAGTCAGCAAGTCAGTAAACGGGCTTCAGGCAGGAAAACCAAGTCAGCAGGAAAACCCAATGATATCCATATCTTGTAACTAGAAAATGATCTGTTTTACCTCCTCTTCCTCGATTTCCTAGGAACTTCTGTGCAGATCTAGAGGTGAAAGCACAACTCTCTGACTGTAGAGGATTGCTGAGCAAGGCAGAGGAAGGCAACAATCTTACCAGACTCGTATCGTACGCTAATCCCAGTTAGTGATTCCCTAGTGTTTAACTAAAGCACAAGAACACATAATTAGGAAACGTCTAGGTTTTTATGCTGGTTTCTCTTTCTGCTTTCTCAAGCAACTCTGACGTACAGAACATATGGTCCACAGGCCTACAGCCTACGTTGGCTTCCGTCAGCTCCTGCTGACTCAGCTGGTGGATTGTTTATCCATTTCACAGATGAAGAAACTAAGTCTCAATAAAGCTAAAACTTGAAGCAGTCACACTGCTACTCACAAGCGAAGGGTCAAGTGTTCTTGCTTTGCAGAGTACCTCACACCCCCTCCATTCTACCCCACTGGAATCTATGGTTAAAGAGAAACAAAACAAAAGACAGAGTAGAAACTGGTCACCCATAGGGAGATCTGTCACTCAGACACTTAGGTGGGGTTCTGCTATCCATTTTTGAAGTAGATATCAGAATTGGAGTGTGGGGGTATGGGTTTGGGTGTGTGTGTGTGCACGCATGCGTGCGTGAGCGTGTGCACAAGTGCACATTCAAAGAGATAAATGGTGGAGGAAGGTCACAGGAGCAGCATCACAGTGACTAGAAGAAAGTTTTTGTGGCAAAGCTTCAAGAACAAATGAGAAGGGCTGTTTCTCTCCCCTAAGTGGAATCAATACTGAGAACCCCAAAAGAAACGCAAGTGAACTCCACTGGACACTTGGAGAGACCCAAGGGAGATTTGAGTAGGTCCAAGTTCACTAATCTAGTCATAGCGTAAACCTGTAGATTGAGGACTCAATCCATGAGGAACCCAGGGAAGGGAGCATCCTGCCGCCCATGTGTATAAAAGTGTTTGTAATGACATATGTCCATCTGTGTCCATGATGGTTCTCATTTGAATGTCTTTCTATAGATTCACATTTAGAGTGCAGGTTAAAAAAAAAAAAAACTCTAATCCCCATTTCTCCTGGGAATGGAAGAGCCTGAGAGCTTGAACTAGGACATAACACTTAGGAGACGGTATCCAACACACCCCAACTTTTGCTTTTGAACCTGGTGTGGATCAGACATTTTCCAGCACCCCACCTCCGCCCCTGCCATGTCGCTGCAGCAAGCAGCAAGGGGCCGTGGGGCTGCCAAGCTGATGAGACAGATTGCGGAAGTGAGTTCTCCACAGATACCTGAGAAAAGAATGGACTGCCTTCCAACACAGGAAGCTCCTAGTCCAGCTTCTCCCCAAAGTGCACCTCCTAAGGACGCAGGATGCCAACACAGCCCAGATGAAAGCCTGGCCTCCCTGTGGAGCCTCTTGTCCTACCCTCCACGCCAGGAGAAGTTAAAGGGATTTACAACAATGGCTGGCCTACTTCAGAAGCTGGAGGCCTTGCCTTGAGGGATTGTAATTATTTAGTTCCAACCTTCTGTGGTGTCACAGCAAGGCTGCAAGAAGCCAACATGCCTGGAATTAAGGCTTTTTAGAATGACTTTCAAAATGCACAATACATAAAGCCATGAAGTACGCGAAGCATGAACTCTGGAGTGTAGGAGGAAAAGGATGTGTGCAAACTAAACTAACATGTGATGGGGAAGACATACAGATGGTGTGACCTTGTGTGAACTGGAAATCCCCCTCGCAACTCCCTTACTTCTTCCTTAGGAAGCACTTCTCTGTTTTTCTCAGGAGATTCGTAAGGACTACCTCTTTTTGCTTGCTTCACTTTTTCTTTTACGGTGCTGGGGATAGAAGTTGGGTTTCATGCCTGTTAGGCAAACTCCCTACCTCCAAGCAACATCCCCAGGCCTCATACTGACTATTCCTGTCAATAGAGTTACACCGTAAAATTCCATCTATTTTATTTGGACCCTGGATGGGCATTTGAGCCCACATATCCCATTTTATGTAACAGATGGCTTTTGTGAAAATTTCAAGTAAAAAAGAATTTGGAGATAGTGCTATAAATGTGTAAGGAAATGGCGCCATTTAAGAAACGAGTTTCAGCAAATTATTAGGCATAAAGTAAATTATTCTGAAAAAGGTTCACACTTTTATAGAGGCATTCTCCTTCTAAATGTAGCTGTATTTTCACACACTGAGGTTTTCTACAGTGAAGAAAGGCTGGGCTTTATTGTCTTATTACTTCTGATTGGCTTGATATCTTTAGAGTCTTGTACAATTTGTCCTGCTAGTGTGAGACGTAAGTATATGGGGCCTGACCCTCTAAGTGAAAAGAGAACAAATTGGAGGCCACTGGGGTACAGTTCCGTATATTAACTCACTCCTCATTTAAATTTCAGGCTAATAGAATGAAGTCACAGTTGGGTGGAGAGAAGACTAGTTTCCCGCCGGTCTGTGTAGCCGCTGAGTAAGTAGACAGAAAGGCTAGCTGCTCCCCAGTGAGTAATAACATAAGACTGAGCATGGGCAAAACAGTTAAGCATTTCCCAGCTCACATACATCCACAGAATCACACACACACCACCCCTACAGCATTCCTTAGAATGTAAGTTAGTGTAGATAACAAAGGTCCGAGATCACAGAAGTTTTAAGAAGAGAGTTTCTTCCTCTCTCATAAGCAGGCAATTAAGAACTGTTAGGGGTTTCCAGTTTGGGGGAGAGTTTGAGATTTTTCTAGGCTTTTTATTCTCCATCACTTGGAAGGGCTTAGCATTATTATGGTTCTGGCAAATGGTCCCAAATGGTAACAGCAATCATTTCCCTTTCTATGCTGTTATAGGAGAATGACTGTGGAGGGGACTGCACACTATTATGTTTGCTTCTCTTCACCCAACTAATGTAAGCTACTTGCAATGTATTAAAAATCACATTTCCAATCTCTATTTCAGTCTTATCTCCAGCCAAAGGGATGGGAGAGAAAGAGCTATGCATAACTTTCTGATAGTGTCATTGAAGGTGTTGCCGTTGCCCTGTTACACCCCGCCTTTCCACTATCTTAAACTATGATCCCGACCCCCAAGAACCAATAGTGACTTTTGTGATGGGGCAGTTTTATAACCCTTCAGGTCTGAAGTTCTTGGACATGCAATGTCCGCATATGATGTGGGATTTCCCTTTGTATGCTGTAAATACCATGGTGAATAAAGAAACTGCCTTGGCCTGTTGATAGGGCAGTACTTAGGTAGGTGGGAAAAGCTTAACAGAATGCTAGGAGAGAGAAGGCAGAGTTAGGGAGAAGCCATGAAGCCTCGCCGGAGACAGACACTGGAACTTTGCCGGTAAGCCACTGCTTTGTGGCAATAAACAGATTAATAGAAATGGGTTAAATAAATATGTAAGTGTTAGCCCAATAAGAAGCTAGAGCTAATGGGACAAGCAGTGATTTCATTAATACAGTGTCTGTGTGATTATTTCAGGTCTAAGCTGCCAGAAATAAAAGAGCAGCCCCTTCCCTCCAACATGCATAGATACCTACATACACATATTTAATTTAATATACTTTTAACAATGGACTGGGGAGTCATTTTAAACATACAAAGCACTAACATGAAGATCTATCTCACTTCTAACTTTCCACAATTTTTGCATAGTTTTGACATACAAAGTAGCAGATTTTTTTTTATTTTCATACACAGTTGGTTTTCATTGGTCCACCATCCTCTCCTGCTCTGTCTCAATTCCCTTCATGCCCACCTAAATCCATCTAACCCCTTATTCACCCTTGGACTTGTATATCACATGTGTTCCAACAGCCCTCTCCTCATTGCCCAGAATGTCTCTTCTTCCCTCTCTCATGGGCTCTTTTCTAGTTCCCTGGCATCTCTACTCCCCTATTTGAACAAAAGATGTGCATATATAAAAAGTATAAGCCATTTTTATCTGGCCATCTATTTGGGACTCTAGTCTTTCCCCTTTGTGCATGCTTCTCCCACTATTCTCCACATAAAATCATATTTGAATCATTTTTCCTTATGATTTTATCATTTCTAATTCACCATGAAGAAAAAAAAAAACATGTATCCTGGCCAGACATTTACAGAATAAGTATACCAACACCAAGTCTGAAGTCATATCACACTTTTTACTAAAAATATTCAGCTCTTATTATATCATTTGCAAAGGTAAGCCAATTTTTAAAATTACAGACTACCAGGAAACTCATACATGAGACGAAATTTTTTAAATCAATGAGGCGTGTATGTGTTTTCAAATTATAATACCAAATCTGGATGATCACTAACCATGTGGGTGAGGTCTGGCTTGCCTACCCACTTTATGGCTTTGTAGAAAAGATGACAAGACATTCTTATACACCAGGAAGACTTGCCCCAGAGAACTATCTAAATTCAGCTCAGAAGAGGACCTTGCCAGGCAGAGCTTTGAAGAGCTGTGATTCTTCACATGATTTATGGTTACCTAATACTAGCTGATAAAATTAACAACTTCTAGATCATACTAACTCCGCAATCCAAGCTTATTTCTTGCCTACACCACCATCCACTCCATCTCAGTGGCCAACCTTCAACATAGTCATTGGATACCCAGACTCTGAACATCTGGTGTTTCCTCACGGTAATTGCTCCACGGTTTTGGCCAAAAGACGAAGGATGTGAGAAACATGGAACACTGCATTGTCGCTTCATGGTCAAGATTGGAGAACCCAGCATGTCTACGCTGTCCCATTTTCTAGAACACACAACCCTAACCTGAATGAAGAGGACTCTAGGAGATAGGATCCTCCATCATGTCCTGAACAGAAAAAATGAGACCAAGATCTAAGAGCTGCCCTTTACATCCCAGGCCACAATGTTGGTGCTCATTTTCCTTCCCTGTTTTGCTACACGGGGACATGTACCACTGGAGACGAAGAGTCTGCCTCATCTCACAGACATGGAGGAATGGGGAAACTTTAACCATCTATTGCAGCCTCTAGTTGCTGTGTTGGGCTGCTGCTGCTGTGTCTGCCAGGCCATCCCTTACATGACTGCAACATGCCTTTCTTCAGTTCTGGGAAGGAAAGTGGTGAACCTTTCCTCAGCACAGATAACAGAGTCAACCCAAGAACATTTATCCTGATTTGAAGATTTTAGTTGGTGTATATTTGTTTTCCTTTGAAATAAAAAGTATTCTATCTCCAGGAGGACTCTTTCCCAAGACCGTCAAGAAAGAAGTCTTTTAATGTAGCATTTTATTTTATTTTATTTTGACTGTATCAAAGCTATGACAAAAAAAAAAGCATATGCTACGTTCTCCTGGAACTCAGAATAAAGACACAGCGATGCCCTCAACATTTCTCATATGCCTGTTATCCTAGCTGGGTCTCCACGCTTCTCCCCCTACCTCTCCCTTATCCCTTTGATGATCTGGAGGTGCAGAAGAAGTCACTGCAGCTCTTTTCTCCAGCAGCTCTGTTTGCCCAGGTCCTGGGGATGACCACAGTAGCCAGAAACACGTAGCATGAGAGAAAAATATATCTTGCTTCCTTCATAAAGAAAGAATTGAGAATTGGCAGAATAACCTACTGCAACTGTACTAACAAAACATGGGTACTGGGACCAAACTCAGGTCCTTTAGAAGAACAGAGAGTGCTCTCAGCTCCTATATCATCTCTGCAGCCCCATACAACTTTCTTTTGACCCTAATATTACGTTTTTTAGTCATGCATGCTGATTTGTGTAGCTGCATTTACTTCACTTTTGCTATAGCATTGTATTCTGTTCTATGAACAAAACAGCACTTAATTCGCTGCTCTATTACAGGGTGGTTTGTTTGGAGTTTCTATCTGGGCATTAAACTAAACTACACTAATGAAAAAATCCTTATATCAATTCTAGTATGCCTATGCAATAAGGTCCCAGTCATATAGCTACAAGGGCCAGTGCCCAACTGTATAGTATTCGTGAGTTCTACTCTAAAAGATGAAATTGCTTGTACCAAGTTTCTGCACCAAGTCACATTGCTACCGGTTTATAGGAAATTTCTCTTTGCAACACATCCTCACCAACATTTGATACTATTGGGATTTATATACTCGAGTCTGGTGCTATATAATGGAATTACATTGTGGTTTTAATCTGTATTTCCTTTAGGCCATACTTTAATCATATATGAACTCAAGAAACCAAAACAATTCATCATGGCCCTCCTTAAGAACAAGGTAAACTTCCTAAACCGGTCTCTTCTTAGAGAAGAGGGTTTTTTTGTTTCGTTTTGTTTTTTTATTTAAAAAAAAAAAAAGAAGTGAGGATAAGGGTAGTCCTAATTATTCATTAGACTTTAGATGTCAGAAAACATCAGAGGCCTTAGGCTACTGTTTGTGCTGTAAGATAAACAGCCGGTCTTAAGCGGCTCCTTTTAGGAGACCACATTATTAGCCAAAGCCATGGGAAAAGCAAATACATTTCAGAGGAATCATAAATATTTCTTTTATCTTTCCAGATAAAGACATTTAGTATGAGTCCTAATGCACAGGCTGAGCCATACACAATTTATAGCAGGAGAGGGTTTGAAACACTTTTGTGTAAACAAGCATAGATAGTTTTTAAAGGTTGCTAAAAGGCAGTATGGGCTTTTTTTTTTTTTTTTCTGGAAAGGGAGCTACTCCCTGTGGGACCAGCTCTGGTCAGTGTCAGGGTCTGTTTCCCACTGGCGAAGCTGTTCCATTAAGCACCATTTTCATCTCTGCAGCCCTTACTTTCATGTAATGTTTACATCATTGACACCTCCTCTTAGTGAGTCCCTAGCATAAACAGAGGCTGTAATGTATTTAACAAGATTTTAAAAGACTTGACTCTGGGACAAGGACAGCCAAACGGGGAAGAGATTAAAGCCCAAGTTTTACAATATCTCAATCTCCTGTGACAAGAACAACTCAGCCGTTTCTGTCCAGGAGAGACACAGGCTCCGTGTGTTTATTCACAAATTACCATGTGATGGGTTCCAAATGTGCTCTGACCAGCCAAATTCGGCAGGCCACCTAGCCTTTTAGCAGAAAATTATAAACCCAGATTATAAACTTGGAAGAGAGATGTGAAAACAAACGTGCTTTAATTCCACGACATCAGCACGCTAGTGGGAGCTGGGGGTGTCTTGAACTAAGGAGTAATTCACGCAGAGTCAAGTAAGTCTTTGCAATTTGCCATCTTGATTTAGAACAAAAGGCGGCAGCGTGGGGGGGGGGGGGTGAACTGTAAGAGACAAAAGCTTTGCCTGATCCGGTTCAGCTGAAGGGGGCAGTAGAACACGTGTGGAGGACCTTTCTCTCACCAGTTTGGACTTGGAGGTGGCGCCTGGTTGACCTGCACGCATTTCCTTGAGTGAGGCTGGACTGGGCAGAGTCTGAGTTCCAAGAAGCTTCAAGAGCCATTGTGGGTCAGAAGTCGAGGGCACTGGAGAGGTACCATCCAGGTCAGTACTTCTCAAAGGAGGTCAGTGGACTGGGTGGGGCGCCCACACTTGTCAGTCTCTGATAAGAAAGGTTACAAGTTCGGGAGAGATGATTCAGGTTTATATTGGACTTGGCTGCCATAGGTCAGTGAGCAAGCAAATCACTGGACCAGAGATAAAAATTGAAAAGATGAGCAAGAAAAGGAAATGGTATCTTGCTCCCCATCTCCACAAATAGTAGAAAGGCAGTAGACTTGGGTTCTTGTTAAAATGTAGGTACTTTTGCTTTTAATTGGCAAAAAAAAAATGTGTATAGTTATGGGGCGCAGTGGTATACTCGGATATTTGTACCGTGAAATGATTACACCAAAGGAACTAACAGACTCATTTACTGATTTGCTGTTGACAACATTTAAAACCTCATCTTAGCAATTTTGAAATACGCACAATTGGTCTTGAACTCCGCGCAGCTGGCCGTGCAGCAGGGCTCTCTGCCTCAAACGTGCAGCTGCTCAACAGCATGCATGCCCCGCCCCCCCTCCTGCCTCACTGACCTCTGCTGACTACACCTCTGCCTGCTCCTCCTTCTAATCGGCTTGTTTAGATTCCAAAAAGCTATGAACTCGCAGGATTTCTCATCTGTCTGGGGCCGGCTTGCTTTACTTAAGAGAAGGTCATCTAGCTTCATCCAAGTTGTCCCAAAAGAGGACAAAGGATTCTCTTGTGTTGAAGGCCGAACAGGATTGTGTTGTGCAAAGCCTGCTTTCCTTATCAATGCTCCCACTGACGGGCACCAGGCCGTTTATCTAGTTTGGCTGTTCTGGATGCGAGAATGGTGGTGAGTGAGAGAGCGTGAATTTGTCGAAGTAGATTCAGGTGCTGCTGGCGGCGGCACTGACCGTGAGGAGCACGGTTCACATCTCAAGCCGCTCCCCACCATCTGGTGCTGATTATTAACCTGGACAGTTTCCTTTTGTGATCCTAGAGCATAACACCTACAGGTATTTGTAAGTGACAGCTCCGGCTTTGGGGAAGAGGCGGAGTAACGTTCCTCATCCTTGGCGCTGCTGGTACAGGTTTTTCCACCTTTTCACCTTCTACTCTAATAGTTAAGCCTGGCTTTATAGAGTTGCCTGTTCCCTGAAGGATCTGCCAGTGTTTGCAGCATGGAATATGTTGAAGGTTACGACCAGTGTAGGCCTTCTGGAACAGGTGTGGGTTATGACTGGCAAGAGCGAGCACTGACCTCAGCTTTTAAAACATTCTCGTAAAAAGAGAGTGTTGGTCTCTGGCACAGAAGTCGGAGACTGCCTTCCTTCCAGAGAGGATCAGGTAACTTCTGAGGACTAACTTGTGTTTCTCTGTTGTAGTTTCTAGAATACAAGCCAATTTGTGCTTTATTCAAAATAAACAGAGCTCACACACAGGATATTTGCAGGCTCTCAGTGAGCACAGGTCACCTTGTCTTCTGTGGCTTTCTGGAAAACAAACAAAAACAAACAAACAAACAAAAGACAGCGAGCCATTCCTGGTGACTTCCAGACTGCCATTTAAATCTCTGCTGTGGAAACAGTTACGTTGTTCTGTGCTTGTACCCTGGGAGGGGTGCTCTTCTGAACGAAGGGAGGGGTGCTCTTCTGAACGAAGCCGATGAGTTCTCAAGAGTGGCCCCTCTAAAAAGCTCTTTGCTCTGCTACAATTGTACCCTTGTAGGTCGGTTATTTAGTTTCATTGCTCAGAAAAGCACTGAAGTTCTGGGAAGGGAAACACGATTCAAACTGCACTGCTGTACCAGAAACCAGGGCCAGCATCCTAAGAAGACAACATTCTCAGAAGTCACAACGCTTGCAACTGAATCTCTAAACTGGGTGGTGCTAATCTCAGCACTGAGGAGGCAAAAACAGGCTGATGTCTGTATGTTCGAGGCCAGCTGTTCTACTAAGGGCCTTCCAGAACACAGAAACTCTGTCTCAAAAACCAAAGTAAAGGAAAAGGAAGAAAGAAAAAAAAAAAAAAGAAAACAAGTCTCTAAATTGAAGTTGTTTAAAGACAATTCCAAGATATTAAATTTAAAATTCAAGAATATCTTGCCGCAAAAATTCCTTTACTTTGACGTAACTGCTAATAAATACTTCTGTATGTGCCTCTGTATCTCAGTTTCTCCTGTGTAAGATGGGATAATAATAGTGCCCATTAATAGGGTTGTGGTAAGGATTTTATGAATTAATAAGTACTGAGTCATAAGAGTAGCTCCTGGTATATGTAAGTGCTATTGGAGGTTTCCCAGTGACTCAGAATATTGCCACTCCACCCTACGCCCACCCCTACTCACTCAAAGGGACATTGTGCTGGTACACTGGAAGGGTACTGACCAACCTCCAACTCTATCCCACCGAAGTATAGTGTGCGCGCTTGTGAGTGTGTGTTCACTAATACATGCCAGGAGAGGGGAATGGATTCCCTGGAGCTGGAGTTACAGGGAGATGTGGGTCACCAGATGTGGGTGTTGAGAACCAAACACTGATTCTCAACAAGAGTAAGAAGTGCCCTTAACCTCTAGGCCATCTCTCCAGCCACAATAAAAACATGTTAATATTTGAAAACAACCCAATATATCGAAAGTCTTAAACATTTTATCAATATAAAATCATTAAGGCATTTTACTGTTCTTCACTGTGTTCCAAATGTGACTTGTTTTACACTTAACCGTGAAGCACAGTGCAAATGCTCTTCTCACCAGAAAATTTAATTTGATGTTCAAATTAAAGGAAAGATACCGTTAAAAAGATAGATTCACTTACCCCTGCTATAACACACACACACACACACACACACACACACACACACACACACACACACACACACGTGGCTTGTCCAGCAAGCCCCTGGAGTTTTCCAATAAGTGAACTAAGTATCAGTTTTCCAGTTAAAATTTAGATTAAAGTATAACCAGGCATGGTGGTGTATGCCTTTAATCCCAGCACTCAGGAGGCAGAGGCAGGCTGGAGTGAGTTTGAAAGCTACCATAGTCTACAGAAGGAGTTTGTACACCGAGAAGCCCTATCACAAAAACAAAACAAAAACAAAAAACAAATAAATGAACTCGGTTCTTTAGTCATGTTTCAAGTGCTCAAGAAACCACAGGTAGACTCTGAAAACAGACAGACCTAACACTGAGTCTTGGTGAAGTTATTTGACCAAATTCCTAATTTGCAAGAGGAAAAAAAAGATCATAAGTTATTGTCTTCCAAATTAGAGGCAATCTACTTGACACTGATCAATAAATTTTAGGTCTCCAATAAATAGGAACTAATTTTTACTTAATACTTTAAGTAAAATTTAAGAAAAATCATCAAAACATTGATAAATATAAAGTCATATGAAGTGACTCCATATACCTTCTTTCTAGACTCCACAATAGTTAACACCTACCTTATTTCCATGATTTCAGATCTGTTCTATTCATGAGTGCACCTAGCCATTTTCATGTATTCCAAAGAGGACATTAGTATACACTGATACTTAGAACTCCATCAAGAATGTGTAATTAAGTTCAATATTTGGTATAATCACTATGAGTCTCACTGTCTCTGTCTTTTTCTTTCCTTCCTCCTCCCTTTTTCTTCCCTTTTCCTCTTTTGTTGCTCCTCCCTTTCCCTTCTTGCTTATTTACTCAGGGGTAAAATGCGCACATAGTAAAATCCCCAGATACTAAGTAACCATCATACCAGCACTGGAGTACATATGCCTGCCTAAGCCAGAGCTCACCCAAGATGTCCCTTAACCCAGATAGCTCCTCCACCTCTTTTTCCTTAATCCCTGCTCTCCCCAGACAATCACTGTCTGACTAGCCCTCCTAGATTAGTTTAGCCTAATCTAGAATTCTAAGTAAATGAAACAAGACAGTACTTGGCCTTCTGTCGAAACATTTTCTCTTACTCAGCATGCTTTTGAGACACACCTGTGTCACGTCCCTATATATTTGATCTTTCTTTCCTTCATTTCTTTTCTTTCTTTTTTTTAATTTAATTTTTAATTGCCCGGCAATTAAAAGATGACTATCAAATCTTTGGTGACAAATAAATATCCAAAGGAAAGAGCTCTTCAAACACATTAAATCTTACCTATCTGTGTTTGGGGTGGTGGCCACTGGAGAAGGTGGGTAGACCCAGCTGGGTGCAATGGCTTTCTTTCTGGCCAACAATGCACTCCGAGTTGCCTTCTCCATCCCTTTCCCTGCCAGTCAAATGGAGTCACGTGGAGTCACACCTGAAATTTCCTTTCACATTTAAAATTGCTCAGAATTTTAAATTCTTAGCCCCAAACCGCTTAGGTCTCCAGAATTAAGCAGATATATCTCTGGGTATACAAATCCTGCTGTGTTGCATAATGGTCTTAATTTTTCTTTGTTTAAATTTTTGATTCTTTGTTCTCTTTCTTCCCAGCAGATAGTCAAGTATTTGTGTTTAGTTCCTTGCTGTGGAGAAGTCTGTGGCCAGTCATAGCGGAAGTTACCTTTACAGGATTGGCCTGAGGGACGTGGGGTTGCAAAAGCACAGGATTCCTGAAAGAATTTCCAAGGATAAAGCCCCAGGGGTGAAGTGGGAAGGGACAGTGCCGGAAACTCCAAGAAGCAGAAACTGTCCCCTGACTGGCTAGGGGTTGGGTGTTGAAACCCCATGTGAACCCTCCCACCTAAGGAGAACCTCAGGAGATGGATGCCAGACCTGAGTGAGCCTGGGATCCCGTCATAAGCTACCAACTAAAGCACTGACTGAGAGTCCCCAGCCTTACAAGTCACAGGGATTCCATACTCAGGCTGATTGCTTTGATTTGAGAGGGCCCTCTCCTGATTTCAGGTTAAGCTTTCTGACTCTCCTGTGGCCCCAGAAAAGAGGATTCCATTCTCACAGTGGCAAAGACGAAATCTCTTGCTCTCTGAGAGAGATGATGGCTCGGATACGCATTTAATTTAATTTTTAAAAATAAAGAAATAGTACATGTTTAGGAACTTGATACAAGAACAAAGAAGAAAGAAGAAAAATAATCGCAATAGCATAGGAACAAAATAGTAAGTGAAGGGAGTGGGCAATG
Source organism: Microtus pennsylvanicus (assembly GCF_037038515.1). Taxonomy (NCBI): domain Eukaryota; kingdom Metazoa; phylum Chordata; class Mammalia; order Rodentia; family Cricetidae; genus Microtus; species Microtus pennsylvanicus. The sequence goes on from NC_134583.1 coordinate 95,807,179, forward strand.
ACGGCAAAAAATGAGAAGTGAAGAGAAGTAAAATGTATGACCACGTTAATATAAATAACTACAAAATAAAGAAAAGCCGAGAAGCCGTAAGTAACAGACATCTATCCCTTTCCTCACACAAACATATGATTTCAGAATGATAAAATTAAAAAAACTGCTTAATGCTACAGTTTTGCATGAATGATATCCAGTTACCTCTCCAAAAACGACTTGGCTTAATTATATTGTACATGTCTGCTCGTCTGCTTGATGGTCCAGTGACGCTTGATAGCTGTAAAATAATTCCTATTAATTTACAAATATAGCCCATAAAATTTAATTTTCTTGTCTTTGTTTCAGCAACACTAATTATGCTGCAATCAACACTTTCACATATTTTATACTCAATTGATAGCAATGCCAAAATAGGCATTTTTCGTCAAATATCATTGTTGTGGAGCTTTTTATTTCTAATTTTTATTGAGAGAACTTTGCCTGCTGATGCAGTGCCAACTAGACCTGTCAATAAAATTCTCTTACACACCATGTTCAAACATTGCACTGGGATTGCATGTACTAGATGAAATTTACTACTGATGAAAATTATACACTGTTTTCATCTCTATATAAATATAAAATAGATACTTTCACCATTTCATTAAAAAAAATCTAGATGTATGTACCAAAAGCTATGGCTTCTCCTATCAGGTGTAGAGCTACAGACTTAGGAGAATTTAGATTATTCAACAAGGAAGAACGTGTCTCAGACTCCATGCAGCAGTGATCCAAATGGTAGGTGACTTACAAATACCTATGCAGCCACAAACATAAATAAGAAAATGGAGGCTTAGTCCAACTGGGAATAGCGGCTCTCACAAGACTCCCCTGCATGCAAACTATCAGAGCAAAATATTTTACAAGTGAATCTGCGTTTTGCTTACCTAAGCACTTCTGCCATTCGACTCTCGCACCCCCCCCCCCAAGTGAGTGCCTCTCTGACATAGCCTGAGTGCAGTTCTTTAGCCTTCCAGACCTTTGACTAAAACGTGAGGGTGGGGCAGTAGTTCTCAGAACTCAGCATGGTATTAGTTATGGCTTGTGGCTTACTGTCCCTAAGATTGCATCTCAAGTCACGGGATGCCACATATTCTTCAGTCAGCCCCTCTAGGTTTCTGTGATAGATAAGTAGAGCTCCCTAGGGTACTATGTTAGAGATTAGAGAAACCAGTCTCACCTGGTCCTTGCTTAGGTTACGAGGAAGCAGGAAAACAAAGAGAAGGAAGGAGATTGGGTGGAGGAGGATAGATGAGAAAGAACTTAAGCTACTTTCCGCATGCAAAAAAGTTAAAACTTCTGATATTAACAATCTGTCCAGAGACCCACATTGGAGCACCGGACAGAAATCTCAAGGTCCAAATCAGGAGCAGAAGGAGAGGGAGCATGAGCAAGGAACTCATTACCGCGAGGGGTGCACCCACACACTGAGACAATGGGGATGTTCTATCGGGAATTCACCAAGGCCAGCTGGCCTGGGTCTGAAAAAGCATGGGATAAAACCGGACTTGCTGAACATAGCGGACAATGAGGACTACTGAGAACTCAAGAACAATGGCAATGGGTTTTTGATCCTACTGCACGTACTGGCTTTGGGGGAGCCTAGGCAGTTTGGATGCTCACCTTACTAAACCTGGATGGAGATGGGCGGTCCTTGGACTTCCCACAGGTCAGGGAACCCTGATTGCTCTTCGAGCTGATGAGGGAGAGGGACTTGATCGGGGGAGGGGGAGGGAAATGGGAGGCGGTGACGGGGAGGAGGCAGAAATCCTTAATAAATAAATAAATTTAAAATAATAAAAAAAAACGATCTGTCCAAAGATCTTTTAAGCACTAAAATGATCACAAAAAACCACAGCTGACCTGCATGTAAATAATTTCTACAACATTAAATATATATATATATATATATATATATATATATATATGTCATCCACATAATAGAGAGAGAGTTACACACACACATGGACACTCAAACACGCACGCAAGTCACACAAATGGGCTCCCTTCTGCTTGTTTGCTTGCTTGTTCTGCAGCAAATCGAATCATTTCCTTCTTCCCAGTCCCTTCTGTTTTTACATTCTCATAACCTCTCCACTAATGAGTTGGGCAACGCAGGTATATGATAGTGAGACAGCAAACATCACATTTACAGTTGATCATTTGCACAGGAGGAGGGCAAATAGATCATTAAAACCAAATATTAACCATCTGCTGTCTCCATCAACTATAACAAAGACATTCCTACCGTATACAGATGTCATTAAACAGATGAAAGACTCCTTTGAATTAATTAGTTTGCAAACCTTATTGCCTTTTTTACTCGTTTGCTTATTCATTTGTTGGCTACCACAACCTGGTGAAAGCTTCCTCAGTCCCATAACCCTGCTCTTCCTTAATCTAACTGTAAGAATGAAGGGTTTGGGTGTGTTCAACCAAGTTGAGCTAAGATCCTGAAAGACTGTGTACAACAATCTTGTAATACAACAGGACAGTATTTTGTCTTTAAGCAAGTTATTGTGGAAGAAACAAAATTGACAGAAGACTAGAAATCATTGACTATTACTGATTTCATCGGCTTCAAACCATCTCCCCGGTGATGTTCAGGAAACACTAAACCATTGGGAATAGACACTAAGATAAGATAAACTCTGGTGAGTCCCTCTAAGTTGAACCAGGGACTGGAAAGAAAAGAGCAGGAAAGACATTCCCTTGCAAGAGCTAGATGTGCTCTTGACCTGTAAGGGTCCAGGGGAAAGATGCAGAACAGCAACCCCTGCAGAAGGCTGTTTTGCTCCTGTAGACGAAAGAGCTCACAGAAGGCTGACAAATGGCTAATAATTTCATTGTAAATACTGGCTCATAAGGCCATTCTACTTTTCATATTGGGAAGACTATATACTGTTTTCCATAATGGCTGTATTATTTTCTCTTCTCCAAAGTTATTTTCCTACCTGAACATGATCATTCCCTCACACTGTGTATCTACAGGACAATCCTCTCAAACTTCCTACCAGTCTGTAGTCTTGTAAAATGGCTACCACCTCTGCCAGGTAGCTATGGGCAGCTGTAGGGCTCTGGGACTTTACAGAGCCCTCCTCTATTCCCCCCGCAGAACCCAGAGACACTTGTGTGAGGCAGCCACGAGGACTTCTGCCCCTGGAAAGATCCTCACTCCTCAGAGAGCATTAGAGAGTGGCTATTCACCGGGCCCGCTCTTCCTTTCACCGGGCCCGCTCTTCCTTCTGTTCCGACTTGCAGGCTCACGGCGGCCAATCTGTCCCATTGCATACATACACACTAGCTGCCCTCACACACATGCAAAACAACCAAACAGACGCTCCCCCTCTACGGCATGAACCAAGTTCCTCCTGTTTATAAGCAGCAGCCCAACAGAGCCTCTCGGTTCTGTAACTTGCAGCTCTCCGCAAACTGCACCAGAATAGAGATGTGTTCGTACTTTCCAGTCGCCCAGATTGCCACTTCAGAAAGCGAGTGATAGACAAATAAGCCGCAATCCGTTTAGAACATTTCCCCATGTTTAACTTCCAAATTTGAGAGTCTTAAGCGTGGTTGCCAGAAGCAAGTTTTTCTAAATGCACTATTTTTTTTTTTCTTGGTCTCTTAGTAAATGGTAACTGAATATTTTCTCCCCTACTGTTTCTTTTCAGAGGCCAAGAGTTTTTTCGCTCCTAGTCTGCAATACCCTGCCTGGGCTGTCGCCCAAGTGGCTTTCACACCTAAAGTGAGAAAGAATTAAGTGCTTCTGCAATTCAGAAATGGTTCTGTCTGCCTGGGAGCTGCAAAGCTCTCTTGACTGAACTTTTCCTTTTAGACTCCGAAGCTAAGTGTACGAAGGAGCCTACAACGGTGCCAAGAAAGAAGCCAGAGAAAGAAGCCGAACCCATTATCTTCCTATCGGGAGCTCTTCCGGGGAAGTACTCACAGATGCCCACTGGCTGCGTCACCTCTGTGCTTGTCAACTTCCTATTTTCCACAAAATGAATGTCTAAGTTGTTTTGCTGACCCCACTTTCATATTAATGATGTCGCTCCGTCCCTAATTCAGTGCTGTGCTTGTCTTAATGGGAGGAAAAATGGGTTCGCACTTGCCTTCAGTTATTCTCATGGGGAGGGGTCAATTTACATCTCAGGAGTGTATATTATCCTATAATCTGGGAAAATAGATCTCAGACACAGCAAGCTAGACAAAGGTCAGAAGGGGTCGAATAAGTATCCTTAAGTATTTAAAGATCTTGCTCCTTTTCTAAATAAGCTGTGCTATGTGGAAAAGCCGTCTTAGACATTATAGACGCTGTTTAAGGCCAGCCCTTCCAGCTGTGAGTGACAGGCTCTTGTTGCTGCTCCCAGGACTCTGCAGGCTTGTAAGACTCCATAAATCACAGTGTCTGTTATTATGTTTTCCTTTTTTAAATGAACTGTAAATTTTCAGCCATTGTTTCCTTCTAGTGTTTGTCCTTAGGTAATCAAAGTAAGGCTAACAACGTCTTTCACAGGCAATTTGAGAGATTGGATGGGGATCAGTGAATATACTAAAAACTGGTAAAAGACTAGAGCAATCTATATTTGAAGCTGAGAAAGGGGCTGCCCTGAAAATCACAGGGCAGTCGGTCTATTTCCATACCTGAAAAATACGAGAACAAATCCTCAAAAAAAAAAAAATCAATTTGCAAACACCCATAGGATCACAGAATACCAGGTAATAATCAACATTGCTTTGTGAAGAACAGTCTTGTCAGAACATCTAATTTCCTTCTAAAACAGAGTGACAGGCCCGGTAGATCAGAGGGATGAAGCAGATGTAACAGAGCTCGAATTTTACAAAGCTCTTGATTCTCTCTTCCATGCTCCGCTCATCAGCAGATGACTTCCGAGCACATGAACTCTGCAGAGATAGATTTCCAGAAGGCTCTGTGCTGACTTGACTGGTAGGCCCTGGGGAGGAGGAGACTACGTGTAGGCTTGGTATAGGAATGAGTGGGTTTTTTAGGCCTCTTAGAGCCCTATTGGCATCAAACAGAGTCCTGATACATACTACACGCTCAGTAAATCCACGAGTAGAGCAATAGTAGCTGGGGAAATTGTCACAACTTTATAAGGAATGGCTAAGCAAAGACCCCACATTGAAGGAGAGACTTGCCCCTCCTTTATGAAGAGCCAGCTCCCCAGGGAGCCAAAACCATATTAGGTAAAGGCTCCACATTGTCTGATGTAGATTTAGTTAGGGATTATTTTGAGTGGCTTTATATATATGCAAATAGAATGGTATACCATTTATGTGGGATTAGAAAGAAGCTACACAAGTTCAAGCTTTATAAATGCAATAAGAATGTTATACAAAATATTGGCTAAGTCAAAGACAGGCCATACTCTCAATACATCCTGGAATGAAACTTAAGAAGGGCTCAGTGATGCAAAGGAACCAGTGGTTAAAGGCAGGGCTTTAGCCTTTCATTCCCCTAGTAGGCACATGGGTTCTCCTAAATCTTAGAGGGGAAATTAGAAATACATGAGAACACACACACACACAGCCTACAAGCATGTGTTTATTTTGGTGTCCATATACAAACAGGCACATTTCCCAGTATCAGGTATATTGCAGGAAGGTGAAAAATTATAGTGCGGGTAAGTCTACCCAGGAAAGCACCTTGTCATAGCTTCAGTGATGCACCTACCAAGTCCTTTCCTTATGGCACTAATTCCAGTCACCGGTGCATGGATATCTGTTGTCCATCCCTTGTTTCTTATCTCCTATTAGTTCTACCTTTTAGATACAAACTTTGTTTAGCAATTGGTTAATCATGTGTGTGTGTGTTGGGGCGGGGGTAAAATGTTTTACTATAATTCCTGTTTGTCTGCCATGACTCCTACATTCTCCTCATCACACAGGCCACTCTCAGTTCCTTTGAAGTGTGCACCTGAGCCAAGTCTGAACCGTCACCACAGCAGCACGCTTACTGTCCATCGATGGCTGTCTTACTCCATTTTAGTTTGCCATAACAAAGATCAGGCAATTCATAAAGAACCCGGTTTACTTGTCTTGTTGGTCTAGGTCTGGGAAATCTAAAGGCACGATGCCTGCACTTGAAGAGGGCCTTAATATGGGAGAGGGCATCTTAAGGCAAGACAAACCAGCTGCTAACCCAAATCTCCCTTCCTCTTATAAAGTCACGTGGGGAATATTACCCTTTTGACTTCAGCTAATCCTGATTACCTGTCTAAGGACCTACTTTCAGAGATCTTTATAGTATTTATTTATTATTGGTGCTGGATATTGAACCAAGAGTCCCACAAATAGGTAAATGTTCTGTCACTGAGAGACAGTCCCAGCTTCTTTTGACTTTTTATCTTTAGACAGGATCTCACTGAATTTTTCAGGCTGATCTTGAACTCTCTAGCCCAGTTCAGCCTTGAACTTATGGCTGGATCTTCCCCCTTCCTTTCTTAAGAGTAACTGGGATTTTAAGGTCTATGGTAGGAAGCCTGGTTTTCCAAATATCATTATCATATAAATCCGGATTGAGGCATTTTATTTAAGAACTTTTTGGAGAATGTGTACAACCTAAACTGTCACCATCTGATGCAACTTTCCACCTTCAGTCTTTTTATGGAGCTATGGAGTTGTTTTGATCTAGAGCTGAGAGAGGTAAGTCAACCTCTCTTTTGCTGATACTATCCACTAAACCAATATTTCCCACTAGGAGGATTAGCCAATGTATTTTAATGAAAGAATTCTGAGAGAGCAGTAGATAAGAAAAAAGGGATAAATACGATTAGTCATCTTCAAATCCCTGTTTCAATTGTTCTTGAGCCGGAACTTACGTCCCTGACCTGATTTAATCCCAGCATTTCAGAAGAAGAGGTGGGAGGACTCTGTGAGCTCAAGGTCATCCTGACTGACTCAGGGAGTTCCAGGCCAGCCAGGGGTGCATAAACCTGTCTCAAATAGACCCTGTCTCAAAAAGCACAGAAACCCTAACTAACCAACCAACCAACCAACTAAACAAACAAGCAGAACAACCACCTTTGACTGCATATACCCTCAAATACATTCAAGACAAAGAGAAGCCACACTGTTATTTCAAAGCTCACATATATTCTTGGCCTTGAAACACCCTTCCTGAAGTTTTTCAGAGTTCTACTGATTTTAACTCTCACCCATAGCACTTAGGAATGTCTAATACTCATTCCTTTTAACAGTAAAGCATATCCCCCCTTGGTTTTAGAGGTGAAAAAGTACTTTCTTGAACTTATGGCAAGTTACAAATTCTGGAAGAATTCTCACCGTTCTTCCTTTTGCATCCTTTGCTCAGTTCTCCATTGGTGCATTTTCCAGTTGATTTGCAAATGCTATTTACATATTCTAACATCTCCTATCATACATATTGCAAAGAGCTCACTAAATTTTGTTATTTGCTTGGTTGCGACGCCCTCCTACAGAATAAATTAGAGATTGAATTAGTAATTGTGTCTAACCCTATTTTTTAGAATAAATGTACTAAAGTTGTTTTACTGAATTCTTCAAAGCTATAAAATCTACTAGTTCTTAAATATGTCATTATGTAATTTGATCAGAACACAATCGACATTTTATTTGTTTTGCTTTTTGTTTTTCATGACAGGGTTTCTCTGCGTAGCTGTGGCTGCCCTGGAACTTGCTCTGTAGACCAGACAGAACACAATCAACTTTTTTTAAGGCTTTTTTTTTTTTTAAAGAAATCATTGAACATCTCCAGATTTCACTTCCTTTCCCATCCTTTTGAGGGAAAGCAATGTAAATTACCCATTGGTTGATTCCTTGGTCATGGAGGAAGAGAGCTCAGGGCAAGGCAAGCAACCTTGCTGTCCATGCTTGAGGTCTTTCCTTTAGACAACTTTTCTTTCTTCTTTCTAGAAGGTCAGTTTTCTTGGTCCTTTCTTTTCTTCACCATAACTACAGTGTATGGCACCCTTTGTAGTTGGTACAACCAAGAGACTCTCAAGAACTTAAATTTATATACCACTAGGGTAATAGGTAAGAACAAACCTATGGCTAAAACTGTCAAGTGACCTTGGAAGCCATGACAGACTTAACAATTTGATGGAAAACCAAAAGGAAATAGATTACAGATTGTTCCATTAATGTTGGAGCAAGATGTTGAGGTGGCCTGAGTTTCAGGGAAGTTATATGACATCACTTCCGGATGCGATGGTTTAAGACGGCAATAGTCTCTCAGTTTCTATGCAGTCAAATATCCACTGCCCACATTGCTCTGAGCACTAACGTCAACTTTGCTCCTATCAGAGAAAATGGCTAAGCACTGCTTACACTATTTAATAGCTTTTCCAGCCCCAAGTTTCAAAGTCTTACATATTTCTCAAAAATAAACAAACAAAACCAAAACCCAAAATGACTGGGCTCATCCAACAATTGGTTCTGCCCCTCCGGGTATGTGGTTTCACTTTGCAACAATTCTACTTGTTTTGGTATTAGTTTCTGTATTTGTTACTTTTCTGGTGTTGTGAAATATCATGACCAAAAGAAACTTAAAAAGGGAAGACTTTAGCTTAATGTTCCAGAGGGAGAGTCCATGAGGGCAGGGAAAGCTTGTCAACAGTCATCACAGTATTGGTGGCCACATACTTCTATTATTATGTGCATTTGGTTAGACTTGAAGATATGGCCTTTTTAAAAAATCATTAGATTGAAAATCAATTTTCCCTTTTAAACTTAAAAAATGCATTTTTAGCGTAGCTGCCAACCTATGTCATCCCTGCCATATTTTACACAGCAACTTTGGTTCACATAAAGTCAAATAGTTCCCAGAACAAACACCTGCTGACTATGCTAACTTACGTAACAGTTAGAGAGGAGTAGCAGAATAATAGAAAGACAATATGTTTATTACTGGCTAATATTTCAGCCATTGGCACATGGTTATCACCAAAGGGAAAGTAAGGCTTGTCATGGGTCAGCATTCAGTTCTGGAAGTGGCACCTTCCTAGATTCGGCAGGGTTATTCCAGAAAAGATTTTCCAGGGACCACTGAGGAATGGAACTGTAGGTCGGCAATGTTCCTGAAAGATGATGCCCAATTCTCTTGGCGCCAGTTCTGCTTCTGTCTAAATAGTCTCCATCTTGAACCAGTCTCGCTGTCCTCCCAGGAAAGCAATTCAGATGGGAACTGAGTTGGTTCAGTGCTGTGATGATGTCTTAACTAAAACTGTGAACTAATCTCTGTATTGCCAAAGAGTTCCTTGCTTGGTGGCAGAGAGAAAGAGCTGGCTTCCTTTAACACAGCTGTGTCGTGCTAAACCCTGACTATGCCCAAACTTGAATCGTAGGTGAAAACACCTTTGGGGAACAGAAGAGTGGCTCTCAAGTCTGCAAATACTTGTGTCCTTTGACTTGAAGTTCACCAGTCCTTTGAGAATGGGGCCTCTTTTAGCTCAGTGACATCTTAACATGGCTCCAAACCATTCTCTTAACTTCCATGGTGGTGTCTCTATGCGTTCATGAATCAAAACCAAATCAAAAATCAAAGAAAAGCTTCCTGGGTGCTCCATCTCTCATTATATGTGTGATAAAGTACAAATCAACAACAACAACAAAAGCAAACCACAACAGAACAAAACCACTGTTTATCAAAAGACTAGTACAACCAGGTTGTAGCACACACCTTTAATCCCAGCACTCAGCAGGCAGAGGCAGGTAGATCTCTGTGAGGTTGAGGTCGACCTGGTGTACAGAGTGAGTTCCAGGATAGCCACGGCTACATAGAAATAAACAAACAAACAAACAAACAAACAATCAAATGACTAGTACCAAGTTTTAAAAGAAAAGCTACCACATTTTGAAATTCGGGTATTTTTGATGTCAGTTTTTTAAATTTTTTTATATTTTTTAGTATTTTCATTAATATTGAAAGCATGTGACTTTTAACAATACTACATGCCTAGATACAGACTTAGTCACATATTTCGGTTTTTGATACAGGCCCCCAAACCTCTCAGTGTATGGATAGTGTCTGGTAAAACCCAGACCCAGGCCTCACCTTTTTTTTTTCTTTGAGAAATATTCTTGCAGCTTCATTTGTCATTGAGGTCTACAAGAGCACACACACAGTAAAGCAGAGAAGCTAATCGGTCTTAAATGGGCAAGGTTCCATTATTTTCTCTTGATCAAGGCACTTAGCCTCTCTAAATTTGGTACCTCCTCAGCAAAACAGTCTAAAATTGTGTGATATTTGTAGAGAGTGTGAAGATGTTTTGCTGTGATTAGTGTAATAAAAAGCTCACTGGTCAATAGCTAGGCAGGAAGTATAGGCGGGACTTTTGGGCAAAGAGAACCCCGGGAAGAAGAAAGGCAGAGTTGCCATCCAGAAGTGGGGGAAGCAGGATGGGCGGTACGGAAATGAGCTAAGGAGCCACATCAAAGAACACAGATTAAAAATCATGGGTTAATTTAAACTCTAAGAACTAGTTAGGAACAAGCCTAAACTAAGACCGAGATTTCATAATTAATAAGTCTCCATGTCATTATTTGCTGGCTGACGAGAAAGTACTACTACATAAAATCCTTTCTTTTCATTTCCAAATTAAATGTTGAAGGGTAACCGGAAGTTTTTCACAATTGGGGACGTTGTGACCAGCTCTGGAGCTGTAAGATTCTACAGGCAGTGCACACAGCCCTTCTTTGCATGAGCCTTTGGATGCTCTGTCTAGAACTGGAATGTGTCTGTCTGCAAAATGCTACTGGCTGGGAGGCAATGCATGATGCTGGATATTGTCTTCCTGTTTTTATTTTGTTTTGTTTGATACAGGGTATCTCATGTAGCTAAGTCTGGCTTCGAACTCCCAGTTAGCTGACATGGAACTGGAACTCCTGAACATCCCACCTCAACCTCCAAGTGCTGATTACAGGTGTATGCCATTATGCCTGAACCAATCTTTTAAAAGACCTAAAACAATCTGTAACTCTAAATACTTGTGGGCTTAGAGATTTAAAAGCAGCTTGAGACCCTATTTCTTCATTTTACAGGATAAGAACCAAGATAGAAACGAGGGGAATAAAGAGAATAAATCCTCAGTTGATGGGCACCATGGTAAGTTATTGTCTCTTATTAGTGTTGATAAAAGTAACAACAGCACAGGTACACAGCACAAAATCAGATAACTGCTATTTTGACTTTCTGCCAAGAGAATATTTCTGAGGTCCTTTAAAGGCAGAAGACAGTACAGTACAATTGGACATTTTTTGGGTGGGCAAAAGTTTAAGCTTTGGTTCTTGAAGGAGTAAATACCAATTAGAAGGAAAATTTAAAACCATGGAACTTTTCACTCCTGACAAAGGATGGATGCCTGAGGTAAAAGATACAATAAAACACTCACACTTAAAATTTAAAAAATAATCCTCCAGAAACTTAAGCAATACATTTGCCTTGTCCCTTTTTCCTCTGCAGATCTCTCATGGGTTATGAGTTTATATTAGTGTTATACATCTAATAGGACATAATAAGGTACAATAACAATGTCCTCTGTGAAGGGCTCTTGTAGGCCTGAGCGTGGCAAACATGGCGCTAGTAGGACTTGCCCTCTCCCAATCCCTCTTCCTTGCTAAAGTGTTAGTGTTCCTAAGCTAGCCACCAAGGTCTAGTTCCTTATTTGGCCATGGACTCATTCCTGACACTAAACACAAAGGTCCAGCCATCAAAATTCATTATATGGGTAATAGATCCAATCAGGATTTACCAACTCAACCTAGCACAGACTCACCTTTTTTCTCCATAAAACACAGTTCTGCCAAAAATGCTTGCTTGCTTGCTGCATCTGCTTCTGCTTGATGTCTGCCTTTGAAGCTTCTCCCCGACACTTTTGCCCCTCTGGGGTAATAATATTCTCTTTATAAAATGCCATTTGCCTAAGGGCCACATTTGTCTCCTCTCTATCCAGAGGCAGTCCTTTGTCCCTCTGGGGGAAATATTTCTCCCTTTCCCTTGCCCCTTCCCTGTTGTTGGTTCTTTTTACTCTTTGGGGGGCCCATTACTTAGCTCCCAAATAAATCATAAGGAGGCTTATTCTTTCTTATGAATGCCTGGCCTCATTTTGGCTTGTTGCAGGAGAATTGTCTGTATTCTGTCAATCATGTATTAAATAAACACTGATTAGCCAGGAAGGAAGTATAAGCGGGTCAACCAGATGGGAAGTAGAGGCAGGGCGGTGAGAACAGGAGAATTCTGGGAAGGAGGATGCCCATTCCTCCCACTCCTGCCCAGATCACCAAAGAAGCAGGATGTGATCTGCCCCGCTGAGAAAAGGTACCAAGCCATGTGGCTAACATAGATAAGGATAATGGGTTAATATAAGCTACAAGAGCTAATATGAAGCCTGAGCTAATGGGCCAATCAGTTTGTAACTTATGGAGACCTCTGTGTGATTTTCTTTGGGACCTAACGACTGTGGGAACTGGGCTGGACAGAAATCCCAAGCAAGCAGTCCCTCCATGTGACATTGGCTTATTTCTAGCTAGTTTTTCTCAAATATCCTGTCTATCTTTTGCCTCTGGGCTTTCACCTTTCTATATACCTATCTACTTCCTACTCCAGGGCTTGCTGTGTAGCTGTAGCCCTCTTCCCCTCCTTTTCTTACTCCTCTCTTTCTCCTTCCAGAATTCTCCTCCTGTTTAGTCTCTCTGCCTTCCAGTCCTGTCTTTTCTCCTGCCTACCTATTGGCCATTCAGCTCTTTATTAGACCAATCAGGTGTTTTAGAAAGGCAAAATAACACAGATTCACAGATGCAACATTAACCAACGCAGCACATCTTTGTGTGTTTAAACAAATGTTCCACAGCATAAACAAATGTAACACATCTTCAACTAATATTCCGCAGCACTTTCCTCCTGTGGTGTTTTGAAAGAAAATGGCTCCCAAAGGGAGTGGCACTATTAGGAGGTGTGGCCTTGTTGCAGGAAGCATATCACTGCAGGGGTGGGCTTTGAGTTCTGTGTTCAAAATGCTCCCAGTGTCACAGTCCACTTCCTCCTGTTGCTTGTATACCAAGATGTAGCCAACACCATGTTTGTCTGCACGCCACTATGAACCTCACCATGATGATAATGGACTGAACCTCTGAAAACTTGTAAGTCACCCCAATTAAATATTTTTTATAAGAGTTACCATGGAAATGGTGTCTCTTCACAGCAATAGAAATCCTAACTATGACACTGCCTCTCTCTCTTGTCACCTATCCTGTCTTTGCGCAAATAAATCTCCTTTGAGCTGAGAACTTGGTCTTGGTGTGTCCTGTGCTGACCCTGGTCCTTTCATTGGTTTGGTGACTGGGATTTGTCTACAGGACAACCCCCCTCCCCCAACACACACACACACATACACACACATATACCAGTACTCATACATTCCACACCATCCAGTGACTGCCTTTTTCATCCAACGGCTGCTAATTGATGAGTTTCCCCTATACCCCTATATGCCTACGCTCTTGATAAGCACATTCCATTCGCTCTGGTTTGGTTGGGAGAGTGCTCTTTCACTTTTGGTGGTTGCACTGCCGAAATCTGGAGCCCCTACTCCGAAAGCCCTGGTGACAGGTCCTGGATTTCTCCTCGGCCAATTGTGTCGCTTTCTTGGAAAGCCTGGGCGATGACCTCCTTATTGGCCTCTTGAGACTCATGGGGACACTCTGTCTCTTGACCTTGAATCACCACCAACTAGTGATGGTAACTGCTCCTTAATTCACTCCCAACATTCCTGGTTAATTAATACCCAGAATTCACCCTGGCACCTGAACAATGGAAAGGGAGATCCCTTTATGTCTCAGTTTTTTTCTTTTCTCCAACACCTTTGTGTGTCTCTTACACTCTCAGCCTTTTCTACACTCCACTGTGCGCCTTTCTTCCATTCCGTGTCCCATTTAAACCTCTGAGTGCTACAGGAACACTGACTGATTGCCGAGCACTCTGTGCCCACCTTTCCTTGGCCAGCTGACCCAGCCGTATGAGAGCAATACTGCCCTGCTTGCACCTGGCATTGCTGGGAGCCCTGCTGGCCACCCCTCATTGCAGCCGCAAGTCCAGCCCTAGCCTGACCTCAGGGAAAGAAAAGAAAAATCTTTCCTTTCTCTCTTCCCAACAACTAGTAAACCAAGACACCTACCCACCTGGACACCCAGCCTCTCTTTTCCCTGTTCTCAGCTATCTGTCTCTCCTCCCCCAGGAACTGCAGTCCTAATACACAGATTCCTTATGCCCAGGATGGGACCATTGTGATCCCTTCCTTGCTACCTCTCCTTAGGAGCTGCCTGCTAAGTCCTACAGCTCCCTTAAGTCCTTCTTGGCCTCTACAAACTTATCCCTCTCATCTCCCTTCTAAAGTCCTGCAGATTCTCTACACACCTCCACCTCAGTGGAGCTCCTGCTCACCCCCCCTCTTTCATTAACCATTCATTTCCTTATCTCTATGCCAGAAGTGTCTCTTGGGCTTCTGGAGCCTGCTATGCCCTTGGAGTGCCCACCAAGTGAGCAACTTTCTAAAGACACTTACTGGCTCCCTTTTCCTCTGCACTCTCTCTACTCAGCTCCCTTGTAAAGCTTATAGAAATTTCCTCCAGCCAAATTTTGTTTTTTGACCCTCTCACTTCCTTAGACTTAAACAGATTGACCTCAGGCCAAATTTTGGCACACCTGATTTCCAAATTCTCACAAATCATAGCAACTTCTGCCACTACTCAGACAAATGATCCCTAAATCTCTTATAGCTAAATACTTGCTCTGCTCTACACTTAGAGAAACCTCAGCTCTTAGGCTCTACTTCCCACTCTTAAAAATCTTTGATCTTGGATTTCTCCACACTCTGCTCTCCTATGTGTAAACTCTGTCTCAAGATTTGTAAGTTCCCTGGGTATGGTTTAGTATCTATAAAATCTGTAACAAAAATTGGCTTTAAATTTATAACTGAAGACCTATAATTAAAAATCTACACAATATATGTGATTCAATTCTTGTCTAAAATACACTGTACATGTTACTTAGATTTAACTCTTGTTTAAGAAAATAGCTGTTTTAAGATAGTAATCATGTGGCCCTCCTCCATCTTAGCTGATGACCTCATTAGGAGAGAAGCAATCACATGACTGGCTGCCATCTTTACCAAGGTTAAGGAGTATATGCTGTGTGACTTCATCTCAAGATGACCACATGGCATAAAACAACAATTAAAAAATTTCTCAGTCCTACTGAACTCTCTGTTTATTATTTATTGTATTGTGTTAGACTAAGGAAGTAACAAGTCTCCAGAATATTTTGGATTGGTATGAATTTTTGTATAGTTATAAAAATTTAACACTATATTTAATATAATATACTATATATGTGATTCAATCCTGGTTTAGAATTATTATATGATTATGAAATTTTAAGGTAATAGAGGTCTACTTAGATTAGTAAAAGCTGACTAAGTGATTTACAACTAATTACTTATGTCTTTGCTAAGTGTTCAACACCAGGCTCCTAAAACTAAGAACATATGTTTGATAAATAAAGTATATTTGACAAATTAAGGTTTATAAATTCCTAAGGTCTACTCAGATTCACAGTGATATCTGTCTATGATTTAGATAATTATTAGATAAACTAAGTCATATAAAACCTGTGATATTCTGTAGTGATATGGTATAAAACAATCAAAAGTTCCCTAAATTGATATGGCCTGTATTTATGACTAAAATTTTATTTTGATACCAAAAAAGCATTAATTCAAAAATTTATTTTTTAAGGCTAAACTTAGCATATATAAAAATATAAAGTCCTAATCTTATAAAAACTATTAACTTATTGTAAACTGTTAAAAATAATTAAAACATACAAGTTAATCATCAGTTACCTTATAAATGCTCAAATTCCTTAATGTGTACAGAATTATACTATAGTCATGCTAAGTACTAATACAATTAATTACAGTTATAAGCTTTATTTAGCCTCCTGTATGTTTTCAAAATTAAGCTGAAAACAAGGAAATTTTGCTCAATGTAGACCAGCAACTCAGTTTCTTGGGTCCCCAACAATGATGCCCCAGTGTAAGTAGGAAGTAACCAGAAGAATGACACCTGTGTACCCAACACCCAATGACCCAATAATAAAACAAATATGTGGTAATAAAAGATTAACATTAACAGATAATGGTCCTCAAAATTTTTCAGATATCTGCTGAATATGCCAATAAACATGTGTAAATGCAATTTATAAAGGTATAAAAAGTGATTTAAGGTACATAAGAGATTTTTAGATCTCTTTCCTTCTCTCTATGCTATTGTTGTTTGGATCCCCAAACTTTTACTATGACTTAAAATCATAAATATCCTTCCCTTTCTACAATATAAATTTTATTTTAGATTACAAACAATGGTAAGGCTAACATATGCTGTGGGACAATGCTCTTGTACCCTCTAAAGATTTGTCACTTGTACAAATAAAATGCTGATTGACCATTAGCCAGGCAGGAAGTACAGGCAGGGCAATCAGACTAGAATTCTGGGTAGAGAGAAGGCTAGGTCTGCAGTCACTAGCCAGATGCAGAGGAAGCAAGATGAGAATGCTTCACTGAGTAAGTTACCAAGCCACATGGCTAAACATATATAAGAACTGTGGGTTAGTTTAAGCTATAAGAGCTAGTTAAAAATAAGCCTGAGCTAATAGGTCAACCAGTTTATAATTAATATAAGCCTCTGTGTGTTTTGTAAGGGCTGAATGGCTGCGGGATCAGGCAGGACAGAAACTTTCATCTACAAACATATATAAAACTTTCATTATTTTTATAAGTTCAAAAATTCTTGCCGGGCGATGGTGGCGCACACCTTTAATCCCAGCTCTCGGGAGGCAGAGGCAGGCGGATCTCTGTGAGTTCGAGACCAGCCTGGTCTACAGAGCTAGTTCCAAGACAGGCTTCAAAGCCACAGAAAAACCCTGTCTCGAAAAAAAAAAATTCTTATAAAGTTTCAGGAAATTAAAATGAACTTGAATCCACGTGTCACAGGTCAAATGGACTCCAGGAAAGTTCCCCTGTCAACCAACAGCCGGTTTCCCTACCTGCCCATTCATCTCTTCTAAGGGAATCTCTTCCCCCTTTTCTGGTTTTGACTCCCCTTCCCCAACTATCAGGACCATGAACCTAGAAGTTTTAAATGTACACCCAATATAAAAAAACTTCCCCTAAATTCCTTAACTTTACTTTGTCTTTATTCTATGTGTCCCAAAAGATTTCAAACCAACTGCAGGTTGCTCTGGTAACTCATCAGTCCTGGCTGTTTCTTTGGAATCCACATACTAGTCCAGCCTTACATACTACACTTTCTTAGTCTCAGATGATCCTACAGAGCCTGGACAACAAGGAAATAGCTTGCTCTTCCTAGCCTTGGCCAGCAACCCAGCTTCTTGGGTCCCCAACAATGATGCCCCAATGTCAGTAGGAACTAACCAGAAGAATGACACCTGTGTACCCAACACCCAATGACTCAATAATAAAACAAAAATGTGGGAATCAAGGCTCTGGTAGGCCTGAGCACAGCAAACATGGCTCTGGCAGGTCTTGCCCTCCCCCAATCCTCCTTCCCTGCTAACGTGTTAGTTTACAATCCTAAAGCCAGTCAACAAATTCTAGTCCCTTATTTGATCACTTTTTCCTCCTAAGGTTGACCAAGGTCCAGTCATAAAAACACTATACCGACCAAACCCATCCAATCAAAATTAATCAGTTCAGTCTGATATGGGATTTCCCCTTTCTTTTATGAACTGCCATTTTCCTATGCACCAAGTCTGTCTCCTCTCTACCCAGAGGTAGTACTTTGTCCTTCTGAGGCAAATATCCCTTCCTTTCCTCCCTTCCCTTCTCCACTCTCCTTTTTCCTCTTATCTCCTTTGTCCCTCTGAGGCAAATAAATCTCCTTAGTGATGAGGTCTTTGTTGTGATCTCTGCCAACTCCAGTCCTTTCACTCTGACCTTGTGGTTTTTTTTAGACTTTTGTAGTGGTGGAGGTAGGTGGTGGTGGTGGTGATGGTAATAAAATTCAAATGAACACAAGAACACAAAGTATTGTGAGGTAGAAATGCTGAATCCACAGAAACCTAGGTGGAGTGGGGTTAATAGTTTCCACTTAAAGCTGAGGCTGCACAAAAATCAGGTGCCTGCTAAGCTCAGGTCACCTCAGAGAGCCTCCCCATGTGCAAGGAATGGTGGCCCAACATGGTAAGCCACCCTTCGGGGGCTGCAGCAAAGCCCTTTCACTCCTCATCACCCAAGCTCCCGCACTGACACTCACTGGGGAACTATGCCATGGTATTGGGAGAGCACTGCACAGAATAGTGGACCAAAGCCCTGTTCCAGCAAGCACCCCAACCTTTCTGTAGTCTGAGGAGTGTTCTTGTTCACACAAATCATGGTGCCAAAAATTGGCATGGAGGACAGAGATTGACTATCCCTGTGGAAACAATAACTAATTTTCCTGACTCAGACATAAAAATGGAAATCAGATTTCATTAACATGACTGTTAGAGGAAGCATGAAAAACTGTGAAGACATGATGGACACATCAATAAGCTTGAAGAGCTGATTTCTTCAATAAATCCCCCAAACTTTGCTTTACCGGGGAAGGGCCCAGGTTTCTTAGGAACGTGCTTTAGCTACAGCTGTACCTGGCTTCTCGGTATTAAGATAAACTATCCTACCAAA
This sequence comes from Microtus pennsylvanicus, assembly GCF_037038515.1. Lineage (NCBI taxonomy): Eukaryota > Metazoa > Chordata > Mammalia > Rodentia > Cricetidae > Microtus > Microtus pennsylvanicus. The sequence goes on from NC_134583.1 coordinate 95,825,949, forward strand.
GTTCTCAGATAATGGTTAGTCATAACCTAAGGGACAATCCTGTGTTTGCAGGACACTAGTTCTGGCATCTCCCCCCCATTCCTTGTTTCCTGGGACAGGTCACATGCATCACAGGTATCTCATGATGAATTCCCACCATTAACTCAGTCCTAAATCTCTGAGGCCTTCCAGGAAGAAAAAAATCGTCGTAGCTCGACTTATGGCCAACTGTTCCCTAGGAGATACCGGAACATTTAAACTGTGGAAGGGTCACAGCACAGGAACTGTAAAGGCCTTCTGCTATTGATTCAAGTTTTCAAGTTGAATAACTTGGGAGAAATACGGCAATATACAATTAGGTGGAAGCATCATGAATGTCCCTTCCCACTTCTCCAGTTCTGCCGTGCAAAGGATGATTCTGGACTGGATTGCAAACCGGGGAATCGGGGCTTCCAAGTCAGCTGGTTCCCCAAACTCCCACTAAAGTTTTGGTAAATTTTTCCTCTCTTCGGATCCTTTGCTCTTTTCTGTGTAAACAGGATTGTGGCATCCCTCCTCTCCTTTCTGGGCCTGCCGTGAGATCAAATGGGGACCCTGTGCTCATAGTCCTCTAAACTAAGGTCAGTCCCGTGGGAAATATTATTCTCTGCAGGCAAACTATGAAGGCCCCGCTGAGAATTCAGTACTGGAGAAGAGCAAGCCCACCTGTCCTGCAAACTAACTGGGACGTGCATTACATCCACAGCACCTACTGTTGAACAGCCAATGAAAACTGAAGAGAAATGGCAGCTCGTCAGAGAGTTCAGCCTTCCGTTCCGAACTGTTTAAACATTCTCACTACATGCTCTCTGCTGTTCTCAGGTCACTGAAAAGAAGCCATCCCCACTGCCAGTTTACAGCTAGAACCCTTTAGTGAATAAATGCAATTAGCTCAAAGAACAGACAGCTGCTGACTGCTGCTCTATGGTGAATGCCTTCGGAAGAACCTGAAAGGCAGCAGGATCCAGGTCCCAAATGGAAACTCTTAAATTGCTCTGGAATGAAGTAGTTTCAGATATACTAGCATCAAGCTGAATAATTAATGCCTTTTCTGCACTGATTTTTGTAATTTTATAATTGCATACTCAATGTTGGACAGTAAACCTCAGGATCAATTTCTTACTACTGCCAGAAATCAAGCTACAAATAGCATAGCCAAAGTTTTCAGGACAGAGCCACTGCATGGAAGTCCACTGAGGCACCCCAAAAGCAGCTGACGCCCTGGCTGACGGTCAGGCTGCAATCAGGTTGGCACGCATATCACATCTGTCCAAAATGCCATCTTCTGGCTGAGGAATATTTCTTTTTCTTTGATTATGTGATAGAGTTTCAAGTTAAGAGTTTAATTTCCAACACTTTTAAGTGTTGCAGGCACACACAACATTCCAGGGTTATCACCCCATGAAGCCATTTTGCTCAGTACCAACCCAAAGTGAGGTGTGAAGCTTTAACATCTTGAAGCCTGTCACTCTCACTGGATCCACTCTTAGGAAGGTCTTTATGGCTCCTTTGGTTTGGCTTTTCTTTCACTGCTCTCAGGGTATGCTTCAGTCAGTCTTCTACACTTCCCCATCCTTCCACTGGAACTAAGTTTGCTGTGGGGAGATGCATCTTTATTGTTCTTCAGAGTCTGCAAGAACCACAGAGCAAACTCGATGGTAAAATCAACTCTTGGAGATAAAGATCCAATGGCCAGTACTTGCCCTACTACAGAGCCACATCACCAGTCCCTACAAGTTACCATCATAGTTTGACAATTAAGGCAGAACTTCTGTACACATAAAGCCAGGCAGGCCTCGAAGTTCCGTAGATGTTGCCCTCTGTACCCAGTTCAGCAAATAACTCAAGACTTTACTCTGGAATGTCACCCACAGGCTCTGGCTTTAAGAAATTATTCCCCGGCTGGTAGAATTATCCGGGGAGGCTGTGGTACTTTGAGGAGCAAGGTCTAGTAGTCAGAAATCTAGGGGAGGGTCTTCAGAAGTTATACTGACCCTGGTTCTAGTCTGTGATCTGTGCTCCATGTACGTCTCTGCCTCCTGTGCCTGCTGTCAAAAATGGAGCCACTCTCTTTTCCGCTGGGCCGAAACATTTCTGAATCTGTGACTCCCCTCTGCCTCTAGGCAAAACCCCCAAACAAACAAAAACCAAAACACTATCCTCCCTTCAACTGATCCCACCAGGCATTTTGTCACGGAGACAAGAAAAGTAACTATACTCCTGTAAGCCTAGTACCAGACAGGGGGAGGGTACTGTGTCACATGTGAGGAAAAGAAAGGGGAAATTTCACTCTCCCAATTCCCTGGAGATGCCACTGCCACAGTCCATTTATCAAGCTAGCGCCCCCTGTAGGGCTCTGGGTACCGCCACCTGACTTAAGCTGTTTTCTGCTGCGCAGACTTGTTTTCCCCTTTTGACTCTACATTCTCAGAACCATACTGTCAAGTAATTTAACACAGTGGAAGAGCAGCTCAAAGCCTGGCACATAGCCAACATTCTTCCTTCCATACCAAACAACAACAGAGCCACCCTGCCTAGAGTCGTATCTTTGTAGACAATCACTTGGTGTTTTTCGGGTTGTCATTTCTCGGCAGCCTCAAAGGATTTGCATACCATCTTGCAATGCAGCCAGCTCATGGCACTTCACTGGACTTGGTGCTTTGGTCTACATGGGTGAGCAAGGCTGGAATCCACTCACTCAGTACCTAGTTGGGCATCCCATGGCTGATCACTGTAGACTACCTTGGTGTAGCCAAATCCTATCCTTTAAACTGGGACTCTTTAAAAAAAAGTCCTCCTTCCCTGGAGTCATCACAAAACATCCGACCCAAGATACTTCCATAAGCTTCTGTGTCTTGGAGACTTCTCAAAACCGCAACAGTTGGCAATGGTCTAATCTCTCAAATTCGGAATGCTGTGTTAACTTCACAGAGCATTCACAAAAGCGCAGGACACATTACAGAAATCAGCAAGGTCCAGTCCAATAGTTGTTAGCCTCCATGGGGCTACAAAGCACTTGAAATGTAGTTAATGTTACTGGCAAAGAAGATTTCTGATATCAATTAGTTCTAAGAGTTAAGTTTAGACAGCTGCAAGTAGCTAGTGTACCAGAATGACAGCACAAATCTAAATGGCTCATATTTTGAAAATGATGGACAGCTTCTAGTTAAAAGCATTTAACAAAAAGAGGAGGAGCTCAGTAAATATTTGGTGCCTTCCAATAACTTCTTTCATGCCTTCTGGGTTATTTCAAAGGAAAAGGGGGGGAAAAAAGCAACAATTAAAAACCCATACTACTTAACAATCTGATTTCAATGTAACTAATGATTTTTAATATGGGAAGTGGCACAAAGAAAATAAAAAAAATAGAAAAATAAGCATTCTAGAAGTTATGTATGTTTAATGCTTAAAAGTCTGAATGCACAAACAATCTACCATCATAGAAGTACTGGTGGCCAATACAATGCGTTAGAACTATGTACAATGCACAGTTTAGTATCAAAATCTTTCTACACTGTAGAGTTTTATGAAACTGTTAATGACATCAAACACTAAGCACTTAAGACACCATGTTTTGCTACCACACGAAGAACGTCAATGACAGTCCATTTCAACTTGCAGCATCCATCCATTGCTAGTATGAAATTAAATGATTTTCTACTTATACAATAAAGTTTATCTACACAGTTCTTTTGATTTTGATCCATAGCAGCAAAGGCACTGTACATCAGCAGATCCACAGACTTAAAAGATCTTTTTAAAGCATTCAAACAAAAAATAATAATAAAAAAGGAGTCACATGTTATAGTTTAACAGCAACAACAACAACATAAAAGATAACACAATGTTTCTGGCACAATGGCACAGCCTGTGTCCATTTTAGGGACATCCAACTAAGACATGGAAAGAATCAGAGGTAAAGAAAGCAAGTCGTCATCCCAGGAGAGTCTCTTCTTTGTGGCCTTCAGAGGAGGGCTCTGTAAAGCCTCCTCTGCGGGCCTCTTTTTGTGAAAGACTTGCCTTGCACAGCGGTAGGCAGACAGCACTCCTGCACCTGCAGCTCCTAAAGAGCATGCCACAAAACAGCCCGCCATGGCTCACAGCGACACAACTGCCCAGAGACACACAGCTCCCTTTGCCAGTAAATTTGGCAAAAATATTTAGAAGAAATTAAGTTCTCTCTTTGAGGCCCAATTTAATTTCTTTATCCGTCTATAATACAATAAAAAAAGGGAATTAAAAACATATTACAAAGATACTTGTCAACAAGTAAAAAAAAGAAAGAAAAACATCCAATTATTTTTTAATATAACCTAAAGTTATAGACATATTGGTTAAAGATGCCCAAAAAGACTCCAAGGAATAGTACTTGGCTTGTCATATTCTACTTATTCAGCCAAATTTCCAAGTGTTTTTAATATAAGTAGAAAACAAAACAACCTCATAACAATACAGCAACATATTGCTTCCATGTGTAATTATACATTTCATGTCTCTATACAGTCAATAGTCTACATTTAGTGACATTTTTAATCAGTTATTTTAAACCTTCCTTTCCCTTCCCTTACCAAAAGCGAGGGGGTGGAGCATCAAATACAATGCGCCTTCATTATCAATGCAGGAGCGGACAGCTTTATTTAGTCAGTCATTGTTAGAAAGCCTTCTTTAAACAAAATAAATATATTACAGATATAATACATAATTAAAGATTCCATTCACTGTTAGGTATTCCATGTTCTTCCAAGTCGATAGCTGAAGATTTGGTATCACAGGTTCTTAAATGAGTATTCACAATTCAATAGCAAAGAGGAAGTGGGGCTATGGAAAGGGATTAAACTCCACAACTGCAATGAGTATTGGAAATCCTTGGTTTTAGATGTGGGAGAGGGGGTGGAAAAAAAAGTACAACAGCGCAAAGTGCTACAAGGAGGAGTCCAGTTTGCACGAAGATTTGTCCTTAATAAATAACTTCATAAACCGTAGCCTTCTTGTCCCCAGAGCCAGTGACAATATACTTGTCATCCACAGAGATATCACAGCTAAGCACCGATGAGGATTCTTTGGACTAGGGAAGAAACATATTAAGAATATCACATACAGTTACTAAGAAGCAGGATTGGTTATGGAACAAATACACAGGCAACATGTTCCATGGAGCACCCAGAAGCAGGTATACGGCAGTCCCAACATTTCTAAATATGGCAGTACTACAGCCAATCCTTGAATGCTTATCCATCACTTAGACTAATGGTTCTTGCCCATGAGGCATCGAAGAGACAGTTAACTCAATGGGCAGAGTGCTCTGTCAATGAAGCGAGGCCCTGTTTTAAATTTTATTCCTGGAGCTAGAGAGAGCTCAGTGGTTAAGAGCACTGGATGCTCTTCCAGAGGACCTAGGTTAAATTCCCAGTCCCCACATGGCAGCTTACAACTTTCAGTAACTCTAGTTCCAGGGAATCTGACACCCTCCTCTGCTTTCTTTGGGCCCCAGGCACGCAATATGGTGCACAGACACGCGGGCAGACAAAACACAAAGTGAAAGAAAATTAAAACCAAACAAAAAGCAAAAAAAAAAAGTCTCTATAAAGCATAGAGTTTAAGATATAAGAAACTCTCAACTGCTATTGCCAGGTGGCCTGGATCTGGGCTGTGCCACAGAGCAAGTGATGAAAGATGCTAGTAAAAATGCCCAACACCACTAGAATAAAACATAAAAACATGTACGAGTTCAATAGTTGGAACAGAAACACATTCCATTTAAGGGTATGTGCATGGAGGAAATGAAGGAATGAGGGCAGACCCCACACAGGTTTTAAACCAGGACCCTGATGAATACTTTGAACATGAGAAACTGAAAATATAAGATGGCTACCTAATACACTGAATGTCTCTCAAACTTTTCTAACTGTAACTGTTAATTAAAATTCCCAAGTCAGCATATACATAAGATATAATACTTGTATCTTATATAAAAGACAGAGTCTAATATTTTTTTCTTTCATTTGTTCACCCAAAAGATCACAAAACCTCCAGTATTAAAGTATAAGCTTCAGCCAGGGATGGTGGTGCATGCTTTTAACCCCAGCACTTGGGATGCAGAGGCAGGTAGATATCTGGGAGTCTCAGGATAGCCAGAAATACATAGTGAAACCTGGTCTCATATAGAGAAAGAGGAAAGGTACAAGCGGCGTCACGGTAGCTGTTTTGTCATGAGGATAGCCTTGTATAGCATTCTATTCTGGATTTGGATAACTAATCTGCTTTATGATGACTTAATGTCACCTTGTTAATGGACCTGGAAGTCTGTTGTATTAGTCCCAAACACTGAACAAAAGATAACAGTCTAACTACAAATTAAGAATAGGAAGTCATTAACTTGTCTATGAAATCCACACATCTGTAAAAAGAAAGGAGAGGATTTTGTGTGCATGTCTGTGTTTGTGCCATGTCTAAATTTGAAGTTTTTACAAATAATTTCCCCACAAGGTTCAACTCTTCTACTAAGAACAGCAAATTTATAAAATCAATCCAGTTCAACAGAACTTTTCTGGAATATTCCTGGGAAAAAGAGTTAGTTATATTTAATTATATAATATTAATTAATTATAAAAGAAAGTGAGCAAGAACTAGAAGAAAACCAACAGTACTTAAGGTGTTTAAATTTAAAAAAAAAACTCAAAATTTAAAATAAAAATGTTTAATATACATAAACACAAAAATGTCCCTAAATGACCTAAAACTCCCACAAGAAATATAAAAGAGGGTTGAGTCATGGGTAATACAGGATTTGCTGTGACATTAAGGTTCAGAAATTGCAGCAAAAGACTAGTGCTATAGCTTGTGGCTGAGCAACTAATCCTCCTCCCTGCTTCTAGCAGGTTCTTGCTTTGCCTGTTAGAAATGGTATCAGGTGCCCAACATATTTTCAGGATGCACGAAGATGGCACAGCTAAATCAGGACAGGTAGCACACAATACCAGTACTCAGCAAGCTAGGTATTACCTGGAATATGCTGGCCCCGTAAGGTGTCCTCCAAGCATTCAGAAGGTTGTCCTTTCCAGTGCTCACAAACCATTTGCCTACAGGAAGAGAGTTCAGTGTTATTTTATAATTTGCTTCACAGAATGCTGAATTAACATTCCATTTATAACAAATAAGAATGCCTTTGCCTTCCAAAAATAAAGCCCACCCTCTTTCTGGATTTCATGAGCCACTGATTGTTAGGATAAGGAATAAAGTGGATTAAGGCTAGCAATTTACATAGCTTACTAGGGAAGCATGCATGGTTAAGGAAGCTATATAGCTGTAAAGAAAGACACATTAACAAAATAAAAGACTCAACTTGGAAGGAATCAACAGAAGAACCAAGCAATCATTCTGGTTGATAGAAAATGAACAAAAGGGACTGCTTACCACAGTGGGCAAACTTCAGTGACAGCACACAGCTCTCATGAAGATGCAACTGGTATTTGTCAGGCTTGGTGACATGCAACACTTCCACATTGCTATTCTCCATCCCCACTGCAAGCCACTCTCCAGTTGGGCAATAGCCCAAAGAAAAGATCTGAAATTAAAACAAATGATGGTAGCTATACAGGACAAAGCCTTCTTAACCAGGAGGTATGCTCTCTCTTTTTTAAAAAAAATATTTATTTATTATGTATACAATATTCTGTCTGTGTGTATGCCTGCAGGCCAGAAGAGGGCACCAGACCTCATTACAGATGGTTGTGAGCCACCATGCGGTTGCTGGGAATTGAATTCAGGACCTTTGGAAGAGCAGGCAATGCTTTTAACCTCTGAGCCATCTCTCCAGCCCAAAAGGTGTGCTCTTAAATATAGAGGACATTAACAAAATCTGCAATAGACAGGAAGAACCAAGTCTAAGAAATGATCTCTAGCAGATCCATGTTCAAGTATTATAATGATATTGCTTGTAATCCAACAAATAAAGCTTGCCTGAAGATCAGAGTGTAGAGCTAAGCCACTAGTTAGCCAGGCAGTGGTGGCTCACACTTTTAATCCTAGCACTTGGGAGTCAGAGGCAGATGGATCTGAGAGTTCAAGGCCACCCTGGGCTAGGGAGATTGAATTTGTCTAAAGAGAAACAGAGCTCACTAAAGGTGATCCCAGCACTTGGGATCATATGCCTTTAATCCCAGCACTAGGAAGGCGGAGACAGGAGTGATATGGCTGGGAGGAAAGAGGAATATAAAGAGGGGAGGAGACAGGTACTCATCTGCAGTCTGAGGTTTGGTAGAGAGGGATTCAGTCTGAGGATTCATAGAGACAGGACCACTCCTTCTGTCTGAGCATTGGTAGAGGTAAGAACTCTCTAGTGGTTCGTGCTCTGCTTCTCTGATCTTTCAGCATTAACTCCTATATCTGACTCCAAGTTTTTATTGTAAGACCAATTAGAAATTGTGCTACAAAGCACATTTTCTTTTAATAGGCTACATTCCCCACACAGTCCACACCTGAGAGGTGAAGTCATGCTGTTGCAGCTGCCGCCCTTCACGCAGGTCCCAGGATCTCACAGTGTTGTCTAAACCACCTGTCCAGAGCTTGGTGCCATCATTGGAAATGTCAATACAACTGGCTCCATCTGTGTGGCCCTGGAATTGCCTGAAAATATAAAATGGAGGGAAAGCCCTTGAAACGTTAATTTTTATTTTAATTCAATTAATTAATTGAATTCAATTAATTGTGAACTCTCTGCTGATAAAATTCAGTGCAGGCTTTATCTACAGATCTCATTTGGTTTATGCTTTCTAATTATTCAAAATAATAGTAAAACATATCATGTAACTGTGTCTAGCTGGGCAGGAGAGAAAGGACATGCTCACAAGAAACACCCAATGTAAGTACATTCAGTGTGATCCTCTGCCCAGGGTCACTTCTGATAAAATGTACATGAGGTATGGAGGAAAGAGTTCAAAGTGGGTCCCCACCACACAGTCAAAGATGGCATTGAATATCTGAACCTTACCCGAAAGGTACAAGAACAACAATTATTTTGTTTTTGGACTGAACTTAGTAGTCCTTCAAGATAAGACCATACAGGGCTCTTTTCTTCCGCACACGCCCTCTCCATCATAGTGAAAGTTCCCTGATTATAATGCTCATTCTCATTTCTCAAACTATAATGCTGTTGTCTACCTGTTCTTAACTATGGGAACAGACAATTTAGGCCATGTGAGCATTCACAGCAATCTATGAGTACTGGGCCCTTGGCAAGAGCCATACAACTGCTGGTGAAGTTGTGACACACTCAGCACCTAAACTAAACCATATACTACCTCTTCTCACTGAGGAGTAGGGGCAATGATGGTGTCAGCAGGCACAGATAACAAATTAAAGATACCTAGTGAACCCATGAGGTACTGACAACAGTATGTATGTAAAAATGACTTTCACTTCTAAAAATCTAAATCAGTAACGCTTAGTGTGTGTGTGTGTGTGTGTGTGTGCACATGTAAAACAAAACATTCATTTTATAAAATATAGTGGGGAAGTAAGATATTACAGTTAAAAATTTTCATTATCTCTAAAGTTTAAGAACGCTGTATTCCACCCAGACAAACATATACACAGTCAGACCGTTTTGAACACCATGTGGTAAATTAGCTCTCCCTTATAAAGAAAAAGTGGATTCAGCAGACCTACCTCACCAGAGTCTGGTTGTGCAGATCCCACACTGCGATGTTGCCATCACTACAGCATGAGAAGCAGACCTTGGAGTCAGGGCTGATGGCCAGAGCATAGCAGGCAGGGGCTGAGGACGTCAGCTCTGCCTTGATGCGTGGGGTTGGAGCTGCCAGGTCCCAGATGGACAGTGTACTAGCTTCCCCTCCAACAATTAAGGTGCGACCATCAGGGAGCAATCTGCAGGAACGGATGTAGTTATCCCTGTTCTATGGAGACAAAAGCCATCACAAAATTACCCATGAGGAAAGAAAACAGCATTAACATGAGAGCAGGAATCCATAAAAGTATTGTGTTCCCTTCTGGTTTAATGAGCCATTTATACTTATGACAATGATAAAGTAGATTAATGCTACAAAATTACATGAAATTAAGGAAGTACTTAAGCTTGATCTACAAAATTTAGTACCAAGATATTTAATCTTAATTAGCACCCAAATGCAAAGATCTAGTCCCACTCCTGCTACCAAATTAAGCAGCCGTGAACGTAATCTGCATACACAGATAACATGGGTCTGCAAACAAACCACTACAATTCTCCAAGCTCTGAAGCCCTGGCATATTTTGCTGAGGATGAAGGGTCCTGGTATTGAAACCACATCACAGTTAAAGTCACTTGGGAGTAGGCACTTTTGGCCTAGCTTTGCTATGTATGAGTAACAGGCAGAAAATGTTTCCCCATACATGAGTTTATGGAAATCTTACATACATTAAATTATGTTATATTGAATGTTACATTAAAGGACTGTTCTGGTATAAGGGAAGAAAACTAAGCTGCAATTTCCTGTACAACCCAGGGACAAATGATAACAGACCAGCTAAGGAACTGGGAAGCCACATGAACAATTGACTTAAAGTTCTCAGGTATGTTCTGGTAGAAGCAATGTGTGAACTCTTAGCGTTCTTGAACCAAGTGATTTACTTTTGACCCTGGGAACAGGGTGAATGCAGATTGTACAGATGCACATACTATATATGAAGAACTGGACCACTCTGAGAGAAACCCCTCATCTATCTTCTTGGGACTGCTATGGTTCTCTCAACATCAGGGTCTTTCTTTGTCATCCCTGCTCACTTACCAGGCAGTCCAGTTGGGAGACTGGGCTCTTGTTGCCAGGATGGCTGATGTCCCAGACCTTTACACAGCCCTTGCCACCTGTGTACACGTGCCTTGTGGGATTGCTGATGGTCACTGCACACACCACCTCCCCATGGTTGAGGGTGTTGATCTGCCGAGCATGTCGAGGGATCCCGGGTCCAATGAGGGCATCAGGGGGAAAGGGGACAGGCTGCATCTGGCCATCGGCACTAACATGAAAGGAGTATGCTCTAGGGCACAGGAAGGAAAAACAGGAGGAGGATAATGTAGGAAGCATTAGTGTTTGTTTTCTTTTGAGACAGGGTCTTATGTATCCCTGGTTGGCCTCAAACTTCCTATATAGAGAGTGGGGAGTAACCCGTCTGTCTGTCTCTACTTCCCATGTGCTATGGTTAGAGGTATGCACTGACATGTCCGATTTAAGCAGTAATAGATATCAAAACCTAGGTTTCATACATAATAGAAATACATTCTACCAACTAAGCTACATTTCTTGAAAATGTCATTAAACCATTCAATATAACAAAAGAGAAAGAAAATCCTTTCAGTGCAACTTGAGATCTGTTAAAACAAAAATCAAATTTATCTGGTACAGCACAATAAGCTTCAAAGTCATGGGGCTTGGTCCATAACCGAATACCACCTAGCTGTTTAACAGTTGCTGTGTGACCATCAGTAGTTACCTAGCCCCTCTGAATTCAGTACTAACTTCAAAAGGGAGAGGATGAGTCTATAGCTTACAGAGAATTAAGTGGGATAGCTAACATCAAATATACATAGTACCTATTTTTTTCCACTCTAAACCTTCATTGCTTTGTATTTTTCAGTGGTTCCATGGCCTGCACCAGATTTTACCTATAGATGGATTCATTCCAACCAAATGAGTTATTAATGGAGGTGACTAAGCTAAAATTCTAAAGCTCTGAATAGTCTCATTCTGTAGGTGAAAATGGTGAGATGGCAGATATGCCAAAAAATAGTTATAACACACTGATCAGACAAATTCTAAAAAAACCCAATAGGAATAACTTGAAAAAGTGTTCTGCCTGACAGCTCCAAGGCCCACCTTACTTATATACAGTATTTCCATTTCCAGTCCACACCCTTAAAAGCCCTGTAGTGTGAAAACATTTGGCTTTAAATCTTCATCAACAGATTCTACCTTTAGGACACAACTGTTAGCAAGGGAATAGTGAGGCTGTAGGGATGCAGGTCAACTTTAGGAGAAGCAGGTGCCAACAGCAGGTGGGAAGGTGCTGAGCTTATTATGGTAGCTCCTAGGTACCACACCCCTTTTTGAGAAATATGTACCATAGCAGAGAAGGCATTTATGGGCGTATGGAAGACAGGGACTTGGACTAAACCATGTGCAGGATAAGAATCAAAGCTAAGATAGTGTGGTGGTTTGAATAGAAATGCCCCCAAGTTCTAAGCCATTTGAATACTTTTGTTACCTAGTTGGTGGCACTATTTAGGGAGCTTTAGGTGATGCACCCTTGCTGGAGGAAGTAAGGAGGGCTTTGAGATTAAAAGCCTCCTGTCACTGTAGTTTGTTATGTTTCCTGCTTGTATTTGAAGATGTGTGTTCTTAGCTACCAGTTCCAGCCACCATACCAGGCTCTTACTGCATCCTTGCTATAATTATAATAGACTCTAAACCCTTTGGAATCATGAGACAAGAGCAACACTTTCTTCCACAAGTTGCTTTTAGTCATGGTGCTTTATTATAGCAACAAAAAAAGTAACTAAAATCAATAGTTTATAGCTCTTTACTGCAAAAGTCTAGGCTGGTCATGTTTACAAAAAGTTAGCCCATCATTGAGGGTTTGCCACAGCTGCTTAAGGGAAAGGTTGAAAAGCTGAGAAGTCAACAGAGAGTATTTTCTAAGTCAAATAAAGAGGATAAAGAGGACTTGGAGTCACACCAATTGTGACCTCAGAGAGTGAGCTTATGAGGAATGTGAACACAGATGGTGGGAATGCTAGGTGCAAGAGCTACAATTCATAGAACCTGACTTATGAATAAGCAAGATAAAGCTTATTTTTTATACTGGAAAGGATTCTTGGATTCTGGAAGCAACACTTTGGGTAATGATGCAAGCTTTTAATACAGGCAGTTAAAACTGAGTAGACAGATTTTTACCACTTAGCTGTTATGTTTTTAATGACAATTCTTAAAAAACAAAAACCCCTTCCAAGGATCCCTTCACTAAATAAGTTCTAAAGAACTTTGAGAATTTAAATAGTTAAACAACTTTCCTTCAAGGCTTTAGCAAAATTTCCATCAATATAATACTCTGAGTGATTAATATTAATACTATGTGACCTCTAGAGCCCAACTACATGAAGGACTGAAAAAAACACTCTCTAGCATTTTTATTACTAGGAAAGCTACTCAGGCTTCTGGGGAAACAATGACAGTTTCCATTCGTATGGTAGTGGAAACTTCTGGTCAAGATTGAAGGAAAAGAACTGAGCACAAGGCTCAGAAGCATGGTGAGCCAAACAACTTGTAATTCTACAGTAGTCTAACTGCCATGACCCTTAGACCAAGGTAGCTACTGCTTCTTTAAACATTTTTTTTGCATAAAATGTAAAAGTTTTTATATATGTTATATATTCATACATATATATATATATAATATATTAAGATAAATTTCAACCTTAAAAGTGTAAAAAGAATATAATTTTAAAGAAAGATCATTTAAAAAAATTTGAACAACTAAGATTTCATTCAGGATTTATAGACAACAGTGTCTTAACTTATATTCTGCGTACGATTACACTCCTGTGGCTTCAAGGCTGACATGCATGCAGTACGAACCCTCACCTTATCTACTCTACTACCTCTGCTGGCTACTACTTGGACACTGTTAGCAGCACCTGAAAAAAGACTGTACCTCTTCTCTAAAGGAGCCCTTTCATCGCATCTCAGTTCACATGGAACCAGAGCATCTTAGTTGTTATTTGATTAATCCCATGACCTCATTATATAGTCACTGCTTGAAACAGACCAATCTTTCACCTTCAGAGTTCTTGGTCAACAAAACTTGTTAGTCAGTCAATCACTATTTGCAGAACATACACAGGTACACAGAATTTTATGGTAATTGATATTTATGTCTTCAACTCTCAAGGAACTCAAAGTCTAATTTGCCTTGTTTCCCTTATTAATCAGCCAAATATTTACTGAACAACTTGGCTATGGAGCCAGCACTGTTTGATGCGACTGGGACATTTGGGTTGTAGTCTGTAAGTTATAGGAGGAAGAACCTTGAGCTTTATTCAACAGATAGAAGACAAGAACAGAGCCAAGGCCAGCCAGGTGTGCTTAACACTGAAGGGTAGGTGAAATGGGAAAAAAAGAACACAAGGAGACACTAAGGCAACAAACAAGTGTCTATGTAATACTGAAGTAACAAGCAAAGGGAAGTTAGAGAAGGAAGAAATCAATGTACATTTATTTACTCTTTGAACAAACCAACACTGTGAGCATCAATTGTGCCTAAGTAGTATTTAAGGGATTAGAAGTTCCTTTTCCTTCCTTCCTTCCTTCCTTCCTTCCTTCCTTCCTTCCTTCCTTCCTTCCTTCCTTCCTTCCTTCCCTCCCTCCCTCCCTCCCTCCCCTCCCCTCCCCTCCCCTCCCCTCCCCTCCCCTCCCCTCCCCTCTCTCTTTTCTTTTTGGAGACAGGGTTTCTCTGTGTAGTTCTGGCTGTCCTGGAACTAACTCTGTAGACAGGCTGGCCTTGAACTAAGTGATCCACCTGCTTCTGCCTCCAGAGTACTGGGATTAAAGAAATGTGCCACCACCACTACTTTGGAAGTTACTTCTTAATTGAATATTCATTACTGATGGGAATGCTATCTGGTATAGTCACTGTGAAAATCAGTGTGGGGGTTCTTCAAAAAACTGATCTATACCACCCTTGGTTTATACCCAAGGGATTCTACATCTTACTACAGAGATATTGTTCATCCATTTTCATTCCTGCACTATTCATAACCACCAGAACATGGAAACAGCCTAGATGTCCATCAACAAATGAATGGATAATGAAACTGTGATATATTTACACAATAGCATATTTATTCAGCTGTTGAAAAAAATGAAACCTACAGGTAAATAGATGGAACTAGAATCAGTCATCCTGAATGAGGTAACTCGGACCCCAAAAGAAATATTGCAGGTTTTATCTTATATAAAAACGTAAGTTTTTAAGTTTTAGATGTCTTTGGTCCATATAAAATATCTAGAGGTTAGGTAATTATTCTAATAAGCGGCTAAGAGTTTTCCAGGGACGGGAAAGCAGAATATAGTGTTATAAAGGGATAATGGAGATACCAAAATAGAAAGATTAAATGGGGAGAAGGATGGGAGGGAAGGGTAGAAAAGGGAATATGGGGAGCGATAACTAACACTTAAAACCTTTTGAAAAACCACATGGAAACTTATTATAGAAACCTCCTAAGATATATACATATATAGAAGGAATTTCAATGGAGTTAACATAATAGTAGAGATAATAATCCGACTAGACACCATATGTTACCAAACAAAACCCCCAGTACCAGGAATGTGTTATGACTTTTTGACTAAGGTCATTGCATGGCCAGCCCTACCCCTTGGACAACATTATAGGCTATTGTCAATGTTATTAGTTCACTCCACAACCTGATGGTTAGAACTTATTGCTGATGACATCACATACTTACGTCTCTGAATATGCAAAAATTGAGCTGCTGCTCAACTATAAGCTTCATGCCCTATTGATGAATGTTCACAGTGCTGGAAGGCACTAGACTATGCATGTTATAATCTCATTCAGCTATGAACCCTCTGAGATATAATAGTGACTTGCCTGGAAAATGTACCCCAGCAAAATATACTGATTACAAGTGAGACACAAATCTTATGGGAGTAACTAACTACTTTTTTTTATTATTAAAGTTAAGGTTCACACTTCCTGAGAAGGAACTCATAGTGACACTGTTGATTAGGCCAAGAACCCGAGACAAGATAGGTCATAGGCCTTAGGGGAAACCCTACTAGTTATTTTGCAAAATGAACATAGTAATAAAACAACTCTTAATGACATACTGTTATACCCACAGATACTCATTAGTGCATTGCTCAGTCCTTATCAGAGAAGTTGCTTCTTGCAGATGGTAATTAACATAGAGACCCACCACTGAACAATGAACAGCGTGAAAGACATAGGGTGTTCGGTTCCAAATGTGATGTTTGTATCCCCTCATAGGCTCAGGGATCTATGTGGAAGAGGAGGTGGAAAGATTCTAAAGAGCCACAGCTAGGAGATGATTCCAAGGTAATAACATTTTTTGACACAACAGACCTGATGCACATATGAACTCATAGCAACTGTGACATTATACATAAGACAGCAAAAGTTCAAGCTAGATAAAATTCCAGCATGGAAAAATGGAAGTAGGCACAGAGTACCAAAATTAAGCAAGAAGGTATTTACAACTGATAGCTGTGAGGGAAAATCTTCAATGGAGCAATATTGCACGTATCAACCACTCTGTAGGGCAGGCCTCATTCAATATTGAATCCATATTTATTTGTGTGTGTTTGTATGCTTTTTTTTGTTTGTTTTATTGAGAAAGAAAGACCATGAAGTTGGGTGGTAAGGAGGCTCTGGGAGGAGTTGAGGTGGGGCAAGAATATGATCATAATATCTTGTATCAAAACAAACAAACAAACAAACAAACAACAACAACAAAAACCCAAAACCAAAAAGGCCAGCACCAGATATGTTCAAGCTATACCAGTTGGGACTTCTCAACCCCACAATTATGAATCAATGCATTTCTGAACATTATATTAAAAGAAAACAAAATTAAAAAGTCCTATTGTGATGTGCTTTTACAGAACTTATATTTATAAGTGAGGAGAGGCACACAATGGCTGCAAGTAAACATTCAAAAGCTGGGTCTGGTAGTATCTCTCTACTATCAGCCCAACACTTACAAGGCAGAGGTAGAAGGATAACAAATTCAAGACCAGCCAGCTTGGGGTACACAGTGAAACTCTACCTCAAAAAAAAAAATCTAGAGGAAGACAACAGTAGGGAGGAAGGCAGAGAGTGATGTTATTTGTACAAAGCGAGTATGGCAGAATGCTCTGTTAAGAGGGCATCTAACAGAGACCTGAAGTGAGACAGTGAGTCATAGAAAATGTTGACAGAGGGTCATCAGTGAGAATAAATGCCAGAGAGACAGACTCCGTCACGTGTGGATAGTCAAGACTAGGGATGCAGCATATGTATGGCAGGTACAATCTCAGCAAAGATGTAATCAAGAATGATGTGTGCGTGTGTTTCCTAAAAGGGAAGAAAAAACACTTTTATCCTCTTTTCTTTCTTTTTTCTCAAAGCCAAATACTCACTTTAGAAGTTCTTTCTTTGAAGACCAATCTAATTAGAACTGTGTTTAGGTAGTGAGGAACAAAAGAGTGCAAGCATCCCGAAACCAAGACTGGGGAATGGGATGCGGTGAGATTACAAATAGAAAAGAGGCTAGAAGAGGTGTGCTGTACTCGGCCTGTTATCACTCCAGGGCAGTGTGAACAGACATTCCAAATGCTCAGTTAACAGTAAAGAAGCCAATGAGCAAGCTACCTTTTCTGGAAATAGAACTGAGCAGAAGACTGTCCTGTTTTCTTTTCTTTCCTTTTTTTTTTTTTTGAAAGTTCAGCATGTCTGTTCTCTATATGTTCAAATTCTAATTATCTAGGTTTGCATATAAACATCACACTTTCTGAACACTACTGCCTTGAAATCAGTAACAGACATGGAGAAGCACTGACTGCCAGAGCACTTTCACAACTTTTTTTTTTATATGAAGGCTTGATTTTAAACTAAAAACCCTATGCCTTGTCCTTTGCTAAGAGAAAATGAAGCACTATTCCTATTCAGCAAAGCCCAAATTCCAAAAGTAAGGCAAGGACTAGAGCTTGGCAGCATGAATCCAAAGGGACAAAAGGTACTCACGGTTTTCCTCCTGGAATGCCTGTCAAGTTTGGAGGTATTGCTGGCACACCACGCATATGATGGTGTGGATCAAATCCCACCTAAAATTGTTCCATGCAAAACAAAACAAAAAACGAGACATTCATTTGCTATACCTTGAACAATATGGCACTTAAAGCCTAATACACATTATTTGAAAATAAGATTTGAGACATTTACAGAAGTAATTATTGATAAAATGAAAGAATGTTTAGGATTTAAAGGGTCATTTATTCAGGTCAGGAGAATAGAAAAAAATTAAACTACTGACTGTTGAAGTTTATTAGAGAAACAAAAGGTTTTTTTATTTTCTTTGGGCCCAATTTTATAGTTTAAAATGTCAAAATCATTACTATATTTTAAGAAGTCACAAACTTTCTCATCTTCCCAAAGAAAATAATCAAGACATAATCCACATATCTTAATTTATACAGAAACATTCTGATTCTTCCATAAATACCTTGTATTATATAAACTACATTAAAAAGAATGCAGGACAATGCTGTGTGCTCCCAAACTCTATTATAAAAGCAGGTAAACATACCACAGGTGATCTTCCATAGGCTGCTGCAGCTGCGGCGGCTGCAGCAGCTGCACTCATCTGGGGGGAGATGTTGTGTAGCCCAGCATAAGCAGCTCCAGGGCTGGTCAGCTCCCCATTCATCCCAGCATGGGGCACAATCCCAAAAGGGGTTGGATATGGACAAGGTACAGCCATGGGCGTCCTTAGGCTCGATGCTGAAAAGAAAACCAAAAACACAGAAAACTGTAGTAGCACATTGTTTGATTCGTTAATAACATAACCCATAATTCAAATGAACTCATTTTACTATTCTCAAAATCATTCAATCCTTTTGGGTATCCATTCCATTTTTCTGAATACTTAACACGTGCTAGACATGGGTGGGGTGACATGCTTAATTTGGAACACTTACTTTGTCTAATGGTCAGTGCAGGTTATCACTACTTTTAACAGATTGCATTACTTAAGTCACTTAAAATCTTTTTGAAAACAGAAGTAAGTATACAGTATTTCCCCCCTTACTAACCTAAGGGGTCCACACCTGGTGGCTTTCCAGGTACAGGCCTCAATCCGGGAGTAGAGTTACTGCCAGGGGTAGGTGCATCAGTTCGCGGAGTAGGAGTATTGGACTTTGAAACGGGAGTAGTAGATTTTTCATTCTAATTAAGAGATGGAATATATCAGCCAGGAGAATATGATTTTAAGAGTTAATTTAATACTAAAACAGTAAGCAAAACAAAACAAAAAAAGAAATTTAAGAATTTCTTCAGCTTCTCTTATATTTGCATTGATTAAAAAGTAGCTGGCAAAGACTCAGAGAGGCACATTACAGAAAAACCTGCACTGAAGCTGCCCTGAGGTCATTTCTAGAAACCTGATTTCAGTCAGAGGCCAAAGAAATTCACCAACCATGCATCCTGAATGTGGGCCACATGCTGGTGGCCATGGATATGCCAGGCTCCTGACCACTGTTGATGTCCTAAGAAGTACCCTGGATGACTAGCTCCTCTTAGAAAACTCCCACATGAAGCATCATGTAACCCATAGTAGAAAGGAGAGGCCATAAAGAGACAAGCAGAGTTCCAAAAGAAAAGACAAGGGTGTTGAACCCAGACTGTGATCAGGCTATCCATCCATCATATCCATCCACACATATATTCTGCATCTGCACACAAACTGAAGAATATCCTATCCTTTAGTTGTAAATTCAAAAGGTCACTGAAAACTTCATATGCCTTTTTTAAAAATGAAAAACGTGTTGAGGTGAAAAAGAAAAACAAAAACAGAAACAGGATTTGCTACACACAAATGCAATCAACTCCAGTCACAGGCAGAGGTATAGGGACAGTATCTTGACTAGTAGGCAATTCAGTCTGGCATTTGTGTTAAGTCAAAGTAGACTTTTTATAAAAGACAGAATATTTCTGAGGCAGTAGCTAAAATTATCACAGCTGTGCATAGCTTGGCAATTCAAATGCAGCTCGTAATAAAATGACTAACACCCCAAACCAAGGTCACCACAAACCACAGGCAATAAGACCACCTCCCTAACTCCAGTGTGATGTTTTTCACCCATTATCTCACTTGTAAACGTACAGAAAGACTCAGGAAGCAAATGCCATCAATTTAGTAAACCTTCTGCTCCAAAACATCTTTTCTAATTAAACTTATATCTGAAACACACATGTACCAATCGGAAATTCAAGCCCTAAGAAAAATGTGAAATATACAAAAAATAAAAATTCAAAAACTATCTTGGAAGTGGCAATTCTGGTAAGGATGGGGTAGCTTACAAGGCTAAGCTCTTTGGATTTGGAGGAAGGAGTACTGCTGGAAGATGCAACAGAGGCAGGGCTGATGGGGGCATCTTTCTTCAGGAGGCGTGTCTTGTCCAGGCCATTCTCTCTGGGGGAGTGTGCTGGGCTTCCTCGAGGGGATGATGGATCCTACAAAGAAAAAATTTAAGACTCACAACTGACTCACAACACCAAGGTCCTTGACTGGAGAACTCTTCTAACTGAAAGCACTTAATAGCTTGCTTAAAAACACAAAATGTTCTGGAAAAGATAACAAAATTAACTGAAATTGCTAAAGGAAACATCTGGTATTGAGGTCAGATTCTAAACAACAACAAAAAGCTCACTAATCTGCAAGGAACATCAATACAGTCAGTAGGGCGACCACTGACACCTGTGAACTTCTTGCGGTGGAAAAGGATAGTGTCAATTGAAAGGAAGGAGCAGCACTTGAGAGGCCCAGCAATGGGCAGTCGGTAATAGTTTCTCAAAAGTAGGCCACTAGCCTTTGTTACAGTTGCAGAGCAGCAGGGAGGGAAGCCAGCCACAAACATACCTCATTGGACACATCAACTACTAAGTTGTCATCACTCTTCTCACCATCACTGTCCTGTACAGAGAATGGAGAAGCATTATCTCTAGCCCCAGTAAAAACAAGCAACATCACAGTTTCAGCTACATATATGTGCCCACGCCAGGTCCTTATGTGATGTGATGAAAATTGTATCAAACAGAGTTCTCACATTTTACAATGCACTCTACAATGTACTCTTCCTTATTCTTCATGTTGATGTTATGAGTTAGGAAATGATTCCATTTCCCATTCTTGAAAAATGGAGTACAATAGCTTGCTTACTACTCTAAAACTCAGAACACAAACTTCACACCCATCTAAAAACAGACTATAAGTGTGGCGGGGCATAATTTGGTCTGGCAGCATCTAAAAATTCTGAGCAACTAACTCATTGCATAGTTAAACTGTGAGGTAAAAATTCAAAGTCTGAGCATCTTGTGAAGTTCACAGTCCTACAGGGAACCAGCTGATGGGAAGCAGAACAACAAATACCTGCCTCCACACTTCCTACCCAGCAAGCTCCCTTCTCTTATAGGACCTTCCACTAGAGGAAAACGAGTATCAGTTCATGTGAAGAACATTATGGACGTCTAAGCTAACCACATAAAGTTCTGGAAATAAACTACCCTAACAAATAATGCCCTAGTATACCCAGGTCTTAGATTAGATGTTATAGAAAAGCACTGTGGCCATGTATACACATGTACACATATACATGTATGTTTGTGCACATAAACATACACACATAGCTTCAGCTAGTTGATGGAGATAGCTTGAGACACAGCTATAAATACTGTATTTAAAAAAAGCTCTTAAGGATATTGTTATCCTATGTTCTACAATTGGATGGTAATGGTTAAAATTAGCAGCTGATATAAAGAACAAGACAAACTGGCCTTCACCAAAGCAAAGGTGGATGAACTTACATAGCGAGCTGCAATTTCCTTTTCTTCTGTTTTCTGTTTTTTGCTCTCTGAAGAATAGTCTGTAGAGTTCCTGTGTTTCTCAGAACCTCGGAAACTAGCTGATGGGGATACCGAAGAGCTCTGGAATTAGAAACAGACACTGGGTTGAAAAAAATCATTCACTTAGAAGAGCAATTAAATATTTATTTATTTATTTATTTATTTATTTAGTGCTGTAGTGCATGCCTGGGGAGCTGTTAAAGGGAGACAGGAGACAGAGGAGGAGATGAAAGGAGAAAGACAGAGGTACAGAGGAAAAGAAACACAGAAAGACAAAATAGAAAGATGAGTAAAAAAGAGAATAAAAATGACAGCAGGCTGAGTACGAACCCCAAAGAGCAGATCTGGTCTCGAGTATCTCAAGCATCTTGCTCAACACTTATACAAAGTTGGGAAAGGGAGGAAACACAAGAAACGGAACCCAGGGAAAGACAGGCGTGGCTTTGTTTTGTTTTGTAAAGTTTACTGGCTGACACAAAGTAGGTATTTGAAACTTCCACAGAGAAACTGAATACAGTTGAGCTTAAAGGATAACCAGTAGTTTTTCAATTAAAAAAATCTAAAAAAGAGGAAAATAATCATTAAAGGCTTGAGTAACCAAATGTGGTGGCCATGTGATACATAGGCCATAATTACAGAATATTTTACTCAGCCTACATCTATGGCCTGGAACATGCAGAAGCAAGAAAAAAAATGCCTGCAAACATCAACTGTATTATTTCTTTATGTTCTTCATAAGCCTACTCATTTTGTTTCTGGAAACCCTAAACTCACTGTGGCCAGAGCAAAGGAAGTGGGTTCATGCCTCAGGAAACCACAGTAAGGGGCTACTGGCGTAGGCTCAGGCCACAGGCTTGATGTCTATTCTTTCAACGGGCACTTAACCTGAGGTGTCCCTACATTGGTGACAAAATTTGAAGCCTGAGAAATGTGATTCTCTGCCATGAAAGTCAGCTGATAATTGAGCATATGTATGACAGCTTAAAACTATGGATGGAAAAGTGAAAACAAAAACTACCCTCAAGAATCTGTCAGGCCATGAGCTAGGGAGATGGTCCATTGGCCTTAGTGCTCCTCTCTAAAAACTCCATGTGAATCTGGAAGAAACAGCATGTGCCTATAACTCAAGCCCTTCTACAAGGAGACAGAAGGTAGAGACAAGAGAATCCCAGAAGGTTAGAAGCTAGATGGTTTCCTGTACACAGCAGCACACAATAGACTTTTTTTTCAAAAAAATTTAAAGGCAAGGACCAATAATATCTCAAGTTATTCACTAACCTCCACACACACACTCTACCCTTAACAACCCCCACCCCAATCTTGGACTAAATGACAGAAAAGGCTTTGGTCATTATTCACTAAGAACAAAGACTAAAACAATCAGATGATTTTTGTTTTTATGGTGATGGGGTTCTAACCCAGAGCCTCCCCCATAGCAAATGTTCTCTACGATTTAGCTACATCATCAGCTCCCAAAGAAATTTAGAAGGAGACTAATTAACTTAAATGTCTCTAAAGACTTCTAGTTTCAGTTTATTTCTAAGTCATAAGACTTGACATTTTTGCTTCCTACGCTTACCAATCCCAATTTGGTATGGTTCTATAGTCACTGTAGTAACACACAAAGACAATGGTTTCCAGTCAGAACTTCCTATCTAGTTATTACCCTAAATACATTCTCCATACTTTTAGAATCTTCTATTTCCCCAAAATAGATTCAGTCATCTATCCTTATTCTTCTTAAAAAAAAAAAACAACTGGTTTCCTACAACTTTAGGAAAGACATTTTAACTCCTGATTTTGACTGTAGTCCAAAGCATCCACTATGAGTGCCATTCCATGGTCCTGGCCCTGCCCCGCTGCCATCAGTGCATTGAGCATGTTCCTCAGAGCTCTATGTATTTTCACAGCATATTTATCTTTCTCCATGGGATTACAGAGGTACCCTTTTGCTCAGTATTTTTTAACATAAAATTCAACTCTTAAGGTCAGTTTTCAAAGCTTCCTCAGATGCTTCCTGGCAGAATTAGTTACTCCCTTCCTGTTGTTCCCTTAATATGCTGTTTATTCAGTGAACAGAGCATGTGCAATAACTAGACTGCTGCTTATTTACAAAACTCCTCCTACTTCATTCAGACTGTAGCTCCCCTGAAGTGGGGCACCCAGCAAGGTGGGCTGCATAGAACTGGACAGGAATGCTTTTAAACACAAAGAATTCCAAATGGCCCTCAACATGTGTTTCAATCTAGTTCAAAACTCCTCAGATAATTAAATTGGAGGGAGGTGGGAGGGTAGGGTAGAGGAGGGAATTTGGGAAGAGATACCTAACACCTAAAAATCTTTTGAAAATATCATATAGAAACTACCTAAAATATATATACACATAAAAGAGTTTAAATGGAATTACCTTAAAATGAAGGGGGGGGGAAGTAACCCAACCAGAAACTACTATCAAATAAAAAAAAAAAACCAATACCAGGAATGAATCACTGCTTCGAGTTGTTGGCCAAAGGAATCCCACAAACTCCTATGCATTTAAGGTTATTGCTATTACTCTTGGTTACCATCTAGAAAATGACAGCAAGACCCTAATGCTAAAGCCACTTGAGTCACAGAATATGATGAAATCAAGTTGATACTGAATTGGAAGCTTCATCTCTATTGGCTAGCTTTCCTAGTGCTGGAGGGTACAATGCATGCTACTGGAGGAGAAATGTTATCATCAGTTGTACTCATCTGTAAACTTCCTAAGTTAGCCTGGCCAGATATCGTCACTGTTGCGATAGTGGCATGACTGTTAAGGGAATAATCAACTTTCTAATTGGAGTTAGGGTCTGTTCTACAAGATGGAACTCCCATCTAGCACTAACAATGAGGCTAAAAACTTGTGGCTAGATAGGTCACAGGCCCTGGGGAAGAATATATTAATATCCTTCTAAAATGCACATAGCATTAAGATGATTCTTAATCATCTTATTACTATACTCGTAGGTCAGCAAAATATCTCAATCCTCAACACAGAAGCTACTTCTTACAGGAGGTGGCAATTAACAGACTTACAACTAACTGGTCAATATGCAAAAAGTAAGACTTTGAAGTGATCAAACCTAAATGAAACATATATATCACACTCCACCTCTTCAAGGTAAGGGATCTATTGGACAAGGAGGCTGAAAAACATAAAGGTAACTGTTTTCTGGGTATAAAAGGGCAGCTATCCACAGAATCTCACAGCAGTTACAAAAGCATACACACACAAAGTACATGTGGATGACCGAAGAGGTAGAGGTGGATCTGAGGAGTTGGGGTATGGAATGAACATGATCAAAACACAGTGAATGAAATTCACAAACAAAAACATTTCAAAAAACCCATTAGATATATTGAAGAAGGTCACTGAATGAATTTCACAGGTTATTGTTTGAGTAAAATGTGCTAGGAACTGCAAAAAAAGGTTCCACCCTTTCTCCATCTTATTATTTTTTAATCAATGAGATGCCTTCTCCTACCAATTTGGTATTTTACAAATGAAGAATTTGTGTGCGTATGTATGTTTGACGCTATCTAAGCCTTCTGACACTCGACTTCCAGTCATTTCAACTTTCTTCAAAGGAGGAAAAAAAACAATTGCTAAAAAATAATGAATACATTCTCAAAAATTAATGCTAAAAAGTAATGCTGTTTTTGTCTTTTCGTTTTCTTTTGTGAGACAGGGTTTCTCTGTTTAGCCTTGGCCGTCCTGGAACTTGCTCTGTAGACCAGGCTGGCCTCAAACTCAGAGATCTGCCTGCCTCTGCTTCCCAAGTACTGGGATTAAAGGCATGCACCACCACTGGCCTTGCACCAACTCTGCCCAGTACCTATTTCGTCTTAGTGCTCATTTACTATCATCCATGTTAAATCAAACAGCTTCCTGTTTCTTAAGGTTGCTGTTTGTTGTATGGTCAGCTTTCTTTGTATGTTGTATGAATGTATGTGTAGTATGTGTGCACATCTGTATTTAAGTTTACATGCATGTGGTATTTGATGCTGGGTGTCTTCCATGGTCTCTTTCCACTTATTTAGGCAGGGTCTCTTGATGAACTAAGAGTCAACCGTTTGTGCTAGTCTAGCCAGGCAACTTGTTCTACAAGAGGTGTTTTCCTCTTGAATGCTGGGATTACAGAGGGGTCACCATGTCCACCCTGTTTTTGGAGATCTAAATTCCACTGAGTCATCCATCTCTCCAGGCCCCTGCCATAATTTCACTGTAGAACCGTTGCACATTACATTTTGCTAGTAAAATAATAAAGTAATTATCACTAGCACTTAAAGGTTAAGCTGCTCAATGAATATTGAGGTGATCAGCAACACCCTAATAACATAACTGCTCTAGAGTCAAACTGGCTTGGCATGGATTCTCACCACACAGCTTAGAAGTCTACCACTCTGCTACTGGATGGGCACTTGGGTCTTCTCTGAGTATGGGAATGGGGAGAATTAAATGATGATAAAGACAATCATGATTCTGCTAGAAAAGTTTATTTTAACAACTCTTTGATTATCATAAAAGCTTAGTTAAGTTGCTTATTTCCATAGCTTATTACCTAAGACACTTACTGGAAACCCCCTAAACATTTAGGCTCATTCAGAAAAAAAAAATTTTTCATTACAATTTATCATAATACAAGCAATATGTTATACATGGATAATCACAGAAACAGATCAATTTAAAAGTCAAAAATACTCTGGATATTAATGTTCTGTAAAGCTCTGCATTTAAAAAAATCCATTTTTATCAGGAAAAGGAATAAAATGACGTATTTAAAATAAAAAAGTTGGGGGTAACTGTGGATAGCTGCCCTTTTATACCCAGAAAACAGTTTCCTTTATGTTTTTCAGCCTCCTTGTCCAATAGATCCCTTACCTTGAAGAGGTGGAGTGTGATATATATGTTCCATTTAGGTTTGATCACTCCAAAGTCTTACTTTTTGCATATTGACCAGTTAGTTGTAAGTCTGTTAATTGCTACCTCCTGTATACCCCAATTATACTGGTAGCACAAATGTACCTTACAGCTATTCCTACTATTATAAAACAGGCTTTTTCGAAAAGGAAAAATTTCTAGTCCTCATTCTGAAATCCACCTTAGATTTTACTTAGGCTGTTGGTCAAATTTGCTATAGAACTAATACTTCCAACAACTCCAACACCTGTCCATCTCCAGATCAAAGATGGCGTGTATGGGAAAAAGTTCTATAAAGGTCATATTAATATAATTAGCTAATTTTAATAACAGGGAACACTAACTGTAATAGCAGTCAAGAGCACCTCTGGAGTCAGACAGTATGGAGTCTTCTATTTAACAGTCAAGTAGCCCCAGGAATAATGTTTACCTTCACTCAATCTTTTTGTAGTTTGGGATAGTAAGATACTATCTTCACCCACTGGGCTTCTTTGAGGATGAAGAAAAACAGTTTATTTAAAGGTCAAGAAATAATCTTAAGCACAGAGCCTAGCCTCTCAATGACAGTAATGCTGATACCTCACTATACTATGGTTTCTATTTACTACAGATTGTGAAAAAGAAGGTCCATGTGAGGACTATTTCAGGCACTTTGTAGTACTTCCCCTCAACACATACATTCCTAAGGCCCATGAGGATAGGATTTCAATAAACCAAAGCATACCTTTCAACAGTCACAGTAAAGTTCTGATTCTATATGACAGAGAAAGAACTATAAATACCATATTCACATGGGATTTTAAAATTTGATTTAAAATGTCCCCCAAATTAATTCTGCTTTTCATTAACAAATGTATTATGCTTAGACATCACTGCCCACTTAAAGATCATAAGTAGAAATAATATGTTAAAATTTGAATGAACATCTAAGATAAAGAACCCTAAAAGTTTGGGCTGGCAAGACAGCTAGCTCAGCGGGTAAAGGTACTTGCCACTAAGCCTGACAACCTGAGTTTATTATCTGGAACCCATATAGTGGAAGGTAAGATAGAACTCTTCCTCCTCTGACCTCCATGCATACTCTGTGGCAGGTGTGTGCCCTGCCCAAACAAACAGACAAACGTGGGAAAAAAAATCCTAAAACTCACTCACTGGCCATGGCTGCTGCCTTCATTATTTACTAGGCACTTAAGAGTAAGTCAGGTTTTAGTCAGGAAAACAGGGACAATGAAGAGCCAAGGGGCACCATGAAAATCTGATTGGAGTTTGCTTTATTTTCCAGGCTTCTTTTATATCAACAATAATCATTTAGATGTCATATTACACTGTTATTCTAACTGAAAGGTAGTTTCAAACCTTAGTATGAGTGGGTCATGGTAAACTCAGAGAAGTCAGAGGAGGACCAAGATACCCACAGGTCCTTTTACTGATGCTACAACCAAAGTCCAGAATCAACATATCCTCTGCAACCTCTTAGACAAGCTGAAAATGCATACCTATACCAAAAAAGCAAACAATGACTAGTAACTTACTTTCTTTCAAAAAGATTTATTTTCCTTTTACAAGCATTAGTTTTTTGCCCGAGAGTATGTATGAACACTGAGGGAGGGCATGCTTGGTGTTATGAATGCCCTGGAACTGGAGGTAAGAATGACTGTAAGCTGTCACGTGGGTGCTGAGAACTATACTCAGTTCCTTTCAAGAGCAGTAAGTGCTCTTAGCTACTGAGTCGTCTCCTCTAGCCCCTGACTTCAGAAAATCATAGTTCTCTTGTGTCTCAGTGATGAAGCACTGCACATTTTACAAATGCTCCAGGTTTCTAAAAAACATTGACTGCCCAATAAATTTATGTACAACAAACTAACATAGTACCATATCCCAGGAGAATGTGATTGATATTTTATTGACTATTAATAACCAAAATATTCATATTTCCAGAGAGCAAATGAATGAACCTCAGCTGTGAGAAATATAATACCTTAAAAATGAAAATCATTTGGTCAAAATGCATAAGTCTCACATGACAATTCATATCACATGCAGATTTATGTAAATTAAATTACTGTTGACTGTGGCAAAACTCTGAGTCAGTCACTGGTGTTGGTTTACTGCTCATTACACCAAGACTTTTATTTAAATGACCTGCTTGATTATGGCTGTCAGAAAAAGCATACTCTGCAGACAATCTCACAGAAATTTTTTTTCAAATTAACATAAATCAAAACTCACCTTCAAAAATAGCTGGAACTTTGTGAAGATCTGCCCTTGTTAAAAGAATATTTAATATAATTTCTATATAATGAAGTCTACCTTTACTATGTTTCATCTTTGTGGCAATTCATGAAGAACATACTCTTAAGTTTTTGTTGTTATTTGTTATTGTTATTTTTCTGTTTCTCTTCTAGTAAGAAACTTGGGTCAAGACAAACTGCTGCATATAATTAAACCAGAGTGACTAACAGTCTGATAGGTGATTTTGAAACAGCACTTCCAGTTTTCACACTGTGGACATAAAGTCAGATAGCCTTTGGTTTAAGACTGGCCTGCATCAGTTTTTATTAGCTAGAACTTACTACAATTATTGAAGTTTTCATTTCCCAGCAGGTAGGGCTAGAGTGGGGGCATTGCTCTAAGGTCTCAGTAAGGCCTGAAGAGCTCATATTGTGAGCAGAATACTTAGCATCTATTATAATAAGCCTATATGAAGAGCAATGGTGGAAACTACTGCACAATCTTCACTCAACAAGGATTTACTAAATATACATGAAATGAAGAAATAAAGAGATAAATGAATTCCACAGCTTGCCTTTCCATCATAAGTCAAAGTACTTAGAATACGAAAGACATATACATTGTTTTACTTCATGAAATAGTAAAACAGCACTTTGATATTTAGCCATTCATGCTTTGTTTTTGTGGTCTCGGCATCACACATTACTTGGTCAGGATAAAATGCCCTAATAATTTATAAGGTATCAATACAATTGATTTTAAATTAGAACATTATCTTAATGTCCTCTTGAGGTTTCTTGACTGTTATTTCCTCTTCCTGGAATAAGACTGTTGGCTCTGCACCAGAAATTTCATTAAATACATTTACTTTTTTCTGGTAGTTTGGGGGCAAGAACATGATATTTTGATGCCAAAGAAGTGAGTGAGCTTGACTCTTATACAGGTGTCTCTTAGCTTTCCTCACATGACAGTCACTCTGCATGTGGTCCAAGCTATGGGCCACATGAAGAGGCAATGGTGCAGGGTTTGGTGTGTGTGGGTGTGTGTGTAAGTACTTCGCCTTGATTATCACAATTTTAACAGAAACTGTAATAAACATTTGCCAAGCAATACAACTTTTATTGTACACAAATGTTTAATCGTCCAGTCCATTCTGTGCCTTTCAATTCAGTGGCCTTCAGGTTTGCAAAATTTAATACAGTCATGTGCTTTTGTTCTCCCCAAGAATTCTCTGCCCTCATTAACAAGATACTTAAAATATTTGTATGTAGACTCTACACTAATTAGAGTTATATGCATTGGTCATTTTCTTTTGGAAGAATAAAAATATGTAAGATATAGCCTAAACTACTCTTTTACCTACTGCCATATTACCAATGCTACTAACTCTCCTTCAATGGGGTATATACATTTGACTGTCCTAAAAACCAAAGTGGAGAGCTTTAAGAATTTTCTGGTAGGGTAAATTGCTTAAGAACTATCTTGTGCTATATTTTGTTTGTGTGTGTATATAAATACCAATGTAATCCCAACAGCTGTTTAGAAGAATTAAAGCAGGGTAATGACTTAGCACCAAGCTTTGGCAAGCCATACCTTAATATGTCAGGATCCTTACCTTGGTCTTTTCATGTTGTTTTTTTTCTAGTAAAATATTTCAATCTACATAAGGTTAAACATATATCATTTTGAGAGTGTTAGCTACAAAAAAGCTCATATGTATTCTTCTGTGTTATTCTTGCAAATGTTCTATACAATGTATGATAGCATTTCTTCAGGAACACAGAAGGAAATAAAAAAAAATCAACCAATTTAAATACAAACTGCCTAGTAGTTTAAGGTTGTCAATCTGAACCTCTGGTCTTCATGTTAGGACAGAATAGCTAGTTTCTAACGATTACAGCTGATAAAATTTTCAACAAAAAGTGAGTTGGATCTCAGAATAGAATTTGTCAATATAAATGCAATATAGCCACACATATACTTATTTTTCTAGTAGCCACAGTATTAAATGTAAAAGAAACCGTAAAATTAATTTCAATTACATATATAACTCCAGATATAAAATATATTATATCAATACATAATCAATATAATCATTTGAGATATTTTATAATCTTTCCTCTTTAGTACTGCACTTTCAAAGGCTGGTTTGCAGTTTATACTTATAGTTTATCTTGGAAAGGCCACATTGCTGTTGCTTGACAGGTGCGTGTGGCTTGTGGTTACCATATTAGGCAACACAAATCCAAAAGTCATAAGAGAAATAAACACCCATTAACATTGCAAGTACTCAGCCCTATGATAGGGCAGGTAGAATAGTTCCTATCTACTTTTCCCAATTCACCTGGAAGTTTCTTTGTTATAGTAGACACCCAAGTCTTTTCACTTGAGAGTTTTATGCAAGTTCTGGCAAGAATTTTCTTTTCTGGCCTGTGAGGCTAAGAATTTTTCAGTTTTTCTGTATCAGTTAACTGTCATATTGTGAAAGTTCTTGACCTGTGATGCCAGGCCTGGACCTCATGTGATCTCCATTTCGGCTTCTCATCTCCTTTCCTGGCTTCTGCACCACTGCCTCATTACAGCTGTTGAACAAAGGAACATGGAGTATGCTCTCCGTCACGTGTGATTTTCATTACCTAGATATTGGAAAGTATACAGATGTAGCAAGTGTATACTGTTTGATAGTAGTCTTTTGAATCCTTGACATTCAATATAATCACTTCTGTGGTCTTAATAGTTGTGTGTCTGTGAAGGGGTGGATGGGAGTTTGTGTAGGTAGGCCACACCAAAGGAAGAAGGCTTTCAAAGTGGTGATTTTGAAAGTGAACTAGGCTGAAAACGTATTAAGAGGAAACAATGGGAAACATAAAACTGAAACAGAGGTAAGCAGTGTTGGGTAGAGGTGAATCCAAAGTGATACCTTTCTTTGCTGCAACTCCACCAATCTAGGGTGCAGGTCTTCTTTCAGGGTCTGTGCCAGCCTTGCCTCTGACTGCATATATGGTGAGTGCTGTTGAAGAAACATATCAAGGCCACCAATTTCCTTCATTATTCTAAAAGGGATACATTTCTGGCAGAAGAGGGGCCATTTTCAGTTAACTTCATCCCTGTTGCTTATCATGTGGTCAATAGCTGTCTGTAGCTAGGGAGAAGCACTTTTTCTCTGAAGATTGACCAGTGAAAAGGTGAGATTCCCAAGGACTCATGTCCTGGTAATTTTTCTGTGATGGTCATTTAAAAATAATAATCCCTAGGGATTTCCTCCTAAGGCTTTTACTTAAATGGAAAATCTTCTTTTTCCCCACTTGGGCAGCTAAATCATCACATTCAAATGGGGGAAAAATAGCAACTATAAAACAGAAAGATGCAATCCTTGAGAAAAAGCTTTCTATTAATTTTTTTCTTTATTTTTTTACAATATCAACTACCTGCTGTTTTATGCAGTTTTAATTATATATTAATAATTCATTAATATTAACTGTGATTGATGGTGACTCAAATATAGAGGGATGAAAACATAAGAGATAAAAATGCTTAGATATATGAGCAAAGATTTCAAGAGAAATGACTAAGCAACAGCTTTTCAATGACAGATCTGCAGATGCAGGTTTGACTGGGTATAAAACTCTGGAAGAAAGGGTGAGTCACCTAGTCTGCATCAAGATTACTCTAGTTACCACATGCCCACAAACAACAGACTAAACCAGTTGTATTTATATTTTGATGTATATACATACATACATGTACATATATGCAACAATAATAAAACAGGGAAGAAGAGGCTATAAATTTGAGAGTTGGGCTTTGGGTACATGGAAAGAGTTGGAAAAACTTGGGAGAGGAGGGAGGAAAGGGAAAAGAGAAAGTGATGTGATTATATATCTTAATTTTTAAAAAAAGATTACTCTGGTTAAACCAAGAAAGATCTTGGCACTATCAGTGCTGAAATGTTGACAGGCAAGTCAAAATTGCAGTCTATTGTCCCACCCGCTTTCCAAACAATAAGTACAGTGCCACTACAATCTGATGAAAAAAATCTTAGCATTCCATATTTTATTCTACTTACCATAGCAGACAAGTGTGAATACTCTCCCTTTCCTCCATTTGACCTTCTCTCTCTCTCTCTCTCTCTCTCTCTCTCTCTCTCTCCCTCCTTCCCTCCCTCTCTCTCTCTCTCTCTCTCTCTCTCTCTCTCTCTCTCTCTCTCTCTCTCTCTCTCTCTCACACACACACACACACACACACACACCTACCAGCAACACCTCTGTCAACACTTAGCCTGCGGTTGGCACTATGGGCTAAAGAGGCTATTGACCTTTATTCTAAACATGTCCTTTCTGGGTTAATTACTTTTGTATATTTGGTGTACTCTATGACATTTAATCACTACAGTGCTACTCAGTAAACAGAACTGAATGGAACTAAATGCAATTCAGCATCAAACTAATTGGTGCAAAATTGCAGCATGCTGAAAATGGACTAGAATAAAAAATACTCTTGTGGTATGGAGAAATAAAATGAATACTATTTGATTAATCACCATTTTACTAAAAAGAAAAAACACTAGTCTAGGAGTACACTTTTGCAATTAAAAACTAAAATGGCTCAATGGACTTCATTTTGTAGTGCAAGGACAATGCTATATTTGCTAATCAAATAAATGAATATAAGTAGTTTGCAACTCAGGCATGGCTTCTGTGCTCGTCTCTCTTTTCATATATGCACATATGTGTATAAACATCCCATCATAGCCTGTCCTCCATTAATAAGGCCAATGTCCTCTGATCTGGTATTCAGCTTGTAGTATCTTAGGAGCAGTGATCTGTTTCAGAAGATTCCAGTTTAGGACTTTCAAGAATGTCTCCAAGAACAAAAGATTATTCAAATGACACAGCACAGACATTTGGGAAGTGAAAGGTAACAAGACACCAGCTTTCCATGGCATAGAATCTCAAGAAGTACATCATGCAATAAGCATGTGCTCTAGTGTGTGAACTGTGGTTTCAGGTTTTGGTCTAACGTTTATAAGCTATGTGATTCTGGGTCAGGCAACCCTTCCAAGCTTCTACTTTCAAAGCTGCCCAACGGAGATAAGGGTTTATGCTCTATAAAGATTTCTGGCTACAGTCGAAATGCCTATGTTCCAATACAACTCTTAAGTTAACACCTAAAGCCCAATGTGTTTGTATTTGAAAGTGGGACCTGTGAAAGGGGATTAGGTCAGCTTGTTAGACAACTAGAGGAAGTATCTGCTCTTCCCACTAATATGACAAACATGGCTAGGTGCTGCTTATGACTCAGAAATGGGCCCTTCGTCAAGACTCTTGATGGGAGATATCTTGACCAAGATTCCCGAGCCTTCCAAACTTTTAAGAGGTATAGTTCTATTGTGTAAACTATCCAGTTTATGGCATGAACTATGGAGGCCAATGACAGTTGCTTGTAATAACTATATGAAGGGGAAGGTACGCTGCCCTTCTCTGCTTACTTCTGGAACTTGCCCTAAAAGGCACAGGTTAAGCTCTGACCAAGAACCCCCTCTGGGCAGCTGGAAGCTGAGAGACTGACCTGCTTTGACATATGGAAAGAAGAAGCATGCTCTCAACTCTGACTCTAGCTACACACTTATCTTAGTGCTTCCTTCTCCCCAGTCTGTAGAATTCAAGTTAAATGTGCCTCTAGAACAATCCTGACTCATGGTGACAGAAATGTGCCATACACCTGCATCTCCACGTTCACACAACTTGACAAATGACTCCAACAAGAATTCAAGTATAATGATAAGTGAGAGGCACCTACTTTGCTAGGCTCAAGACACTAAGGATACAGAAAAAAGAACAGGCAAAGGACCTTAAATAGGGAACATAACCTAAGTTATCAATAAAATAAATTAAAAATAAGTGTAAACACTCTGTGCTACAAAAGGAGATAAATCAGAGGGTAGAACTAGAAAACATGGAGGGCAGAGTGTTGTGTCTCAGAGGACAGTATGGAAAGTAGGGTGGTGATAATTGTGCAGACCCACTAGGCCTCAGTAAGGCCTGGGATTTATTCTACATGTCACCAAAAGGCAGTAAAGGTACTCATGGTTTAAAAATGAATCCAAGGTCTTGGAAAAGGTCTAAAAATTCTCAAACCTTCCCATTAGACTCCTTCTCAGTTAAACTAGAGTAAGAATTTTGAAAGCCTCATGGACAGAAAATATCTTTTTAGATCCATCCTTTGTAATTAAAAATAAGAACAATTATAAACATAAAGTATAAATTCTGTAGGCACATCAATTCATGTTAAATTAAAATAGCAAAATTCTGAATGAGATTATGAAAGAAGGTCTTAGTGGCTTGAAGCAGGAACCAATTAGCAACTACTACAGTTATCCAGAGCTGGATCACAGAACAATTATGATGAGAAGAGGATAAATCAGAGGAAGATGTTGGAGTTTTAGCTAAATGACTTCCTTCGGAGAAGTATGCATGTGTACATAAAACTGAAATCAGGTTGGTCAGTAAAGCCAACTTCATGCATCTTAAATCAGATATAGTTTCTTAATTCAGAAAGAAAAGGAGTTTTAGGTACCCCATGAAAATACTCTTAACCTCATAGGGCTTATATGACCAGGTAAGTCATGTGACAAACGGCATCCTTATCTTTATCAAAGAAATAAATAAAAAAAACCCAGCCACATGACTTAAAATTACACTGATAAAATCTAGTGGTTCTCAGCTATTGCTGCACATAAGGAGAGAGAGAAAAAGGGAGGGGAAGGGAGAACACAATGAAGAAAAAGGAAGAGGGAGAGGAACACCTTGGCCCTATCCCAGAGCAATTATATTTAAAAAGCTCCTGGGTGATTTCATAGCCGACAACCTATGACCTAAGGCAGAGTCAGCTAATGGCAAGCCACTGCTGATTGCTATCAATCAGAATGCCTAATCAACTAGAACTGCATAGCCATTGGCACCACATTACCTTAGGGACCTCTGCAAGAACACAATCAGCTCAGGGAGATCCCAGACTTGCTAGCCCTGCAGCCAATCATGCAATAATGAACAACAGATAAGAAACTGCAAATTCCAAAATCATAGGTCAGAGCTGTAAGGGAGAAAAACTTCAACCTCAACCCTGTCCTGAGATAAAGTGCAGCACTCTTAACCCACTTCTGAATGCCTGTATGTAACATTCCCATGTGTGACTCTACAATGATAACAAAGATATATTTTGAATGTGATAATTAAAACAATAATCTCAATGAAGTGGGTATTATGAGATAATTGGCCATCCTCAGGATATAAGCAAACTACGGTAAAAGCCAAGGACACTTAGCATCAAGGTCAATTACAATAATTGCTTATCTGAATTACATTATTGCTATTGTAAAACCTTATGAAAAAAAAAACAGAAACAAAGAACATATACTGGAGTGGAAAGACCTAAGAGGAAGAGTTCCTGTTGTTGGTCATTTAGGAATTCACATTAAATACATGTAAATACAAGACTACTGAACTGAAAGGCTGAACTACACATGGTAACACGGAAACATGAAGTGGCTCTAACTTGATAACACTGGAGAGTTCAGGAGAACATTAGCCCATGGTGATCCAGACAGAGGTGAGTTGAATGTCCTTGTTCTTTGGCGCCCAGATGATGTTGAAAGGTGGTGGGGCCATCAAGAGAAGATGCTAGTGCAAGGTAATCAGGCGACACAGAGAGGGCTACCCTCAAAAGGGATTATTATGGTTTGTGCAGGCCCTGAATCCCTCTACCTTCCCATCCCACAAGTATGTTCATGCCATTATCATGTCTTACAAGACTCTCACCAGAGGCCAACAAATAGACCCACCCCAATTAAGATGTTCAGCCTCAGATATGTTGAGACAACAGAAAACAAAGTAACATGAACCATTATTATGTCTCACTCTCAAGAACAGTGAGCCAAGGAATCTTTATCTTTTTAAAATAACCAGCTTCAGATATTTTGTGACAACAGAAAACAAAGTAATAAGACCTATTATTATATCAGTCATACTTACTTCCATTAATACTCAAAAGGAGAAATTATGACTGCCTTCTGTTGAAACTGAGGCTCTCAACAAAACTAGATTATAGTTTGTAGGAAGATTATTTGTGTCCTCCACGGCCACTTTAGCTTGTCTATATTAACATTTAGGATCAAGTACCAAAAGTCAACCAGAAAAGAATCTGGAAAAGCTTTGAAGGCCAGAGAAGGGAAACAGAATCTTCGACCTTCTTTCAACTAGTTGAAATGTGTTTGGCAATCGAAGAGTCTAAGACTTTAAAGTTGTGATTAAACATCAAGACTTTGATGTTTTATATGGTATTCTTCCCCACTACACTAATGAAGTTAATTAGTGGGGAAGAATGCCATATAAAACATCAAAGCCTTGGTGTTCACTGTCGACATCAATCCAACCAAACAGTAATAAAGAAATAATTCTGCAAAAGGCATTACCTTAGAGGAGCTAACTACTTCTCCTTATAAGCTCAAACTGTACTATAGGGATATTTTTCAAAAAATTCAGAGATGCTATCCACACTGTAGTTCAACTGTTCAGCAACAAAACATATAATTTAATGTAATTTAATTAAGTGGCCCAAAAATGTCACATTGAACAAAAGGACTGAGGCATCCCACTGTAGTAACATGGATGGCTGTTAAGTAACCACTGCTATGGAATAAAAGAACGTGGGAAATACAAAGCAAAAAGCCACTGAAGGGTGCACTGAAAGGTAAGAGTCTAATTATATATTACTTGGCTACAGAGATGGCTTGGCAGTTAAGAGCACTGGCTGCTCTTCCAGAGGACCCAAGTTCAATTCCCAGCATCCACATGCCAGCTCACAACTGTCTATAACTAGTTCCAAGGGATCTGACATCCTCACACAGGCAGGGAGACACCAATGCACATAAAATAAAAATATATCTTAAAAAATAAATAATGTATTACTTTAAGTAGTGAGTTTAGTTTCAGCCCCAAAACAAAAGAGCAACACCAGAAGCTCATAGTTACAATGTGCTCCACTAAATGGAGTAGGGTAAGTGCCACCTTTATCTGGGAAGGCCCAGAGAAACCAACTAGTTTCCTGTTACTCAGAAAGTACTGTCCAGGCCTGTATCCCAGCCACTTGGGAGGCTGAAGCAGAAAGAAGACAGCAAGTTTAAGGTCAGCTTGCACAATTTACTGAAACACCCTCCCTACACACCCCCCCCCCACAAAATAAAAAGGGGATGATGCAGTTCAGTGGTAGTGCACTTGCCTAGCATTTGCAAGGGAAAAGGAGGAAGAGGTGGTGTTAGTATAGACTTCCAGCTTTTTCCTATCAAACTGACTAAACTGGCATCTGTTGTAACCAAAATGTTTGGTTGTATGACTGCAAATGGCTGACAACAGAAGACAATTCTTTAATTATAAGTGTTTGGTTACATTATAAAAGTCAAAAGAAAAGATACTAACTATGTTAAAAATTCAACAAGTTCTCAGCAGCAACATATCAAGAAAAGAGGACAAAGGTGAGATGGGGTGTGTGGGGGTGGGGACTGCTCAGGTGGCTTGCTGACAGATATAGATTCAAATATGACTTAAGCCAAAATTTTTAAAAGAATATTTTAATTAGCATATACTAATTACACATAGATTAGTTTTACTGTGACATTTTTATATAGGTACACAAATGTTGATCATATTCACATCCTCTTAGCCCCTGTTCTGTCCTGTCTTCTGCCAATCCCTTTCTTCTTCTCAACTGTGATCCCCCCCACCAACATTCATATCCTTTTCCAGGTTTTGTTTTGTGAACCAAACAGTTTCATCACGGTGATTTACAGGAGCATGGGTTAAGGTCTGTTTATAGGACTACTTAAGCCAAGAACTCTTTCTTGTTTTGTTTGTTTTTGTTTGACGAGACAGTTTCTCTGTGTAGTCCTGGCTGTTTTGGATCTCACTCTCTAGACCATGCTGGCCTTGAATTCATGTAGATCCATCCACCTGCCTCTGTCTCACAGGAGTGCTAGGAATAAAGCCATGTGCCACGATACCTGGCAGCCAAGATTGCTTAACACAAAATGAAAGCTTGTACTCTGTGTAAGTATGAAAGATGCAAAGGACGTGAACATGCTAATGAGAGAGAGAAGCAGAGAAAGGGAGAAAAAACTGGAAGTAAAGTTCTGAGAATTTCCTCTTGAAGATTCTTAAGTGAGAGGAGGGAAAGAAAGCAGAAACATTTCACTTAAAAGGTCAACCACAGATGGTTGCACAGGATGTAGACTGCCCAACTCATGGATGCACAAGGAGCACAGGCAAGTTCACTGCAGCGGTCTACACAAAGTAAACTAAGGTGATGTTGAAGTGTTCACTAGATGATACATGCCTCTCGTGAAATGGGAGCTGCATGAGGGCTTCTTTACCTTTTTACTACTGCTATCATATGTACGCATGTGCGCGCATGCGCGCAGCCTGCACCAAGTGAGGAAACTTTAAAAGCTTTCAACACGTATCATTTGTGGTTTATTAGTGTAAGTTCTCATTATAAGTTAGCATCATATAGCAATTACTACATTAATGAAACAAAACAGATTAATCTCACTCGTCCAGTGTGACCTTCATGGTAACTTAATCACATCCACCAAAATCTTATGTCCAAGTAAAGTCACATTCATAGACATAGGGAGCAGAATTGAATGCCATCTTTTAGACAGCAGGAGCCAACATTATATATGCAATAAGCTCAAGGCTTTAGTAATCAGTCATTAAGCACATGTTGTCATGTGTTCTTGACAATAAAGAGATACAACTAAAAAAATGTCATATATGTTCCTCTCATAAGGGTGATATATGTTACATCTCAGCAACTATCTTCTAGACTGTTTCCAACACACACGCACACACGCATGCATGCACACATGAGCTTCAGTGTTATGGGAGAGGCTAGGTCAAGATTTATGTAGAAGTCCTGTCCTTTTGTCTCATTCCTTTCTGCAATTCTCCTGCATGTCTTTCTGCTTTGGAGGAAGTGACACAATTCAACTTATATTAGTTCTTCAAAAAAATAAAATTTATACTCCAAAGTTATAGGTGGAACTATCCAAAATATTCCAATTCTTTGGTAAAGACAGATAGCAACAGGCAGGATATAAAGACCCACCATAACAAAATTAATCAATTTAAACAAATAAACAAACAAACAACCTAACAAGGGCACAGTTCCTTGAGAGACAAGCTATCAGGTTGAAGATGAAGCATGCCTATGTGAACATTTTCCTAAAAGAAAAAAAAGTTTTAAGATGGATTAATGCTATACCTAAATGGTATGATTGGTATTTAAGTTCTTAATTACAGTCAATTTCTGAACTCAATAAGGTCTCAATCATAAGATTACTTTTGATTGGACAGAATTTTTAGGTAGTATGCAAACAAAAAATTTTAAACTCAAATAAGGTAGCTAAAAAATATGCTCTCTTACATCCCAATATTCTGGCAAGAATGAATAACATTCAGACATATGACCTTCTGTTCAATTTAAATGAGTTATCTTTAGATATTCTGTGATGACTATTCTTATGATTTAAGTACTGCATAATAAAATCCATCTCTCATTTTACTTTGGTTCAGGAAAAGCTTAAAAATTCCTCCCCAACAGTATTCTGGCAAACACTCTTAAATTATGTAATTCACCAGGTTCAACTGTGCTGCTACAATCACTTTCACAGAAGATAGTTATAATACATTATCATTACAGCTATACAACCCATGCTGAATGCTCCTTGGCTGAATTCCTAACATTTTAATGCTGAAATTGATCTGTTTTAAAAACATCATGTGAAGGGTTTTTAAATACCATACAGGCCCAACCTCTTTATTTTAAATGCCTTAGAAATGAGCTTATATGAACAGGGGGACCCTCCCCCAACCAAGTCCTGTTCTCTAATCTAGCATTAAGCATATTTTAAAGAACAACAGGCATGTTTTCCAAACAAACTACTGTGGTATACAAATTACTCAGCATGAATAAGCAGAACAATGCTTCTGGTATGAGTTTAAAAACCCAGAGAAAGCTGACATTTCATCAAAGTTGTCTTGGAAACAATATTCTTTGTGTTATCTCAAACATGAGAGGTGCATATTTGTGCTCAAGCTACTTCTGTGAAGCAATCAAATGGTGGTGACATTGTTAATGTTCCAGTACAATAATAAGAAATGGGAGTACATGGGCACTGCAATAATATAAGGCATTCACACAGATATGCCACCATGACTCACACACATTGGCCTCCAAGCTGGTTCCTACGCAGGCAGATTATTTCTCTGCCTCCAAGACCACTGTGGAAGATGGGCTGCCATGGCATCCATGACTTCTTAGATTTCCCTATAGTCCACAGCTGATAGTGACTTGACACTGATGCCAGCTTTAGCCTTACTACTTGCTTTGGCCAATTGTCCAACAGCACTACCAAGTTCTCAGGACATATGCAGCAGGACCTAGACAGGTAAGACTAGCTATGGTCAGTATGGTGTCTCCCAACTCAACCTTGACATAATGAATACTTAGAGATTTAAATGCCAGAAGAAGCTCATAAACTGCTGTTCAACAACTTCATTTATCCGACAGCCAATTGCTCATGGCTTAATTAAAGAGAGGATGCTCAACAGGAAATTCTTGGCTAACTGGTTTGGAGTAGCTGTCTACATTTTCCTCCTCCCTATTCAGTAAAAGTGAAACAAGCATTGTAGCAGATCACTGTCATGGAAATACAGGGCTGTGGAAAGCGGAAATGGACAAGATCTTTCTTTTTTTCTTCAGTGGCAGGATAAGAGAATAAATGGGCAAATCCTGACACTAGACTTGGAGAATGTACACCAAGAATGCCTTCAGAGTCCGATGCATTTAAGAATTAGTATGTGGTGCACTTGAGGGGACCAGAATAAT
Organism: Microtus pennsylvanicus; assembly: GCF_037038515.1. Lineage (NCBI taxonomy): Eukaryota > Metazoa > Chordata > Mammalia > Rodentia > Cricetidae > Microtus > Microtus pennsylvanicus. The sequence goes on from NC_134583.1 coordinate 95,867,779, forward strand.
ACATTTATTGTAGCAGGGTCTAGAATAACAATCTATAATTCAAAGTTAATATTCTAAGTTAATTCAGTTTGCTGATGAGTGAGTTTTTTTGATCACTAAATACCTGTATCTATATAGCTTTGAAAATTAATATTCACTTTCAATGGCCACTTTAATGTGGATATCAGATCTTTAAATCTTTAAGAAAACACATAAAGCTACGTAAAGAAGGTTAGTATAGTCTTAGTATCTCAGTACACGAGTGCTATCATTCTAGGGGGAAGGCTCTGTGTCTGGTTGACTTTCACTTCTGCTGTAGTATGCAGAGCTCTTTGCTCTAAAAAAACAGCACACTGTCCACTTGACTGATGACAATTTCCTTTCACTACAGCGACTAAGTATAAGAAATTTTTCTAGTTCCTAAATACATAATTCCCTCTAGGTTAAATTTTAGTCTTTAGTTGTTTTATATAAGCATAGAAAGCACCCAGACTATTACTTTGGTGCTAAACACTAGGTAAAAATGGGAGCTGGGTCTTATCCAAGGCCCCACAGCCAGCAAGAGGTAAAGTAAGACTCTAAGTATCTTACTTACTACTGCAATGGCATTTCTCTGATAAGCACAAACGTTTGGCTCATATCAGAGATTCCTGTGCAATACTTCTGATTCTAATGCATTAGGTTCATCACAAAGTGAGAGTCAGGAGATAAACACACTAAATATCAAGGAGATAGTTTATACACATAACTTGAAGAACAACATCTGTGGACCTTGGCACCCCTGGTGTTTTATGTCTCTATACACATCTTTTCTGCCTTGCTTCATACATTTCATAATGTAGTTCATACACTTAATTTTTGTAACCAACACAGAGACTGTATAAAGACAATATAAACAGTTCCAGGCATCTGTTTATCAATTCCATCATTCACTGCTCATTCTACAGGTCATGTACTTATGTGATATTCATAAGATATTCAAAAGAAAAAAATGTAGCAAGGGTACTTGGTGAGGTATCAAGAGTTTGATGACTGTCATACTTGTACAACCCACTTATTTTATTATTATTATTACTTAAAAAAATACCGATCCAAATTCCCACTCCCTCCCCATCCACTCGCTCCTCCCCTACCCCCTCCAATCCTAACAGAGGGCCATGCACCCTGCCCTGTGGAAAGTCTAAGGCCCTCCCTATTACATCTGGGTTGAACAAGGTTTACATCCAAAGAGAACAGGATCCCAAGAAGCCAGTATATGCCATAGAGACAAATCCCTCTGTCACTGTCTGTGGCCCCTCAGTCTGTCCCAACTGTCAACCCCCTTTAGAGATGACTCCCAGTCCAGTTGGAGTTGGTGAGCTACCATTAGCTCAAGCAAACTGTCTCAGTGGATGAACCCCTCACGGTCTTGGATTCCTTGCTCATACTCTCACTCCTTCCACTCTGCAACTGGATTTTGGGAGCTCAGTCCAGTGCTCTGATGTGGGCCATTGCCTGCACAACTCACTTCTGATTCAGAGGCAAAGCATGTGATTTGATGTCAAGTGTATAATAGAGGTAATGATGGGCAAACCTACAAAATTCTCAAGGACAGCTGTAAGGATGTCACATCTTGAAAGTCTTAGACAGTACAATCTCAAGTTTGTTTTCAGAATAGTTCTGTATTAAAATACAGAAATGACACCTAAAAAGTTTAATGAAATAATTATATAATTACTGGTATAAAATTACCAAGCTGAGAACAAAGGGAAAGAGACACTAGCATGAAAGAGATACAAAGCACAAGGCCTGGGGATTCACACTATTAATATTCCTACTACTACTGATACATGTACAAAAGAATAGAAAATCATGAAGATGTCATAAACTGGGTTCATGTTGAACACAGAATTAGCCAGAATACTAATTAGAATATGTGATGCTGTTTACTGAAAAGTCACTATGGCTCTCTGCAAGGCAGTTTACATATACATTGCCTCAATCTTGACAGAATCCAAAGGAACAGATATACTACTGTTTATTATTATTATTATTAAAATAATAAAATTAGGAGACTTTTAGTAATTTGATATGTATTCACATCTGGTTTATAAAAGACCTTGTATAGCCCCTTTCTACTCTGCGTAGTGCTGTCTATTGTATGTGGATAATTCATGGCTATAACTTATCATTTTCACATGGATTTGGAGAAAGGCAAGATACTTCTTCAACCACAGGAGGTAAGCTGAAGTAGGATTTATATGTCTAAACCAGTTCTTGTTCATTTCAAATGGTCACATGGACAAGAGTAATATTTTACCTTAAGCTAAAACAACAGGGCTTTGCATAATGTTTCACTACTGAATACTGGATGTTGTGGGATAATACTTTTGTACACTGCAAAGATTTATCACTCATATTGGTTTTAAAATGTTGATTGGCCAGTAGCCAGGCAGGAAGTATAGGTGAGGCAACCAGACTAAAAGAATTCTGAAAGGAAGAAAGGCAGAGAGGCAGTTACCAGTCAGAAGCAGAAAAAGCAAGATGAGAATGCCTCACCGATAAAAGGTACCAAGGCACATGACTAAACATAAAAAAGAATTATGGGTTAATATAAGCTGTAAGAGCTAGTTAATTAAGAAGCCTGAACAAATAGGCCAAACAGTTTATAATTAAGATAAGCCTCTGTGTGCTTCTTTGAGACTGACTGGCTGCAGGAACAGGTGGGACAGAAACTTCTGCCTACATACTAAACAAACAAATGCACAATAGGTTTCATCACCTAGTACACTCCCGAGTCTAGTTTTATAAGAACCAACTCCTTGTCTAAAGATAAGAACACTGCCCCCAGAGAATGGTGAACGTACACAAGCTTAAACAATGGTGGCAGGCACTGTACATCTCAGTCTAGTGTTATTCCCACTCCACCTCTGGTTGGTTTCTCTCATCATATATTTCATTAAAAATAATAAACACAATTAGAGTATGGAACCAAAATAGTTTCAGTGGTAACAAAGGTGGCAATTTTTTTTTTCTATTTTGAGACAGGGTTTCTCCGTAGCTTTTGGTTCCTGTCCTGGAACTAGCTCTTCTAGACCAGGCTGGCCTCGAACTCTGCCTCCAGAGTGCTGGAATTAAAGGCGTGCGCCACCACCGCCCGGCCAAAGGTGGCAATTTTATTTGCTTTATTTTGGCCTGTATCAGAAAGCCATTAGGTATCAAAAAGAATGAAGAATCCCACAATTAAAGTTGTATCTAAAATGAGCAGTGGGAATTAACAGACCATCAAATATAGAAGTTACAAAAGAATATAAATAGCAATCCCTCTATGTCTGCTCAATTAGGACATTCCAGTTTCAGGAGACTTGGACTATAACTGCTTTCTAGAGAGATCAAAGTGATTAGTGTAGGATCCTCATCTCTCACCTCACTTACAATTCTATTTAATACAGCCGAACCTTTTCGTTAAAAGATGCAAAAAAAATCAACAATAAAAATGACACTCACAGTGCTTAATGAATGAAAAAGGGATCTTAAAAGTGATTAAGGCCCCAGTTACAAAGGACTGCTAATGTAAATTCAGGGGCCAGGAGAGATGGCTTAGTATACACCGTTCTTGTAGAGAACCAGAACCAGAATTTGGTTTCCAGCATCTACACTGGGCAACTCATTACCCTTTGTAACTGCAGATCCAAGGGATCTGTTGTCTCTGACTTCCAGTATCATCTGCTCTCACATGTATAAGCACAGGCACATGCGCGTGCACACATGCACATGTATGTATGTACACAATATATTATTAGAAACAAGTTTAAAAGGGTTGGAGAAATGGCTTAGTGGTTAAGAACACTGGCTGCTCTTCCAGAAGACCCCAGTTCAATTCCCAGGATTCACATGATGGGTCACAACCATCTCTAACTTCAGTTGCAGATAATCTGATGCCCTCCTCTGGCCTCCAAGGGTACCAGTAATATATATGGTACTTGAACGTGCATGCAGGCAAAACCCCCATATACAAAGTAAAATTAGAAAGAAAAAAAAGAACAACTTTAAGGACATTTTTTTTAAAGTATGTTTTCCTGTCCTTTTGTTGCTTGAAATAAAGTTGGTTAATTAAATGAAAATAAATGAAGGCCTCACATATACTAGGCAGACATTCTACTACTGAGCTGTGCCCCTGCAATTCTTCATTTTATTTTGACACAGGCATTGCTATGTTGCCCCAGTGCTCTTGAACTCACTCTGGAATCGACATAGAGCTTGAACTTGCAAGTCTCTTTCTTTAGTCTTTCAAGTAGCTAGGATTATAGGCCTGTATCCCAAGGCCTGCATTTGGCATAAGACTTACTTTCCATCTTAATTCTTTTGGGAATGGATGCAGAAACCCACCCAAAAGTGCTTTTGTCAAGCTACACGTCTCAATTTGGTATTTTTAAACTGTAACTCACCATAACATGCAGCCTTTAACTTAATTCCTCAAGGCATCTTCCATAAATTGATAGGGTACTGGATCAAGCATTTCTCTGTGACTGCCACTCAACTATCCCATTTGTTCTATTCTCCGCGTATTAAGATGCTTTTTTTTTTTGAGACAGGATGAGGTAGCAGCAGGACAGAAAGGAAGGGCTAAAGAAAAACCAGCAACAGTATTTATCACAAGTGGTTGCTACTTCATCTGTGACCTAAATCTCCACAAGTCAGCTAGCAGGAATTGGGAGCCGAAATGCTGGAAGCATAGGTATGTGCTCTAGTTAAGGAATAGTAAAAAAGATGAACAGATTTTAAAATTATGAATCAGTATAGACACTTAGGTTATAAAGAATCACTACTAAACTACCTTGTGACTATACTTAAAAAACAAAATAGCCATCCTTGTTTGTCCATAACATAAATGATACTAAATTATAAAACCCAAATTACAAAATTGTTATTATACAAACATCACTTTTAACCTCTAACAAACTGATAAAGCTACAAGTTAAATACTCTCAGCTTTTTGTCATCAGCAAAATTTTAATTGATCAGATAATAGATTCTAAGCTGCAAGAGGAAGATGCATCTGATGGAAATAAGAAATACAATACAAAACACCGAAGGCTGTGTGGTGACATTCTAAAAGCTGTGAGGTAAAAATGGTCTTCATTTACCAGTTTGAGAGGTTCTCAAACTGAGAACCACCCACAGGATCGGTTTACAGATCAGTTACACAGAAGGAACTTATCACAAGAGCACAATCAAACACAAAAAGGCAGCAGCCATTTAGCTTGGATTTTTGTTGATTTGACATGCATGAAATGGAAGCAGCTCACACAATAGTAAGCATCTTTCTAAAAGGCAGACTTCCTAGTATCTCCAACACACATTCAGCCAAGGCTATGTAAGGTTCATCAGACAGGAGAGTTTAAACTGAGCAGAAGCAATGAGGACAGACTCTGGAGTTAAACAGTGACACTCTCCTGGGCAATAGTGAGCCAGTTACTTCATCATTGTACCCAACTCTCCTCATCTGCCGTATGTGCATCACAAAAGGAAAGCTCCAACACTAAGTCATGCTATTTTGCCTAATGAAGTAGAATTGTACTCAATATCATTTTAAATAGACTACGAGGTGAGGTCTAGAAATTGTTTATAAAAATATTTTTGTTACAATAGCATTTGTTATCCTATTTTATTTGCCTATCTCCCAAAATAAACACAACAACTATTAAAAAATTCTCAAGAGAAGAAGTTCAAATGGCCAAAAGACACTTAAGGTCATGCTCAACTTCCTTAGCAATCAGGGAAATGCAAATCAAAACAACTTTGAGATATCATCTTACACCTGTCAGAATGGCTAAAGTCAAAAACACCAAGGATAGCCTTTGCTGGAGAGGCTGTGGAGGAAGGGGTACCCTCATCCATTGCTGGTGGGAATGCAATCTTGTGCAACCACTGTGGAAGTCAGTGTTTCGGTTTCTCAGGAAATTCGGGATCAACCTACCCCTGGACCCAGCAATACCACTCTTGGGAATTTATCCAAGAGATGCTCTATCACATGTCAAAAGCATTTGTTCAACTATGTTCATAGCAGTATTATTTGTAATAGCCAGAACCTGGAAACAACCTAGATGCCCTTCAATGGAAGAATGGATGAAGAAAGTATCGAATATATACACACTAGAGTACTACGCTGCGGTAAAAAACAATGACTTCTCGAATTTTGCATGCAAATGGATGGAAATAGAAAACACTATCCTGAGTGAGGTATCCCAGACCCAAAAAGATGAACATGGGATATACTCACTCATAATTGGTTTCTAGCCATAAATAAGGGTCACGGAGTCTACAATAGGTGAATCTAAAGAAGCTAAGTAAGAAGGTGAACCCAAGGAAAAACATATAGTTATCCTCTTGGCTAAGGGAAGTAGACAAAATTGCCGGGGAGAAAATTGGGATGGGGGTAAGGGGAGATGGGGAGAGAAAAGTTAGAAGGGAAGGAGGGGGGGCCTTGGGGAAACAGGAGGATTGGGATAAAGGAAGGTTGGACAGGGGAGCACGGAACCACAATTCTTAGTTAAGGGAGCCACTTTAGGGTTGGCAAGAGACCTGACCCTAGAGGGGCTCCCAGGTGCCCAAGCCGAGGTCCCCAGTTAGTTCCTTGGGCAGCTGAGGATAGGGAACCTGAAATGACCCTATCCTAGAGCAATGCTGACGAATATCTTGCATATCATCATAGAACCTTCATCTGATGATGGATGGAGATAGAGACAGAGACCCACACTGGAGCACTGGACTGAGCTCCCAAGGTCCCAATGAGGAGCAGAAGGAGGGAGAACATGAGCAAAGAAGTCAGGACCACGAGGGGTGCACCCACCCACTGAGACAGTGGAGCTGATCTATTGGGAGCTCACCAAGGCCAGCTGGACTGTGACTGAAAAAAGCATGGGATAAAACTGGACTCTCGGAACATGGCGAACAGTGAGGGCTGATGAGACGCAAAGGACAATGGCACGGGGTTTTGATCCTACGTAATGTGCTGTCTTTGTGGGAGCCTAGCCAGTTTGGATGTTCACCTTCCTAGATATGGACGGAGGGGGGGAGGACCTAGGACTTACCACAGGGCAGAAAACCCTGACTGCTCTTTGGACTGGAGAGGGAGGGGGAAAGGAGTGGGGGGAGGGGGAGAAGGGTGGGAGGAGGGGGAGGGAAATGGGAGGCTGGGAGGAGGTGGAAACTTGTTTTTTTTTCTCCTTTTCTCAATAAAAAAAAAATTTTCAAGGCCAAGTTATACTAGTTTTTTTTTAAATTTCATTCATTATGAGATCAATATACCAGACAATTCTCTTTGGTATTTATCTTGACTTGCTCAGGGATATATCCTCCAGGTTCTTGAAGGCCAAAGTTTTCTATCAGCTGTGCCCTTTTCACTGGCTGCTGACATTTAAAGCATGCTTTCACATATTGCAATGTTCTAAGACTATCTAAATTGATTGGAATTACATTTTTAAAATATTGAAGTATTTTATCACATTATTTATTTATTTAGTTTGTGGATATGCATGCATGTGGGGTTACAAGGAACTTGCAAGAGCCAGTTCTTTCCTTCCATCATGTAGGTCCTGGGGATTGAACTCAGGCTGTAAAGTTTGGCAGCATTTGACTTAATCCGCTGAGCCCTTCTACCAGCATTTTTTTTTTAACTCAGTCCCTTGGCTGAGTGTTTTCTTCACTCTAACTACTCTCCCTTGCGCTCTTATTTCTTTTTAAAAACTCTAAGACTTCCACTCAATCTCGTCCTTCTTTTTAGTGTTTCATGAGCTAGCAAAGGTATCTTTTTACATAAAACTAGTATCAAAAAAAATAATGGATGCTTAGTTTTGATAACTGGGGAAATATAAATCCCCTGTAACAGAACTTCAAAACTTTTAGCTAAGCATGGAAACTAGCATGCCAGTCAGGTAGGTAGAAAGCAGAGCAATTACCAAGCAGAAAGATGTCTTTTTGGGTGGGGTGTATTTCCTGGACCCACTTTTCTAAAAATAAGGTCAAATGGTTGGTAAGAGAGGCTGCCCCAAATATGATCTGATGATTCCCAGAGCCTGTCTTACAGAGATCATCCAGGAAAATGGTTTTCCACTTCCAGATAAGGCAATTCTCTAGAAAACAGATCTTTGCCAAACCTTTTGTCTGGCCCATGTGGGAAACTAAAACCATCACAATTCAGAAGCCTCTAAAGTCTGACCCCAGTGAAAAATGTAGTTATGTCAACCTTCTGCCCTAGTTTTCCTGTGTGCCACAAAGGCACTCACTCCCTACACCTAATGTATATTTTCTTTGCAAGAGTTCTGGCACCTTTGGCACTTCTATAGATAAACACGGAATCAGCTAGACTCGGTTGGTTTGAGCAATATGATTTACATTCTGGTTATCCTTTATAATACAAGAAAGTCTTCTTCGTTCTGTAGCAGTAGACAACAATTATATAGCACAACACTGATAACAAAAGGGAACACATGCCAAAATGAATCAACAAAATATCGACCCCCCCCAAATCCCTCCCCAAACCCACATGCTTCTTTGTTCACATAGACTTGCAACAGAGAAAAGTAAAACTGGTTGCTATTGAGGTTACTTGGGATAATACTCTGTGAAGGAAGGATTCAGAATTTACATAAAAGTGGGGCACAGACTTTAGCTCTTACTGGACCCTGGTTTGCTGCTCCCAGCACCCTAAATGCTGCAAAAGCCCCTCTCTCTGCAATGTACCCTGCCACAGCTGATTCTTAATGCCTCAGGAGTTTTCTGCGTCAACTCAGCCCAAGGAAAAGGAGCTGCAAATCAATTGGTATTATAGTGCAGGGATGTGTATTCTTTCCCCTAACAGCCAACCTTGTTGACAGGGATTAGGTGTATGAGTAGTAAAATAATGAGAAAAGGCAAGAGTCTCCTCTGCTCAACAAGCTCTGCTGGGTATGCTCCCTCCCCACACAATTAGGGCAAGGCAGCACAGTGAAGCTTTACAACACTAGAGGGACAAGTCCATTTTATAGATAATCTGACATGAAAATAAAAGAGGCACTCTGCAAAACACAAGGCAAACTGCAGTCCTCAGTTGCTCACTCTGCATTTGAACATGTAGTTGCTGGTCTCTCCAAGCATAAGCACACAGCAAAGCCATTTAAACCAAATTTAAAATATTTAAAATAACAAGAAGCTACAACATTCTCTCAGTTTGGTCTCTGGTTTCATGTATTCTGAGTGGCAAGTGGTCTTGCTCTAAAACACAACAAAGTCATGATGTCACAAAAGGTTAAATGATCCTGAATCACAAAATCTCCTCAGGAATTACATATGTACTCAGCTGGCTACACTTAATTTTCTATCATCAGCACTTAGACGACCCATTTCATAGATTTGTTATAGCAAAACTTAATTCCAAAATAATTTACCCCACAGCCTGGCACATTTCTAGTTTGCTTTTTTCTGCTATTAAAAAACCCAAATCAGTTCATTTTTAACTATTCATATAGTATACTAAACTTTTTAAAAGGAGTAACAGTAAGCATGTGGTAAGTGCAGATACTTTGACACTTGGTTGTCACAGCAAACATCCCTACATTGCCTTCCTCACAAAGGCTGGCTTCAGATCACACTGTGTCACATGCACAGAAGTGGACAGGCCCCAACATGTTAGCCAGCTTCCCAACCTTCAGAAACCAGGTTCACAAAGAGCTTCCTTGAGTCACCCTTCACAAGGATGTTATTTTAGTTTTAAGAGCATAGCAAGTATGAATACTCGCTTAAGTAGTGTGAAAGGAGAAGTATCAAGAGGAGAATGCGCATGACTACAGAGGCTCTAAAGTCTCTGAAAATAGCTTATCTTTGCAGTCCTCGTCACTGCCTGAGGGCATAGTGTCCAATCTATTTGTCTTGGCCTAAGCAATTTTCCCTTAAACTGATTCTTTCACTTATCTGTCTTTTATTATGTTTTAGCTTAAAGTCTCTCATTATTTTGGAGTGTGGCTGAGACAAGTATGTGATGTTTCATGTTCTCCTACCTTTTTATTTTCTAACGTTTGTTAAAGATGATAAAACTTTTTGTCTTGCTTTTTTGTTGTTGCTGTTAAAGTTCTCTTCATTTCCCACCTCCTTCCTTGAAAACTAAACTTTGGTAGGAATGTCAACTCCCTAATCTCATAGACAGTATTCTTACTCAGTATAGAACTTCAAGATCTAGGATCTTTTGTTTACTGTTACAAGAAGAAGTAATATGTCATCTGAGAACCAAAACTCTGGGGAGTTACATTTTGCAGCATTTTCTTTCTTTTTTTTTTTTTTAGGTAATCTGGCATGTAATATGCATGAAAATTTGCAATCAAGTTCCTGACCCTCAGCTGACTACTCGCCCCCAGGACTGCAGAAAATGCAAATATGAAAATAACTTGAAATGCCCACCTTGAAAGGGACAGTTAGCTAATATTAACAAAACATTAACTATGTAATTTCTTAAAATTTGATTCCATAAAGTCGGCTAGTCAAAGCCTAACCACAAACAAAAAGAGAAACAAGGCACGTTTTTCTTTACTGGTTGAGGGTGGGGAATCCAAAACCCGAGTCTAGAAAAAAAGAACAGGATAAAGAGTCCCAGGCTCCTCCCTGCTCTACAACTGAGTAAAGCAGTACCAACAAAAGGTCCCCTTGACAGGACGAGGGCACCCTGAACATAGCAAACAGAAATTATGGCTTTTTTCCACTAAAATAAATTTAGTCAATCCAACAAGCATCACATCACCAAAATGTACTGCTCCAAATGACATTTTAATTCCCCAAATATAGTTGCCATTTATTTGTGTTAGTATTTCATAAACATGCTTTTGGTTTCATTAGTTATTCCAAATGAGGAAAGAAGATTCTGTGACAGTTTGCAGTCACTACACTGTGGTTAAGTTATGTTGGCCAATGCTTTTAGACAACCTTCACAAAATTTCTGAGAGGAACCTGTCAGCAGGTCCATTCTCTGGAAATGACCCACCTCCACTGGCCATCTGTGTCCTGAAAGCAAACTCATTGGCTTGTGAGTCAATACTGGGAGGGCCACTTAAAGAAATGTGTATACAACCCAGAGCCAAAAGAACTATATTTAGGCTTCTGATAGGGAAAAAAACATACAAAAGAAGCTGTGGTAAGATTTATTCAAAGTGAAATCGTAGAACAGAAGGATGGTGACTTTTCCAACACTCAATCATTTTCAGTCACACATGCTGTCCTGTAATGTGCATTGATAATTCTTCATGAATAAAATGCCAGCATTATCATCTGCAGTTATGTTGTTGACATTCTTCTGCTATTTCACTAAAAATACTATTAATTTTCTGGCTTTGTAACAGCTGAGCTATTCCACATTTGAATATACAAAAGAGTATTTTGTTACAATCAAATTAAAAGTATTCCAGAAAATGACTTCCTTTTTCCTAGCTATATTATTTTAGCATATATGGTCCTTCCTAATTCCCCATCATGATGTCATACTTGTCATTAGCCAATTCAAAATACCTTAATTATAAAATTATCTATCATTCCTGGTCAGCATCACACCTGATAGCCATGGTGAACTATATGACATTTTTTTTTAGGGTTATGGCACTGTTGGCCTCTTTGGTTTTCTGATCTTTAAAAAGAGCCAATGTACATAAACACCGAAGTCCCTCCCCATCTCCAGTTTGCCCCTCCCTCCCTCTCTCCCTCTCCCTCTCCTCCTTCTCTTCCTCTCCCTCCTCCCCCCCTCCCTTGTTCCCATCTAGATAGGTTCTACCATTCTCATTTAAGTCAGGATGAAAACCACAGCTCCTGCCAAGCCCTCCTGGCATCTCACCACTTTATTTGTTCCCATTTGTATCTAATGCTTTTGTCAACAGTTCAACAAAAGTCAAAGCAAACAACCCACTGCAAACACCAGGGTAACAGCAACAAGCAGGAATCCTTCACAATTATCCAGCCCAGCTGCTCAGAGATCAACAGGGGCTGCTTTCATTTACAACAATGTCAACAAAAGACTGAAACCCAATAACTAGATGGGTCAATACCGCCACTGTATACCCTCTGGAGGAGGAAATGCTGTTCACCTTCTTTGCTGCTTCAGCAAACATGTAGAATAATTCAGTCAGATGGACAAGTGCTTGTCTAATCATTTGCTATGTGAATAATTCAACAACTTCCCATGTAAACTACTAAACAAGGCTCTTCAAATATTCCTGTGGCACTTCTAGCTAGACAACCAAAGCAGAGCATAAAGGAAAGAAAAGAAGATGAAACAAAAATCCTGACTCCAGTAAGTTCTAAGTGAAAATCTCTGTTCTTAGAAGCCCAAGACTTCATGACTAATCCTTTTAGGTCTAACCTTTGCCTGGCATTCTCACCACTGCCTGACTTTATATTTTACTAAGAAGTAGTGTGTGTGTGTGTGTGTGTGTGTGTGTGTGTGTGTGTGTGTGTGTGTGTGTCACTGCAGAGCCCCAGGGAGCTTCACTCAACTGTCTCCTCATTGCAAGCACTTCTACTGGTTTTGAAAAGAGTTATGTTTAAAGTATACTTAGATTCTGAAATAAGCTATAAATGTAGTTTAAAAGTACTGTTTTCTAAAGGAATCTTAGAATCCCCTGGCCTAGTTTTCGTAAAAATGTTTCTTCAACAAACAATATTTCAAGATGCAAAAGTTCCAAGCTCCCTCTCTTTTTTTCCCTGAAGCATATGGTTTGTGAAATATAATAGGAACCAAAGAATCTGCCAAAGGGGCTGCTGACTTGAGTCAGGGGGCCCTCTACCAACTGAGCTCTTTTTGGTAGGACCGAGAAAACAACTCCCACAGACTTTGTATACAGACTGAGTCCTCCACACTGAGTCTGGGTGTCACTTTCAGAATATGAGTGGAAAGCACACATCAAGTCAGAGCCACTAACGTCACTGTCAGCATTTGCACATGGTGCTGGTGTTGTGGATTTTTCTTGTCAGACCTACTTCTCTCATCATCAGAATCTAGTTTTATATATAGGTTTCAAAGTTTATCTATCAATATCAATAGGTTTCAAAGATCAGACACTGGATAAAATAACTTTTGGTCAGTTGTCTATCAAAAATAAAGAACCTACCTCACTATCTCACTTAAACTTTTTTGACATAAAAAGAAAAATATTTGAATTGAGAAAATTAATTCTCTCTACTCAAAAGCCCCTCAATATAAAACGCTAAACAAATCAAACAAACTGTGAAGATTCTTGTCTTCCTGTATTTAATAAATGTTTTACTTTCAGTAAGAAAAAAAAAAAGATCATCTCCATCATGACAGTATTTCAGCCATATCATTCTTTCATTTCTCCCCAGAAATAGAAAAGGCTATGGCAAGAAAGGAGAAGGGCAGAGGTAGCAAAAAAGGAAGAGTGAAAGGAACTGACAGTGACAAGAATAATTTACCAGTGAACATCTGGGACTAACAGGAAGAACTATACAGTCTGAGGATCCAGACCAATGACAGCAAAGTGGGTGGAAGTTTGTAAAAAGAGAGATTGAAGGAGTCAATTCTGATGGTTGATGGAGAATCTAATCAAAAGAATCATTTCTCTTGCTTATTATGTATGTAGTCATAGTGTAGTAACATGAGCGGTGGGGCTTCTTCCCCAGCACCCCGGCTGCCTGGCTAGCTTATGCCCGAAATAACAACACACAAACTGTATTCATTTAATCACTGCTTGGCCCATTTCTATCTAGCCTCTTCTAGGCTAATTCTCACATATTAATTTAGCCCATTTCTAAACATCTGTGTAGCGCCCCTAGGTGCGCTTACCAGGAAGATTCTAGCCTATGTCCATCCTGGGTCAGAGCTTCATAGCGTGCGTCTGCCTGGGAGCTGTGAAGTCTGAGCTCACTTCCTCTTCCTCCCAGCGTTCTGTTCTGTTTACTCCTCCCACCTATCTTCTAACCAATGAGGGCCAAGCAGTTTCTTTTTATTTAACCAATGACCTTCCTCCATCAGTCATAGCTTGTTCCCCCAAGAGCAAAAATGCTACTAGCCTATTTTGAAATTCTCAAAAATAAGGTCATACTAGGTGACTACCAAATTTTATTATCCAATCAAATTCCAACCTACTCATCCAATTCAGAAAGATCATTCAGACCAATGGTAGTGCAATATGGGGCAAGGGCTAATCTGAAGACATGGGTACCTCCAAGCTTGCAAGTCATGATAATTATGGTATAAAAACAAGTAATTATTTCAATTTTATCTGCAGATTATTTTTTCAGAGCAGCCTAATAAACTCAACGATGTCCAGATATACTAGAAAAATTTTTATTCATTTCTCCATGCCAGAAGAAAGTAAGTTAATAACATCCTACTGAGAATGCTGTCAGGCTAAATCCCTCTATTCCTGCATGCACTACTGGGATATATCTCCCTTCACTTTTCATTCCACCACCCACTCAGGGCAAGGCCCCGGGGATAGCTCCAGATTACCCTTCACACTTAGTGTCACAAGCCCAAGCCCAAGTGGCCCAATCAGTGCCAAGAAAAGAACAAACCAAGAAAGATTAATTCGCAGATGTTCATGCATTTCACATACACTGTGCCCCATGGTCCGTTGCTAGGGCAACAGGAGACCATCAGTGCGAGCTTTATTGGCTTTATGAAGTGCATCTCTGGGACTATAGTCCAAGAAATGCTGCATAATAATAGAGAGGCTTCTCTAAAACCTTGTTTTGTGTTTATCCATGGTTAACCTTACAAGTATTATAACTTCCCTATAACCTCCAACACTGGCCCTCCCACCACCAAAAAGTTTTACACAGAAACATGAAAATGCATCTCCTATAGTTCTATTTTAGGAAGACCTCCTTCAAACTGAACATTAGATCTCAAGACCAAAAAGTAAATGAATAAAATCCTACACCAATTTGGAGACCACCATATTAGTGCAACATACCACACCAACATTGACCACCAAAGCCTGCACACACATATCCCTTACCCATGTTCTTGGTCTGCCTTTTCACCTACCTGCTTGCCTGGCTCCCCCACCTCCCTCTCCCAACAGGCCTCAAGCCTGGTAGCAAGTATTCTCTACCACAAAGCTCAGTCCAGTCCTTTTACTTTTTATTCTGTGATAGTCTCACTAAGTTACTCAGGCTGGTCTTAAATGGGTGAACCTCCCACGTTTCTGCAGTAACTAGAATTAGAGTCCTCTACTACCAGGCCCAGCATAGCCCTTGTATTTCTACACATCCAGAAAGACCCTGCCTTTAAATATCAGCAATCTGCGCTCAGCCAGACAGAACAGCAGAACCAATAAGCCTAATCAGGCTAGTCTCTTCAGTGCCATTAACGGAGCTTACTGCAGTGATTCATATTTGGTGTCTCCCTATTATGGCCACTGTGGACTTCAGATGCGACTAGGGCCAACTAAGAAACTGGGTTTTATATCTTTATTTTATTTTAACTAATTTAAGTTAAGGAAGTGTCATATGGCTACAATATTGAACAGTGTAGCTTCAGAGGCTTACCTAAAACCTGTCTTTTTAACTCAAATTTCTCCTTAATTCATGAAAATATTACTTCAAGTATATGTACATAAGGACAGCTTTAATGTTCTTGGCTACTGCTCACAGTGCTGATTCCAAATAGCCCCAAGCACTGCATCCATCCACTTAGCCTGGCTCTTTGTATAACAGGTCCAGGGAGCAAGCTGTACTTCTTCTTTCAGTCTCCACTTTTCCTCCTTCCCCCACCAGGGTGGGAGGTTAAAATCACAAATGTCACAACTCTCAGGGCAGTAGCACAGATCAAGAGTTAATCTAAAAGGAAGTAGCAGGTGAAGGGGAGAATATGGGCTGGCAGGACCAGGGAAGATCTGTAATCAAGAGGAGAAAAATAAAAGCCAGTGAAAGGATCAATAGAAGGAACAGCTTACATTCAGATTCACAGGAGAAAAAACACAGGGAGACAATCATTTCCTGGGAAAAGCTCAGCCTAATGAGAATTTACTCTGCTCCTTTATGTGACAACCAGCCCTTTTGTGGCTCAGGCTTCCTGACTGACAGGAACCCAGGGCCCCTTAATAGGATTTCCATATTATTTCCAACACCTGCCCAGAAGTTATTTGTTTACATTGAAGGAGGCAAGATTCTCAAATCAGACATCTGCTTCTAGTTCAGGCATATCTTAGGAAGTCATCTAGAAAGCAGCTTTGTTGCCATGGTGACATTTTTATTTTCCTTCTTTAGTTGGCTCAAAACATTAGCATTTCCAATTTTATTTTGTTTTTCAAAGGGCCAAATGTCATTCAAGAAAACAGAAGTATTTTTTTAAAAAAGCTAAACAGAATTTTCACAAATATCCAGAATAATTAAAATTACCATAAGGAGGGCCAAATGCAAGGTGAGGTGTTATTAGATTGCCAAGGGCACTTTTCTAAGGGTAGTACCACTAGTTTATCCCCTCCCCCAACCAGGTCTTCCTCTCAAGTCTGAACCATCAGAAGCTCAAAGTACCAATTTAAAGAAAATTCAAGAATTCTCCAGGATATGATGCAATTATATAACGAGTTTACTTCCATGTGTAAGAATTCTTCACACGTACCCTATCCACATACTCAAAGTCTCATTGACAAGAATACTTAAGAATTTCTATGTCCATCTTACTGCCTGCAGTTCAGTAAAGAGAGAGGTAAGGGACATGTAAGCTTTTCAGGCACTTGTTGGCTGCACAGGGGATGTAATATTAAGCACTACGAAGAAGGAAAGGAGCACAACAGGTTGCTCTGGTCTCTAGTAACATAAGCCTAGGCACATCACCAACCTCAGAGTGGTACTGACCACTGAAAACGAACATTCAAACAGATATAACTTAAGTCAGAAGCACTGGTAACTAAGTGGATTTTTAGTATGATACCTTATTAAATGGAGAAATAGGAAACACATGGGATCTGATGCATGAATCACCTGGTACATTTAAATGAATATGCTGGACAGTCTTTAATATGTGGAATATTAAATACTTGTAACAATTAGTTTGACGTGCAGTATCTGACTAAACAATACAAATCCTGAAATGCCTTTATTTCTATGAATAGCAAGTTGAATTAAAGGAAGCAAAAACTTGCTGAGAAGTACCACTTAGCCCTCAGCAAATTTTCTATCACTTCTTCATGAGACTACTAATTCTTCTGCTTTATCAAAAGCCATTGCATGCGTTATAAGATGATGCTTGTTAGTGGTGGCTCCATATGCAGAAAGTTGTTTAAGCCAGAAGATAGCTGAATTATTTCACACCATACCACAAACCAAATATGCAATATGAACAGAGGTAAATATTGCAAAAACTCAAGAGAGAGACAAGCACTAAGATCCTTCTAAATGATTTTTGTGTTCCCTCCATTCCAAAATGGATGAGTATTTTAAGAACATAAAAGGTGGTGAACAATTCTTGGGAATAATTCTTTTGGAAAAATTATGTATACTTTGAGAAACAGATGCCTCTGAAATTACAAGTGCCAAATGCAACACTTCAATCGTGGGCTCCTCTGAAATGTTTTTAAATGTTAAATATAAATTTACTGTATAGTATTTTTTCAAGAGACAAAATGCATTCTAATTAAGAAAATTAGATATAATAAGCATCAAAATGAAAATGTCTAGTAACTGTTGGTTTAAGGGGGAAGAGAATTTAAACTACCTTTGCAAAATCAGCTAGGGAAGGCAGATCTGACAATCAGCCTACCCTGTTAATTAATATTTGTTCTGCTTCAGCAATCGGTGGAGGCAAGTGCAGCAAAACAAGCGTGACTCCCCCGTCACATCATTAATCCACTCGTGCTCACCACCTGAGGACCAGCTGTGCCCCAAAGACATTCATTCATCTGTTCCACAAACAAACAATTACAACACATTTTCTGGAATTAGGGCACCTGTTACATTTCACACAGCTTACATGCCTGGAGGCAGAGATCAATTAATACTACACAAATTAGTGCATCATAAACCAATAGAACAAAAGTTCCTGATGGTTCTTTGATAAGGTAATTGTTAAATTCATGATAAAATGCTTTTAAAAAGAGTTAAAAAGCAATGATAACACTAAAATATTTCAAATTACCATTATATTTTAGAAGATAGAAAGCACCACATTAAATCATCCTTATACTAAGACACCCCCAAAAGAATAACATTCCAAATGGCTAAGATACCTAGAGTTACAGATTTGAGATCCAGGAGGCTAAGTGATTGTCTACTGATTGAGACAACACAGCTTACCTAGCACTAAAGAAGGGCCTGTCTATTCAGGAACTTGGCTTCCCATTCCTGTCAACTAGTTCACATTCTAGACTTTTCTAAGTGCTTGCTTGTGGTTTTAAATATAACAGGAAGACCTTTATTACTTATGATAAGAGAAGAGCACAAGAATAGTTTGTATTATTTGTACATGTTGATGTTGAACAAAGAAGTGAATTTTACGTAAAACAAAATGAGTCAAAATTTGTGTTTGCTTCAGCAGCACATATACTAAAATTTGGGGGAAATGCAATACTAATTATCAATAGAGTTCTATTTGTGTCTTTTACATATAGACAATGATGTATTGAAAATGTAAATCTGTCCAAATGAAGTACTGGTTAGCATGGGTTCTTAAAGTATATATTTAATATATATGTTTCCTCCACTAAATTCTTACAGTATTGAGAGTAAGATTCTAATCTGTGAGGCAAAGGGAGAAAAAGAGAAACCAAAGCTTGGTTTAACAAGGGCATAAGTAAGTTAGGTCCAGCAGGATTGATCAGCAGGTAAAGGCACGTTGTTACTGAGCCTGATGATCACCAGAATTTAATTCCTGGGAACCACATAGGAGCAAACAGACACCTGAAAATTAACCTCTGGTCTCTGTACAAATATAATGGAACACATAATGTACATGCGCACACTACATAAACAATCATTGCTAGTTGTGGTAGTGAACACTGGTAGAACATGCTAAAGGGTAGGGGCAGAAAGATAAGTTCACCCTGGCTATACCTGTGGGGATGCAGAAAGTGCTTAGCAGCTAAGAAAGAGTGTTTGCTACTCTCATAGAGGGCCTGGGTTTGGTTCCCAGCACCCATATCAGGTGGTTCACAACGGCCTGCAAATCCATCGCCAGAGGATCTGATGCCCTCTTCTGGCTGTTACGGGCACCAGGTGGTGCAGAGACATAAATGCAATCACTCATGCATGTGAAAACAAGCAATCTAAAAAGAAAAGAATTAAACAGTGTCATCAGAAAAAAATATAAAAGGGAAATCATTTTAGATGTAGAAAGGCCTAAGAGTTTTCACAAAAGAGTAATAAGGAATCTTATTTGGATCATATTTCAAGAAAATAAATTCTGTGAATACTCACAGAAAATGGATTCTTGGCTATGTATTAAAAATATTAAATAGCTATTTTTTAAGCAATGAATTTTTGGTTTTGTTCAGTGAAGAGCACTGACCAGAGTTCCACTCCCAGAGCCATATCAAGTGGTTCACAACCATGTACAACTATAGATCCAGGGAATCTGATGCCCTCTTCTGGCAAACAGGGGTCATTTGCATATCCAACCCACAACACACATACACACAAAAACAAAACAAACTTTTAAAAAAGTGGTTGTTTAGATGAAATGTACCCTTTCCCCAATGACTTAAGAGGCAAGTGCATGGTATTTATAATTTACTTTAAGATACCTCAGTGAAGGAAAGGATTACATAAAACATGGCAAAAGTACAGCTCTTGTACCTAGACAGGTTTCTTGGATAGAGTTTCTTTGTGAGATTCTTTGTACTCTGTTGTAAATCACCCAAAGAGCTGTCCTTTGGGCATGGCACTGGCAATGTGACCTTGGATAGGGCCTTCAGAACACTAAGCCTTTCCTCAGGTAAGCAACAGGTTGAGCATGGCACCTGCTTTTGTAAGTGACATCTAAACTAGGAGTTAAATATGCAAGATGGAGGAGTCTTCAAAGAAATCAAAGAGGTTAACTGGGGACTACTGGGCACCCACCAACCAATTCTTTTCGAGGTTTGGAGAAACAGCTTTGTGGACAAAGCGACTGAAGGGGAACCAGAGTCAAATCACATTTCCTATTCAGATAGCTTTCCTTGATTGCCGACAAAATACTAGAGAAAACAGATCTTAGTGCAAGCCTACTATTGGTTTGCTTATCTGGTTCTGATGTGGGAGTCCTCTCTGTGTGCTGTGATTACCATTAATGAATAAAGAAACTGCAGTGGCCTGTTGATAGGGCAGAACTAGGTAGTTCTTCCCCCTACATGGTTCTTAAGCTATTCTTTACAGTATTTTATTGGTGCCTTAAATTCCTTTCAAAATTTTATTTTCTATTCTTTCATGCTTTTAAGAAAAACATTTTGTCTTTCTAAAGTCTATAGTAATACAAATGGCCCTACCATATTTTCCACGAAAGCCTAATATCCCTATAGTAATATAAGGAACAAAACTGTCTTGAGAAATATGGTTACCCCCTTCCTGGCCATTTCTTCCAGTGTTTTCACCTGTACTTTCTTTCTCACATAGGACATTTCAAAGGGCTGAACATGTTCAAAACACATGCTTTTAAAACAGATAGTCCTTTGAGACAGAAAAAAAAATATAGGTATACTTATGGGGGGGCAATGCAGGAGTATTCAGCTACAGATCCTAGAACAGAATTTGGGTCATTAAATCTAAATGTGCAAAGTGAAGTGGCAAATAGAAGTAATCACTCTGCTCAAAACCCACTCTCACCTGCAACACCCAGCTAATGAGGCAACAGTACTCTCCTGGCCTGAATCATACACTTGAGTATGAACATAAAAACAACCTTATTCTAATTTTCCAGTGATAAACCTTTACTGCCAACAGTGACTAACTGGGAAAGTAAACAGAAACATATGATGTTTTTAGTCATCTGTGCAGAAGAAGCACTAACATACAGATGAAACAGAATCAATAGGCATTGCCTTACACACAACAAAAAGAAGATCACCATAATCATAGGATAAAAAGTATAATACTCACACACACAGAAAAACATTTAGTGTGAAAAATATGTAAATCTTTAAAATTAAGTGCAACAGCTATACTTATTGCAATGGCAAAAAAATAATCTCAATGTTGATGGGCTTTGTAAGAATACAGGCCAATACTGCATTCAGCATTTTAAAAGAGTACAGAGGTTCTGGAGATAACCAGAATGTATAAATGACTGAGAATGATCATATTCTATGAAGACACACAGTATCTGGTGATATTGATAAAATAACAACAATAAAATATTCACCATTTAGAGCAGGAAAATGCTTGCACTTCTGCTGTATTTTACAGATAATAAAAGACAAATCCTTCAGTTCTAATAGAGAAGAGTGTCCCATATTCAAGGGATTATGTACATTAATAGAAATGGGTTAAGTTAAGATGTAAGAGTTAGCCAATAAGAAGCTAGAGCTAATGGGGCAAGAAGTGTTTTAAATAGTATAGCCTCTGTGTGATTATTATGGGGCTGGGCAGCCGGGAACCAACAAACGGATTCCTCCAACAGTGTTAATGAAAAAATGCTCAATAATAGCATATGGAAGAAATCATGGAGCTTACTGACATTACATAATTTTGAGTTTATCTATCTGTTTCAGTTGACCTTAACTTTGGTGCCTGTTTTCTTGCTTGAGTATTAGAATTATGTAGATGCTGGATGTAGGGGATGGTACTAAGAGTAATTTCTCAGCTTTAAGTTCTTACCAAGTTTAGGAAGTTTTATGGTTGTTGTTCTAAGCTGTTGACCACATTTAAGATGAAAACTGGAGAGTGATGTAAGACCTGAATGGCTTGGAGCAACTTGGATACCTCAGCAACTGGGAGGTTCTCGGCAATAAGTCAATCAATGTCCCCTATGATGAACATTCTAGAACCAATTACTTTTACCCTAAATCCCTTGGGGTTCAGTACATAAAAATATTTCATAGGTTTTATCTATTCTTTTTCTACAGGTGAGAAATATGGAAGAGAATGGGGAAAAATGGAATAGGAGATGGTCAACTACTTAGATACCAGGTAGGAATTCAGTTTGGGAGTCTTTTGGACTGTCTACACCAATAAGGGTAAGAGCACATTAGTAGTCTGAGTTTCTTACCATTTTCAGACCTCACACGTGGGGCTTACTACTGGTCACATACAGTCAGTAGAGAGCCAAGACAAATAAGGAAGGTGGCAGGTGTTACGGCCCCTTATTTCAACAGTACTACTGTACACAATGTTTTAGTTTCTCATCACCAAGTAAATTGATTCTAGGACTCCCCACAGTGCTGTCTCCTTTAGATCCATATTTACATTCTCTCTCAGTGTCAAAAAACTTCAGAAGGAAGTCTGCAAATAACAGGCTTAAGAATGAACTTGGCTACCGGAGCTATAGAAAACTAGATCAATAAAGCCAACAGCATGTGATTTAGTGGGACAGAACTTCAGAGAAGAGAAAGGAAAAGGGAAAGACCTAACAATTTAGTAAGAGATTTCACTGCTTTACTTGGCTTTTCAATGAAAAGCATGTTAATTACTTGGGTCTTTGCAGTGAGCCTAAATGTCTGTTTTATAAGCTGTTCTGAAATCCACCCTGTTTAACAATCAGTAGCATCAAAAAGATTTTTTTAAAAGAATGTCTCTCACAATTAAACACATCTACAACTTTGTATAAATCAAAATTTTGGTGCCATATCAAAATGTTTTGATGAGGCTGTGTCATACTGCCCACATCTTCATCATATGCAACACTAATTACTACCAGCAGATTCCGATTTCTCTGCACATTACAGGCTTTTAGAGGAGTAATAAAACTTTTCAGGCACCATTAATTTAAATTTGTATTGAAATTCCTTTTTGACAGATGGCCAAAAATTACTTTATTATTTAGAGTACAAGAGCTGCCTGTTTCCACATTAGAAGAGGAAAGGGAAATTTCTAAATCCAGAAGGAAATTTATGTCACATTCATTACCTGTTAAATGTTAAGGAGAATTATTGTGCATGAATGAATTATTTCAAACTACCCCAACTACCAAACAACTGGATCACTGGCTGCTACAAACCACCCCCAAGTCACATAATTAGTCAACAATCACAAAAATCCCCTCTTAGCCAGGAATTCCTTACAAGAGGACAAGGAAGCTGGGTGGTGGTGGCGCACGCCTTTAATCCCAGCACTCGGGAGGCAGAGGCAGGCGGATCTCTGTGAGTTCGAGACCAGCCTGGTCTACAAGAGCTAGTTCCAGGACAGGCTCCAAAACCACAGAGAAACCCTGTCTCGAAAATCCAAAAAAAAAAAAAAAAAAAAGAGGACAAGGAAGCTCAATGGAACAGGCAACTGCTTAGGTGTCATCACAGGCAACATTAGCCAACTATTTCACCTTGTAAACCTATAGGACAATTCCAGACCAGACACAGCACACTTCAGGTATGGATTTGTAACTGTCATTCATAATAAACCAGAGCAAAACCATCAATTTATTTTCTTGGTACTTGCCCTGCCTTCTGACTATTCTGACACTTCCAAGCTCCCTCTGAAAGATTATAGACAGTTTAAAAATATACCCTACTGTTTCTTATATGAGGGAATATAAAATGTAACTGGCATAAAGTGTACAGTGTTGTATAAATATTTTCACAATGTTCTGTGAGTGGAGCTGGAGAGGAGTCTTTTGTCTACTTGCCTGCCTGATGGTATGTATTCATCATGAGCAGTTAGGGAATGTTTACAGTATAGCCTTAGAGAGGCTTCCTGAGAACTCCTGTCAAGCCAATCCTGACCACCTTATTCACTTATTACTTCTAAAGTACATGTGGATACACTCTAAGTTTTCTAATGTGGGAACTGATGTGAACAATATACATAGACTTCACAACTGCAAATACATAATTAAAATTTTATGTGTACATTTCTAATTGTTGACAGTTGTTTGTGGCTGCAGGTTCCCTGTCAAATTCAAAGTTTCTTGAAGGGTAAAATGGATATACTCAATATTGAATTTCCATTATTTAAGGGTTCTAAATACAATTTTAATTTAAGAAAGAGTAAAGTATTATTCATAATGAAAGCAAAGAATTGTGTCTGGGAAAGACTTCAGTTTTGGATATAGTTGACAAGAAAAAAAAAACTGCAGAGGGTCTAACTAACATATGGCCACAACATTTAATTATTTAAAACTCTAAAAGACAAACTGACAGCATTCATACTCTGGACTAGTGTTTCATTACTGGGTTACCTTGCAATGGGTAAGTAATACAATGACACGTGCTATGCAATTGGGCATCCACATGGCATATTTCTACTGTACATGAACCAAAGGTAATGGAAGCACTTTCATAGTTTATTCAATTCCTACATGACAGCTTATGTTTTTGTTTGCATACTATGAAATTCAAATGCTCTTAGCCTATCTCTTTCTGGTATCACGTAAGACAAGCATACACAAACCATCAGGCCCTAAATACTTTTTGTCCTTCTCCACAACTTGCATATAAAGAGAAGGCAGATAGTCTTTAGAGAATTACTTGCCACACTACAAACCTAAGTATTACAAACAGAAAATGCAATGTCTCTGGTGAACAGAAATATTCTTATGGACAGTTTGTTTCTTCCTTCAGGTTGCACATGAACCTAGGGCCTCACACATACCAAATCCAAGCTCTCCCACTGAGTTACATATCCAGGCCAAACAGATGTTTGATGCTTTAATGAAGAACTTTGTAGGTAGAATTTTTTCAAAGGTATGTATTTCTTTTTAATTAATACATTTATTATATTGCATTATCTTAAAGTAGTTTTTAAAAACATAGTAAGAAATATTAATACAAGCAATGCTATCTAGTTCATGAATCAACCTTGTTCTACAAATCTAATCCTCAGAAAAATATAACCATTGTTTAAAAAGATCAACCATACACGTAAGATGAACACAATTTGGTAAATACCATCTATATTACTCTCTAAATCTCAAAGAATTCATTATTAGATAGATTCCCATCACTTAGAATCTTTTAAAACTATTTTTGTGCCTGAATTTTGAGTCCTACCTTGATGGAGTCTCTGTCTGTAGGCAAAACAGCAGCAAGACAAGCATGCAAGAGTGGGAAGAAAAAGAAGAAAAGTGCTTGTTAGTTTACATAAAATCATAAATCTATCAAACCTGACCCTGCTAAATAGTAAATTGAACAGATGTCAACTTTGCTGTAAAGTTAATTATTAATAATATACTAACAAGATTCACAAAGCACTGGTTCACCTTTGACACGATTTCAATTGAACCAAAGTTAGCCATTCTTATTTGTGTACCTTATTGACTTTTCCACTTATGAAAGAGTTTATAATCATGAGTCAACTCTACCATAGTATTAAGATAACTCTAGAACAAATATTACAGTATTTCTAGCATCAGAGAAGGTAAATTTATGCTTACGGAATACAGACAATTTGCCCCTAACTGTAACTCTGGTAATAACACTGAACCAGCAGTAGATAGGACCTTCTTTTTTTATTATAAGCCACACCCTTTCAAACAAATAAACCATCCCTGTGCTAAATAAATTACCCTAAAGGAATGGTGGAAGAAATTTTTTTAACCTTAGTGGCTATTAAAAATTATCAGTTTAGCCGGGCGGTGGTGGCGCACGCCTTTAATCCCAGCACTCGGGAGGCAGAGGCAGGTGGATCTCTGTGAGTTCGAGACCAGCCTGGTCTACAAGAGTTAGTTCCAGGAGAGGCTCCAAAACCACAGAGAAACCCTGTCTCGAAAAACCAAAAAAAAAAAAAAAATTATCAGTTTAAGTGTAATTGGACTATTTCATTGGGACTATTGGCTCCCCAATAATGACACAGAGACTTATTAATCATGAAAGTTCAGCCGATAGCTTAGACTTGTTTTCTAACTAGCCCTTCTAACTTAAATCAACCCATTTCTATTAATTTACTTCCTTGTGAGGTTTTATTACCTCACCTCCATAATTCCCATTCTGCTTACTCTGTGTCTCCTGGTATCTGTGCCTTCTTTTTCACAGGATACTCTCTGCCCCCCAAATCCTGCCTATTGGCCATTCAGGTTTTTATTAAACCAATTAGAGTGACACAGCTTCACAGTGTACAAAAGATTATTCCACAACATTAAACATAGATGGACTTTTCTTTTGGCTGCCAGCTCACTCACTCACTGTCTGTCTCTGTCTCTCTCTCTCACACACACACAAACCATGACACTGAGATTTATATTAACTATAAAAGCTTGGTCTTAGCTTAGGCTTGTTCCTAACAAGTTCTTATGACTTAAATTGACCCATATTTTTAAGACTATGTTCTTTTATGTCGCTCAGTTACCTTTGCTCTGTATTCCCCATCCTGCTTCCTCTCTGCCTGGCTAGTGACTCTGCCTTTCTTCTTCCCACAGTCCTCTCTGCTGCTGGAAGTCCCGCCTAACCTCTTCCTGCCTAGCTATTGACCATTCAGCTCTTTATTAAACCAATCAGAAGGTGCCTTAGCAAAGATACATCTTTACAGAATACACAAATATTTGGCAACAAGTAAGCAGTGTATAAACATACAGTAATATTACTAAAATGCCCCTTTACCATCACCTTCCTTAGAGGAGAATGAAGGCAGAACTTGAGAAAATACAACTGAACTCCTGATTTGTTAATCTCATGTTTTTGAACAGCAAAAGAGGTATTTAAAACAACAGATTTTGTCAATTTGAATAGTATCATCTCAATAAGATAACCAGAATCTTTCTTAGTATGCTCTGAAGGTTGATCTAATTTACAAATAACAATTAAATTGGTCAAATATCAAATAACCCTTTAATAACTTAAGGTTTCCTCTCAAACAAACTGGTCAAAGCTGATTATCGATGCTTAAGTCATTTTAAACAGGATTTTACTACTAATTTAGATTTAGGAAGCAAGGGATCAAAGGCAATGATCTGGAGAGCTGGAAATTTAGCTCAGTGGTAGACCTAGCCTAGCATATGTAAGGTTCCTTAGTTCCATCCCCAGAAGAGCTAGAGTAGGAATAGGGGAATGGGGCAGCAAAATCTGGAAACAGTTCTTTACCTTCTGAGCAATACTAAGGCATCATGTGGCAAATGACTACTTCTAATAATTAATCTGCCTTCTGATGGAAATCCTTTTATTTAGACACTGGCAAAATGAAATTCAGAGACGGAATCAAAAATGGCATCTGTAATCTATCCCTAGAAGATAGATAATACCACACTAATATCCAAATGATCACTTACCTCTTTGGTGATCATTGTCATGGTGCTTTTTCTCATCCTTAATTGGGAGGTGAGATTGACCTCCTAGTGCACTGGAGAGGGCTAGAAGTCCTGCACTGCTACCAATGGGTGGAATGGCTGGGGGCTGAAGCCCTGAAGGGTGTGGTGTCAGAGGCACAGGCAGACCATGTCCATGTGATAAATGCTGAGCTTGGAGTTGTTGCTGCTGTGAAAAATTGGCCATAGATATTGAATTTGTCCCCTCAAGGAAAATAGAAGGTATGAATAGATAATGAAAACAATATTGCACTCAAGAAATAGTTACCCTCATGCATTTTCTTTTAACATCAGGGAAGGTAGAGAAAGAGATATATAATTGATGTGTTACTTCCAAAATCTATTTTTTTTCTTAACACATGTAGAGTAAACAACCTAAGTTTTTAAAATGACAAAACGGGCCAATAAACTTTCAAAAGATAAATGTTATTTAACAAAAACTCTGTATTATTTTGTTTTAATACAAAAGGCCAGCTATCATGTATTTCTAATCAAAATGTATATGTGAATAACTGTTAAAGCAGTCATGTTGAACAAGAAAAACTGAAAATTGAGAAAATTAGTGCTAAACAGTTGTCCCAGAACCACTGCACAGCACGCAGGGAGAGTTAATTTGAAAGAGAAAACCTGAATTAACAACCCAGAAAAGGAAGCTGGTTGCAGCCGCAGTTTTTTAAGCCCTTTAAGTGTCCTCAGTGGCACTTGAGCAAATTACTAAAGAAAATCCAATGTAGCAAGGCTTGGGTTCTCCTGTAGGCTTGCTCAATAATGCTGAAATAATTGGGCACTCTGTGCACGTTTAGTGATGCTCGAATGAAAAGCTAGAGGCCTGCCCTTGTACTCTTCTCTAGCAGCTGACTTTGTGTTGTGACAGGTTTATTTGAGTGGGACCGTGATGCATGCACCAGTAACTACGCTGACAAGAGTTTAAAGTCATTTTTACCAGCACACTGGCAACACATAGAGAAAGCCCTTAAGAGGTTGAGATGGGAATGCTTGACCCCAGCAGAGACTGAGTCAAGCCTGTCTACAGGAGCTACTGTGGGCAGGTTTGCTGCCTCTGCTGAATGGGGAAGAGGAGGAGGAGACAAGGGAGGATGCTGAGTTAAATACACCCTGCAACAGGACACTCTTCAACTCAAACCCAGCTAACAAAATTCTATCAGAACAATTGCTGGGCAATTCTGAGACTAACATATGTAGTTACTAAATATCAATTATTGCCTTAAATAAGTCACTTTTAGGTCAAATCTATAATAGTCAAAGAATCCTATAATTTTCTTTCTTAGCAAGATTTGACAAATTGTTTTCAAAAATGAAATTACTTTCTAAAAAGAAACTTGAAATGGCTTTTTAAAGTATTTTAAAAAAAAGGTGATTTTTTTCCCCTCTTTAAATTACTTTCTCTTTCTTCTTCCTCTCCTGTGTGCCTTCCTGTATGTGATTATCAGCTCTTTTCTCCTGCTGACCTGCACCTACTTTCTTGCTTCCCACATTTACCATAAAGCAAGCAAAGTTGAAACAACTAAGGATAGTATGCACACACATGAAAAGGAAATGTTGAAACACTCTCAGATGCTCCAAAAACTTAACCTCATAATCCATGTATGTAAGAGCTTTTCCTAAATGCAGTTTTTAAATGAGATGTTTCCTCCCTGCAAGTATGAACTTCATTGGTTGTTCAATGCAGAGTTATCAGCCTTGAAAGCATACACACATGAACAACAAAAATGGACTCAGTAAATTTGTGCACGTGTGCAAATATGTGCATGTATGTATAGAAATAAGAACTTGCTGAGTTTTATATACATGTGCACACATATGTACACATAGACACACATATACGTGCACCTATATGCAAACATTTATACACACACATATGTAGGTGTAACAACAATAAGAGGCTACCAACTTGAAAGAGAAGAGGCATGGGAGAGGTTCAAGGGAAGGTATTTGGGAGGGGCTTGAAGGATGGGGGAAAGAGATGATATAATTCTATTTCAATTAAAAGCATATAAAAAATTAAGTGGTTCCTCATTTGAGTGACCAAAATCATATTCACAATCTTTATTTTCTGCTACTTACTTGTGACCAAAGGATACATGCAAAATTATATTTTCTAAATATGTAGAAAATTAGATACATGATGAATACAGGAGAATTTAAGTAAATACAAAGTCAAATTTACTTTAAAATCTAGTTCAATTTTATTGACAAACTGTTCCAGTTCTCTTTTCCCTCTAAATTTCAATAATATTTTATTAGTACAGTTTGGGTCTATGGCTGTTTATACTTCTAAGCTCAACTGGCAAGCAGCTACAAGCTCCTCAGTATGTGTCTCTTTTTCACTGCAGTCCATATGACACCAAAGCTCCAGACACAGAAGCATTCACACACATCTGATATGCTGAAGAATATTCACGTCATTATACATGGCAAAAAGAAAATCTCAGCCTAATTGAACACCTTCAGTAATTCCAGTGTTTTATTTTTCTCTCTTGGAAGATAACAGGTTTAAAAAGGAAAAAAAAAGGCATTAACTGACTTATTTTTCCATTCAACCAGGTAGAAAATATGCACCAGTCTGTCTGCTACACATGAGAGCTACAGTAAGCTTCTTGGTCTACTCTCCTTCAGATAGGCTCCCATTTTTCTTTCATGTGTACCTTCAAGGAAGATTTATTCCAATAAAGGGAGAACGCCCGCGCGCGCGCGCGCACACACACACACACACACACACACACACACACACACACACACACACCTACCTGATACTACTCTAAAATGCCTCTTTGAAAGCTACTCCATGGTTTTTAAAATAATACCCTCCCTAGATAAAAACAGTTCAAATTTCTTAGCATTCAAGATCTTCCATAAAACTAGTGTCACTTTGACAATACACTACAGTATAACATTCAGAAAACTTTACCTGAAATACTCATCAATTGAATGAGTATGTTATTATTACTAGCCATCATCAATACACATATATACTCAATAATTTGTCTCTGTATATTTAAATTCTCTTCATCCTATTTAATGTCTTTGTGAAGGGATGCCTCCCCTGATTACATTCAATCAATCTGATTCAAAGTACTATAATACTGCTTCTGAATTCTGATGGCACTTGAGGACAAATTATTATAATAACACTCAATAACCCAAGAAAATAAAAGGAATTTGTATATGGATAACTAGATATAGTTGCATATGCTAACATTTGCAATAACTTTATGAATAGAGCTATTTCATTTAAAATCTCATAGTACTATATATTTCTTCTTCTTAGTATGTTCAAATAGGTATCAACTAAGGCCAGTACCATCTTACACGTGGATTAATCTTGGTTTTATTTTTTTCCTAATGACCCAAATTTCAAAATATAAAATATAGTCAAAAGAAATTTAAGTTAGCCTTTTCTATTATATTCTTCATTTGCAATAATTTAAAAATAAGCAAGTTTCATACAATAGTAAGGAAACTTAAAAGCTTAGTGCCTCTTCACAGGAAAACTATGGACTTATTTTTTATTGTTGGACTTTTAGAGATTTTAAATGTCTAAAAGAGAGCTACCACAAAGCTTTCCTTAAAATAATGAAGTCAGATACCCAGTCATATGACTGTACGTCTAAAGCTTTTATTGTTTCTACTGAATATATGGAATACCCATTTATTCTTTGCCTAGTTTCCACAAATGCTAACATCATATGCAATGTTTAACAAAATCTACAAAACTAAGAAAATTAAAATCAGGACATCACTGTTATCCAAACTACCAACCACATTCAGATGTTTACCCCACACCAATGCACCTTCTCTGTTCCAGAATTGAAACTATGGTTCCTATTCACATTTAAAGAGCTTTTCAGTTTTCACATATTAAAAAAGCCTTTAAAGAATTTAGGAATAGTAACAACAAATGATTGTCATATGTTGAATAGCATATAGTTTGAATAGGTTTAAAAGAGAAAAGAAAATGAAAAAGGCTCCTATAAACTCATGTCACAAGTAATATATTCTTATAAAGTGCCTACATAATAAAAAGATATTCATCATGGTGTTCTCTACAATACAATTTTATTAAGTATTTTTAAAACATAAAATTACATATATAATGCTATTTAGCATGTCACCAAAAAGTAACTATTTCGGATATTGTAATTTTCTAGTTGATTTTCACAGTTGATGCTTACAGCAATAAAACAGGCTCCTTTTAGTCTTTAGTGGCTATTTTCTACATTTGTTTCTAAGTTCTTACCTTGGGAACTATCCTAGAACTAGAGCTAGCATTAGACACCATCTTCTTTAAATAAATCCATTAAGCCAACAATGGTTAAACTTAACTCCCAACACTTTCATTTAAAAATGATTTTAATGGATTAAGTATCAAACGACATGAAGTTAAATTTAAAAATAATCTGTATTATGCTTCCTTCCCAACAAAGCAGAATCCATGGCAAGGAGTAGACTTCCCTGAGTTCAAACTTGCAACCTTGTGAGTCCATTACTTCTCATTTCTGCTTTCTGAAAACTACTAACCTGTAAAGGTTTCCTACTTTATCCTCTCATAGAATAGATGAAATCCTCTATTTTAAACGACCAGAAGATGGTCTTTATATGCATATATAGAATACTGGCATAGATTTGTTAGTAAAATAAATCAAGATAAATTAACACCCTGGATAATACAAACCAGCAAGCTAAAGGAAGAAAAAAAATGTCAACTTTAGGAGAATTAACCCCTCCAATCAAGATAAAAACTAAAGAGGAGGGCATGAACTACAGGAACAATTTAACAATCAACCTATTTTTACCATAAAGCCAAGAGACAAAAGATATCTTAGAACAGTTATTTCCACTGATAATTTTTGTCAGGCCATACCTTTATTTTTATGTCTTATTTCACTAAAATATAATTAAAACATAAATAAGGACATGAAAAGTAGTGATTTGTTTGGGAGGTGGAAGGGGATAAAAAGGGCTAATGGGGCAGACTATGATTAAGGAAGGGTGTGTGTGTGTGTGTGTGTATAGCTATAAAAGAATAAATCATCTCAACAATAAAACATAAATTACTTCTGCTTCCCTCCTAATGTGCCATTCAAGGAAATAAACATTAAAACACAACAAAGTTTAAATTCAAGGCAAGTAAATACTCCATCCAGGTAATTTAATTCTGAAAAAAAAAAAAGAAACAACCAGTAATCATGACTGAAGATACATAGCAGCAAGGTGGCCGACACACCTTAATTCTGTTCACTGCATTCTACTGGCCATTCCTTAACAAATAATTATTTATTTACAATCTCAAGGTTGGAAAGAAGGACAGAAATAGATTTTACAGGGAATATCTTTTGAAATGTCTACTAGTAAAAAGGAAAATTTCCTTTTAGTAAAAGGTTCCCAAAACTTGGGATGACCAGGAGCTGACTAATAACAAATCGGAGCTGACAATGGTAAAACAGCTGCCACTGGAATTCTGCCCATCCCCAACCCACCCAGGTTTCCTTGCTTTTGACTCTACCCTTCATGTCTACTAAATTCTCAACAGCGAAGTTCTCAAACACCATGCATCTTCATTAGAAACAACAGACTCCTGACAACAATGAGCACATTTAGTGGCCATAATTTTGTCTCCAGCCTTCACCCCCCCTAGCTATCATGGGTCTTAAAAAAAAAAAAAACAAGAAATCTACCCAGACAAATAGTATTAGGACAATAAGACAGCTATAAAGGCTGTTCTTTTGTTTGTTTGTTTTTTAATACTCACAAGTCCTTCCTTGGTAACCTGAGAAAACAAGTGGAAATATAGACATTCTAGTGTCAACAACTAGAGAATGGCTCCCAGCCTCTCAAAGCCAGAGCCCACTGGCTAGGAAGCACACAAGCATCCTTCTACCTACCAGCCAGTCACAGAGCGTGTTCTCATTCAGCTGGAAGAAACAATACCAAGAAAGAAAAAAAAGGCCAAGTAGACCTCACGGAGCCAGAAAAAGGTACCATGCTATGAAATAGAACACTTAGGACAAAGGGAATATCAGTGCTATCAGGCTTGTAAAAATACTCTTCTAATACAGAAATCACTGTTAACCCCATCTCCCAACTATGGGGTTGGGCAGAGCCTAAGAAACGAAGTCCTGGACAAGATTCAAGAAGCATTAAAAAGAAGTGGAACAAAAGCCAGTCAGCTACAATCCTTACCATCTATGAGCAAGAAATAACCACTTGATGTTTCCAAGTTTCTTATAACATCTACCTCCCAAAGTGGCTGTGAGTATTATAATACACCTTCTTTTGTTATTGGATAAAGGTACCTACCCCCTCTCATAACACACACAAAAGAAGGGATAGTACATCAGTTACTTTTATATTGCTATGATTAAGACCACCACAGGAGGGAAGCTCTTTTTCAAAGGATATTAATTTAAAAGGAAATTACTTCTTTATTCTGAATTAATTCAGAGCACATAATGAAATTATGGGGTACAAAGTTGTGAGAAAACAGGTTATTTGGTGTCAAAAATTACTCCATAGATTATGTAGCATCCCTATAATATGATAACTGAAAATATATACATCACTTGTAGTATTTCTACTTAAAAATAAAACAAGGTCCCAATGAGGAGCAGAAGGAGGGAGAACATGAACAAGGAAGTCAGGACCACGAGGGGTGCACCCACCCACTGAGACAGTGGGGCTGATCTATTGGGAGCTCACCAAGGCCAGCTGGACTGTGACTGAAAAAGCATGGGATAAAACCGGACTCTCTGGACATGGCGAACAATGAGGGATGATGAGAAGCCAAGGACAATGGCACGGGGTTTTGATCCTATTTCATGTGCTGGCTTTGTGGGAGCCTAGCCAGTTTGGATGCTCACCTTCCTAGACATGGACGGAGGGGGAAGGACCTTGGACTTTCCACAGGGCAGGGAACCCGGACTGCTCTCTGGACTGGAGAGGGAGGGGGAGAGGAGTGGGGGTAGGGGGAAAAGAGTGACAGGAGGGGGAGGGAAATGGGAGGCGGGGAGGAGGTGGAAACTATTTTTTTCTTTTTTTCAATAAAAAATTAAAAAAAAATAAAAATAAAAATAAAACAAAAGCCTGACTCTAATCTTGAAAAAAAATAGAAACAACCAAACAAATTCAGGATATTGACGTTTCCACAAGGCTAGTCTAAAATCTTTAAAATGCAAACAAAATATACAGCAAAGTAATGTGAGAACTATTTCAGAGTCAAGAAAAATGAAGAGACACGGGAAAGAAAAAGGAGGTTATATATGAACACCAAATTGGAAACACTAGAAAGAAAAAAGTGCTAACAAAAGTGCTAAAATACATCCACAGCTAGACAAATATGATGACTCTCATACTGGACAAAGAAATATTTTAACAGCATTGTTCCAACACCAGAAGACATCCTTGTCCACAGAATACTGTGGGACAATGGTTTTGTACCCTGTAAAGATTTATCACTTGTATTGGATTAATAAAATGCTAATTGGCCAGTAGCAGGCAGGTAGTATATATAGGTGGGGTGACCAGAGTAGGAGAATTCTAGGAAGAGGAAAGGCTCAGTCTGCAGTTGTCACCCAGACATAGAGAAAGTAAAATGAGAATACCTCACTGAAAAAAGGTACCAAGCCACGTGGCTGACACAGACAAGAAATATGGGTTAATTTAATATGTAAGAGTTAGTGATAAGAAGCCTGAGCTAATAGGTCAATCAGTTTATAATTCACATAGGCCTCTGTGTGTTTCTTTGGTACTTAACGGCTACAGAACTGGGCAGAACAGAAACCTCTATCAATAACATTAGACACATATTTAAGTATTAATGGTGAAGTACCATGACTGTCTCACTTTCAAGACGGTCAATACTTAAGTACATGTTTGCATGTGCCCAAGTGACAAAGCATTACCTGGTACATTTCTTCATGAGCATCTGATGGTTGTTCTATTACTTATTCAAATTCCCTCAGCTGTGGGGCACAAGGGACAAAGGTATGTTCTGCCTACCATATAAAGGTTTTATAACCAATAAACGCCTTGGCAGAAGCTAAAGATTAAACCAATCGAAGAAGGAAGAATAAAAAGAACAAGGAAGTAACTTTTTCAAGCGAGGCATTGCTGATGGGAACCCCCACAGAAGAAAGGCATGTATGTAGAACAAAGCTCTACAACAACAGTTCATGCTAGCCTTGGAGGCGAAAGAATGGAAGAGGGTTATTTATTTTTGTGTGTTGTGCACACATGTATATATATTTTATACATATAGATATGATAAATCTTTAAAGTACTCAGGTATAGATCTCATGTCAGGAATAAGCATTTTTGATATATATATGAAAAATGCATATATATGCTTAACCTATGCTAAAAATTATGCTAAATTATGTTAAACAAATACTATGGGTAATACACTAGGTTTTCTATTCTATAGCTTTAATAAAATCCTAACAGAAAGATAACAGGCACTGGATAAAACTCACATATCTTATATATGTATTTGTGCATACATCTGTCAACTGCTTATGTTTGAGTCGAAGGACATTTATAGGAGTTAGTTCTCTCCTACCAAGTAGGCCACCATGATTGAACTCAAATCACTGGGCTAGCTGGAAAGCGTCTTTACTTGATGAGCCATCACTCCAGCTCTGGTTCTGGCGTTTTGTTTGTCTAGTTTTGATTTTTTTGAGACAGAGTCTTTCTAGTATACAGTTCTAGATGCTTTAGAACTTACTACGTAGACCAGGCTGCCCCTGAACTCACAAAGCTTAGCCAGCCTATCTCCCAAGATTTAAGGTGTGCTCTACCACAGCTGGTTGTTAGTAGTTTTGCAACTGGTATGATCAGAATCATACTCTTATGTTGGTTATATATTACAAATATTTCCCCAGATGCTGGCTTGCCATCTTGTTTTCTCTTACGGTGTCTTCTGAAGAAATTACCATGTTTACTTTAACTGAGAAATAAACACTAGTTATCTTCACTATCCTGAGTGAGATAACCCAGACCCAAAAATATGAATATAGTATGTACTCACTCATTAGTGGATTTTAGCCATAAACAAAGAACATTGAGCCTATAGTTCTATAGTTCATGATCCTAGAGAAGCTACCCCTAAAAAACATACATAGATTCACCTGGAGATGGAAGCAGACAAGATCTCCTGGCAAAAGTTGGGAGCATGGGGGTGGGGATAAAAGGAAGGGAAGTGGAAAAGGGACACCTTACATAAAATGTGAAGTCAGAAACTGGGGACAGGAGTTTGTAACACATAACCAAGAGATGCTCATGGTTCATGGTATTGATACCGTTAAAAACCAACCAGAATTTTGGGTTAAAAATAAGCCTTACCTAAATATGGCCTTACAAGACTATTTTAAGATGAAACACAAAAGTATTTAATTTTTTTAAAGTTCACAATACTATGCACACAGAGAATAAATGAAAGCAACAAGAATGAACAGCACGAAATAGCTAGAAAGAATTCAGCAGCTCAAACCAAAACAGAGTGATGCTTGGATAAGGGCTATGGCAGCAAGTCAAAAAAGAAAATAAAATAAAAAAAGAGAGAAACTGATATTTTTTTTTAAGACAAAGACATGGTTATATGAGAAGGTTTTTAAGGATAACTTAAGGAACTCACGATACCTTGTAAAATTGGGCCTCACTTAACCAGGCAGATCAAACCATGTACATAGGCCAGAGAAAAAGAAAAGGAAATAGAATTTTGTCTTTTTTTTCAACTTGAAATACTATATATGAAATGAAGAGATAAAGAATAGAAAGAAATTAAAAGTCTAATCCTAAAATCTAAAAGACTAATCCTAAAATCTAAAAGACTAATCCTACCAGCCAAAGAAAACACTAATGTCAGTGGATCTATGCATGGTATTTTCAATGCATATGTAAGCAGTTTTAAGTGAAAACAACACCAAGCTATCTTTTAGTTTAGTCTGCTGTCTGTCCTATCTTTTCCTATGTAGTATATAACAAGAACATTGCACTGTAACTCTAAGTGATGCTACATTGCTGGTAATCACTGGGTGGTTTGCCATTATCTAAATATGGTAGTGTTCTCTTAAGTGATCTCCAGCTACTGGATGTTCAGGTTGTTTCCACTATTTTATTCTCAGTCACAAGGCATTAAACACACACCCATACCAGTTATGATGGTTACTCTTCAAGTTACAGAATAAATAAATTAATAAATAATAAGAAGACATTTTCTTCACTGAGGAGAAAAAGATTATCTTTTGTTAAAAAAGAAAATATACTTCTTTATATCTCATTAACATGGATAGGTCACG
Source organism: Microtus pennsylvanicus (assembly GCF_037038515.1). Taxonomy (NCBI): domain Eukaryota; kingdom Metazoa; phylum Chordata; class Mammalia; order Rodentia; family Cricetidae; genus Microtus; species Microtus pennsylvanicus. Next base: position 95,905,387 of record NC_134583.1, read on the forward strand.
TGCCCACTTATCTGTAAAGAAGTCTGACAAAGCATCTATGATGTTAGCCTTCATTGTAGAAATTGGAACCCATCTACAAGGGAGAACCATCATTTGTCTTTGCTCTTGATCATTTCAGCAACCTTTTAAAAAACCCAAAAAAACTTCCCAGTTTTCAATCTAAGTGACAACAAGCAACTTAAACTGAGGGTGTGTGTTCTGTTTACCATGAATGATTTCTTCTCCTGGGTATGAAATTTGTACAGAGCTGTATCTACAAATTGCTTTGAGTAAACTCAGAAAAACTCTGGGGAAATTAAAAGAAAAAAAAAAAAAGATCCTATCACTACCACCTTGCTTTCACACCTAAGTGGCATAGCCTTGCTGCTCAGAACACAAATCTGGGCCAAAAGACTTTCTCCCATTTTATAGCTCCACTAAGAAAAAAAGTTAAGAAAAACAACAAACTTTTAAAAGTTCTCAAGTATAATTCATCTTTAATTCGTAAGAGGGTGAAGAGGTAGCTCTAACTCCTTTTAGGTCAACAATGTTTTTTAAATTTGAATACTCGTAGTATTTGCTACTCATATGCAATATATAGACACAAGACAAAAAAAAAAGAGCACAGAAAAAGAACGAAGCTTACAATCAAACAAGGATATAACTTCAAGGAAGGACTATTAAAAACACAAGGCATTAAAATGTGAGTTCTAACTCGATTTCTCCCTGACTGGCCTCTTGTCCTCCCTCAGTCACCTCCTTCCTCTGTCCTTGTAAACTGACTACAATTAGCTATCAGCAGTCCTTAATAATCCCTTCTGTCTCTATATCCCTGGACAATATTTAGCAACAAATTCATTGCAAGCTTCTGATTATCAAGTTTTGAATAACAATTCTGCAATGCCCCCTTGAACTTCTAGAGACACATTCTGTATACATGTATCCCATAACATTTTACTGTTTAATATTTGATTTTTTATTGTTCTTGTTACATAGTCCTATTCTTATAAGCACAGGTTCAAACATCATTTGGATTATGAGACTAAAGACAAGAAACCTTTGTCTTCTCATATTTATTAAAACTTTTGATTCTTATATGTAAAGGTAATGCCAGCAGACAAGAAGCAGCAAGGCATGAATCAAGATAATGTAACCAATCTATGAAAGAGATATAAATCAGATAATTCGTGCTAACCAATAGGCATGTGCATCAGACACTCATTCCTCTTTCCTCTCAACACTGAGTCCTGAACAACTCTAATGGTGTATTTGATGCTAAAAACAATATGCTCTCATTGTAAAAGAAGGGAGGATAGTCAGGAGAATAAAAAGAATGAGAGCATTCTGACAAACTCAATAGAGATCTCATCTCTGATACTTCCTCCTTATAGGACCCCTTTTGGAAGTTAGTTCTCGATTCTAAGTTGTGATTCATTATTGTAAAGTAAATGAGATTATTTCTACATTGGGTTGATACAAAAATTAAACAAAACACATGCAAATGCTTAAGACAGTACTTGAAACAAAACACATATCCAGTAAATATAGGTTCTTTTTATAGTCACTGTAAGGTAAAGAATAAAAGCCTAGAAACACGATAAATCTATAGAAATCACCAACACAAAAGGGACTCTAAATTTTAAAATGAAAATCCCATAATCATTACAATAGGATTATAAGGTTAAACTAGACAAATTAGTAGCTATTAACTTCAGCCTTGAATGTTATAGAAAAGAAAGCCTAACTGGCATTACTATGATCATATGACACTGGAATCTGTATATTTTCTATCAGTCTACATTTCCTCTCTACCTGGGCTCAATACTAAAAAAAAAAAATCCAAACAACAGTTCAAACTACAGTACTTGCTTATGCATTTACTAAACAATATTATGAGCTATTATATGTTTTTGATTTATTTTATAAACGTTTATTGAAACAATGAGCTACCCAGTTTGGCACCATGGCTAGAAACTGAACAATAAGAGTGTCATACAGATCAACGCTAAGTGCTATGAAGAAATAAAGAGGCTAATGGCTCAGAGAATAGAGGGGATGACACACCCATAAAAAGGCAGGCCCTTCCTGAGGCAGGCAATCTAAATGGACGGTTTGAAGAAAAACACTAAGCACTGAAGGAAAGCACTAAGCATCATCAAGACAAAAAAGAAGGGCACTGTGGAGAGCAAAGAGCTGCTACACAAACCTAGTCAAGAACATGCTTTACCAGTGCTGCTCAACAGCAGGTAAATGAAGCCTGGGGGTATGAGAAATCTATAGGGCATGTGAGAAATTCAGATTATTTTCCTAAGCAAAAAGGCCAACCAGAAAATTTTAAACAAGAAAGCAATGAGATTTGATGTTTTAGACAATGACTACTGAAGCCTCGGTCAGCAAATTAAAAATCCAAAAATCATATCAGGAAGCAGCTGTAATGGACCAGCTGAGAAAGTGTCTTGGACCAGGGACAAATGGAAGATGCACTGACTAATGGCACGAAAGTTAGGAATCACAATAGACAAGATTTTAAATAAAACGTTTTTATACTCATTAAACAAAATAAAACTCACAAACATAACAAAAATAAATAGGATCAAGAACCTAAACTAAAAAATTCTCAAAGAGTAAGTAGGAAAAACTATCCGTGATAGAATTGGGTGCATACTACTTAGAGACAAGAATAACGTAAAATTCACAGAAGAAAAAACAATTCTCAAACTAGAATTACCTCAGTGTTTAAAGAAAAAAAGTGAACACTTAAGCATAATAGCTCATGACTGTCACCTCAGCACTCAGAAAGCTGAGGCAGGAGGATGCACATTTGAGGCTAGTCTGGAATATATAGTAAGATCTGTCTCAAAAAATGAACAAAAGTGTATCCTTTTCAAAAGGCACAGTAAAATGAGAAGAGCTACAAAAATCAGTGAATATATGTGACAAATGCATAAAACGTTTATCTAAAATATTAAAAGATGATCAAAACATAAACGACAAGGGGAAACAGTGAAGATTTTGTTCTTCCTTTTGAAGATATAGAGATAGTAAGTTACATAAAAAACGCCATTCATTTTTATTCAAAACAAGACAGAAAAGCACAGCAAATACCACTAATTGAAAAGCTGTAATCACAAGGGTTGGTGAAGATGAAGAGTGAGGCTTTCCAGGCCTTTAAGAAGGCTGCAGAGCAGCAGGGCCTCTGTGAAAACAGTGTAGCACTGACAATCTGAGACACACTCAGATCATTTACTCAGAATTCTCACTGTTAGGTAATAAGCCAGAAGAATTCTGAAATTCGCTTTAAAAAATGTGGATGTGAATATTTCTTGTACTACTATTCTCAATCACTCAAAATTGAAGATAAGCCCTTTGTCCTTTGAGATGTGAATGAATAAGCAAACTGGCCTACACTAACCATGGGATATCATAAGCAGTACACTGGACCTAGCTATTGACCAAAAAAAACTACATGACCAAGTCTTGAAGGTCTTACGTTTAAAAAAGAGGCATTCAAAAGGCCATATAAAAACAAATCCATTTACAGTACATTCTCCAACAAGCTCACTTTCAGAGAAAACAACTTTAATCCAGAGGTATTGCAAGGGGGGAAACTGTCTACAGAAAAAGAGGGAGAGGGATGGAGAGTCTGATCCTTCTCCGAGGTAGTAGCTCTACAACTATATTCATCTGTCAAAATTCATACACCTGCACCAAATAGGACTACCTCCACAAATTTGACTTAAAATAGTATCAAACACCAGTGACAGGCATATTTCTGAATTCTTAATTTCAGGCATCTATAACTGTATCTACAAACATACAAACATTAAAAGAACATGAGTATCCTTAATTCTGATTAATGCTTACAGCCTCACTTTTGTCTTCTATCTTTCTTTAATAGTCTTCTAAACAACTTTTATTGAAATTGAAATATTAAAATGTTTGGGGCTAGAAAAATGGTCCACTGATTAAGATCACTGGTTACTCTTACAGAGGACTCATGTTCAATTCCCAGTACCTGCATGGTGGCTCACTATCATCCATAAAACTCAAGGTGATCTGAAGCTTTTAATTTCTGACCAAACATAGATGTGGTCCAACAGACAGGCATGCAGGCAAAATGCTCACATACATTAAATAACAAAGCCTTAAAATTTAAAAATAAACAACAAATCAAAATGTTAAAATGAGTTAAAGTAGATTTGTGCAGTGAAATATAAAACTAGAAAACTTACAACTTCCAAACCTAAACAAGGAAAAGGGAAATCTGAAGATTCACTTCAAAACACATCAAGAAAGATTTTAAAATACTCAAAATGAGAATACTGAACAACGTGAAGTGAAGGCATCAGAATAATTGCTGAATTAACAACAGGAGTGCATGCAACTGACTTATCCTCACTAGTCACTGAAGAGTTCCACCCTATTTACAAAGGTCTTTAAAGCAGTTTTGATCACCACAACTGCACTTTCAGGTTGAAGGAACCTAAAATTAGTTTCTTGAAGGGCAGATTAAAAGTCCTTCCAATTTTCCCTAAGTCCCAAGAGTCATGCACAATTAGTAACACTTTCATTGCCTGTTTCAACTAAGTATATCTCACGTAGAGCCCATGTTTGGCTCTGCCTTCTCAACTTTCTGAAGGATACAAAAAACCAGGCTGAGCCCACAGGAAATAAGGCCTCTAAATGGCAACTGTTCATGCTGCATAAAGAAACACCACTGAGTAGAAGTCATCAGAGAAAAGGGAGTGTCAAAAACAGACAAAACCTAACAAAGAGATAAAAATTCTGAACTGTTGACTTACAAGCTAATCTGAGCAAACCTGCTTTTGCTGTGTAATAGTGAACCCAGTCCATGCACAGATTGTCAAGCTCAACCTAGCAAATTTGGGAGCCTTTCTCCCAGTGGACTCCCAGAGCCTACCCAGTCTCAAGCTTCATCAGTTACCACACCTAGACACATTATGCAACACTGCTGACACTGTGCTCACTTCAAAGTAAGCTGTGCATGTGCAGCTCTTGATACAAGGAGGGAAAGAAAACTCCTCCGTAAACAGGAAGGATAAAGAAGTACATACTTCAGGTTAGCAACAGTTTGGGAGAGGAGATAAAATGGCTGGCTTCTAAAAATTTTTTCCAGAAGAGCTTTCTATTAGGAATTAATTGAATACACACAAGCAACAAATCAGAAATCATACCCCTAACCTAGAAATTTTGTGACCTCTGAAGTGAAAATTGAGCTGAAAATTATTTAAATGTATGAGTCTTTGTTATGAGAAGGGAAATCAGAGCCTCTTAAGAGTCTCAGCAAACTGCAGCACAAAGATTGAATTATGACTACATCACTCAATACTGCATCTCCTTTCTCCAAGGGAAAAAGAGAGCAGCGAATCAACATAAAGAGGGACTTGATGCAAAACTGCTTTAGTTTTAAGCATCATCACAGCTCTGCGAGCACACAGAAACAGAGCCCTATAAGTGCAAAGGCCCAGGGCCACCTGCACAGTGGCTTTCCATAACCAAGCTTCTTAAACCATGGGTGGAGACCAAGAAAAAACCGGCAATAGTTTCTGAATGCAATAACCAAAAATTAAAATGCATTATGAACCCAAGGTGTTTCTGGTAGTGCTCACCCATACTGTGGCGTGGAACTGCACTGAGTGTTGATTTTAAACACATCAAGTTGCGTGACACCAGCAAAGACTACCTAAAACACTTCAGTTTATAATAGAGATGACTGTGTGCTACAAATTACAGTGTTTTACTGTACAAAATTTTCTACTCATAGAAACATAATGGTTTAATTACAGAAAATAAAAGTTTTTAAATATTTTCCTACTATTCTTTATAGAGACTCTCTTTAAATTGTACTATAATAGAATGCTTATTTTTAATTTTACTGTTAAAGTTGCTGTCCTGAGTTACAAATAATCAGAGAGAACTCTGACTTGGAATTAGGTCAGACTTCCCAACAGTTTCTGAAAGTCCTCATATACTGATCATTTTATTCTAGTATTTATGTGAAGTGGGGTTATGAGCATTGAGGATTATAAAATCAAAACACTGATCAACTCGGAGAAACTGTAAACTGCCCAACATCTTATATTATGAAATACTCAGCTAATATTTCTTTATATAAAAATAAGCACATTTATCTCATTAGTATGTGAATTTCTGTATATATATCTGTTTTTCCTCCACATTTATTTATTTACTTTTCATTGATTTAAATCCAGGATGGGTACAGCATCACACGGATTCTGTGTCCAATGGCCTTTGCAGGAAGGTTGCTTTGGAATTTGGCATGCACCATGCCACTGTTTCCATGGGCCCGAGTTACTTCCCCCCAGATCACTCTGGTTGTTGTTTTTTCACTTTGTTGTTTTTTGCTTTATACACATAGGCGCATCTCTTGCCCAAGTAGAATGCAGTTTCATCTCAGGCATAAACACCTTCAATTTTAAGAAGAGCTGTCGTGTATAACCAGCAAAAGTGGCCTTGCACCACAGCCTTCCAGACATACTGTCTTTTAGAAGTCCTGTTCCCAGCAGGCCTCCACAGGCGCCAAGATGGCCGAAAGAGGACGGCCTCAAAAACTGTTTTATAATAAATTTCTTTGTGATTATGAGCAAATGTTTTATTTATATATCTATATATCCAAAGCTTCATTGAAATGTCTTGGATGAGAGGGGCTGCAAATACAGATTTAAGAAGTCTTGGTCTCCAAAGCCTTTAAACTCCAGGCAGACAGTAATCAAACTGAAACAGCAATAGCTGAGAAAAACCCAAATCTACGTTATAGCTCATGTTAAAGTTAACTTAATAACATATACAATAAGAAAGCACTTTACCATATATAATAAAGACTAAAAAAAATTATATTACTGGTCATAAGGTTTGCTTAGATTTAAATATAACATAAGCTGTAAATGCTGAGCTTGTAAAGATCGTTTACACACAGACCAGACATTGAAAAGAATGTACAATTGTAACATATGACCTCAGTAATCTCCCTTCACAAACTGATTCCTATGAAGCCAAATCTTGAGAATGGTAAAAATTCTAGTAAAAGAAGGGCTAGCACACAGCTGCTGTACCTTTCAAACAATCCTAACCAAGTGTTGGTGTGCAGGGAAAGAGAAGTGAGAAGAGTGCCATTCTTAATTCTATGGTTATGATGGGCAACTGAGTGCTAGCTTACTGGCACCCCTTGAAGGATACATTTTTACAAAGCACTAGAGGAAAGCAAGTCCTCCTAATCTTGCACCCTCAAGCCATAGCACGTATTAGGGATGAGATGGGTCCAGGTAAGACAGTTTCGATAATGTAGAAAAGCCATATTCAATACAGGCTAGCAGCAGAACAAATCACAAAACCATTGGTGGCCTGATAGTGAACATAAAGGAATGGAAAACTGCTCTTGGATATGTACAATGTTTTGACTTTTGTTAAAAAGGTAAACTGTGTTTCTCATTTTATTTCCAGGTTTATCTTACCACTAGTAAGATACTACATGGCCACAGGATTATATATTATATAATTAGTATAGAAGAAGTATTCACCTTTTTTGTAAGATTTATTTCCATTTTAAATATGTATATGAGAAGGGGTGCATATAAGTGTGGATGCCTTTGAAGGCCAGAGGCATGAGATCACCCTGAGCTGTTAGCTGCCCAATGCGGGTGGTGCTAGGAAGCCAAATTGAGGTCCCTGAAAGAATAGTTCCTACTTTTAGTTGCACACACTTGTTTGACATATCCTGCACTTTTATGCCCTTAAGGTTTTTGTCTAATGACCTATTTTAAAAGATCTACCAGAAATTATCACAATGTTTCATCCAAATGCAGTTGAAGCTTAAAATGGTGGTTTTGAAATCTGTAATAGAAAAGGGGGGGCATATTTTCTAAACTGTCCTTATGTTAATACTCTCCCCCAAAATGTCAATCTGGAATAAATACATGCATATTCATTCCCGCACGGGTGAGCGCGCACACCCACACACTCACACTGTAAGGGTCAGTAGAAAAATAAGCACGCAAATTTATATCCCAATAAGAGTCAATCAAATGACAGGGACAATAAAACAAATTTTAAGACAGAAAATAGCAACAGTAAATATTGTCTTTTTGAAAAAATAATTCAAACACATAGGATAGTAAAAGGCAAAGGCATTTTAAATCATTTCCTTAGTAATACAAGTAATATTTAAATAGATTTAATAGTGCTGCTCCAAACCAATGAATTATGGGTTTAAAACCTATTAAAATGTAATGTTTTTTTCCTGAGCTGAGAGGAGAGAGATTTAAATCCACTGAATTTTAATATTTCAGCTTGAGCTGCAGGAGGTAGAGAAAGTCCAAATGAACTATTCCATCAGCACCATTCAAGCATGAACATTTTAATCAGTTTTCCTTCCTTGGAGTTCTCTAACACAGTTTACGCTGTCATTCTGAAAGCACTTAACACAGAAAGTGTGAAAAACCACCAAGGCTTGTTATTGCCTTCACAATTGATGGCAAATAATTTTGCAGACTTCCTATCATTAAAATGTCACTACTAAAAATTGAGGTTCAGCATTTCTAGTGCTAAACTGCATTTTCCTGCAACACCATGGCATACCTGTTCATAAAGGTTATTGGGATGGGGTATTTTAATGCTTGCATTTATATCATTTCCCCTTTGAAAGGTTAGGAAAAAAAAAAGGACGAGGAATCTTTCTTAAAAAATTTATTTTCATTTTCATAAGCTGAATCTCTTTTTCTCTAATGCTTACCCTAACAAACTTTCTCTTAACAGTAGTTTGCTGAAATCCTTATGGGTCTAAGTTAGCCTCCTTTATTAAGTATAACCACATTCACACAGCATGTACTGATTATATAGTGTAATGGATTTAAGAATCATTTTAAGATAGTCAGATGACTCAATTTAATAATACAGGAAATGAAAACATCATTTCTAATTAGATCATATTACTGATTTAAAACTGCAATTTGTGTGTTGTTCCAACAGCGCAATCTCACAGATTCTAATTTAAAAGCACAGTGGCTAGGAGGACGCATGACAGTATCAAACTATATGCATACCATTCCCCCCTGCCCATGTGGGGTAACTTAAGGAAAGCGTCAAAGGAACATGAAATCAAAACACAAGGCAGTAACTATAAACAAAAGCAAAAGAGAAATTTCCTGGTTTTCTTTCTTATAAATAAAAGAAAAAAATTAACTTATTTGAGTCTATCAACACTTTTAAACTGAACATGACCTGTGAAAGAAATCATTATAACTGTGTTTCATTCCATTAAACACAACTAGCTTATTGTCAGGAGAACAGTCACCTCTCCAGGTTTCAGGCTCACTTCAGCATTTTGCATTTAAACTGAATGGATCACTGGTTTGGCTCATTTACCAATGAAGGTAGAATAATATTGCAGAGTTAAAAGGTGTGCTTCATCAGATTTCATTAAATCTAGGAACATTCCCTCTTGTCTGGATGATGTGCCCACATATAAAATAGGTGCATATGGAGAGATAAATAAACGAAGGTCTGCAGTAGTGTAGTGGGTCTCGTGCCTCTTGGATGAAATGTTGTCATTTCCCCAGTGCAGAAAAATCACTGCCAATTCCATTCTAAAATCTCAGTAAGACAAATCTAAACCTGACCTATCATCACTCTGGTAGCAAATCAAAGTGCTGCCATTTCCTGGAAAGGTAAGGCAGTGGATAAAGGCTTTTGTTACCAAGGCTTAAACTGAGGCCAATCCCTAGGCTTCACATGGTAGGAGAACCGATTCCTACAAGTTGCCTTCTAACTTCCACAAGGCATGTCATGGCACCAATGTGTCACCATCCCAGCATACAAATAAATAAATGCTACCATTTCTTAAAACAAGTACAGAGAACAATAGGTGCATTTAAATCCCACAAATGTGCATAAATTCTCCGAAAACTGATACAAGACTATCATCATGCTTTAAAACCAAAAAGAACCTCAGCTGCAGAATTCAGAAAGTGAAGTTTATAGCCAGGTTCCTTCTTTCTCAGGTGTTTGTGGTAACCTAGAATAGCAGCATTTATTTTTATTTTTGTAATATCTGTTTTCAGAACAGGCAGATTATATAATTTTAACTCCATTCTGTCCAAATACAAATAGTTTGAAACTCTACAAAATTCACCAACATCAATGCATAATGCTTTGATAGCATGAAGTTCTACTGAATTATTTTTAAGTAAACTTTTAGATTACATAATTAAATCTACATGGACAATATGACTAGTAGGAACAACTACAACTTACAAATGGTTTCTCTGAGAAAGCAATGTTATCCTATTCAACACCAAGTATGTGAAAACAAAATAATGTAAAACAGCATTAAAAATATATGGAATTGATAAAAGTAGGGAAACTTATTTGATTTTCTACCTGTCATAATTTTTTAATAAAAAAAAAAAACACAGGTCTGATTTAGCTAATTTTCCACTGTTCAGCTGATCACTAGAAACTAGAAAAGCAAAACAACCAAAATGCATTGTTTTCCTAAAAACAGGTGCTAATCAGATGTAGGTAGCAAGCTGTAAAAGTCATCGCAAACACTAAACTATATAGAATAACAACTGTAGGTAGGTTCTATCATCATTCACCTGTGAGAGAGAATCTGTAAAAACAAAGAACACACATACCATTCTGACATGACCATAGCTCATTCACATGTAAAGTTTCATGCAAGCAGAACTGTGAACTACATTGTTTAACTTTTAAAACTGAGCTGTGTGTGTGTGTGTGTGTGTGTGTGTGTGTGAGCACGTGAGTGCTGCTATCTTCTTGAGTTTTAAGACAGAAAAAGTAGTCATCAAATGTTTTCTCTTCACTGCCCCATCTCTCTTTCTCCTGAGTCTACAGGGCCTTTCTGATTCCGCCTCTGCTTCCCAAGGCACATTTTTCTTACTCCTTTCCATTATGATGTCTGTTAATTTACTACCATTTTTCTTTTTCTGGTGGTCAGAGAGAAACAAAATAGACCTTCAAATAGGCCATTAAAGAACAAGCTACAATCAGACTACTGCTATCAACACCAATGCAATGATCCCTGAGTCCTGATTCCCTAGTTAAAAGACAGTGGCATAATTGTAGCAGTATCTTCACTGCAGATTGATTATTAGGCGACCCTTATTCATATCTTCACTCAGCAATTTGAATTTTAATGAAAGCAAATGGAATAATTAGCATTTCAAAGTGTGTTTGATACACTGAGAGGGAAAAAGAGAAAAGACTTTTGTGTATAATTTATACACAAAGAAAGCATTTGGGAGGGAGTAGAAAGGAGTGGAGTCTTCTTTAGAATGTGGCAAAGTGCTTCCAGCACTTCTGCATAAACTGTCAAGTCAGTACCAGACTGTTTACAACCAAGAGTTCTCCTCTTTATTATTATTTCGAAGTTTTTATCAGTTGTTTCATTTGGAACTGGAGTGAACGCCTAAACCTATGGATCCAGCAAGTTATATAAAAGACCATTGCCACTACTGCCAGCTAGCATTTTCTAACTGGGCCACTGATTGTTTTAGTTCATCTATTTTCTTCTACAAATAGACACTATCCTGTAAGATCAACTCATAACAAAGAAGAAAGAGTAGAAGCAGATAGGCAAAAATACATACTTTACTAAAAGTGTTATTAAGACAAAATAAATCATTTGGAATGATAAAAAGAAATCAGGTCATTTTAACATCAGAGCAAACTGTATCATTTCTTCCTATCTAGTTTAGCAACAGTAACTAATGGCACAATAAAGAAACATGAGAAAGAGCTGTCCAGTCTCCTCAGGGGAGTTTTCAGGAGCCAACTTAATTAGTAAACTGTGGCACAAAGCTTCTGAGCAGCTAACAAATGCCTCAGGAGACTGAAGGGCAAGAGCTCAGTTCACTGTGGTCATCTATTACTTTCTGCCAGTTTGGTGGAACAAAATTTAAAGAGAGTAAAACAAGAAAGCTAAGGACAAACACTAAGATCAGAGCTAAAATGGAAAGGCCACGTACCCCAATGATGGCGTTCAGTTCTGCCATGGTCACCTGCTTGGCCCGTTCCACAGCCTGCACCACTTGTTGCTGGTGCTATAAATGAAGATCAGAAACAGAATACAATTATTTGTTTTCTACTTAGTCAGAACAGCTTTTCCTAATATGTCCTCTAACTTTTCATGCAAAATAGCATTTGGGAGTCTCCAGATTAAATAAAATCCCCAGGTGGTAGATGACTACATAGATGTCCAGGGTTACTGGGCCCGCAATGCTTAGGAATAACCAGGCATCAGCTGTATACATCATCTCTGTGCTCATGGAGGATGCTCCCTACATCTGCAATATCTGCTCATATTTCATTCTCAGGCCAAGAGAGCACTCTAACCAAACATCTTCTGCTAGTACTGAAAACAAAGCTCAACTTATTCCATCTTTGTCTTTATTATTTCCTTTTCTCTATGCTACCTACAGGAAAAACATTTTTTAAGTATTCCCTACAAATACTTATTTTTAGATTCTTCTATGGTGTTTATTTGCATAAACAGTGAAAGGTTATTTTAATTCCATGTTCTATCTCTCCTGGAAGTGTAAAAGCGTCTATGTTTGTATTTCTGTCATAAAGGGTTGCATGCTTAAACAAAATATAAGCAAATGAATTTGAAGTACTTTATGTACTTTTAAATGCAATTGAAAAACAAAAATTTACAAATCTAAATTATTTTTCCTTAACAAAACTAGAATCATTAATACTGAAAAATCTCTCCACCCTTGATTCATTTCCAAGGAGAATGAGCAATAACTGATATGAATAAGTTTTATGATATTGGTAAGAATCAAAACACAAGGAATACAGAATTGTGCATGGGAGCACTCACACCTCTGGATACACACAAGCAGTTGTATAAGACTCTCAAAATGTAAACATAACCCCATTAAGTACATGTGAAGAGTCTAGTATCCATAGCTCAAATCTGTTCTGTGGAATTCTTTCAAATAGCTTTAGCAAATGAAGGACAAAAAGGTATGTCACAGGCATTTCTCTGTGTGGTTGCAAGAGGCTTGTGTTAACTGATCTCTGGTGAAAATTTTAGCATCATTTCTTCACTAATTTGAAGTGAATACATGATTCAACTATAAAACTGCTTACAACACACAAAGAACTCGCCACAAAACATGTAATTTTCCTTTACTATCAAGTTTCCATGTTAAAACTCTCAAACATATATATGATATTGTGACTTAACTTCTACCTCTGACATGAACAGAGATATGAAAGGGAGGTTCTGTGGTAAAGAAAACTACCTTAAATTAGTTACGTACAACATGGTGTTTTATCCTTTGCTTATTAATAGAAAAATGTTAAATAACAAGTTAATACCTTTTAAGTTTTCACTAAAAATAAGGTAAAATATATACTTGTGAATTATTTTTAATTGCAGGAGTTTCAGTTTCAAAACATGATCCAAAAGGAAGCTCAGTCTATAAGCAGCTATCTACTTACTTTTCCATATTTACTAAAATGACATAAATTTCTCTTATGTAAAATTTGGAGGAAGGGATGGTGAGATAGCTCAGACTACCAGTAAGGTGCTTGTCATAAAAGCATGTGACAGCATGCACTTAATTCCAGCACTGGGGTTGCAGAGAAAAGATCTCTGGAGTTTACTGGCCAGCAAGTCTAATCAACAGGCAAGTTCCAGGTTCAGTGAGAGAGCCTGTCTCAAAATGAGGTGGAGAGAGAAACTGAAAAACACACCAGATTTCAATCTCTGGCTTCTATGAGCACATATGTACATGTGCACACAAACAAGTATGCAGACACAAACACACACATACACAAACCTAGAAGGAATAGTAAGAGTCTATAATAGTAGCTTCAGCTTATCTTAAAGACACTTTAAAACCACATGCCATGTTTACTGAGCACTTACTGTGTGCCAAGTTCAAAGCTCATTTTAAATTTATGATATTTCTCAGCATTGTGAAAAGTAGTAGTACTTGCAAAGTGGCCTCTGAGATTTTTAATGCTCCATGCAGTTTTAAAATATGTATACATACTTGTGTGTGTCTGTGGATGTTTGTGCCAGCAGACCAGGTATGTTGGATCCACCTGCAGCTGGAGTTACACAGTTGTGAGCTTTCCCACATGAGTGCTGGAAACCACTCTTTAACCACTGAGCCATCTCTCCAGCTCCCTCCCATCGTGATTATGTGGGGAAATTGTTGCAAACTTTCTACCTTTTACTTGTGACATTCGGCAGTAGCTGTTTAAAATTTCCAAGTGAGACAAAGAATAGCATGTGCGCTCACCCACAACACATAGCACTCACTCTACTCGTGCACAAATTCACTTAAAGTGCAAACGCTCTTACCATGAGAAGTCTCAGTCTCCTGAAATAGCTCCTTTACATTAAGTATTAAATATTCAAAAAACAATTACATGGGACAGAGATATGAAACATAACTATGTGAGGCCTCTCTACCATGAGGACTGTGCAACTGTTGCTTCATAAATTGTATCTCAACTGCTAAGAGACAAAGACGCCTAGGCAGCAACACTCTATAGCATTTAAATCAAGTGCATTTTTTTGAGAAAACTCAACTCAATTCACTGATCTGCCATCATATCTAACAGTAACTCGTTAAGAAGCTAACATAAAAATGGAAGTCGTGACTCAGCTTGTGTGCTTTGATAGCAATGGCTAAGGGCATACAGTTTCTGGACTTTACCTGCAGTTTGGAATTCACCTTCCCTGTTTCTGCTCACACACATGAATTCTCTGCTGATTAAGGACCTTTTGAATATAAGCTTCCTGAGGCAAACAATGCCACCTCTTTTGTGAGCTCTCAAAACACAAGTACCACCCTATCACGCCTCTCTGCACAACAAGGAAACACATCACCCGTACACTGGACACACCCATCAGGTAGCGTGAACATCAAAACTCACACAGAAAGAAGAGGTAAAAAGATGAGAAAACTAAACTTTATTATTATTCCCCAAAGTTGGCCCAATGCATTTTGTTTTTCATTATCAGATCTTAACAAATAAGCTCCCTGACTCAGGAAATTCATTGTGCTTATAATGAGGATAGCTTTTCCACTATGCCTGACAACTCTTCATTTTCCTCCTCTTCCCTACCTGTCACTTACTCCCACTCCACTCGCATTTTATTTCAAGCCCCACGTCCAGCTTGTTCTTTCTGATACCACACCTCAAGTGGTGAAGAAGAAGGCACTTTAGCCCCTGCTACTAAGCAGAAAGGAACAGTCCCTTCTTATGCTTCAACAACGCTACCAAACAAAATATTGAGAAAATACTAAAAAGCCAAGGGGATGACTGGGATTTAAAGGAGACAAAATATAACTAATTACTTTTTCCTTAAAATGTTGAACCTTACATTCCTTAGTTTTAAAAAAAACTATGCCGTAGAAATTTTATGACTGCAGAGTTACCGAAAAATCACTGAATTATACACAAGATAAAATGAATTTATGGGACATATATTATACTTTAATATGATTATTTTACAAAAATACTGTAATTTGCAGAATACAGGTATTGCTGGGGGTTAAAAAACTGTACATTGAATTACTTTTCGACTATTTTCATTGTTATAAAATTATTTTAATATTTGATCAAAAAAGCATTCAATTTTTCTTCCATGAAACAAAATTATAAGTCCATAAAGGTCCAATAAGGCCTACTGATGAATAGACCTTTAAGAACCAATATGTGTGCAGTAGGTTTTTAAAGTATGTTTTTCAGAAGTGATAGCAATGTCAGTGTCTGTCATAGCAATTATTTTGAGGCAAGAGATGTGATACTAAAGAGAAAAGTCATAATAAAAATTGTTGCACTTAAAATTTTTCTAAATTTACTGCACATATTAGGCAAAAATGCAAAGATGCTCAGAATTCTAATAACGAAAAACACCCCCCAGATGTGAAGACACAAAGTAAGACTCACCACACCCATTTAATATACAATGCACAATTAGAGTACGAGAAAGGGAAGGGCATAAACTATCAGAAGAGGTTTTAAGAGGGAATCACGAAAGTCTTAGCTTTTCATTCATTTGTTCATTCAAATGTGTTAAGTGCCTAATAAAGCACAGGCACCAAGGTTAGGATTATGACATGATAGACCACACCACAGTTGTTTGATTTCTATGAAAAGGGGCTGGAGAAATAGCTCAGAGTTAACAGCCCTTTTTGTTCTCGCAGAGGAGCTGGGAGAGATGATTCCCAGCACCCACAAGGTAGCTCACAATCATCTCTAACTTCAGTTCCAGAGGATCCAATACCCTCCTTCTGGCCTCCATGTGCAATATATGCATGTGGTATACATATACACATGAAGGCAAAACTCTCATAGACAGAAAAAAAAGGATAAATCTAAGATTTAAGAACTCTATGAAGAAAGACGAGGAATTAATACTCAAAAGCTCTGTAATTATTACTGGGGAATAATTTCCGAGAGAAAATTAGAGGATGTTATGCAATGATTTATCAAGGAAATATCTTAATCTAATCTAATCTAAATACTAGGGGAAAAGTCCCTAAGGAAGCTGCCTTGACAACTGCAACTGGATGGACTTCTGTGAATGAAGAATGAGGAGAAAAAAATCCAGGCAAAAGGAAGAGCTTAGCAAAAGTCTTTAAGTCTCTCTCAAGGAAGGAAGTGAGTTAGCTGTGTGTGACTGGAGGAGCAGGAGATGTGGAACCCTGCTGAGCAACAAGCAGGGTAGGATTGTGGGCCATTGGGATAGGCAAAAAATGGAATAAGCATTCGTAACAACAGCAACAACATAGGCAAACGCACGGAGACACAAATGTATGGCAGAGGCATTTTCTAGAAAAGCACCTATTGGTGGAAATAAAATCTGGAAGAAAACAAAAGATGCCCAGTAGTGCAGGCTTTTCATTACAGGAAAACAGCTGTACTTTATTCTTATAGAAAGTGAGAAGTTATTAAAATGTTTTAAGCAGCTGAATCCTGTCAGCGCTGGACTTTATTAAGATAGAATTTACTGAAGGCAAGGGCAAGGAGTGAACCAGACTGCAACAAGAACAGTTGCAGAGCCATGCAATATTCCAGGTGAAAGACACTTAGGTCAGAACTTGGACTAAATGCCTTTCTTAGGAATCATTAGCCACATGTAATAAATGCCACTTATTTACCATAACACAAAACTAAAAGAACCTTTAGAGATTCGGACACACGGAAACCAGGTTTTGTTAACCACCAAACGAGACTCTGCACCCTGACTTCCAAATGCTGTCTGGTTTGGTATGGTAAGAACTGCAGTACAACTACAGGAGAAAAAACATTAGTATATCCAATAGTTGACTCTCTACAGCATTCTAGCCAGTTGTTAGTCATTCTCTGAAAAAGTCATGGCCTCTTATTAATAAGCTTTTTCTAGTGGAGGAGAATGAACATTAACTCTAATGACTTAAAATCTACTTTCCCAAAACTTCACTTGACCCCAGTTTTGTCTCAAAATTTGCCTCTGCTTCAAGCATCTGAAAATAGTAAAACAGATTTCCAACTTCCTTTCTTCCAGGTTAAACATTCGTAGGTCACTCAGTGGCTCTAAGGCCATTCATCCTTCATGGCATACTCAGTGTGGCTAGAACACAGCGCTCCTGGTACATCTAGCAGATCAAGTCCAAGTAAAAATACCACTATATGTTTTGAAAGTTTCACTGAAATCTCACTTTAAGAATTTAATAACCCTACTTTTAGAATCCTACTAGAGAATTCTTACCAAGTTTACAGGCACATATGCAATTTAAATCTAACTGTAATCTCCAAATAAGGCTGTACTAGTGTTCCAAAATGGTTTCGTAAAATAATAATAATAATAATATTACAAAACATATAAGCAACACCAGTACTTAGTAAAATGAAGAACTTCTCAAAGTTACACTTCAGATGGTGAACATGTACACACAGCCTATCAATTTTGGCTTGAAATATAGGATCAAAGACTACAAATCTAAACAGAGTTCTCAAAAAAAGAAACATAAATAGGGAATATTTTTAAGTATTCAACATACTTGATCATTGAAGAAATGCAAATTAAAACTACTTTGAGGCTCCACTTCACCTTGGCAAAGTGACTAACATCAAGAAAACAATCCCTGGTGATATAGGTATGAATAATTTACATTGGTATGGATTTTAAGGTCAATTTTGTTATATGTATATGTATTTCTTGATCTTGATTAAGGTATTGTGATTGTGTAGTTCATTTAAAATGTAATGTATAATAGAAAATATAGGTTGCTAATGGATAATCATCGATAATAGTAAAGCTTGTAGTCATGTTAGTTAGATTTTCCAGATATATAGAGATATATTTCAGATAGGCATTCTTCATATCTCTCAAAGGCTACAGAATAATGGCATTTAAAATATTTTAATAACTTAGGATTTTTCATGACAATGAGACATGTCTGCTCCTGGCGGCACCAATCTACTTCGAGAGGAAGATGGGCTCCTTATGGAGCTTGATAGCCATTTGGGCAAGAAACTGCTCTTGCCTGGACTGATGCATAAACTGGACACAAAGAACCTGCAGAGAGAGGACTGCTGAACTTGCCTAAAGGTGAGATGGTCTTTCGGGGTTCCTGACTCATGAAAGAGTCTGCGAGACATTCTGCAGGATGCAGCAGAAAGTGACTGAACTGTCTTTGGAATTTCCTGCTTGATAAAAATGTCTGCTGAATACTATGGGCCTGAAGGCTGAAGATGGATGCCCCAACGGTACAAAAGAACTTTGGGTGACTGTCCAGGCAGCGAGATGTCTCTGTCATTTCTAGAGTTTTCTTATTTCTTGTTTACTTAGATAGTATTATATCCTTCTGGCGTCTTTGATGGAGTTGAAAAATGAATAGATAGTTATAGTTTTCCTTAGTTATGATAAAAGATAAAATAGATATAAATATTGTAACTGTAATTCTTGCTTGATAACTGTTTTGTTATATGTAATTTTGCTATGTTAAAGTTAAAGCCTTCCCCTTTTTTGTTTAAACAGAAAAAGGGGAAGTGATGTGGGAGTGTCATATATCAATCTGTTGATTTCATTGGTTAAGCAATAAAAAAACTGCTTGGCCCTCATAGGTTAAAACATAGGTGGGAGGAGTAAAAAGAACAGAAGGCTAGGAGAAAGAAGCTGAGTCGAGAGTTGCCATGATTCTCCCACTCCAGGCAGACGCAGGTTAAGATCATTCCTGGTAAGCCAGCTCGTGGGCTACACAGATTATAAGAAATGGGCTAGTCCAGGTGTGAGAGTTAGCCGAGAAAAGCCTAGATATAATGGGCCAAGCAGTGTTTAAAAGAATACAGTTTCCGTGTAATTATTTCAGCTAGAGCTAGCCATGTGGGCGGCCGGGTGCCGGGGCCACAGCCCCGCCGCTCTTACTACAACACCCTGGGGAGTGGTGGCACATGCCTGTAATTCCAATATGAGGAGGCAGGCAGAAGCAGGCCCATCTCTGTGAGTTCAAGGCCAGCTCGGTCTACAAAGAAGAGTTCCAAGACAACCTGGGGTGTTACACAGAGAAACCCTGTCTTAAGAAATAAACAAAAACTTAAAAAAAGAAGTAAAAAAAAAAAACCAACAGAAATTTCTGGCATGGATGTAGTGAAAGAATGTCCTTCTCTTCAGTAGAAGGTGAACTAGCAGCCACTGTGGAAGTCACCGTCGGGTTTCTCAAAAACTACAAATACAACTACCATATTATGAAGTTATTGAGTGCTCGAGAGTGCACGCACATACCCATGTCTCTAACCCATGACAAAGACACCATCACACCCATGGTCGGGGCTACTCTAGTCACAATATCAATGGAATCAGACTGGCTATTCATCACTGGATGAATAGATAATGAAATTATACTAAAGGAATTTTATTCAGTTGTTATAAAATGAAATTGGTGGAACATGGATTGAACTTGAAAAATAAAAAAGTAACCGAGGCTCTGAAAAACATCTCATTTTTTTCCTCTCATATGTAGATCCCAGTCTATTGGTGTACTTATACAGTGTGTGTGTAGATAACAAGAAACAAAAGGGAGACCCATTAGAAGGTGAAGGAGGTTTTAATGAGTGGAGAATAGGTAGCAACACAGGCGATAGTAAAGTGGAAGGAAGAATAGGAAGGGAAGGCTTAAGAATGGAAGGGGTCAGAAAGATGGAGAAAAGAGATGAGAGAAGGGAATTCAACCAAAACCGAGTATGTATGAAAATACCAAGGAAATCTACTTTGTAGAATAATCAAAAGACAACAATAATACAAAAAATAAGCATATAGGAATACTTTGGAAAGGCTGCCCAAGTCTTTTCCACACTCATCGTTTTGCCTTGCCTTCTTCCCTTCTCATATGACACAGAATTATTATTATTTTATTTTCCAAGACAGAATTTCTCTGTGTAACTTTGGAGCCTATTCTGGAACTAGTTCTTGTAGACAGGCTGGCCTCGAACTCACAGAGATCCGCCTGCCTCTGCCTCCCAAGTGCTGGGTTTAAAGGCGAGTGCCATCACAGCCTGACTCCAGAATTCTTTATTGGTATGTCCAAGCTCTACAGTTCACAGATGTCCAACAGTACTTCCTAAAACATTTACAATGTTTGATTTGTACTAATAATTTGTCATCCACCAACCACAGATGAATAAGCACTGAGTAGTTGAAATGTGGCTAGTAGAACTGAGAAAGTAATTCTTAATTTTTCTTAAACTTTACTTACAATTTAAATTGACACAAATACTTTAAATTGACTGCAATAGACCATGCTACTTTGTTTATACTCAAAGTACTTTGAAATTTATCTTCATTCAAAGATAGTAGGTTTTTCAAGCATACATTAATTTTGGAAACCTGAATATAAGGTTGCCAATGCTGCCTTTAGAGGGAAGCCCACATTTAATTAAACCTTCAGGATAAAAAGAAAAGTACCTCCTGAGAGTCATCTTTTATTTCCTGAGGTTAAACAGATCATAATCCCATCATTTTGCTACCAATTGTCATTAAAACACATGGTCAGGTAAAGCAACAATATTACTAGTCAACCAAAAAACACAGAAGAGAATTATGCTTTCGGGTAGCTCGGAGTTTTAATGGTAAAAAAAAACTATCCTAAATGATGTTTACTCTGTACATGCCTCGATGTAAAATTCATAAAAATGGACCAAACCTTCAAAGCATACCCAGTGCGCACCTCTGCATAGAAGGCACTGTAATACATTACCAAGCCTGACCAATTGACTCCAACTGACTTGTGTGCTACAGGCTACGGACACAAATGTTTTCCCTAGATGGTCTTAGAGTTGTCTGGGCGCCTGCCTACCAGAGATTCGTGGGGGATTTCAGCAAAGCTCACCTACATCAATGTTACCATGTTACCACAAGCCACTGATTCCTTACAAAGTTAACAGGCAATATAAGTTAACGTGGAGTGATCGTGAACCAGTAACACTGCTACCAGAGTGTGTAACCACTGCATTTTGTTCATTCCCTCCCTAAGGCACAATAAGAAAGTGACTGATCACATTTTTCAAATTCCATTTCACAATTATTCTATACATTCAAAATGTGATTCAGAGAAACCCATACCCACATCTTAAATAAATGGCATGAATAATAAATTTCTATTACATGCCTAGAAAGGTTGTTTTCCTATTACATTAGAAGAAACAAATGTAGAGCTAAGACAAAAACATCTGTATCATTTGAAATTTTAATTCTATGGGATTCATACGACCCCTATTGCATAACTATGTGTCACTGTCTACTTCTTAAATGCAATGTAGAAAGCCCAAATAAATCTAGAAAACTGTGAGGAAACAAACAATGAAACAAAGAAAATTCACAACATGGTACAACTCATTAGAAAACCTAATAAGTAAATGGGGTAAGGAGAGCTCCCAGCTGGAATTACTCTGTACCAAAAAGAATTCAAGGTGAAAGTTACCTTTTCCCTAAGTAAATGTGAGCTGAAAAGTAAAGGACTAAAACTTTTCAATATAATTTAGCTTTAATGGTCTAAAATGTCTAATGAACATGTCTGTTAAATATTTTTTAAAAACAATTATTTCATTTATCAAACCAGTATTTACTCAAAATAAAAGACACATATGAAAAACTGCTCTGCTCCTTTGTAAGCCCAGCCCCTAAGTAAGTCTTCATATCACTGTGAGATCCAGCCTACATGACACCTCTACCAGCTCCCAGGCAGCTCTGCTTGTTTTAAATACCTTACGACCAGAACACCTAGCTATGAAGTTCGAGAAGGAGGAAAGGAAGCAAATGTCCATTCCCCTTGGCACTGAATGATTAGAAACAAGCTGTTCGGTTTATGGATGGCAAGGTTTAAAACAAGGACCATGAGTTTAAAAAATGGGACTTCAGTAGCCACCGTTCAGAAGGAACCATGGTCTGCAGGTTATTTCAGGCTGTGGTCTAGAAATGGTTTGCATAAGTGCAGAGAGAACAGATAAGTGAGTACTCAGATACAAATGGGACATCATTTCACAACCACAGTGCAGGACTATCCTGACAAGAGGGAGAAGAAAGCTCGTGAGGGAGGTCAGCCAACACTGGAGCATAACAGTATCTTCTGGACATGACAGGGCCATGACACTCATGGACTCACAGCAGCAGAGTCTGTGAGCCCTTGACCCTAGCTGAGGAACTATGGACAGATGACAGCTTCCAGGGAGAGGGAGAGTTTCTTTAAGGGTTTAGCCCCTAGTAGACCAACCACACTCCCGTGGACAGCACCCTTACTCAGGAATGTATCTGGGCAGTACAAAGTAGATTTTGTTATTAAGTAACAAAGAAAATGAGGTTGGGGAATAGGGAAAGGAGAGTGAATCTGAATTTGGGGGATGAGGTGAGAAGGTATGATCAAAATGTATTGAAGAAAATTCCCTAAGCACAAAACTATTGAAAATGGCTTGTGATACAAGCAATCAAAATGGGTCAACCTAGCAATATTATGTAAGCAGATTTAAAAACAAAAAATATCTTAAAACTCCATAAAAACCAATGACCTGAGCAAACACTGTAATTCTTTCATGATTTGGGAAAGGGAACTTGGATTTTTTTATCTCACTGTCTCAAGATACCTATGAAATACCAAAGAAAGAAAAGCATTTCCCACCCAGCAAATCTGCTACAAAATATTGCCGGGCAAGTACAATTTGCCATAACCTAGCCTTTAACCAAGAAGTATAAGAATCCTAGGACTGTAAGTTTTTAACAAGCATACATAAATAGTTAAAGACCCTACGAGTTGTTAAGATAGACTAAACAGCCCATAACTGTTCATATCTACTGTATTCCTTTCTGTACTGTACAAACTTACCAAGTGTAAACTACTCAGTGAGCTACTGTTCAGGATGATTTAAACTACAGGGATATATGGTTTTTATAGCAAGAACTATGCATTATTTATCTATTAGGTTATCAATTAAAATGGGTAGTACTAAGTACTTGGTCAGAGAGAATATTTGTCATGTAAACACATATCATGGTTAGTAGTAATAATAGCCATTATTTGACTGCTAGCTTTAGGCGGCTAGTAGTTTTAGCTTTCAGTGGCTGTGGAAAACTATACTTCTAAGTCTTATAGCTATGTGGGGACAAGTAACTAGGTCTAGGACATTGCCAAGGGGGCAGTAAAAGTGAACTTCTTTCACATTCTGCCCATTAAAAAAACACCCCCCCCCCCATTCCTGTTTCTGTAGACAGGGCAGGACCCAGTGGAGCTATAGAAAATGAACGTGAAGATAAAAAGTTTACAGTAAGTTGAAGTTAGCAAATAATTAGTACATTTCCTTTAAAAACAACTGTTTCCTGAGAAGAATAAGCTTTTTTCATGAATAAATCAGTTAGGTAAGTTGAGTTCTAAAATTAAAATATCCAAATATCCTGTTAGGTCTTTTACATCATCAGCAATTCTTAATATTTTATAATCTGTTTTTAATTTATGTTTATTGTTTTGCCTGCATGTATGTATGTCTGTATGACGGTATCAGAAGTCCTGGAACTGCACTTATAGACAGGTGTGACCTGCCATGTGAGTGCTGGGAATCAAAGCCGGATCCTTCAGAAGAGTAGCCAGTTCTCTTAACCACTGAGCCATCTCTCCAGCCCTATCAATTCTTATTAACAAGCTACAAAGGTAGCTCTGGAGCCTATCATAAAACGGAGAACTGTACCATCAACACCATAAAGGATGTAAAAGTGGCTGAGCCAAAATTTGGCCCAGAGTCTGGCTGAGCTCAGGTTTTTCTCACACTGCATCCTTTCGCATAAATCTGTCTCTTGTGGTGAAGCCTGTTCCTTGTTATTAACACAACTTTCTGCAAAATGGAACTATTTACT
Organism: Microtus pennsylvanicus; assembly: GCF_037038515.1. Taxonomy (NCBI): domain Eukaryota; kingdom Metazoa; phylum Chordata; class Mammalia; order Rodentia; family Cricetidae; genus Microtus; species Microtus pennsylvanicus. The sequence goes on from NC_134583.1 coordinate 95,929,775, forward strand.
GAGAAGAGAGTTGAACTACAATGTTAGAGACCTATAACCTACTAGGAATCTGAAGTTCTTAAAGGTCTTAGAACACTTAGAACCATGAAGTACCTACTGTTTGATTCTAAATAATCCTTACAGGGAGGGATACATACATATATATTACACACACACACACACACACACACACACACACACACACACACACACACACACACACACACAAAACCAAAAACATAACTGCTCTTCAATTTGGTTCAATATTTAGGTGTTTGATATTTAACACCTGAAATCTAACAAGTCAAAATAATGACAAAAATACTCTTTTCCTTCTGAAAAGTTAATCTTTGTAGAACTGACTGCTTGATGCTAGAGTGGTAAGTCCTAGAGAACCACATTGAACTATTTCTTTGAATTCTTCCTAAGTTTTTCTTCTTTTCCAAATGTCTTAGAACCTAAACAGATTCCATTTCCCTGAAAGTACACTAGGAGAGGAGGAACAAAGTACTTCCTATACCAGATGCTATTTCAGTTTCAATACATACAATACACATTTTAAGACAGAATTAATCTCATTCAATAGGAGCACAGGCTTACAGAGATAACGTTACCAACATAAGTCAATGTGGAAGAGCTTTGATTTAATCCCACATTAGCAGAAATGTTGCCCCTATTATCAAGATGTAACAGTGAAACATAAATTTCTATTTACATCAGAGTAGCCATAAAAGGTGCAAGCTGCTGGATGGGGGAGGTGGTATGGGATGGGAGAGCATACACCAAGACAACATTTGCTGGCATTCCTCAGTGTGACTGAGGATCCAGAAAGACTAAGGGTCTATAGGCTCTATCCTGATATTGCTCAAGAAAAATAACCATATGCCCAGCTAGTTCAGATTCTTTGGGCATAGTTTTAATTTACAAAGAGAAGTAAAAAGAGAAACAATTCCATGCTTGCAAAACACAATGATTCAAAAGGATTTAGAAGCAGTTCCAGGCCTTCCCAAAAGAGAACTTACAGGCCTGTCTTGTCTTTGCTGACATCACCACAGCCAGAGCTGCTATTCCCACGGGAAGTGCATGTGCTAAATGCCCAAGTGTGGAGCCCCGTTAGCCCACAGATGAGGAAACTGAGGCTGAGAGAGGCAAAGTATTTGCTAAAGGCCACGCAGCTTGGGTTGGATTAGACAAAGCCATGTGATTTGTAGTTGGGAAGTCAGGACTCAACCTACGTATGGCGGCCAACAGCTGGCACTTTTTTATAGAACTGACAGCTTGGAGGCGGTTACTTGTAATTTCTTTCCTGAAAATGAGACAACATGAAAAGAACTTCCACAGGTATTACCATGATATATATTTTATGAGGACAAAAATCTGAGAGCGGAGTACAAATCTGTCTAATAGCCAAAAGAGGGGTGAAGAAAAGGTTCAATCAGATGATGGTTCGTGGTTACCGAACTCTGGTATTATGGGTCCTATGAAATTCTAAAATCTAAGTAATAGACAACTATTAATTTTTAACAGCAAGAGATAGTACTATTTTTGTCTAATATTTAGGACTTTAGTAGTAACTATGTATATTGGCTCCAGTTTTATATGCTGCAAGGAAATATTAGAAAAGAATCTTTCTGTAATTTTAAGAGTATACATCAACTTTTAAGTATATTTGAGCTAAAATTTGGTTTTAAATAAAAAGGTTTTATAGTTAAAAATTAAACAAATTTAATAGTTGTAATTAATTAGTACATTTTTTGTAAGTTTGAAAAAAATACTATACACTATCAATTAACATATAGAACTAAATTAAAGGCAGACGTTCTAGATGTATAGAATTTACCTCCTGTTTCTGTCAGACTCCAAACACCTTCATCTACACTGTCTTGTAACTTATGCACAGTCTCCTGGGAACACCTTCCTTTTTCCCCCCAGATAGAATCATTTAATTTTTCACTAAAAACATTTAAAAATAAATTCAAATAGCACAGCTGCCTTCCTGGCAGCAACACTGTCACACAGAAAGCTGGTGTTAAAAGATCAGATTAAGAGCCTTCAGTCCTGGCACCAAGTGATACCCGTAGCCATGCAGGAGTGATTTTCCTGCCACTGAGGAGACAGGAAATAGAATCCTTCTTTCTCTAATAGCCTGCCTCTTCCCCACCCTCCAGATTAAGGTCCATCTGGCCCCAGAGAGGAAATGAGGTATCTGCTTACAGACAGAATACCCTAAAATACAAGGTTGACTATGTTTAACCTCAAACACAAATGAGACCCTGAACAATGAGAACAAACATACTTGTGGCTTACACTTTAAGAGACATACTTCCATTGTACAAAATCAGAAAGAGTAAAGAAAGATATACACAAAATTAGGATTTAGGAAACCATGATATAGGATTATTATATATATTAAGGACTGAAATCAAGAACTGCCAAACCTTAGGGAAACAAATAGTTTAATGTTGAAAGAATGATGTCTACCCTTTCAGACAAATGCAGAAGAAAAGGTTGTTAATACCTCCCCCAAGGCTTTTCTCTATGGGGTACAACATCCTCAACCAATTAATTTCAGTCTTGCTTAGTGCTGCTACCATTGCACATTCTGCTCCTACTGGGCCTGCTCATACAAACAACATAACTCTTGTGGGAAAATAAATTAGTACCTCCAAGACCACCTTTCATTTCTGACCATAAACCAGTCCGCAAAAATGCCACGTGGACAAACCTGTCCTAGTAATTGCATAGAGTGGTTTGTATCTGCTGAGATCCAAAAATTAACATCACCCCAAGGGACAGTTTTAACTTTTCCTTTCTACCTTTGAGCCTCACGCCTCAGCCTGGTTTTAAGGTCACATATTCTTCTCACTCTTTATCTCCACAAGCAGAACTTCTTAAAGTAAGAGACAATCAAATCTAGATGAGGCCTGGAACAGTCAAGCTCCCCAAAGAAATGAAAATATGAGCTAGAGATGGCTAAATGTTGAGAATACTTGCTTCTCTGGCAGAGGAACTAAGTTCTGTTTCCAGCACTCCCTTGCTGGCTTATAGTCATCTGTAACTCCATTTTTAGGGATCTACTGCTTCCTTTTGGCCTCTGCAGGCACCAGGTACATATGCAGCACACATGCACAGAGGCACACAAGCATAAAGATAAATATTTTAAAAAAGAAAAAAATGCAAATATGCTCTTTGACACTTAGTTAAAACACATCTAATCCAGTCACAGGTAAATACTACGTTAAAAATAGGTAAATGAGGATAATGATGTTTAGTGGTCATAGATAGAAGGGGGAAAACAGCATGTGAATTAGGAAGTAGCAAGGTTTGTGAACAGAGTGTGCCCTTCTTCAACAGAATAGTTATGCAAATCAAATCCTGGTTTGGACAAAATATGCCAGACAGAAATCCACATGTCTATAATGCATGTACAAACTCAAATGCTGGTTTGTGTCTAACCCCAGCACATGCACTGTTAGACAAATGTGTAAATAGCTATTCTGAATGGCAGTGACAGAACACAGTAACTAAAGAGTGAGAGGAAAGTGCCTTCTCTATGCGAAAACGAAGTACCAAGCCTGTGGTCCCAAGACTTTAGAAATAGCTCATCCTTCTTACAGCTGATCATACCAGAGCAAATAAAGAATTTAATAATCCAAAAGCAAAACTCTAGTATTATCATTTAAACTTTCTACCTAACCAAAGCAAGAAATAAGCAAAGTAAAAAAAAAGGGGGGGGGATACAAAGAAACCACCAAGAACTAGAAAGGTAGACCCTCCTTCACACCTACATAAATTTTTGACAGTATACACTTTCCTTGGTAGTAAGCAAAGCAAGTGAGCCACATGCCAGGCATTGGTTCACAAAGAGGCTCCTATCAGCAAAGCCTAAAGTGACACAGAAATGAGTACACTGAATTTATCTTGGATGTCTGTTCTAAATACATAGACAACATAAAAGGATTAATCATTAACTTAAAATAACTTTTAATAGGCAGAAGCCAAAATTCCCATTAGGTGAAGCTCTTGTTGAGTCTCAATGCTCAATGACAGATGTAGAGATCAAGTTCTTGTCTTGGTGGCAATATTACCACCTCTGCAATTAGATGTCATTACAGCAAACAGGCATAATCCTGAGCAATACTACTTTTAATAATGGCAACAAAAATATTTTAGCAATTAAATTTTACTTAACAGATATATTCTATCATTAAATACATTTAAATTATGTTACACCAGACATTAATAAGGTTCAAAAGTTGGAATGAGAACATTACATCTTAAAAATGTGAAATATGAACATCAAGAAAATGACAAGGAAAAAAAGAAAAAAAAAGAAAGAAAATGGCAAGGCCAGAATCATGTCTAAATCCCTTATCTGTAAAAATCAATAAAATGGCAACAATGATCAGATCAACTATCTTACCTCTTGGGACAGGAAAGGAATGACCTGTGCACAGATAGCATTTAGTCGTTTCACAATCTCTGCCTGCAAAAAAGAGAGAAACACAATAGGAAGAACAGTCAGCTGGTTATAGATTCCCCAAGATATTAAGCGGATGATATTAAAAGACTCTTGTCCTCTGGCTGACGGTGTCAATGGAAGAGGAAAACTACCTTCTTAGCAAGCCCATTAAAAGGATGCAGTGACAACAGAGCCACATTAGCAGCAGGATTTATTAAATAGCATTCAGCTTAAAATTTAATCTTCAAGCACCAGAGTAATAAAAAATGAATTTAATCTCCATGACTAGAACCCAGTTTTCTAAGGCTTTCATCAGAAGGACCCTTGCCCAATCTAATGGTTCTTAAAACCCCTAGTCTTTATTTAATGCAGATGACACATTTTCCTCTACATATCACAACTGTTTCCATAACCAAATGATTAGACTTCCACAGTTGTTCTCTCTCTTCCCTACCCTCTCTTAAGTTCACGCAAAACTGAACTTACCGACTGAGAGCCTCAGCCTTCAGAGTGCTTGAATCTTAAGCATGTGCTGCCACACCTGGCAGTCTTTGACTGTCAACACTTAGTGGGATTTTTATACTTAGTTCCCAATCTCCTGGGGGGAGGGGGGAAGGGAGAGAATAGCAGTAATCAAGTAAACTAATGTAATTATTAATGACTGGGTAGCAGGGTATTTTCAAACAGTAAAGGATTCCATATCTGTCAGCCAGGGTTTGTAGTGTGTAGTTTAGAACAAGCTACAGTCTTAGTACATTTGACAGAACAATGAGTCTGAAGACTTATCTTCATTATCACTTTTCTATAGATATGCAAAAGTTTTAACAAAGTTAGACTATAGAAACTATTATTTAAAAATACAGGGACAAAATATATTTGCCTTGTACACACAATACTGCCTTGGAACTCTGGGGGTTTTAAAGCAATAAAGAAAAAACATGCTGTTACATGTTTTCTTTAAAAACCTGCTCAAACTTTACTGATGTTCACCTTAGTATGAATCTTCAGATGGCATTTAGACACTTTATGATAAGCAGACAGTTTTTAATATATGCACATATGTGCATACAAAATTGCTCATATTTTAATGACGGGGTGGTGAAAGGGGGAAGTTAAGAAATGTTAAAAGACAGAAAATGTAAAGCAATTACTATTCCTGAGACATTCTTAAAATAAATTTCATCCAGAATCAGTCATTTTTATGAAAGCACACAAATGTTCTTTTTCTTGCTAAGTCATTATAGAACAGCAACACTACTTATGCAATCCAGGCTTCCTTGTTTTCGCAGCAACCCTTTTAACTTTGTAGCTACGCAATTACTTAAATGCCAGCACCTTAAAAACTTCATCAGCTAACCCAAAACAAAAATTCACCATGAAGTCCCCAATGTAGGCTTTCCATTACAGCCTGTATTTAACGAGAAAGACAAAGCCCAGAACCACTAAACAGCAGTGACTAAGACTCCACTGTGCTGCCCTGATTTAATTTACTGCCCTGGCCCCACGGATCATTTAGCCATCCTTTAAGAATGCTTAAACCACCATGAAAGGCTGCAATGGGAAACACCAAACCCCTCTCCACCTGGATGCACATTCCACAGTGGTGATGGAGTTAAATTCTAAGGTAAGTTAAGAAAACAGAACAGCATTCAGGAGGCTGAATGCTCAGTGTCTCAAAGGCATTTGGTGGTTAGGCTTTTTGTAGGGAGAGGTGGGGGTAGGAATAAAAGATAATGAGACTTTAGGGCAGACCAAACTGATGATTCTTATGCTTAGAACCATCTGCCAAGCATATTTTCCTCATTATGTTGTTTACATAAATAAAATAGTCCCTTGCTAGAAGGGTTGAAAAAAAGTATGTGGGCATGTAGGAAAACTGAGTTCTTTAATTTGCCTACATAATGTAGGCAGTAAAAACTACTCAGGAAACTCATTCATCTGGTCAAATAAAAAAATAAGAGACATTTGGCACCTCAATAAGCTATTTTAGGTCCAAGCATCTATTTAAGGCAAAAACAAAAACAAAACAATGCCAAAATAAAAAGAAAAAAGTCTTAATGCTAAAAATTATGTATGTTAACACACACCAACAGAAAAACAAGGGTAAAATCTTCAAAGTTTTCTTTAAAGGTCTCCTTTTGTTTAAAAGACTTCTTAATTTCTTTACGCTGTCATGCCAATAGATTTTCATGGACAGGCTAATTGGCAGCAAGGGGGTGGGGTATGTCTGTGTGATTTCATACAATTAAGCAGGCCATTCCTCACTTTGAAAGCTAAAGTTGCCTCGGAAACACTTCTGCTTCCATGGTCATCTAATTTCACCTCTTTTGTCCCACTGGACCAAGCTTTGGGGAGGCATCATTTATTTTCAGGCATTTCCACTGGGCTTCAGCGATCAACCAGTAATACTGTGGACACACACTTCTAATGGCCTATGTTTTGAAACTGAGTCTAATCTAATGGCGTGGGGCCCAAACTCCTTTTCTAGCACAGCCATTAAAGGATGTAGGTTATTGCTGTTGTCACCATTGATATTTGTCATTGTAATGTAATTAGGGCCCTAAAATGATGCATTACAGCCCTTGGCACAGCTTCTATTAAAATCTTTTCTTCTGCTCACTGAACTGCGACCTGCTTTCTGATGAATAACAGACAGACAGCTTTAGGGTAAGAAGCAGATTCATCAAAGAAGTATTTTTCAGCTTTGGGGAAAGAGGGAAAAAGACAACTTAGCAGGAAAAGCCACAATACACATTTGAATTGCATCTGACCACTTGAAATTCTGATTGCATCTGATGAATCTGGCTTAGACAATATATTTCCAGTCTTTGAATCACATGGTTAATCAGGGCTCTAATCTGCTATCCATCAGACTATGCCAGTTCTTTGGCTTCCAATCAAATTTATAGGTGATGTGGGTCATGCATCCCTGAGCAATGCATTCACAGATAACCCATTGAAAAAGGCAAAGATGCTGAAATACTGCTCGTTGTTAGAATTACTCAGTTGTTATAGCATTTGATGCTTTACAGGGCATTGCATAACTACTGCCTTTAATATCCATGATATGCCTAATCAGCATTAATAGTCCTAATAAAAGGACAATTGTTCATGTCAAAAAATGACCAAAAAGAACCCTCATACACTGACAAGTAAACTTTGACGCTTCTATTACATCTTCCCTATTCATAAAGATAGACATTTAAGAAAAGCAGTTGATGGTGCTGGTGAAATGGCTCACCCCTTAAAACCGCTGAATACCAGAGTTCCATTCCCACACCCACATTTGGAAGGTGACATGGGCCTTTTAAGTCCAGTTCAAAAGGATCAGATACCCCTTTTATACACATTGGCACTTGCACACATATATGCATACATATATAGGGCCCATATAAATAAAATTTCCTTCAAATTTTTAATAAAAAAGTTGAACATATTTTCCTACACTCAATTCACCACGATTCTATTTCTTTTTATTTTCTACCTTTGTGTCTATTCCAATAAATAGATTCAATAAAAATGACAATCTTCCCTACTCAACAAACAAACAAACAAACAAACAAACAAAAAAAGCCATTTGGTTTTGACAAAATACCTTAGAGAAAAAGTGACAACAAAAAAGACATTCTATAAAAAAAAAAAAAAACCCTGACTTTGCATGCACTCATCACCTGGTACTGTGTGCCGTTATGCTAACTCTAGAGAAGAGATGAAGAATGGGACAGAAGTGTCACCAGTCATAATGATGGGGGAAACAGGAAATTTCAAGTAACTCACTTTAACTCTTATACACAGGCAAGTTAAAAAATTTATTAAGTATGTTATAGCATGGAAAAGATTTTTTTTTTGCAAATAAGGCCTTTATAAATTTAACTTATCTATCTATTTATTCATTCATTTATATAGGATTTTTGGGACAGGGTCTCATTACTTATCCCTGGCTATCATGGAATTCACTACATAGACCAGGCTGAATAAGACTGTTTTTAAAGGATACCCCACTTCCTCCAACAAGAGGAACTGTCTGTGGGTGCTCAATGCATATTATACTGAACAACATGAAAGTGTCAATTACACTTTATTTTTTAACTTCTCCATGCTTCTCTCTCATTGAGTTACACTGAAACAACGTCTCTATTGACAGTATCACTAAAGCAATGTCATCCTGGTTGTGTTTTAAACTCACTTTCAAGCCATGTTACTGCACGGTGAAGTGTGCTATCAAGAGCCAATGCACAACTTGGCTAATTGGACACTTTCAAGTAACCCATTTGTCCTAACAAGATTCATGGTACTATTGGTGGTGCTCATGCAGCGATATGCAGGACAATGCATTTCAGAGATAACAGTGCCTTTACATCTCATGAAGCTATTTAAACCTGTCCCTAATAGTCTTATGAAAACCTTTTACAAGTATTAAATTGTGCTCCTCCTTCTTCCTTCCTTTCTTTCTTTCTTACCTTGAGCTTTCTAAAAGTACTTCTTTAAAGGAAACCTTAGATAGTCACCTATTACCACATTACCCGTACTTTGATACTATGATATTATATTTAATACTGCCTCAGCATTAAGAGGGATCAAAAGAATGCTATATCATACAGGGAAAGATTAATGATCCTTGTGCCTGACATTCAGTAAGTCATACAAAGTCAAATCACTGCGGTTCTCAAGCCTGAAAAAACAATGTTTTCAGTTATGCTCAGGCCCTCAGAGAGGAAGGGCAGGAAATAAAAAAAAAGGATGAGAGGGAAAAGTGGAGTTCATCAGGCAAGGAAAATTAGCTTCTGTGGTGACTTTAACCTCAGTTTTCAGAGAACAGGGTGGTGCTGGTTGAGAACCTCATTACCTGTGTTCACCAAGTTCTGAAATGCTTCTCCAATACTTTTCTGTATCACAGCAAGTAATGTCAGCTACTTTGTTCCTTTTCCCTCTATAAATGTACTGGGCATTTGAACTCTAATTTACAATTGTTCATTTTCACTCCTAGACACAGGGATGAATACTCTTGGTGACAGCAAATGCAAATAATATACTTTGATTTTCTCCCACAGGACTGATTCTGTCCAAAATGACTTTGAGAAATACCCAAAAGTAAAAATTTTGGATCCTGGCATAAATAAAACCAACTCATGGTCCTTTCCTTATCAAGGTCTCACAGGGATGCCTGGACTATATATCCATCAAAGCAACAAGCCATCTCTTAGGAAAAAATCATGCCAGATGATTAGGTCATTTCTGCCTGGTCAAATCCAGGAAGATCAAACCTGGAGGCCACAGGCCACACATACCCTAAGACAGCTATGAATGAAGCCCAACACATTTACAGATAAGATCATGTTTTGATGCTGAAAGGTTGGACAACACCCTGGTTAGGTTTAGACCTTCTTTTTCTGTTTGCTTCTTGCTACCATCATTCAACAGTTCTCCATTTATGGCTATATTCCTGAGTATTTATTTTCTTCTCTTTTTCCCAACATTAGCAAAATCTTTTATGTCTTCATGCTCCCCCTAGTTACCTGATATTTCAAATATTTACAGCCATCATCATCAAAACATCCTTTCATCTTTGAGTGTTTACCCACAAGGATGAGTACCCAGTCTGACCAAAATCAAAGTTGTGACTTGTCCCTATTTGGCCAGATACATGGCTCTTGTCCACTCTTGCTATACGCTGGGTTACACAGCCTCGGCAGGTGAATCACAGCCCTGGCCAGTTTGTATAGAAAGTATTTCTAGGGTAGAGGCAGAGACTCACTCCTTCTTAAGTCTGTTTTTGTTGACCCTGCTACCTAAAACTGTCTTTACCAGGCATCCCAGGACTCATTCCGCACCACCATCATGTTAAGTCCCAGTCCATAAAACATCCTTTCCCTGCAATGACTTCACAGAAGAATCCCTCTTCTACTCACTGACCCACTCCAGCCTTGAGTGCCGCCAGCATCTGCCATTAGCCAGAATTATCTGTTTACCAATTGCCTAGGAATCTTGGTATAAAGCAGATGGAGTTGACAAACTCCAAGGTGATGTTGAGAGACTCTGCTGACCCATAAAAAAGGCAGACCTTATGCAGAATAGCAGAGTTTTAATGAATATAAGCCATGCTGTCAACAAGGGCATCCCATGTGTCTGGAATACACAAAACATTTAATGTATCATTTTGTAAATGAAGTATATAATCCAGGCCAAGCAATTGGAATTTCTTAATTTTTTGTAGGCATGCAAGAACTGTTACAGAAGAGTTGGAATACATCAATATACCAACCATAAAGGACTATTCATCTAGAAGACCTACACACATTCTAATTTGGTTTGCGTAGCTTCCTGGAACATATCTTTTCTGACATTTAGGAAATCAAGCTATTTAAAAAGAATAAGATATATATTCTCATTGAACAACAAGAAAAAAATGCAAATTCATTCGGAGTGACTTCTGAATGGTGAGTCAATGATTAAAGCTTCCATTCTGAATTCTTGGCAGGATATGTGATTTAAAAGATTATTAAGAGACAGAATGCAGCTGTATCTTAGCCTCCTTCTAATATTGCTTGTAGCAGATTACTGACCATCTGAGCCTTTGGCATTCAGTACATCTGCTAGAGAATACACTAGGAGAGCATTTTGTATTCAGAGTTCAGAATAAATTCTAGACTAGTACCTGGAATAAATCGATTTGGTTAGAACAGTCACAGAAAGGCCTTAGTCATGCTGCAGCATCACAGGGCTCAGAGGACATAAAAGAACAGCTCCTAATATATCTATGTATAGTGGGTCATGAGAACTACGCATGCTACAGTGTATTCATACCCACCTCATACCTATTAAGACACTGTTCAAAACAGACTATGAGAGCCAGGCCAGAGGAGCCATGGACACTGCTGTAGCACAACACCTCCAGAGAACACGTGCTCCTTAATAAGGCCAGGAATTGCTTCAGTGTTCCTTGTTGCATGAGCCCTGAGCATCAGGTAAACTCACCCGGAATTCTACTTTCTGGTTCCCAAAACAAGCTCCTGATGCACATGACAAACCTGTTTCAATACACTCTTGTTCAAGGTTTTAAAAAATATATTTTTTTTGTTTGTTTGCCAAGAGAAAACAAGTATATTGCCTAATTTTTGTTGTTTGAGTGGTATATTTCACCCAAAAGGGCCTCTCACAAACTGACTCCACATCCAAGCTTCTTTCAACAGCTCAGGCTGATCCATACCTTTCCCCTGAGGGAAGCAAGCCATCTGGGACAGACTGGCCCAAAAATTAAGCAGCAAAAAGAAAAGACCCATACAACAGATTGAGATGCACCTTGACCCAGTAACTATAAAACCCACAAACATTCCCTGAAGTGTGGCTTCTAGCTACTATTACATGGTTGGTGGGTGGGTGGGTGGGTGGGTATTACATACTCCACGAGGGAATTTAAGAAAAGTAAAAGCTACTGTCTATTTGTGCTTTTATAATCTAAGTTACTTTTAGAATACACAATCACCCCTCTATCCATGAAAGATTTGTGATGAAAGCCCCCAGACATCTAATCTGAAGATGCTTATTATTCATAAAATGGCAAGGGATTTGAATAAAACCCATACATAACACCTAACAAAATGTAGATACTTTATATATAAAATACACTTTTCCGTTTAGGAAATAACGATGGACAAGCGTGCTTAGTACAGGCACATTTCTCCCAAATACACTGAATCTACATTTAGTTGAACACACATAAATGGAACTGCGAACAAAGAGTGCTAACTGTATTTCAAGTTACTTTTAAATTATATAATGCATTTATGATATTTAAAGACATGCACCTTAGTAAAAAGGCCTAAACCATGAATACATTACTACCTTTTTACTCATTCAATGAGTATATATTAACTGTCTACTTACTATTGTGAGAACTCTTAGGTGCTGAGTGGAGATATGGGTAAAGTGAACAAGATAATCCCTGCTGTTCTGAATGTCAAAGCATAAGGATAGAGACAAACATTAGTACACAGACATACAAGAGAGAATTTCAAGTATTGAAAAGGGTGTGCCTGGTTTGGATAGGATAATCAGAAAAGGACAAAAGGAAGTGATTTTGAAATAGAAACATGACCCATAATATCATCTTCCAAAACAGATTCTATACCACACCTTGCAGAAGTTATTAACAAATACATATGCAAAGTGTTTTCTGCCCAGATGGCCTCTCTCTGCCTAAACAAAACTAAATACAGCTTTCTTTCCTACCAGACACCTCAAAGCATCTCATTTGGTAGTTTAGCTTAATATTTTTGGAATGAAATACACAAAAAGCAATACTACTGAAACCTCCTTGACTATGGAACCCTAAAAGCTCTCATAGTAGACAATATTCGCAGGAAACAGCTAGTTAGTGATTTCACAAACCAGACCTCACCCCAGATATATTAGCTCAAAATCTCTAAGAGTAGGACTTGGGAATGAGTGCTCCCTTTAAAAATTCCCTGTGTAATTCTAATGTATAGGTACAACTGAAACCATTATGCTAGAATACAGGATACATGCAGCAAAAACCAGTGCAAAAGAGTGCAGAAGCAGTCTACTGGGGTCTGACTAGGAGGCCTTCAATGACATACACCAGAGACTGAAATTGACGTAACATGGTAGGTAGCAAGGAGATCCAGGGACAATTTCTAAGAAAGTGAGCAAATTATAAGCATGTAAAGATATCACAATGTATTTAGGGTTCTGGTCCTCTTCTTACCACAGATTACATTTGAATGGCTATGGAAAGAAGAGATAATAAACATAAAACATACTATAAGAGGAAAGATGGAAGTTGAAAGATAATTTTAGATCAAGGACAAAATGAATTCTCGAAGTACCTCCAACTTAGGAAATGAAATAATCTGATTTCAGGTATTTGCTTTCACTCTGAGCTAGCAACTGTGGCACACAGTTTAGTGAATGCAGAAGGCTCTGACCCCATGAGGTGTTTACAGCCCAGCAAGGAAGAAGATCAAATAGAAGTAAATAAAAGAAACCAGGTCTATTGGTAGAGGCCTATAATCCCAGGTACTTATGAGGCTGAAGCAGGAGCCTCACAAGTTCAAAGCCTGCCTACATAACAGAGTATAAGCTCCAGGCCAGACTGCACAATGTAATAAGACACTATTCCAGGATATAAAGTAAAAAGAGGGCTGGGTTATATAATTTATTTTGCTCACTGGTAATGTGCTTGCCTATCATAAGAAGAGCACAGGGTTCAATCCCTCACCCATTCTGTGGGGAAAGGGTTAAGGGTACTGGGGAATATCCCTTATATGAAACATAGTAAATCCTCAATCTTTAATAATTTTCTACTACTCTGCCAGATTCCATGTCATATCTGAAACAGTGGAAGAACAAATAAGATTTACAAAGCCCTTAGTAAAATAAATGAGGTGGACAGTATTTCTCAATAATTAAGGCATAAATGTTATCCCTGAGGAACCAGGATAAAATGAGTCTAAAAGATGAAGGTCAGGGCAAGAAAAAATCATTCTAAAACGGGGTAGCCAGACACACCAGCCTAGCGCATTCACAGCACAGGAAAAGCAGTGGCAGCAAATGTAGCTAGAGAGTTGGTTCAGACAGCCTAGGGGTCAGGACTGTTCCCACCAGGTAAGACCACTTAGACATGACCTTACTCATAGTGAGTTGTAGTATTATGGAGCGCGGCGGCGGGGCTGCGTCCCCAACACCCCAGCTGCCTGCTCGGCTAGCTTATGCCCGAAATAACAACCCACAAACTGTATTCATTTAATCTCTGCTTGGCCCATTTCTATCTAGACTCTTCTAGGCTAATTCTCACATATTAATTTAGCCCATTTCTAAACATCTGTGTAGCGCCCCTAGGTGCGCTTACCGGGAAGATTCCAGCCTCTGTCCATCCTGGGTCGGAGCTTCATAGTGTGCGTCTGCCTGGGAGCTGGGAGCATGGCGTCTCTCTCTGAGGTGTCTGCTCCCGGGAGGAGAGCTGTCGAGTCTGAGCTCACTTCCTCTTCCTCCCAGCGTTTTGTTCTGTTTACTCCTCCCACCTATCTTCTAACCAATGAAATGGGCCAAGACAGTTCCTTTATTAGCCAATGACCTTCCTCCATCAGTGAGTGATTCTAAATATGGTGGAAAGGAGTGCTGCATCAGGTCACAGCAACCATCCTATCAATTAAAGAGAGCCTGTTTTATACAGGGTATGTAACTTAATGTTCAGAGCAATGAAAGAGTTTTACTCTTGTCCCTGCTTTAAGATAAGAACAGTGAAGCATTAAAGAAACCACCATAATCAGAAAGAGAGCCAGAGAGAAAGAAACGCAAGCAGGAACAACAGCAGGCAGATCTTGAAAACCTGTGGCCTGGATGCATGGTATGGCTAATGAGTAAAAAGGAAGCATAGAGATCTTGTCCTCCCCCGGAGAACTTCCTGCCTGCAGAAACGGGGTAGACAGGTTCGTTGGCTTCCTTACACAAGCTCACTGGACCTCAAGCAGGCTTGTGGAGGAGGAAAACATTTGGAAGCATGTTGGGTTTAACTACCTGAGACACTCCGAGGAGAAAGACAATAAAAGAAAAGCAAAGTTCATCTACTGAATAGTGAATGAGATAATGTATCCAGAGAGAAGAATAAAGCATACAGATAGTACAGGCAGATTTTCACTGCTCCTAAACCTAACTCAATACCAGAAATAAAGAAACACCAAAGGCTATCAGTAAAGACAGCCAAGAAGCAAGGCAACAGATTCTCTGGCACAAAGGTCTACCGAACAATAATGGCGACCAGAGTGATAATAAGTAAGGAAACACATTGCATGAAGAGAACTATGAGTGGTTGGACTGGATTTGGACAACGGAAGAAACCTAAGAAACAACAAAGAAAACCTGAATGTACAGCTACACATCAAGGTAGGCAATTCAAGGGGTTGTGTCAAGATCTGTGTTAGAGAACAGTTACGGAAGGGGATGGAAACAACTCAGCCTAAAGTGACTATAATGTTCTAAAAGCACAGCAGATATAATCATTAGCTATGAATTCCCAGATCTGCAGGTGATTTTTCTAATTAGTAATCTAACCTGAGCCATGACTAAGCAAACTCCCAAGTGATTCCAAACTCCATGTCCACAACCTTGAAATGAGAAGAGGTGTCCTATATGTGACTGGCAGAAGTACCTATGCAGACTGATGTATGAATAAAATTCTTTAAGGGAAATAGTTGCTTTAGAACAGAACTGAGATTAGATAGTACAATAAATTAAGTGATTATATTGTTAGGTATTGATCGAAGCTCAAAGTTCTTCCTGTTCCCAATTAAGAAAGTATCCCTCACTAATTTACACTACACAGGGGAAGGGCTGTAGAGCTCAAGAGGAAGCTAAAGAAAGATCCAAGGTAGAAGATGTCAGACTGGTACAGTAACAAAGAAGAAACAAGTGCTTCCTCAACTGATGAGGAGTGGGGTCACAGGTCAGCTCCAGAAAATTAGCTGTCTCTCCACTTGGGTGAACTATGACTCAGAAAAGATAGTCTCAGTATTTACGTTCTGCTACTGACATAGGATCTCTTTTCTGTTTTCTCAGTAAACAGATACCTGCCCCGGGTGCAGTAAAACTTATACATAGTAGTAAGGAGTAGCAGCAGCTTCCAGGTACAGGAGGAAGGGTTGAGATCAATTTTAAAGCTTCTTTGATGATGACATGGTCCTAAAATTTAAGACTACAGAATAAAAGTTATGAGATTTTATATAAGAAATGTTCATGTCACTGAGTAGATGGTGAAAATCGGGGGAAGAAACCCCTGAAAGAAGAATTTACAAGCATTTACAAGAATTGAGACAAGTTTTACATTCACAGAAGCACAACCGCAATGCCCCCCAATGCTGCTAACTTGTCAAATGTCTGGGCCATGATGTGTATGTTCATACCACCTAGAATTTAATCAGAACGTTAATTCAACTTCCGTTTTATAAAAGTATTTAAGATCACACTTTATTTTATGAACTTCAATATGAGTCTATAATCACCTTACAAAAAATCCTGATGAATCTTTTGATTGACTACATATTCTAAAAAGTTAGCCTTCCCCACATTATCACCAATTAGCAGGAGGATAAAGGGGCTTATGGCCAGGATGTAAATCAGTTACTGTTTAGTTCAGGTGGGTGAGTTTTTCTTGTTTTCTGTTTTAAACATAAAGACACTAACCACAAAAGAAGTTGCATGTTGATTTATATTCCAGTACAAGCTCCTTATCTCATTGCCCAGATTTATTAAATGTTCACAGAGCTGCAGCAGTCCACTGACCATGCTCTGGGTAACTCTACTCCACGGTAACAGTTTTAAATCCCAAACTGTAACCTCTTTAGCCTTACATTTTAGTCTCTATGTCTTCATGGCAGCAAATTTCTCCAATACAGTCCTAAGAAAATATTTCTTACCTTCCTTCCTGGCTTAGGAAAGCTAACTGGCCACAGCTATAATACTTAGGAATCAAGTGAGTGAAGTCATTCAGGGGTCTTCCTACTAGATCTTGCTGTCTACTGGGTCTAAGGTTCAGCAGTTCAAGTATGCTTGAACTTCTGCAATAAAATGTACTTTTTTTAAATTTATTTAAATTATATTTAATAAATTCTCCAAAATGATCCTTTTTGACTACTTACCCCAAAATGTTTCTAAGAATTTAGAGGTCAATCTAAGATGAGAAAATGTGTTTATAAGTCACCATTTAGAATAGGATCTTAGTGAACAAAGAAGAGAAGAAAAATGAAAAACCACCAACTTCTCTGTAGCAATCTAACAGTCCACCAGTTAGTCACTGGGTCAGGGCTCTGATCATCAAGCCATATACAAAGCAAGAATCAATGGGTAACTACCTCTAGGACCTCTAGGGTACCAACAATCACAGGTGTTCAAGTCCCTTATATAAGAGGGTCTATTTACATGTGAGCTATGCACACCTTCCTATGTACTCTAATTCATCTCTACATTACTTAAAATATCTAATGCAATCCAAGCGTTGTGTGAGTAGCAGTTATACTTTACTGTTTAGGGAACAGGGAAAAAATAAAGATATCTGTGTATAATCTGTACAGACAAGTCTTTTCTCAAATAATTTTTATCAAGTTATTTAATGACATACTTTTTTGGCACTTTAAAATGAAATAAAAACACACTCCTTATTTCAGGTATTCATGTCTGAAACCTGACTGGTGAATTAACTGAGGGACATAGCCTCATCAGTCAGTCTATAGAGGAAGACTTCAGGCCCTGTCTTTGGCCTCTACGTGATCCACAGTATTTTCTTTAGCTTGCTGAAATTCTGCTAGTATTTAATTTCCTTTAATATTACTTTCTATAACGAAAGTAAAGAATCTAAGCCCTATCTTTAAAGAGCTCAATCTAACTTAGACTGAAGAGAATAAAGACATTACCATGTTTGGAGAAAGTATCTATCCAAAAGCATAGAACCCATAATGAGCACACCCAGGTTATGTCATTACATTCAACTGGCCACAAATTAACGCTAGTTCTATGTGATGCAATAGAAATTTAAAGCCATGGTCAGCTTTGAAGAAAACACCCCACACTCCATAAAGCAACGTATGTTTCTAATGTTTACAATAGACTACTTGATGTGAGAGAGTCCCCTGTGTATTGCTTGTATTGGTTAATGAATAAAGAAAACTGCATTGGCATGATAGGGCAGAACTTAGGGAGGCGGAGAAGACAAAACTGAATTCTGGGAGGAAGAAAGCAGAGTCAAGAGATGCCATGGATCCTCCACCTGAGACGGACACTGGTTATACTCTTTCCCGGTAAACCACTGCCACGTGGCGATATACAGATTAACAGAAATGGGTTAAATCAGGATGTGAGAGTTAGCCAATAAGAGGCTAGAGCTAATGGGCCAAGCAGTAATTTAATTAATACAATTTCTGTGTGATTATTTCGGGGCTAAGCTAGCCAAGCGGCTGGGACAAACAAGCGGGCTTCTCCTTACAACACTATATGACAGAGCAGTTAAGACCACATCCTGTCCCCACACTGGACTACATCTGCGGCTTCTTGCCACCAAGCAATATTTTGATTTACCAAAATGTTCTAGATGAGCTTCCTAACTTCAAATGTATTTAACTTTTCTTACTATCACTGCTCTTCTTACTCAACTACGGAAGCTTCAGTTTAGTAAGTACCAAGGGGTACAGCAGCACTTTGAATATAATGCATGCACCATATTGAGGGGAGAAGCTAAACATACACAAATAATTTATGTTTATTTGTGTTTAGCTCATTAGGAACATAATAAAAAACAAACGATTATTTCTTTAGAAACATAGTAAGTAGTTCTACAATCAAATTTAGACTCAGCTTCATATTTACTAAAGACTTCAACACAAAAAGGAGTCATTCACCTATCTAGGATTGTTAGTCAAAGGATTTAAGAATCAAGGAAGAAAAAAAAAATAACACCAAACACGAGAAATGCAAGAATAGTTGAAGTTTCAACAGGTGACAAATAATTTAGAGGGTTTTGCACCTATATTAGCATTATGAATCTCTCTAAAGAGGAAGAAGTTAAAACTACAATTACTTAAAATTACTTCCTATCAATATAATAATTATGGCAACAGTCACAAAAAAAAAAAGATTCACAGAAACATAAAGTCACCCAGTGGCCAAATGCTTTCCTTAGAAGAAAATGTTCTCCAAATCACTGTCCACAAAGGATTGCCTGGCTGGTACTCTTGTGGTCTGGGTATAGAACACAAACACTAACTAAGTGGTATCCTGGAAGTCTAGACAAGAGCACAAATACAGCAACAAGAGGAATGAAAAAAAAAACAAAATCTTCCTCTTGCTTCTTTCCTTTCACACCTTCTTCCCCAGGTACTCATACTGAATACACCCCACACCAGTTTTTCCCCACTCAATGTCTCTCTGCTAATGCCCCCATGTTTTTCCCATCTTGTAGAGGACAGTGTCTTAAGGTCTTCTGCAAAGCACTACCACAGCCATGACTATTATACCACATGGTTTCCTTCTCCTTTCTAGTACTACTACTGTTCCTGTAACTCAGACCCAACCTCATCAATGCTCTCTCTATTCATATGACTACAATCAATATTCACTGATATTTGTTCTTGGATCCTAAGCCAGGTGCAGAGAAGAGTACACCAACAAAACAGATGTGGTCCCGAATTTTCGTGGGATGGTCTTTTTATGATCAATCAAAGCACTCTTTCTAGCATGTGAGGCCTTCAATAATAAACACATCCTAAATAAACCAACTCCTACTACTCTCTTGTCTACCGCTGGAAATGCTAACCATTCCTAAAACACACAGAACATTCTTGATTCTGTGGCTCCCATTTAGAATGTTTCCCATTCTTCTCCTCCTGTCTAAGGGGTCTTAGCTCTTTAAAATTCTTCTGCTACCTTCCATGACAGCACCCTAATAGTCCCAGAACCAGAAAGAAGACCTCTTCTCCATTTTCTATCACAAGTGTCTCCACTGTACTGTTTACACTGATCAAGAGAAAAGATAGGATTTCCTGAGGGGACAAGCCTTCTTACCTCTTCTAACTCCACAGGTCTCAAAGTACCATCTAAGTGGCAGTATGAGTCTAAGTAACTGTTAGTCAATAAAATATAAAAGCCATCATAGCTTTCATGAGTCCAGGACTACAATCTCTTGTCAAATCACTCTTCCAAAGAATAATGCAACCCCACAAAGCTAGGGTTTTTTTTTCATGTTTGCAAGTTACAATCTTAACTTTTACAAGTCCAATACTGGATACTTGAATTTGAGAAGCTATGTCAATTTATAAAGATGGTTTCTGAGTATTCACTAAGCAATACAATATGGTAACTGCTTATAATTATGTATTTTAAGTAATCGAGAGATGGTTTGAGGTATACAGGAGGATATGCATAGTCGCATGTAAGCAATCGTGAACCTCAAACAAAAAGACAACAGTAAAGTATGGAATGTCAAACACCAAAGAAAGTAAGGGAATGAAAAGTGAAATTTGGAGGCAGGAATGTGTTTTATCTTAGCAAATTATATCCCCAACTGAAACAAAACAAGATAAAAAAAATTCAAGCTTTTGCTTAAAGTAATAAAAAATTCTATCCATTTCACTTTATCTGATTAAAGCAGAACCTTACCACACCAGCTAGATCAAACATTTGGAAATGAGGATTTTGTACAGAAACGTGCTATGTCTGACCCAGCTCCATCCTTTACCACTCCCTGTGAGAGCTACAGTGTTCATTCTACACATGACAACTTAGAATCTCCATCAAGAACCCTAAGTAGGCACTCCCTGCCCCACCAAAAAGAAGTTAAAATAGAATAGCTGTGAAATTTTTACTTTTTACTGGCTATTTTAGGTTAAGTGTAATTTAAGTCTCCCACATTCACAGCACAATACAATGGAATTTACAGGAGAAAAAAAAAGTAAAAACTCGGGCGCTTGGTGGGCAGTGTATACCTTTAATCCCAGCACTCAGGAGGCAGACGGATATCTGAGTTGCCTACCAGCCTAGTCTACAGAGCAAGTTTCAGGACAACCAAGGATACACAGAGATACCCTGTGGAGTGTGGCGTGACACCTCACGAGCTCATTGATTATGCGTCTTAGTTACGGTTACTAAAGTGATGAAACACCATAACCAAAAGCAACTTGGAGAGGAAAGGGTTCATTTTATTCATAGTTCCATGCAGCAGTTTGTCATCAAAACAGTGAGGGTAAAAAGTCAAGCAGGACAGGAACATGTAGGAAAAAGCTGATGCAGAGGCTACAGAAGGATTCTGCTTACTAGCTTGCTCATCATGGCTTGCCCAGCCTGCTTTCTTATAGACCCAGATTACCAGCCCAAGGCCAGCACCACTCAAAATGGGCTGGGCCCTCCTCCATCAATCACTAGTAAAGAAATATCCTATATCCAGATATTTGGAAGGTATTTTCTCAGTTGGGGTTTCTAGTTTGTGTCAAGTTGACATTTACCATGTTTTAGACTTACCTATTTAGAGAAAACTCAGGATTCAATGTCATTTCATTAGGATTAGACAAAGTTAACTATGTGTACTCTGCCCTAAGTAGAACATATGTGAAGGAAAAGAAGGGCTATTTTGCAGCAATATGTGTACTGATCCCTTTGCTAGGGCAAACCAAGCAAAGAGGTCTATTGGATTCTCAGCTGACACAATCTACAATACTTATTTTAGTACTACTCAGAATGGCATACCAAGAGAATTGCTGGGATGAATGAAAAATCAATCTTTCTGCAAACTTTCCTAGAAAAGGGTAATAGTAATTGTAGTGCCTTCTAAGGGCCTCACATAATACTGACTATCCAGTACTGTCCATGAAAAAGCATTCCATCTTGCATAATAACAACATAACAACCATCTGGATGTTTTTGGTAGAAATCAAGAATTCAACAAGAAGCAGAAGAATAAAATTTTTATTCTTCAAAGAATTTTATTACCTTCTTTTCTTTAGGGAAACAATGATTACAAGAAGGTCATGTAATATAATGTTTCCATTCAAACCTGATAAAACTCCCATCAACTCCACTGTGTTTACCACTCTGGGAAAGGGAGAAGAAAAGTCTCAAGGCAAGCAGAGTTTGAAGGACTCTTCAGTAGTCATTCAAGGCTGATTCTTGGCCTACCTCTTACTCAAAGAAATCATAATATGCCCAAATATAAAAATGCAACAGAATTAATTCTTTACTCTCTGGAGCTGTTTATTAGCCCTAACGCTACTGAAATTTTAGGGTGGATACTCTTTGTTGTAGGGACATGATGCTCAGCAGTATCCGACCTCCACCCACTAGAAGCCAGCAGTACCAAAGTTGTGACAACCTCAAGTATCATCAGGTACCACCAAATGCCTTCTGGAGAAAGGCCTTGGTTGGAGATGCCTGCTCTAAAGCAGGAGCTCCTGAATTTTTGTTTGTGCCCCAGTTTTCTCTCCAGATCAGTAACTACTCCCTGAGAGCGGAAGACATACGATTAACATTTAAGTGCCAAGAACCCCAATCCCATCCTCACTCCAGGTAGACTCAAAAGTTCTGCAGTCATCTAGCCATTCTCACATGTTTAAAAGGAAAAAAAAAGGCACTATGCTTTCTTTTGTTAGAAACTTCAACTTCAAAAGAACAAAACTATTCAGAGTCTATGATCTCCAGGCAAGCAACCAGCTATAAAATCTTTAAAAGGAAGGGAGGAAGGGAGGGAGGCACACTAAGTTAGCACACTTGCTTGCAAAATTAAAAAAAAAAATAAAAACACCCTCATCAGGTTCTTTATCACTTGTAATATTCAAGCACAACAGTAGTCTGTCAGGTACATTAAAACAAGAAACAAACAAACAAACAAAAACAAAAAAACCTTACATGAAAGGTTCACTGAAGATGCAGGCATTGCCAATGGTTCAGAACTTGAGCTCTGAAGCCAGTTTCCTGAACCTAGATACTAATCCCATCAGCTGCATATTCCTTATCATCTTGGTTTCAAGCATAACAAGGCTATCTTGACCCCTTCCTCATATTAAGACATCAGAATAAACTGTTGCATCCTGGTACCCATGAGACACTCAGTCAACCTGGATTTTTGATCAATGATGTTCAATGAAAATCTCTCTAACTCTACTCAAGGACTGTTACTATGTGGCCATAACTGCTCAACAAAGAAAAACAAAATAGTAGATGGTTCTAGATCATGAATCACTGGCAACAAATAATTATTAGAACTGTCTACAACATCCTAACATTGTTCAGACAGAGTTTCTACCAAAAGTACAAGCAAGTAAAAACAATTTCATTTCCTCTTACATAACATCATCTTAAACCTTAACTTTCTGAAATGGCATCATACAAAACAAAATTAAAAGATAACGTAGGGGCTGCAGAGATGGCTCAGTAATTAAGAACACTGGATGCTCTTCCAGAGGACACATATCCAATTCCTAGAACCCACATGGTGGCTCAAAACCATCTGGAACTCAAGTTGGATCCAACACCATTATCGCCTCTGTCGGTACTTCATGCACATGGTACACAAACATACATGCACGCAAAACACTCACACACATAAAATAATGTTTAAAACTAAAAAAATTAAAGATAGAAGGTAACCAATTCTACCTTTTCTCTCATTTTGTTTGTGGTAATAAGAACTGAATCCAAGGCTTGCACATTAGATAAGCAAGTACTCTGAACTTCTAGCTCCTTTTTTTTTTTTAAATCACAGGTCACCAGGCTCAGAGGCTTTGACAGAAGTAAGATAACAAACTCTAACCTCTGATTGCCTATCTAAGGCTTTTTTTGTTTATCATAAAGGTAAGATTTCCCTAGGAGCTCAGAAAAAAAAGAAAACATGGGTAGTTGACATTCAGAATAAGGGTGTTGTGAAATATACACAAAAACATAAAAAGTTAAGCCATTCTCTTAGATATTCCATCATATAATCATTTGCTTCCTTTGCTGGGTCCCAGGCATTAAGTGCGAGGGGCATAGCAATAAGTAAAACATAGTCTTCCTTTTTCAGCCTTTATACTGTTAATTAAAGAAGTTGATATCTACTAAGTTTTTGAATCCAAAGATTCAACATTTCTCTATTATTTTATTTACCATTAAGTCATTTGATTAAAATGATACGCTCATTGTTAACTAAGTTAAATAGTCCAAACCTTTCCTAAGTAAAGATTCCTGATGGATGAAGGCACAAAAGCTCCAAGGACTTCAGCTATCCAGTTTACTGTCAGCCACATCCTTCCTTCAAGTGCCATAAGATAAACCTCAGCTAGAGTCAAACATTTACACTGACTTCAGAAGTAATCCCACGTGCTAGTTACACAACAGGTAATAAACTCCTACATATCCCCTTTGCACAACTTATCCTAGGAAGAAGTAATTTCAAATCGCATTGTTATACATACAATTTTGGAATCTAAATAGTATATGCCAAAGGAAAATACAAAACCTGGCCACTCTAAATCAGCTCTTGTACATTTTAATCTACATATTTGACAACAGCTGCTCAAGTCTGCATGAACATTACTTTAACCTGAACACTGATCCTAACAGAATTAAAACATTCCAAATCATCTACTAATTAACTATGGAACTTTGTTACCTAACATCTGTGTTTTAGTTTACTCATGGACAGGATGGGGATAATTTTGACACTGCCAAGACTTAAATGAGAGAAGGAAAAAGTATCTTGCAAAATATGAAGTACTATATAAACATACCTTTCTTGAACTAACAGGCAATTATGAATTTAAAACAATAAAAGACAATTTTACAAGAAACTTTCTGGGCTGAGTGTAGCTCAGCAGTCACAGAGCACTTGTCTATAATATATAAGGCCTGTTACATCCTCAGAACCAAATAAAATAGTCTCACAGATCCTACTGTAGTTATTTAAACTCTCTGTACATCTCTGCTTTGTCACATGTTGTAAAGTTGAAATAAATAATACTAATGCTATAATTTCATAAGGTTACAATTAAAGAAGTAAAGATCACCTGCAAAATAAACTATGGAAATTTGCTTACTCTTAGAATTATCACTCTTTCAACAACACTATACCATTTCATTACAAATATCATCATCTCCAAAGTTCCCCAGCTCTCTAAAAGAACTAGTAAGACTTACAGAAAAGTCAGTCAAACATACCTCAGTACAGTTACGATCAATGCACATTCAAGCCACATGTACAGTTATTAATAGTAGAACTCTTCAAATATATACTGACTAGTAATGGTGTTCAAAGTGAATTTTAAATTCAGTCAGAAACGATTCCTGTTTTCAACTTTAAAAGAATGAACACACCAAAATACATATATTCTACTTTAGCTGTTCTTATTCCTGAACCCCATGTTCAGCTGCTTTCATTTCCTCTTTCTACATGTCATTTTCCTACAAACTTCACTAGTAAGTTAAGCACTGGTTGTCTATACTGCAACCCAAATATATCCTGAAAAAATACTAACTGCACAGAGGCTTAGCTACTATCCAAATAGTAGTTCTCTCCTTCACCAGCTATTCCATGAGCACCAGCACTCTCAGTATCAGGGGTGCTGCAGAAGGCAATGCTAAAAGTGGAGCTTACACGGTAGCTGGGAAGGGGAAACAGGCAATAAACAAGTGTGTGCCTAGAACAGCCTGTTTGTGTGGCATGGTTCAGGAATGAGGGAGCAGCCAGTTTGATTAAACACTTTGCTAAAAGTGGATCTTAGCTTTAGATTTCAATTTGCTGATCCCAGACTCCTTCTGGGCAGGGCACTGACACTGCAGGGTGGAGGGAAGGGGGAACAGTTGAACTTGAGGCACAAGCACACAGATCAGATCTCTCACTAAAGACAGTGTAGGGCTGCACCTGCAGTACCTTATTTCTCTTGTTGCAGAAAGCCAAGAACATCACAGAAACAAGCATATTATTTGTTATTTGAAAACGGTTTGGCCAATAATGAGAACTACAGAAGGGAAGTTAAGAAACTTTCTATTTCCCCTTCAGTCACTGGCTCTCCTATGTGACCTCAGGCGTATTCACTGACCTTTATGAACTCTGGTATCCCCACCCATGCGCTGATCCTTCCTGACTGTCACACTAGGCTAGTCTCTTAAGCCTTTAAGCTTCAGTGTCATCTGTTAAAGGAGGCCAGAGGAATGACACTGCTTGGCAAACTGTAGGGCACATTACTGACAGAAGCTACTTAAACAAACACAGAGATCCAAGCTTGCTAGCTGCTTTATGGAAACATCAGGAAGACAGAGGTGAACATGTAAAATGCCTTAAGCTCTCTGCAAAGAAAGGTGTCACGCAGTACTAGTGTCTTTAATTTCAACAGCACTATTCTTCCCAGTTGTATGTACAGGCCTTTCTAAGATCTACAACTAAAAGATCCTACAAACCTGCAGAAGCAGAATATGGAGTTGAAAAACAAGAATAAAACCAGGTGTGGAGGCTAACAGCTATAATCTCAGCAATCCGAAGCCTGAGACTGGGGGATTAAGAATTCAAGTCTGGTCTAGGCTACCCAGTGAGACCCTGTTTGAAAGAAGCAAGCAGCAGAGTCAAAGAATTACTGCCAGTTTCCCTGCCACCATCTAACTTGCCTATGTGACCACAGTTCAGGAGGGTCCTGCAGAGTTCTGAACTCCCTGGAGCCAACCAACACTTGCTGTTGAGTATTTGTACACTGAAAAAATATTGCTGTGATTGGTGTAATAAAAAACTCAACAGTCAGTAGCTAGGGAGGAGGTAAAGGTGGAACTTCAAAGCAGAGAGAACTCTGGGAAGAAGACAGGAGATGCAGAGCAAGCAGGATGTGCAGTAGGAGAGGTAACAGCCACGAGGCAGAGCATACATTAATATAAATGGGTTAATTTAAGTTATAAGAGCTAGTTAGAAACAAGCCTAAACTATAGGCTGAACTTTCATAAGGGAAAAAAAAAAGCCTCCATGTCATTAATTAGGAGCTGACCAGACAAAGACTATACAAATGCTGGATGGAGAAAAGTTATGCTTTTGTTTTGAGATGCAGATCCCCCTACACAACACAAATCCTTGTGTATTTATGAGCAAAAATAATTCTCTGAAAATGACAAGATAACCCATCTCCCAGAGGACGTAGTAAACCTAAAGGATATCCTAAAGTTTTACCCTTCTGCTTCTTTGACAAACCAGGTAAGAAAATCTATACTGTGCCCATCTGTCTCCCTGGACCGAGTACAGGTTACACACTGCAGCTCTCTGAAGAAAACTATTGGCTCTATGATATAGAAATAGGAAGAGCCTGGCATTAATGCTGTGGGTCACTTCCAATGAAAACAGAGGGGGTATATAGATTTGCAGTGATGAAGGCCAGCTAAATCCCTCTTTACAGACCGAAAGCAACTCCCACTGACAGCTGTTACTACGTCAAAGTCAAAACAGCTCTATCTTTCACTTTGGCTAAGACTTCTAAGGCCTTCCCCCAAGTCTAATAATTTCATAAACTGTCTTCAGGCTACTGACTCTGAACAAGTCCTAAACCTTACAGTCATCACCAGTGTAAATCAGTGTCTATGCCTAAATGTGCTGTCTCCTGCTTCTTTTCAACAGCCTTGTTTGCAAAAATAGTAACTTGGCCTGTGTAGGACCAACTACACTAGCCCATCCCCATTACCAGAATGAGGTAGAGTTTCTTTTTTTCCCCTTTTTAAAAAGTTTTCAAATTGTGTGTGTGTGCACGCACAGAAAACATAAGTGTAGATAACCGGAGGCCAGAAGACGGGGTCATAACCCCTGGAGTTGGAGTTACAGGTAGCTGTGAGCTGCTTGATGTGGGCACTGGGCACAGGACAATAAGCATTCTTAGCCACTGTGCCATCTCTCCAGTCCCCTTTTAATTAGTATTTTTCTGAGTCAGTTCCCACTGTGTAGCCCAGCCTGGAATTCACTATGTAGAACAGACTGACCTCACACTGATGAAAATTTGATTGTCTCTGCCTCTGGAAATTTTTAAAAGATGGTATGAAGAATGATAAAGGAAAATACCTTCTGAAAACATATCTCTTTTTCCCTTTCTAGCCAGCAAAAGCATTATTACCAAATTCAAAACCCAGGCTATCAAATATGAAAGGCAATAAAAGTTTCCCATTAGAAGCAAATACAAAGAACTTCTAAATGTTTAACATATAATTACCAACTCCCTTTAGCTGCTTTGTAGGACAAAGAAAAAAGTAAAATTTTAGGATAAGTACATGAAAAACGTAGCAATGAGCCTTCACTGAGGCTGAAGAAGCATCCAAAATGCAGTTCATTTTTGTCTAGCTCATTATTCCAACACAGCTCAGAGCTACACTGCCTAGATGCAAACAAATTTGCCAATCAAAATGATAAGTAAAATAAACAATAGGAAGCAGATATTGAGGGGCAGTGAGTAAGAAATATGCCTTTGAATGTTACAAAGAAAGTCTCTCAACAGGAAAAGCAAAACATCTGCCTTCATTTAAAGGTTTGAGTTGTGTGTGATTTCCTGCATCTAAGAACCTCTTTCTGAACAACAAAGAGGCCACAAAACATCATATTTTCCCCTCCCAGCCTCCCCCTTCAAAAACCCCAAGGTGATGATTAACAAACAGCCCCCTTGTCTTCAGACAGTCTAAGAAGCCACAGGAAAAGATAAATTAAACAGAAGAAACCTTCGTAAGTAAACAAGAAACAGGCTGCCTGGGGAGAAGACAAAACTTTCCTACAAGAAACAGCAAGTAGTTCTCCTCACTGTCAAGTGGTAGACCAGGGAAAAGCTACCCAGAGCTCTCACCAATTGAGGCAGCCTGCTGGATAGAGAACCCAACCTGAATAGTTTCAGCCTTGGACTCCAGGCAGCTGTAGAGACTCTTCAAAAATTCTGGGTGCAAGTCCAAAGTACAGGGGCTCAAGGGCAAAAATCAAAGACTATTTTAGCAGCCAGGAGCATCTCCATTCCAGCAATGAGCTCGGGCCTGAATCTCTAACTCATGGCCAATTCATTTCCTAGCAGGGCAGCCTCCCAGGCAATCATTCCAACCTACCACCTATAACTATATTACCATGTGCAGATCTGACCCTGCTTAATCACCCTTTGATTGGACATAATCCTTTTCTTAGGATCTTTATAAGAATTAAAGAATTTTGGCAGTATGCCCAGATCTTTGGTAAGCACATGCCAGATATATAATAAACGTTCACTTCCATTGCAAGGAAACTCTTAATTCCACCCAACAACCACTACTTAAGGTGAGGGAAAAAAATACAGACATTTTCCTGTGGTGCCTCAAAACCAAAAAAAAAAAAAAAAAAAAAATCTAACATAAAAAAGAAAAATGGAGGAACCCACAGAATTCAGAAAATAGCCCTCTCAACACACATACACACCCTCAGGGGTTAATTTTCACCTTCTGGATTCTCTTGCTGAGAAAAACCGTTTACTGGGGTCTTGCCCAAGAAACTGCCACCTGCTAGCGACAATGCTAGAACCTCTGGCAATTTTGGAAAGAAAATAATTTTAAATTTACATACATTTAGATTTACCACACAGGAGTAAAGTTGGCCTCCTACCCCAGAACATCCAAATCAAAAAGGTTAAGTAAAAGAGAAACACAACCAAAAACCTCTATTCCATTACTATTCATGACAAAATCAGGGATCAGTAATCTTAAAACAAGAATACAAGAACAAACACGAGCTCCCATTGTTCTCTTCTCTTCCTCTTGGAGCTTATGCATGAGCATCAAAACCTCTTTAACACCTGCCAGCCCAGTGGTATCCACCCTTGTTCATACATTCTAGATTATTTGCTAATGGACGTAAAACAGAAGAAAGTTCTGAAAGCAAATTCTTCATCAGTTTAAGCTATTTTCAAATAAAATACCTCACTTTTGATAATGCTTTCCTTTCCACATATGCAAGTTTAACCATACTCATTTCAGAAGAGTCACTACTTAAAAATTTTACTTCTATCTACATATTCAGACACCTGCTTCTCCAAGCATGCTTTCACATTGAAACATATAAAAGATATATAAGAAATAGGTACTATCCTTCAAGAAAGTTATCTTGAGAAATCTGCTCCGAACAGAACTTTAAATAAATTGACTTCTACTGCAAGCACTGTCCCCAAATAAATTGACTGCATCCTACAATCAAGTGCACTCAAGGCTGGAATGTCAAGTCAGTCATATATTACTTCAACCTCACTAAATCTCTCCTTATTCCCCAAATCCTAGGCTGCTTTCTAAAATAGTTCACTAAAAAGCACCAACCTAATTAACAACTGCTTCCTCTGCAACAGTGGCCTTGATTTCACTTATTTACACATTAACTGCAGCCTCCTTTTGGCCAAGCCAGTCTATTCTCTGTACCATGCCGAGCCTTTTATCTGCCCTGGACAGCATTTTCTCCAGCAGATGAAGTAGATGCCGATTGATTTGCTGTCGAGCATGGTAAATTAATAGCAACAAATTGCTGAGGGCCCGTCTCGCTGCTCCACCATGCTTCGGCAGTTTTGCTTTATTTGCTCCATGATGGGCAGCAGTCGGCCTCTTCAAGTCAATTTCTTCTTAACAACCTGCAATACTTTTCAATGGTGAAAATAGAGCTGTTCCTTGTAAGTCAGAAATCAATATCCTATTGCCCTTAGAAAATGCTAAACAAGCAGTATTGGCAATCCACTTGGTACTAGAGGGTATCAGATATAATGCAAATCCATACTGCTTCCCTCCTTGTAGTTATTACAGTTTGCTAAAAGGTTCCTAATGTCATTTATCATCATTTACCATTGACCAAAGAGGCTATGATTATGATATCCTATCAGTTGGCAAGGCCTTTCGTTTCTATTCAATTAATATTTTAGCAGCACTCAAATGGTTGTGGCCCAGTCTTGTAATGAAATTTGCATGGCTTGGGAGGAAATAAGAATTTTGTTGCTATAAGGGGAAAAAAAAATTACACACAAGAATATGCAAACACGACAAACACTTTATAAAATTGTTCACGTTTCACTTTTAGATTTTAGGTGTCAGATTCCAAAGATTTTCTGATGATTCTTAAAATTCAAGTACTAAGCAAATAAATTTTAGAAGAGATCTTCAAATTATAAAGCACTGAGGAAATTGTGATTCTCAGCCCCTCCTCCCTTCCACATCACAGCACGTTCACCTATTTCATTTCTACAGGTTGAATTCACACATTGATGGCTCTTAATCTACATCCAATATCCACATTTCAGAGTGGCAACAGCCAGAGTCTGATTCCATTAGAGAGAAATTCTTCAATTATAGTGTTGCAGGCGAAGGATTTGAACAAGCAGCATCTAATGGTGGTATCAAGTGTACACACCATCCTATCAGCCCAGGGTCACTGACCCAACCAAAGCCATACTATATATAAAGAGGGATCAGAAGAAACTAACAAAAGAACACTGGTCCAACTATCCCGTCTAAAGCAAAAAACAAAACCCTGCAAACGGAAATTCTTGAAAAATCAACGTTCTTTCAGTTTTTAAAAAACTCTATTTTGAAGACATCACAATGAATTCCATGCCATTTCTAACCAGGTCCTAATTATCAACCCCATTTTCACATGAAAACTGAAGACAATGAAAAAGTATTAATTCCCACTGTGGCCTAGAACACTCCACTTGAACTTGAACTTCTTTGGTTTTTTTTTTCCAGCTTCATCTGTTCAGCTCTATCAATTCTCCTAAAAACTACCAAAAATTACGTTCATATTTTATGCTTCAATTCCATGTCATGTCACTGAGTCCCCCCCACAAAAAAGAACGAAAAAAAATCCCACTAATTTTGCCAGACTAATGCTATTTACTCAGTTACCAAAATTTAAATTAATTATGTTCTCAAACATAATTGTTAAAAATTGGCAACATTACGCAGGCTTAATTAAGATTAAATCCAATTTACTAAATGTACTTTAATTGGTACTAATTACATTAGCTTTCATTTCAGAATGACAAATTCCCCATAGGTTTCATTTTATGGTTCTCCATCAGACTCAACCCAGGGCAACTGATGATGAGCATCAGCAAACAGGAGGGGGAGGACTGGGACCCTCCCTGTTAACCACTGCTTCATACTAGCATCCTCTGATCCATTTGCTAAGTCACAGATTCGTAGACCATTCAAAACCTTCATTTTCAGTCCCAGTTAAAAATTTCCCTAAAAATACTCTGTGGCTAGCTGCAGCCAAGACGAATAGGAACACAGGAATATTAACAACAACAACAACAAAAGATATGCACAAGGGTTTCAAATATCGGGGCCACCAATTACTAGGGTACTTCTGAGGCCTCCTGGGACTCCTACTCTTGAACCCTTGAGACACAAATCTAATAAGTGAATAAGCCTAAACCGGTCTTGAGAAATAGGCCCAATTATGCCTCAGGGCAACTTCCTTGCATTATTGCTGCTTTCCATTACAAGGGTATCCAGCGGGTGCATCTGGAAAAGAGGCTAAGAGAAACTACGGCTGTCTGCCCAGGAAAACAAATAAAGACAGATATGCCTCTGTGCTTAAGGGGGAAAAAGAAAGAAAATATAATAAGTAGGTGGTTTGCAGGGCTGTCTGTATTTCATAATGTGATAAACTGCCCTCGGGATTCTTGATATGATTGAATTCAAAAGCAAAAAGAGAAAAAAAAAAGCAAAGTGTACTCTTCTCAATTTTAAATGGACAGCATTTGAGGCCAGCTGGACAAGATGACAAAATTTAGTCATATAAAATGTGTAAAATTAAGGGATCTCATATATACCCCCCAAAATCAAAATAAGAAACACATATAGCTATGTGACCTAGGTACAGGATAGCACAAGGAGATCCAGATACTAAATGGTCAGGGTAAGGCAAAGTATAGAAAAGGGAGAAATTTAGTTCATTCTTTAAAGAGAAACTAATTTTGGGAGCGCTCATAAAAACCATCAACAAACAAACAAATAAATAAGTATGCATAAGATCCAAATTATGTAAGCAGGTAATTGTATTCCTGTGAGGTAGAGCTAAAGAGAATACACCCATAAGCCGGATACATTTTGCTGAAGCAGTATTTATATCACTAACATAAACGGCAAAGATCCTAAAATATAAATGTAAATATGCACCATTCAAACTACACCATGTATATATTAGTATACAGCATATGTAACACGCTAACATTAGCATAATCAAATAGCATACAGAGTAAGACAGAACTTTAAAATGTCTTCAATGCAAATAATGTAATTTTTCGCAACTTTTATTTCCAAACACCATCTGATTGCCTTACTGTCTAAGAGCCAGCCGTCTTTTAAAGGAACTACTGATGAGAGCGCATTCTGGCCATGTGGTAAACAACCATCAAGAAGAGTTCTTACAGCTGACGACAGGCAGCCATGTCACACGTTTTAATCTTAGAGGGCACCTACAACACCCTGACCACAAATAAATACGACATGGAAAGCAGAAAGTTGTCTGTCGCCTCTTTCTCGGCAGGCAGATATGCATTATCTATTCGGAAATGGTTGAGGAGAGTCCTCAAGTCCTTCATGAGGAGATGACTTCAGAGAAATGCTTCCTGGAGGAATTATCATTGCCAAACAGTATCATACATATACTATCTTTGCCATTTAGGGAACTTAAACCAAATCATTTCATTTGGGCTCTTGTTTAAAAAAAAAAATCAAAACCAAGCCCTATAGCAGCTGTAGTGGTCACATACCCCCATACACCCATGAGAGCTTGCTCCCCTGCAACCCCAAACTAATTACTAGATTCTAAGACCCAGGGTTAAAGAGTAATCACATCCTCCTATCAGGTTCATTTACCCTGTACAAATTTTGGAAGTTAAAGCTAGAGTTCCAGGTAAGACCCAACTAAGTAGCCTCTGGGGACCAGTACAAGGATTTTACATCAATTTCTTTTATAGCTCTGCAGATTTCATTCTGATCCTCCCAGCTCACTCATTCTCTACTCTCTCATAGTGATCCAATGAAGACTTCACACAATTTACAATTTTATTTATTAATATTTCCAGAGGACAGTTCTTTCATAAGATAGAATTTTGATGGCTGAAATATATACGGCAACTGTTTTAAAAAAGAAAATATGTATTTCAAATTTTGCATATGGCTTTTGAAAGAGAAGAAAAGTTTAATATACATTCTGATTTAAAAATAATACTTTAAATAATTAAAAGTCAGGATAATATGGAACATGAGGAACCACATGCAAAAAACTAACCTTCTCACTCATTCCCAGTCTTTTCAAATATAGATAGAAATGACAAATGTAGCAAAGAAAAACCACCAATAGACAAATGTCTTTTCTAAGTGCAGCAGTCTTACTGTCATTTAAGATGATTATAAAGAATGAACTTACCTGCTTGTGCATTTCGATGTTCAGCCCATAGGACATTTCATAATACTGCCAAAGAAAGAAAAGCAATTAAATGTGTACCTTTCCAATAATCTCTCCAGTTTGTTCAAAATGACCAAGTACACGGAAAACAAAGCAACCAACACAAAGGCCTTACCTTAACCAAAATATCCACAATATCTGGGTCAATAAATAAAAAAGGATGCCGAATCACTATCTTTAAGAAACTAGAAGTCATCTTAAGACATATCCCAAGAGAAAAAAACTCAGAAAACTAAAATGTTAAAACAGCATTCTTAACCTCTCCAATTGTTTCAACATCACAAGCAAATGAGTTGAAAAAGTCTGATAAAAATTTGATTTCACATGACTCTTGATTTCTAAGCAGAGCGGAAATATTTCACACAAATGCTGATTGATGCTGTGAAGATCTGTAGGAAAAGGAGATGCTCCTCAGAGTTCAGTTTTTGGTTTCAGAGTACTACTCACACATGCAAAGCAGCAGAGCGTAATAGAAAATTAATTGATGAGTTACTCTGTAAGTTCTTGCAACACAAAATATACTTCTGAATCATAAAAATGCTTCATAATACTTCTGTAAACATAGATTTGATTTGTCTGAATGGAAGTATAACTACAGTACAGAAAATCTGGCAGCTCAAATCAACACTCCTAAGAACCAAAATAACACCATTGAAATTGAAAGCATGCACACAAAAATATAAACAAAGTAGCATGATGAATGGGAAAATTTCTGAAAAGGGATCTGGTGTCTTTTCCTATCCAAATCAATAATTAAAAGGCATAAAACACATTTAAGAGTATATAGAAAAACTGTCTGGTTACAATTGGAGCAAGAGCAATAAAACAACAAAGAAAACCACTAACAAAAACATTTTGCTTGTGACTAAACAAAAAATAAATGAGGGGTTTTTTCTCCCATTTTTTTTTCAATCTGTAAAAACAAAGCAAAGAAAATTATACCCCATGCAACTGAACTTTTTGAAAATTTAAATCAAAGCTGGTTGTCAAAGCCAAGTTATAACAACCTAGAATTACAGGTTGCTAATGGACACATACCCACAACCTCAACACTGGTAGGGCCACTGGGATGTATCCTGCAGCCTCCAGCAATTTAAAATGTATTCTTGCTTTCAGTATCCCCGGCTAATGAGCACTTTGAATCTGTGACACAGTTTTCTTACCATGACATAATGCCGCTGCATCTCTGTCTTCTCACTGGCGAGTTTCTCACATTCCAGCTTCAGACTATGCAAGACATAAAATCATCTAAGTACAGTGTAGAACTTAACTTAATCCTTCAACTCCAAACCCACATCCCTTCCTCTAATTCATCACCTCCTATTGTCAGACCAATGATATTAAACAGCACTTTAGTAATGAAAGGGAAGAGAGAGAAATGAGCGACAAGAACCAGCCTGGTCTTGCCTTTTCAACAAGGATAAACTGTGGGGGTTGGGAAAGAGGGCTTTATGTCTGAAAGAAATAAACACTCTAGCCAATTTAATTCTGAAACTTCATCCAGAATTGAAGAATATTCACTAAATTCACTTACTAAAACAAGAATTTAAACATCAATAATTACATACAAAAGCAAAAACTAAGTCCACGAAAATGCCACCTTTACTATTCTAAGAGATTGATGAAAATCGGAATCAAAACAGTCTCTTGAATGATGTCTTCCCCCCCCCCAAAAAAATAATAATACAGATTAGTCATATATCATGGGGGAAGGGGGATGCTGATCTGATCCAGCAGCTTGTTTGGGTTCCTGCATTTATGCAGTAAGAATTCTGCACCATTACGGATCCAATGAAACAAACATGTTCCTAAAGCACTCCAAGACTGAGAGCCTCGCAGACTAAAGTATCGTTGTTGTTTTAAATAAAAGTAATGAAATGGCTCACTGTTTACTTCCCCTGGCTCTCCAGCTATGCCATGGAATGGCAGAAGGAAGGGATCAAGCACAGAGTAAAAAGGAACCAAGAAGTCAAAAGGCCCCAGAATCTTCCCAACCTTCCATTCTCCTGACCCAATAAATCAATATCGAAAGTTTGGCCTCAGCGTTTTCCAAGTCTCCTCTGTTTCGATTGTTCTGCTTCCTTTTCTGTTTACAGGAGAAGGAAATGCTTCATTTCTTTACACCTGCTTGAAGGGAAAAGAGGCCCTGACTTGCCTTTTCTGCCCACAGGGGGAAAAAACAAATGGTAATACCTTTGTGGTGGGGGGGGGGGGGGGAGACGAAGGGGGTGGTGTTTGTGTGTTGGGGGGGGGTAGACAAGAGCTAAGCAAACAGGAGGATCAGCTAAAGTCAATATCGTTACCTGTGATATTGAGCCTGTAAAAACTGAAACTCTTCCTTAATCCGATCACAGGATTCGGAAATTGTAAATTTGAAGGGTTGAGCAGGCTGATGCGGTGCCTAAAGAACAACAATAAAATATTTAATTAGCCCACATCGCAGGTGGGGGGGGCAGCCCGCGGTGGTGGCCCGGAGGGGGGGGTCGTTGCGCGGCTCCCGCCTCTCGCTCTCCGGCAGGGGTCCGGGTGCCTCCAGGCGGCCTCCCTCAGCTCCCTAGAACCGCACCTCAGCCTGCTCCCCCTGACCCCCCTCCCCAGCCCCGAACCCCCGGCCCCGCGCGCCCATCCCTCCCTACCCGGAATCGAAAGTGGCCCGTCGGGGGCAGCCGCGCCATGGCGTCGGGCCGCCGTCAGCTAGCTGAGCGAGTCTGGCCTGCGGCCGCCCGCACCCTCCGCCCCGCAGACTCGCGCCGCCAGGCTCGCCCCCTCGGGAGAGAGGCGCGGGCGGAGAGCAGCGGCGCGCGGCTTCCCGGGGCTTCAGAGACAACAATAAGAAAATGGCTACAAGTCGGTCGCCTCCCGCACCCTCGGAGCGGCCGGCCGCGGACAGGGCGGCGGGCGCGGCGCCACTCACCGGGTGGCGCGTCTGCGGGTACATCTTGCTCAGGTCGCGAATCATCCACGCCGCTTTAGTTGGCTGCGCCGGGCAGAGGCGCGCGGCTCATCCGCTTCGAGGGCCCCGCGGCGGCGTTCCGGGCCTGCGGGTCTCGCGTGACGCGGGCGGCAGGCAGGCGCGGCGGCTGGGCGCGGGCGGCCGGCTCCGCATTCCCCGCGGGCGTCACCGAAGGCGGCGGGCACCGTCCGTCCTGCGCCCGCCGAGCCCCGCGCCCGCCGAGCGCCGCCCGCCCGCTCGCTCGCTCGCGCCCCACTCCAAACTTTTTTTATTTGTCTTTTAATTGGCTGCTATTCCTCGGAATGAATGGTCGCTTCTTCCCTGAGAGCGAGCGCAAACTCCTTTGGTTCGGAAGAGGTCTCGCGGCGCTTGGGGGTTCTCTGGAGATTTTTCACTTCACAGCAACGATCTTTTAAAAGGCACCTTTTAGCTTCTTTTACCACATTTCATTTCCTTTTCTTCCTTCCTGTTTTTTTAGCCCCAAATTGAAGGGGATTATAAAAATAAAAGAGCGAAACGCTTGCGGCTTTTTAAAATTCTCTTTCAAACTCTGCGAACACCACCTCAAAATAATACACGAGTGTGTAAGAGGGGGAAGAAGGCAGCCAACAGCCGAACGCCCGCTCGGAACGGCTCTAACAACGCGCTCTGTGTAGGTGACTTCTTTGACCAAATTTAGCAGCAGCTAATCATTAACATTCTGATACATATTCACGACCATCCGCGGAGGGCCCGTGGAGCATCCCGGGAGATGTAGTCCTCGCGAGGCTACTGTGGCCGTGGTTGCCGCCAGATTGACTACAGTCTCCGGCTCGCCCCGCGCGCGCTCCGCGGCGCTCTCCAGGCGCTCCGCCCTCCCGCGGCGCGAGGGCGCCGCACCAACCAATCGGAGGTGGCTGAACATTAATCGCCGTTCTGTGTTACTGCCCATCATTTCACCGCTGACAAATGGCAAGCCAGGAGGGCGGGGCCGGACAGGCTGGACCCACGTGGGGGCAGGGCGTGACGAGGAGTTCCGACCAATGAGTGCAAAGGATTGGTGCCGGCGGGGGCGGGGCGCAGCGGCCCGCCCGGGGCGGAGCCTCGCCCTGGCCGCCGTTCCCTAGCGCGAGCGTTCGAACCGCGGAAACATTTGTTCAGCTGTCAATCAAAGTAACGTGGGGTGGCGAGCCGCGGCTGCTGCTGTCGCTGATGCCCTGGCTGCATCTTTAGAAGCAGGTTTCGGCGGCGATGGCGGCGGCGGTGAGCCTGCAGGCCGGTCCGAAGACGCCCTCCGAGGCTCGTCTCCCGCCCGACGCAGAGCCGGAGCTAGGCGGCCGCGCCGGGGTGCGCACTAATTAGGGCCCGATGTCTCGGTAAAGAGACAAGCTCGGCCTTGTGCAACGCGCCGAAACCCCTGTTGAGACAAGAGAGGGAGGATCGCGCTGATCCCACTACGTGCGGTTCACATCCATTTTACGCGCTGCTGGAGTCGGCATAATTTTCCGCGTGAGCGCGGACGCGGTCGGCCCGGTTTTAGAGCCACAGCCGGGAGGCGTGCACTGGGCTGTTCCCGGGGCCTCCCGGCCGGCCAACCGACTCTAACGTTCCCTTTCTTGGGAGGCACAAGTCAAGTTCGTACCCGGTTAAAAGAGGGCCCAAGAGGGCCTGGGAAGGAGGGTCAGGGTCCGGGGGAGGCAGCTCGCGACAGTTTTGGGGCTTAAAGGGTATGCGGGAGGTAGCAAGCTGTTCTAAGAAACCTCTGACCTGTGGGCAATCAGAGTAATACGGAAAAAGTCAAGCAGGATTATAGCCAAGGTCGCTGCGTTTAGGACATTTATTCCTGAGACCCACTCTGAGTACTGGCTAGTATGGTACTGTTGGTTCAACAAAAGTGGGAAAACCGTTTTTCCTAATGATGACGCTTTCCTCAGAAAAGAAAATCAGTAGCTTAATGCCCAACTCTAGGCGTTCCTGTGGGGCTCCTGTGCACTGGCCACTGAGGACACCGGGGCAATAGCCTTCCTAAAAATCCAGAACTGTAGCTCATAGAATGCTTCCGTTCTGGAGATAATTTTCTTCTTCATTTCCAAAATAAGACGACAAAGGACTTGCCACTATAGGATAGAAAATGTGGCTAATTCCAATAAAGACGGAATTTTGACATGAGGAGATAAAAAAGGAAAAAAATCTCGATTAATGATTGCATGTTGATTGGATTACATTCTAAAATATCGGTTAAGCGAAATATGTTTCTATTTTGTCTGTTTTTTAACCTGGCTTCCAAGAAATTTAAAAAAACTTTTACATTTATTTAGTGGGGGAGGAATGAGAGAACGTGTGTGTGTGTGTGTGTGTGTGTGTGTGTGTGTGTGTGTGTGTGTTTACTCCTGGGCATCAAGCTTGCACAAGACAAGTGCATTTACCTGTTGAGCTACCTTGCTGACCCTAAATTATTTTCTGAAATTCCCAGACATCCATTGTACAGCAATGTTCTGAGACATTCTCAGAAGGCTTGAGTGATACCACGTCTGCATTAGGACACTGAGTCTCAGAACACGAACAGCCACTGTTTTTCTGCGGCTGTTTATTTGCTTTCCCTGGAACTTTTTAGTAGCTTATTACCACGGTGTCTCTAAGGGAAGTTCCATGTTCTTTCTCTAGTTCAGTCAAATGGTAGGAAGTTCCGTGGGACCGGGGACTTGGTTAGGCAGGGCTGTGCTCCCAATGCCCTGGACGATGCCTGGCCTGTAGCTAGTGCTCAGTAAATGTCTGTTGATGGCTTTGGCAAATCCAAGCCCTGTGTTGTCAGTATAGAAGGCTGCCGTAGCCTTTGGCTTCAACTTCCTGAAATTCCATGCAGTCAGTTCCCAGGACAGGAAACCAGAAGTTTAATACCAGAGCCTGAAGGGCTATTG
This sequence comes from Microtus pennsylvanicus, assembly GCF_037038515.1. Taxonomy (NCBI): domain Eukaryota; kingdom Metazoa; phylum Chordata; class Mammalia; order Rodentia; family Cricetidae; genus Microtus; species Microtus pennsylvanicus. The sequence goes on from NC_134583.1 coordinate 95,970,010, forward strand.
AAAGGATCAGGGTGGAAAGAAACGCTGTTCATAGGAAATATCAACTTAAAGTAGAGACCTTTCTCTTAACCTCTCTCAACAGTTTATGTCAACAGAAAAGTGGAGTGTTTCTTGTTTTTTAAGGATACTTTCAAACGGCAGTCTGCGTCTGTGTGTTATGTTTTGGCCTTGAGTCAGATCTGCATAGTTTATAACAACAGGTCTCCCAGCCTGGCCCCCAGCATGCTGGGTGGTACTCATGTTGGTTGTGTCTCCTACTCTGCCCTCCCTTTGCTTCTTTAAGTTTTTTCACAGTTGAGCGGATCTGGGAAATGATTTAAGGGCTTATTTTGTTCTACCACAGAGTGGGAGATTTCAGAGATCTCATATGAGATAGCTTTGGTGGCATCATTAGTGTATAAAAGTCATGCCTATCAGGGTCCAATCTCAAAATTGACAGATGCCAGGCCAAGAACACTTTTTACTAAGGTTAAAGGCTACAAATCATTTATTATTTCAGGACCTACCAGTTGAGCATATTGTGAATGCCAAAATAAGAGAACTTAACAACAAACATGGCTATTACTGATTTATTGCCCTTCTTCTAACTTTTACTCTCTTTGTCTGCTCAGTAAAAGTGAGTCTGGACCCTTTAACTGTTTTCCAGCTGAGAGAACAGGTTCATCAATAGAGGGCCCTGGAGAGATTCCAAGACAAAGAAGTTTGCCTCCTAGTCCAGTGTGTGTGCAGGGCCATTCCCCAAAGAACAAGGAGCAGGAGGCAGCAACGGCCAGCAACTTCCCCCAATCTACAGTCAGATGGCTTTGGAGGAAGTGTCTGAACATATACCTCCCTCAACAGATCCTCCTAACACTGCGCAAGATGCATTTCCAGCAGATGCTGATGTGTGGACTTCTGACAAGTCACAGAAAGCAGGTTTCAAGCTGGAATCATCTGCTTCTTAGCTGGTTACAAGAGTTTTCTCCAGCAAGTTCCAGTTCTAAATCTGCGAGTCTCCCAGGGTCTTGCAGGAACAATTCCTTTTCCACAGACCATGAGGGATGGTGAGGGTGGTGGTAGGGGTTGTTCTGTCTCAGCACTCGGGGCAGTTGCTTCTCTTTATACCTGTTTTGTATGTCTCGGGCCCCACATTGCACATACCCACACACAAAATAGCTACAGTTTTAAAAATTCTGAAAGTATAACCAAAACTTAATCCAAAATCAAATGTATAATGAATCAAAGGTATTTCTGGCCCAGTGTTCCATTGCAGGACTGTAGCATTGATTCTGAACACACAGGTCCACACTACCACGCTATGCGGCATCACTGAAAGATGACTGGAACACATTCGCTCGGAGTCTAGAGTACTGCAAGTTATGAATTTCAGTGTTTTTAGTGTACGTACAAAGTTTTCCGCTCTTATGGAAAAATAATTTAATTACAGAAAACAGACTTTTAATATTTTCCTACCACTCTTCTTCTGCATGTAAGTATCAAATTAATATGTCTTTGGATAGGATTGTGTTAGAATGTTTGATTTTTAAAATTGCTGTTTGAATTGCTGACTTGAGCTTCATGAAAAAAAAATCATTCAGTGAATTTTGGCTTGAGATTAGGACAGAATCTCCAACAATTTCCAAGCTGGCCCTAAACATTCTTCTGCCATTTGATTCTGTATGCTTATGCAAAGTGCGGCTTTCTGAATTGATGGTCTCTTCATAGTATCTCTCAGCTCAGAAAATGTTGCTGTGTCCTGCAGCAGCGTCAGGTATTCAGCTGGGATTTCATTCTTGGTGTGAAAATAAAGAGGCACTTTCATCTCATTAGGATGCAAATGTCCTTTCAACTTTAATTATTAACTTATAAATACATCAATGAGTTATTTCGAAATAAATTTCTTTTTGATTTTATCGTCAGTAAATGTTTGATATGTATACCTACTCAAGGTACCGTTTGACTCAAGGTTGCCCAGAATTTAGCGAAAAGGATTAGCAGGTAGAAAAAGTTAGAGAGACATTGATGAGAAGCTTTTCACTTTGACCAATCATTTTTCTCTGATTCCTTATTGTGGGTAATAATTTTTTTATACTGAACTTTACTTGTTCAAATTACTTTTTCTTTCTCTTCTGAGTGAAGCCAGGCCGACAGTAAACATCGAGAAGTGTCTTTTCTGTTGGAGCTCCCATCTCTCTGTTGGAGCCTCATGTGCAGGAGGGGACAAGAGTTGGGAAAAGAAATGAAGGGTGAGGGAACCCCAGTACCCGGGGAGATGGAACAGCACCAGATGGGAAGGCTTCCTGGAAGAGACAATGTTTAAGCAGAGACCTGAATGTCAAGAACAAGTTGGCTGTTGCACGCACCATAAAGTGAATTCAGGTGAATGTAAAAGCTTCAATTTCAGAAAATGTTGGCAAAGGTGAGAGATTAAAAAAAAAAAAAAGTATGGGGCAGGTGGAGAAACTTCATATTAAGTCATGACTACATGAATCCGAGTCAATAAAGACCAATCTATTGTTTTTATCTATGGGCAGTTGATTTGGGAGACATGTGTTGACCAATCTATTGTTTTTATCTGTGGGCAGTTGATTTGGGAGACATGTGTTGACCAATCTATTGTTTTTATCTGTGGGCAGTTGATTTGGGAGACCTGTGTTTCGTATATACACGCACAATCACGTGCACACGCACACATGCACTCACTCACCCGCCTGTTGCTGTACCATGGTCTCACCCACTAATGGCTGGCAGCAAATTTTAATTTGAGTAGAGGCTGCATGCAATTCAAATATGCAAGATCTGCTTTGAATGTACAAGTGAAACAGTGACGATCACGGAGGCCATTTCTAGATCAGCAAGATTTGTTCAGTGAGTGGTCACCACCACCCTTTCACCTATGGTAAGATGGAGATAACAAAACCGTAGTCTAATTATGTAAAAGAACTTAGTGTCTCCAAGAGTGCCAGACTTGTAGGTTTGTCTAGGTAGCTAGAGCTTTGTCTTTTCTGATTGCCATGGTGTGGGGTGATGGAGACCAAGAGCTACCTTTGGATTGGGAAGCTCTTTCTTGGTGGGTAAAAGGCAAGTGGACTTTGCCTTTTTGCAGGAAGGGGGATGGTCTGCAAACGAGATAGGCAAATTTACATAGACACTGAAGAAACTTCAGGGAGAAAAGAACATTCTTCATTCAAGTGTTGTATTAATTGAACTTCTAAAGACCACTCTTATTGTGAGTAATTAAGGCCCTTCTCCCTGCTAGGGACACAGGTACCAACAAAGTTTGTTTGAGTGATGGGAAAGGGCCATCTGGTTTTTGCTTTGCTTAAGGAGTTGACCAGTGAACCAGGCCCACATGCAGATCAAGAAATATCTTTCTCGTTCTGAAAAAGGTCAACATTAATGGGGAGTGTGTGGGAATGATAAACTGTCAGCAGTCGACATGCCTTAAGTCAGCAGTGGTTCTGAAATCTAATGAAGACCCTAGGTTCTCTCCTACCTAGGCAGGTAGAGAACTGCAGCTTTACTTCCTTCACCTATGCCAATCAAGCAAGTCAACTATGAGAAATATACCATCCAAAAGTATCTCTTCCTGGAGAAAACCTCACTTTATCATTATTTTCCCGGAATCTAGAAGGAATCTTGAAGAAATTGTTCTATTTTGTCCAGTGACTTAAAGCAAACAGGGTATCGTTATTTTTACCTTAAAGGTTAAACACTGAGACCCCAAACAATTACTTGCCCAAGGTCATATGATTTGAAAGCACTGTACATCAGAACTCCTGTCCCCTGCCTCCTTATAAGATGCCTTGCATAAACCCTGATTCCACAAGTAGATATTCAATCCAAGTAGGCAATTTAAATACTGCTCAGCTCACCTGCCCGGTTTAAGCCTTTTTAAACATATGTTTTATTGCTGGAATGTGGGTGGATGGTGAATCCAGGAAGGACTGTTGGTGCTGCCCCAGGGCACAGGCAGAAACGGAGTATTCCCACAGCCACAGGAAGCACCTGCCTGCCTCTCGGTAGCCCTGTGTGGAGTGTCTGAAGGCTTGATAAGTGAGATTCAAGGGAAATGAATGGTGCTGAAGCTGTAGTCTGACTCCGGGAGAACAGCAGGGTTCACACCTGTGCAGCTGATCATGGAGCCTCCACACAGGCTCCTGCTCTTGCTAACGATCGCAACAACCTGCAGGGCAGAGTTTACAGGAGAAAAATTGCATATTTACTCTCGGAGATCCGCAGTTGGAGAACAGAATAGGTATAGGAGAAAAGCAGCTAAACATCCCATCATTCTATACAAGAAAGTAATTAATGAAACTCTACCTCTATCGATAGCCCATTTCTTGATCGCCTATAATCTGCTCAGCTTTAAATCTTTCTGATCTCATCTATATGAAGTCTTTCCATAAAGGACATCTATGTGATCTCTACACCCTTTTCCACCTAGATGCAAGCACTGGCCCTTCTAAAAACACCATCTTAAAGTTGAATTTTTAACATAGAAAGATTTTTATTTATCTACATTTGCTAAACTTGATTATGTTTTTCTGCCTATATTTTTTAATTGTCCAAGGAATAAACTGTTGGAATGCGGATTGAGGGGGTATGAATTCAGACACTTGTTGAAAAGTGATGGCTACACAGAAAAGTAATCTGAGCTGTAAGGGTCTGTAATCTTAATGTCAGCAGTGAGCAAGTTCCTCCTGCCATCATTCAGTTCGGTACTTGTTCTCAATATTCTACTGCATAGGACAACTCTGATCGATCACATCACTTCCTTTAACAGCAATCTATGAAAAATATTTGAATGAGCCACCATTCATAGTGTATCTCACCTCATTGTACTGCTACTTTGAGAAAAGACTCCATTCATAAAGCTGTCTTCTTCCTTCACTGCTTGGTTTAATATAGAGCAGAATGTAAATGCTTTTAGTCTAGTTTTTAAGGGTTTATTTTATTTAAGTGTATATGTACGTATATGCATACTTATATAAATACACATATGTATTTACACACATGAGTGCAGTTACCTATGTAGGCCTACATAGGTCAGAGGAAGGTGCCAGATACCTTAGCACTGGAGTTGCCAGCAGTTGTGAGTTACTCAACACACGATCTAGAAACAGAACTTGAGTTCTCTGAAAGAAACTATATGTAAGTCATCTTCCCAGTGCCTAGTATGGGTTTCTGTTAAAAAAAAAATGTCCTAAAGAGATATGGCTATTGTAGAGATCACAGTGTTTACAGAGTTCCATAATCTTTTTACTATATATCAATATCCAAAAGCACCAAGAAATAGATGAGTTTTAAAATCCCATTTTGCACCCTAGCCAACTGAGCTTCTGTAAAACCAACAGTCCCTTTAATCTTACACAACTGTAGTAAGCAAACAAGTTGGAAATAAAGATTGAGCTTTAGAGTTCACCTCTTTCCAGTTTACTAAAGCTGCCCTTTAATTCTGTACAACCGTTTTATTGCTTTGTGCTCTATGAAGTGTTTCCTTATAAAACTGTTAAGAAGAGGAAATGGCATTTGTGATTGTCTTACCAAAATGGAAACCATAACTCAGAGTGGCCAGCTTGGTTCCTATGCATGTCTACAAACAAGGATGTGTGAACTACACAGTTTGGGCTAGGGATTTATCTGGGTAGTAGAATGATTATCTGGTGTATGTGAGGCCCTGCATTCAAGCCTCAGTACTCAGAACACCAAAACAGACTCCACAATTTAAATTCTTCTGAACAGCCACAAAGAAGAACCAGGCATTAATGGCTTAGATATTTACATTTAAAAGTATCTGGGAAGGTATCATTTGCATAACTTAAATGCCAGCTAATTGGGTATCTTCATCTTCCAGCCTCCTAGATTTCTTGTTTTTGTAGCTGTGAGCAAGATACTTCCCCAGCAATCCATGTATGATCACAAGCCCAATATCCTTCTCAGCATCTCCAGGGAACTCCGGAGATTTCTGCTCCTTGGAATCTTTCTTTGCCCACTGTGATTTCTTCTTTTTGATGAAAGCTTGGTCTTCATCACGTGCTTACAGCGCATCTTTCCATTTTCACATCAGACTGACATTTTGGACATTCTTTACTCTTCTGATTAACTCTGACACAGGCTGTACATGGTGAGTATTCTCTACTGAAGATGCAGATGATGGAGGGTATCGCGAGTCAAGCAGACAAACAGGGAGAGTGTGATACTCTCTCTGTCCTATGCTTATTGTCCCTACTCCTTCTACCTGCTCAATGGCAGATGCCTCTATGCAATGGACCAGCGGTCCCATCCAACCTCCTCCGAGGAAATCCGCGGACAGTGTGATTGGTATACGTTTCCTGAGATAGTCGCTCCCATACGGAGTATTTTAGAGCTTAGGATAGATTTCTGAATCTGACTTTTTGCAGCATCTACACAAAAGAGATGAAGAATACTCACTCATTTCCCAGCCTCAATTTGAAGCTCAAAGCACGATACCTTCTGTAATTTATCCAGTGAGAATTTAAGGGGGAATTAAGGCTGTGAAGAGGAAAGGCATGGTGAAAATAATCATATAATCTACAAGAATGACGTTCGTGAAGGACCTAAGTAGTATGTAGACTGCGCTATGCAGACAATTTTCCCTTTACAAGCTTAAGAAAATTGGTACTTATGATTTCTAGAAAGGAAGCAGTTTATTTTTAACTCCTTGGAGAATCCGGGTTCTTCAAATTTTCTAGACAACTAATCACTTGGAAAATTATTATGATGACAATTGTCATGTATAAATATATTTTAATAAGACAGAGGAAAGATAAAAAGAATTGTCAGCTATTTACCTCGGGTTCAATTCGGAGACTTTTTGTTTGTAATATGTAGATTGCTATACAGCAATCTAGTCTACCGCAATTTTTCCTCAAAACACGAATCAGATTGTAACGGCTAGTCACACCGAGAGATTCATGCTAAGCTGTAGCTACACACCAACTACTAACTATATTTACGTGCTAATGATGTTTCTCATCAGATGAGGGTGACACGTTCATAATAATTTGATATAAACAACTGTATTTCACACCACTTTTGAAAGTTAAAGAAAACTAGATTTTTGTTAGATGATGTGTGTCAGTCACATGCACTTTTCTAATTATTTATGGAACGCTCAGCACCATTTATCAATGCTGTGTCAAGGAACTCTAATTAAAACATTATTATCTGTAAAGCTACTGCATACACAACTAGAATTTTACTAATTACTAAAGTCCAAATCGTCTCAAGCCATCGCTTAAGGAAGAAGGGTGGTCAAAGGAAATAACGAGTCAATTCAATGGAAATTTAAATAGTAATGAAAAGAGAGGTGTGGTTTTGTTTTCAACAGTTCTGATGTCTTAGGATTATGACCTCACTATGTTCTGCAAAGACCTTGAAAAGTTCTGATTTCTTAGAATTTTGGCCTCACTGCATTCTGCTATCCCTTGCAAAGAACCTGTATTTTTCCCTGTTCCCCACTGACTGAACGTGGCGCAGGTTAGTGTTACAGTCTGATTGTACGGAGTGGAGGAAGACGTGAATAAATCAAGTCCTGAGTGAGTGGTACTATTGACATGGACATGGTCTTCTCAGAGATCCCAGAACCTCAGACCCACAGCAGAATGGCAAAGCCTCTCCATCTCCGCTCTCCTGGCATGAGAGGGAAATGGCAAAACTTTCCTCTGGTCCTTGTGTAGATGCTGTTAGTGTGTGCTGAAATGTCCACCTTAGCATTCTCCCCAATGGATATTATAGCCTAAACACTGTTCCACTAACAGAGACTGATTCTACCTAGATTAGCTAAACCTGTCTCCCTTTATCAAGCTGTATTCCATAAACTTTGGCTCATCCTTTATCTGTACATAATGAGCCTGTATCCTTGCCAGCTGTACTCAACAGAATACACTTTCTTCCCCCTCCCTGTTAACTCTTTAATAATAAAAAACTCTTTTAAGAAGACCCCCAGTCCACTAGACCCCAGATTTCTGCAATTGTGTCTGTCTGTCTGCCTTGTCCACATTCTCTCACGGCCCCAGGCAGGTCCAAGGCTCTCAAAGTGTGTCAAGGACTTGGCAACCAATAATCTCACCTACTTGAGAGGCTGAGACAGGAGGACTTCCAAGTTCAAGGCTTATCTGGGCTACAAGTAAACCTGGGCAACTTGATGAGACCCTGCCTCAAAATTAAAAAAGAAAGAAAAGTAAGAGAACGAGGAATGTTTGCCTACAGCATGTGAGATCCTAGGTTCAATTGCTAGTGAAAGGTTTCTGTACCCGGATATTAAGCCTCTCCGCTGACACAACCAATCAAACCAAGCCAAGAATTGAAAGTCCAGGTTTAATGAATAAAACAGTGGTCTGGGGTCGGGGATGGAGAAAACCACCTGGCAAAACAGCTGTAGGCATGATCCCAGGCATCCCACGGGGAGAAGCCTCCCTTTTGAAGGCTTTCTGGGACTGGGCAGGGTTTGGAGTAGGATGGGGTGAGGCAGAGCTACACCCAAACATCCAGCACTAAAATAAATAAGTAAATACATACATAAATAAATAAGTAAGTAAATAAAGGATTGACTGTAATACCTTGATTTCCCTCTCATTTTCCTTTTATAAGTAAATCTATGGGATCTAGGGCAGATTTTCTGTCTTGCACAACTTTTCCCAATTAGCAAATTACAGAATCAGATTCAAAGCCAAGACTACTTTTCAGAAGATTATTTTGTTGTTTCTCAAACCATTCTCTTCGGTGCCAGAAAGAAATAAGACATTTATGTATATAATTTTTGTTTGTGAGACCGAGTCTCAGAATGCGGTCCTTACTGGTCTAAATCTGTGTACACCAGGCTGCCCTTGAACTCAGAGAGATCCATCTGCCTCTACCTCTAGAATGCCAGGATCAAAGGCATAAGCTTCTCTGCCCAGTTTCTGTATATACTTTTTAATATATAATTTTTAATATAAAAATATGTGATAATATTAAAAATTCTTTTGGGAGTTGGGAGATGGCTCAGTAGCTGAAGTACTTACTGCGCAGCATGAGGACCCCCAGGAGGAAGCTGGGCATGGCAAACTTGCTGGGTATCTGGACACAAGTAGATCCCAGTGCTCATTGGCCAGTTATATTGCAAACAGTCTCCAGCTTCAGCGAAAGACTCTATCAAATATAGTAAGATAGAGAGTGATAAAGGAGTACAGTCAACATTGACCTCAGTCTTCATATATACGCATATATTTGCACCCAAATCTTATATACATGTGCACACAAGCACACATATACCATGGACACACATATATAAATTCTTTAATTTATTTTGATTTAAAAGATTAAGTTGTGATTAATAGTATATTTTTATCTTGCTTTTGGAGACGCAACACAGTCTTACTAGGTATCCTAGGTTACCTTAAACATTGCCAGGTAGTCCTGGGAGACCTTGAATTTACTAACCTCTGGCCTTAGTCTCCTAAATACTAGGCTTCCAGGCACGCACCACCACACCCAGCTTAATGCATTTTGGGTATTCATGAAGTAAGATCTTCTAGAATTGCCATATGAAAAGAGAATCAACAAATGGTTGCTAAATTTATATTTCTCCGATTGAACAAAATTAAATTCTAATTCATTCAAATTGTTTTCGTGTACTGATGAATAATCAAATGGCCCATTCTCTAAATCATCATTTTGTGTTTTAATTCTCAGCAGAAGAATAATCACTAAAATTTAGTGTTCAAAATACAGAAAGAACTAGGGTGTATATACCAAAACCACAGAGGTTCCCTGACGACCCTGTGCATTTAGAGATGCTAGAAGTTTCTGACATGGTTTTGTGCAAACAGTACATGAAGCTGTGATGAAATAATATGACAGACAGACTCCTGAATGTGCCCAGCAGTTATTTCATGGGCAATTCCCTGCCCACTTATGGTCATGCTCAAATCTTTCTTTAGTTAAAGAGGGGCAAAACATACTTAATACACAAACCTATCATTTAATTAGCTACATTTCATATGTTGTACTAATAAACAGTACTCTGACAGGCTTGTTTGGGTAAGATAAAAAAAAAAGACAAGAAAAGCTGGAACAAGGCACTGTATTGTTTGAAAAGAACCTCCAGATATTTTAGGTCAACTACTCCATTAAGTCACCCCTCCTTTTTTTCTCAGCAACATTCACTTGAGAAAGCAATCTAGAACTTTTTTTTTTAAAGAATATAATATCTGTAAGTATTTTTTGCTAACCAACATAGATTTACGAGACACAAGCAGGAGAAGAATTGAAATTTCATATCCGAGTTAAGGACAGACACAAGCTGAATTCAAGTGTTTGTTTTCTGGAGCGCCGAATTCGTCCTCTGGATTGTACCACAGAAGGCTGCAAGCAAAACACAGGCGGGTCTAGCAAACAATCCTAGGCTGTTTATAACAACTGAAGCTGCGCCTTTCATATCAGAGTCCCGTCAGCAAGGGGAGGGAGCAGCAGAGATAAGCCCATCAGTGAAACAGTACCCTTTTACAGCAACCAGGCACTTCCTGCAATCAAAACCATGCTAGCATGTGGCTTGTTCGAATCAAAATTACTGGACTGGAGCCAAACAAGAAAAAGTAATTGATAATGTGGTTTTTCAGAAACCATCCATCCATCAAATGTGTCAGTCCTTCATAATACTTTATTTCCTTCTGAACAAAGATCTTTAAAATTCATTGTGTGCACTTAAAAACAAAGTGGCCTTGTGCTGGTTTATAAAGATTCTCTTTTAGTTTGGGTTTGTTTTGTTATTTGATTACATTCCCTCCCATCCTGCATATTGTTTTTTTCCCAGAGAGTTGCTAGAAATTTCGGCCGTTCTTAAACAAAGCATCTTTGTGCCACATCAGCTTGCATTTCCCTTGGATTATGTTTGGGTGGTGACTTTTCCCTGACTTCAGCATGTAGTAGCAGAGCCACAGCCTCAGTAAGTAGACTGTAACCAACAGATTCCCTGGCCCTGTTTTTGTGCTCTGCATCCTATTAACCTGCTGGTTGGAAATGCAGGAAGTATTGCAAACAGAGGGGAAAATGGATGCGGAAATGCTACATTGCATTTGTAACCAGAAGAAGCCATTCAGAGTGACCAGAAAGGAGAGGAGCCTCTTCTAGCATTTGTGACAACCATTTAACTAAAAATGTTCATTGATTTTAGGATCTTCACCATCAATTTGCAAAACTGGCAATGAGTTAGCTTATTATCAATATCCAAAACTAATGTCTGTGATGTGAATTTTAGCAGTTTGTTCCACACAACCCTGGACAACTTTGGTTTTGAAGTCAGGCTTAGGAGTCAGTAAAACACCCCTACACACACACACACACACACACACACACACACACACACAATTTTGCCACCAATATGGTTCAGATAAACACATGTCAAAATGAATCATTAAAGGTATCTGGCCTTCCCAAGCACCTTTTTTGTTTCTTTTCACTTCATTTTATTTTTGCTTGTTGTAAGAGTTTGCTATGTAGCCCAACATGGCTTTGAACCTGCCATCCTTCTGCTTCTACCCAAGTACCCATACTACATACCTACACGCACCACTATACCCAGTTCCAAACATTCTGTTTTAAATGTGAGTGGCATAATTAAAGCTTTGCAGTTGAAAATATGATCCAGAACCTTGCAGATATGATGTGAGGAAGAATTTCATATCATCTTGAAAGATTTTTGTACTTAACAAATCTAGGTGATCCTATTCTGTTCTCTCCTGAAATCTTCCACAGTCATATACAGAGTAGATATTTAAGAATAATGTTTAGATTTCGTTGTCAGTGTCCTGAGGCTTATAGGCAGAAGTTGAGCATCATGAGACACTCTTACTACTTACTGGAAGCGGCTACTTCCTGGAAAGACAAACCCAGTCAGTTACTGCATCAGGAATCTCAGGAGATTTTTTTTTTCTCTTGTTCCGCTGCTTGTTTGGCTTGTTGTTTTTCTGCTTCTGTTGTATGGGATATGTAGCACTGGCTCTTCCACACACACAGCAAGCTAGCACTGGACTTAACTCTGTCTCCAGACTGTTTTAGAAAAATAGCCCATTGAGTCCAACAGTGCTGCCCACGTGTGCATGTGTGTAGAACCACTCACTAGACCATGGACAAACAACATGGGCCACACTCCCGGAGAAAAATGACTCTATCCCTGACTAGAAACCACCTATTGCCAATAGCTCTTCAGGTAGGTGTGGGACCTCATGATCTCCTTTCTCAGCCATGCTGAAACATTGAATGCGTCATCTTGTACAGGTCTTATGCAGGTAGCCACAAATGACTGCGTTCCTGAGTGGACCTGCCATGCCATGTCCAGAAGACCTAGTTTTACTGCAGTCTCCCCAACCGCAGGCTCTTACAATCTTTCTTTCCCATCTGCTGAGATGTTCCCTGGGCCTTAGGGATAGATTGGGGTCCCAATGTCCTAGTTAGAACTGAGCAGTGGGCAGTCAGTTATTCCTGTTTTTTTTTTATTTATTAAAGATTTCTGCCTCCTCCCCTCCACCGCCTCCCATATCCCTCCCCCTCCCCCAATCAAGTCCCCCTCCCTCATCAGCCCGAAGAGCAGTCCGGGTTCCCTGCCTTGTGGGAAGTCCACGGACCACCCACCTCCATCCAGGTCTAGTAAGGTGAGCATCCAAACAGCCTACGCTCCCACAAAGCCAGTACGTGCAGTAGGATCAAAAACCCACTGCCATTGTTCTTGAGTTCTCAGTAGTCCTCATTGTCCGCTATGTTCAGCGAGTCCGGTTTTATCCCAGGCTTTTTCAGAAGTCAGTTATACTTTACACTCGGACCAGTTGTACTAACTGCCATGCTCTAAACAACAAAAAAGCTTTTTTGATGAGGACTGAATACTACACTTATTGATAGATATAAGTATTTAGAAGGTCACTGTATAGTTTGATATTATTCCCACTTAGCAACAATAATTACAGTAGGTTCTCCCCGAAGGCTTATGACTGCTCTAGTTGTGGCTTCTTATCCAGTATTACACAACGAGGCATGAGTTTCCTCCTATGCAGTGTTCCTTAAATTCAATCCGAGAGCAATTGGTTATCCCTGTAATTAACACCAGATCAAACAACTTCCCAGCTTTTAATTTTTTATCTTGAAACACGGTCTCACTAAGTTCACAAATTGTCCCTAAGCTCCCTCTGTAGACTAGGTAAGATTTGAGCTTAGATTCAATCTGACTGCCTCATCCTCCAGAGTAGCTGGGATCATAGGCCTATATTTACATCCAGGCCCAGAGTTTCTTCTTAAAGAAAATCACAAAGAACAAAGGACTTCAGTAGCACACAAAACTTCTATACTACAAGACCTGCCCCCTGGCTTTCTCTTTTGGCCTGCTTCAAAATACTGCTAAAAAAAAAAAGTTATATTTGTATAAAACATCAATTTTCTTGTGTAACTTCTGTTGTACCTACGAGATATTAATCCTGGAATAGCAAAACAGGATCAAATGTTCATTCCTTGTCAAAGACTGCTACATAACGAATATAAAAGTATATAGGGCTCCAGGGTTACATTCCGTGGGAAAGATGTTATTAATTTGAAAATAGTGAAGAGGGCTACTACTAAATCACCATTCATGGAGGATACATTGAAAACAAGAATTGGTTTAGCTTTGTAGGAGATTACTAATAAAGGCAATGATACAATCCGCTTTCTAAGTTCCGGAAGAAAATGAGAGGAGAAGTAGAGATATGTTTATCTTTTGTTTCCCAGCTAGAGCTTACTTTCTGTACGCTTCCATTCTATACATTGCTTCATGCTAAGCCTTGTGGTGTGATTAAAACCAAACTACTGGGTTGGACTGAAGAGATGACCCCATAGTTAAGGGCACCTTCTGCTGTTACAGAGGCCTGGGTTCAGTTTCCAGCACTCATGTGGTGGCTCATAAGTACAACTCTAGTATCAGAAGATCTGACATTGTCTTCTGACCTCCATGGGCACCAGGAATGCATGTGGAGTGTGTACAGACATACAAGCAGGCAAATCACTTATACACATCTTTCCTCTTGGGGCCAATACTCCTTTGGGCACATGACTCACCCTGCTGACTTTATAGGTACATATTTACATACTTTCCCACGTCTCATTGAGAATGAATCAGGGTGTGTCAGAGCTTCCTAACACACAGCACAGTATCACTAATTAGTATGATCGTTAATTCAGTGAAATGTGTTAAGTTGGGGAGAAAAAGAAAGAGTGGATTTCCACACTCCTATCCACATTGGGGATCTTGTAGGCTGTCTAGGCAACCAGGAATGGCCTTGTTAACACACCCAGGGTGGGGCTGGGACAGCAGGCAGGCTCACTGAATTGCTGACTATTTTTCTGTTGCATGAATGAGACCTAGAAGATATCAAGAGGTTTGGGTTTCCAAATGCTGCTTAAAAGGACAGTCACTGTTTAAGTGGCAGTTCAAGGTCCATTCAGGGTCCTCAGTATAAGCAGGGACAAATGGAGAACTCACCCATCAGAGGGATGGATACCAATGATTGAGCTAGAGGAGCAAACTGACCAGCCTCCTGATCAATCCACAGAAGACCCTCCTAGAAAGAGAGACACTTCGCCTCTCTCTCTGGTCATTAGCTCCCCAGTCTAGGGATCTTCTGCAGTAGAACCCACAAGCCTCCATAGCAAATGCGACTTCTCTGAGGATTCTGTCTTTTTACTGTTGCCACAAAGCTCCATAAAGCCCCTCCCTTCTTACTGCACCCAGAGGCAATGCTGAGCAAAAATTGGGAACAAAGGCAGAACTCTAAGACTGAACACTTCACCTAAGCAGGCTGAGTGTCTATATAGAGAAACTGTAGAGAGGATTAAAGTCTCCCAGACTGTTAAATCCAGTGATGTTCTTTTATCCCTGTTTCTCAGGTAGATATTTATCAGTTCGTAGAAAAATGGAAGAAACTGTTTCTATTAATATCTGTTGGTAATATAAGTGAATATGTTATTCCTGGTCTCAGAGTGATGAAGGTACTACCCTCGAGAAGGACAGAATCTGGAGAGTGATAATGGGAGAACCCGCATCAATATAACATAAGGTATCCATTAACATGAAAATCTGTGCAAGGCAGATCAACTTTCAATTATGCATAAGTCAACACATTGTGATTCTGTGAGCATCACTATGATATTAATGGTGTTTTCATTGAACCAAAGGGTAGTGCCATTATTATGTGACATCTTAATGCTATTCCTTGACCCTGGTTTAGAAACAAGCAGGTACTTCAGTGGGTTATACCTTTAATCATAACTGTCAGGAACAAGTGACAACAGAAGTTTCAGCACTGTAAGAGATTAATGTCTGCTTCTCAACGGACCTTTTCAAGAAATAATACAAAATGAGACAAAGATAAGCAGATGTCAGAGATAGACAGAGAAGTGTGTTTAAGGTCATCAGAGAATGACCAGAGAGGATTAACAGATTCGGGGAGAAATAGAAACAGAGCTGTGGATTCTTTGGGGCATGTCAGGACTATGAGCTACCTATAGCATCGTAGCGCTCCATGCACATCTTCCTCACTGATGACACCATGGCCTTCCAGCCTTGATCTGCATCATCTGCTTGGTTCTTTCTTTAGCTCAGGATCAGGATTCCTCTAGTTCTCCTACCTCAAAAATCTGTGTGTGCACATGTGTATGTGTAGATATGTAGGTGCTGGGTAAGCAGAACAGGTGATATCAAATGGATGGACCACGGTGTTGTGATGACAGAGCACTTTGGATCTTCCCTTTGAATTTGAATGACCTCCCTCTTTATGAAGCTGGACTTATTGACTGAAGGCCATTATCATGGTGAGATGAATGAGAGGAAGTGGTTACACATGCTCTTTCCTCCTTTTGTGTTTATAGCTACCCAGAAGTGAACATCAATATTTAAATGTCTGGATTATCTGAGGCTTGTAAAAAACCAATTAGCTACTCCTCAAGCCCAGTGTTTGGAGCCTTTGTGGACCAGAGCATGGAACTGTTTAGTTCTTGTGGTCAGAGGATGTGGACTCAGAGAAAGGTTAGAAGGGTAAGGGTCATTGCTGGGTTAGTGGGGCCTTATGGTAAAGTGTATCCTGAAAGAACAGGCTGGAGCCAGATCAGGAGGCTGGGGCAGCCCTTAAGAGGCAGTTAGTGGAGGGCTCAGCAAGAATCCTGGCCACACTGGGAACATGTGGGCAAATACATCATAAACTTGAGCCTTTAATTCTGAACAGTTAGGACCATCTCTGGCTTCAAGGGAAGCCTGCCAGATTGCCAAGTCGTAGTAAACTGCAGTGATTCTGGTTTCTTGAAATGAACATGTCTGCTCCCTTCAGAGGTTAGTTACACACTTGTATCTGCATATAGGGCCAGATTCTCAAGCTGCAGGGACATCTATGCTTGGCCTGGAGCTGAGGGCTTAGACCTTCTGGATTAGGGCTCATGTTATTGGGTAGGGTTCCTGTTTCGTTAGTCCAGACTCCCAGGATGTCTGTCAGAGACCAGTGTTCTTGCTTCGTTGGTATTCCTTTTCCTAGTTGGAGGCATCATTAGCTGTCTAGGCAATATCCATTCATCTACTTCTTTATTAATAGAACTTCCTTTGTGTTTCTGGACGATAGTTTCCAGGAAAGATTTTACCTCCTTCATCAAGAAGAACAGGATTAACCAGCCTACCACTTCCTGACTTGAGCTCAGACACACTGTCTGGAGCAATGGGATGAGTATGTGGCTAATTAAAGTACAGAAGCCAAGGTCAATTTTTTTCAACAATTATTTGTTAAGCACCTGCTATATTTCTTGTCCCATGGACTGGACACTGCCACCATCATCTTCTCTATTAAGGCCTAGGCTGAAGCTGCTGCTGCAGCTAAACTTCTGCCCATATTGAAGACCTGGGGGACAAAAATTAGATTCTGTTAGACCTTCTTACATGCCCACACTAGCAGTGGCAGAGTGAGCGGAAGAAGGATGGGAGCCTCTGTCGGGCCCTCTTGTCTTTATGAATGGGGTGCTTGAACCGTTACTTTGTTAACGTGTGGTCTGAAGACAACTGGCACAGGAGATTAGAAGAGTCTAGAAAGAAGGTGGTCAAGGTGAAGTCACCCAAAATATGAAAGCGTCTAGTGGTGACTAGAACATATCCAACCACAACTACAGTTTCCAAAGTGCAGAAGAGTAAACGTAACTTTTATCATGATTTCAACAGTTTCAAAGTGTATCTGATTTTGTGTGTCTGATCTTTATCGAACAGATTCAGGCAGAGTAGGTACTCCTGAGTCTCAAAACATTGAGGTTGCTTTTATAGAATATGACTATTATCTGAATTTTTACTTAAAAAGAAAAATATGTGTGTCTATGTGACAATTTCAGCTGGAAATGGCTATGGCATATTTGAATATAAACGAACAGGATTGGCTTTTATATACAAGTGAATTTGTTTTCTGAAAAGTGAAGGTATTCTGTTGGGAGGCTAGGGTGACTATTTTTCATTAGACTCTTACTAGATTTTATTCCAAATGCTTATCAACCTTTGAATTCTCGTTTTGTAAAGACAAAGCCACATAACAGACCTGATCTCCAGCTAAATTTATAGAGAACAAAAGTGCCAAAAGATGACCCAAATCACGTTACTCTGTTACCCCTTCACCTCTTCTCTTACATATTACCTGGGCATGGTCTGAGTTGCTCTCAATGTTGCTCTGCATGCAACCCACTGGCAGGTCTAGAGCAGTCTTCCATGGAGCTGTGTTCCTGGATTTGCTGTGTTTACACAAAATATGCATGTTCCAGAAAGAGCACCCTGCTTCTGGAAACAGTCTTCAAAATTTATAGTTTGAATCTGGACTGGTTCCACAGATTAGATGCTATTTGCTTAAACTCTAGCCTGCAGTATCTTGGAATTCAAACCACATATCATCCATCAAGCTAAAGTTCTGAAGGATGTAGTAGAAAATGTCACAGTAGTAGCTTGTGAGACCTTCCTCTTGGGACATTCTGTATGATGCTACAATAAGAGGTGAACTTGCCCATTTGGAAGGCACACTGGCATCAGAAGAGAGAGGTTGTCAAACAGCCATTTCCGTCTGTCAGCAGTGGTTCTGTACTGCTGAAGAGCTGGCATTTCTGTCAAACTGAAAGATCTATTTCTCAATGCAAGGTGATACAGAAGTTCAGGGAAAACTCGGAAGAATCAGGAAGTCTAATCTGCCTTGCTTCCCTCAGTCCTTGCCTAGGATTAGGAGAGAGGTTAGTTTTGCCTCCTTCCTTTACTCACCCTCCCAAACACACAACAGAGGAAAAGATCTAATTCATTAAAGTAAAACCCAAGGAAACAGAGACTAGGAGCAAAAGAGAGTGGGTGATATTCAGCTGGACGACATTTCTGGCAAGGAGGACTAGCTGGTTGTGATGTTGCAAGAGAAATCCACAACCTGAATACAGAAGCCAGGAACTGCTTAAGCCCCAAGGAAATCCAGAGCCCTCTAAGTTTTCTTGAATCAATTGTAGTAAGCAAGAGGACTGTGAAAATTCCCTAAGTCTGTTTCCTCTGTCTTCCTGCTGCAGTTGAAGAAAATGGAGGAGGAAAACTGCCCAGCTGGCAGAAGCTGAGCTTCCAGATTGGCCAATTAAAGAGCTCAATGTATTGCCAGGAAAATGATTCAACACACTGATGCCAATGACACCTACTAAAGCCATCATTTATCTTATTATTCCCATCAAGCTGGATATTTTTTGTGTGGATGGGAATAATGGAATTACCTTCTTGCCAAGGCTACACACACACACACACACACACACACACACACACAGAGAGAGAGAGAGAGAGAGAGAGAGAGAGAGAGAGAGAGAGAGAGAACTCCCAGCTCCCATCTGAGCACTTGGGAGTAGGAATAAATAACTTGGGTCCTTCTCTTTCCCCCATTTCTAAATGAGAAGTTTTGACTGTGAATGTAGTAATTTTATACCAGCATTAACTGCTAAGTGACAGAGGAATCTCATTTGCATGCTGCGGTGGGCTCAGACCACCCTCCGATTCTGGATATTACACTAGGAGCATTGAGGTAGAATGATTATATCTGTGGTTAAATGTGGGATTATTCTGTTTTGTAAATCCGTGGCTATATTGGTTATCTATTTCCACAAAAATTCTGTTAACATGCAACCACAAGATCCAGTAGCTTAAAACAACAATCTTTTTCTTTAGCTCTTGAGTTTGTGGCTTGGTTGGGCAGTTTCAGTTTTGGCCAGGCTTGGCTGATCTTGGCTCAGCTTACTCATAGGTCTGTGACTCAACTGGTGGTTTGGCTGGTGGCTGACTGGTCTAGAATAGACTCATCTAGAACCATCTGGCTCTGCCTACATTATCTTTCCTCCCCCACAGACCAGCTTGGGCTTGTTCTGATGTTGGTGGCAGAGTTTTGAAAGAAGCAAAAGCATGTAGGACCTCTTGAAATCACAGCTCAGATTTACTCCACAATTAATCTCTTGTGTCCTATTCTGCTGACCATAGCAAGTCACAGAGACTGTGAGGAAATAGGCTCTACCTTCTTTGTTAAAAATGAAGCATTTTGGAGATGAGTGTTTCAATATTTAACTCATGCTGTCATTGAGCTTAGAACCTTCTTGCCTCGACTTCTTGAGTAGCTGATATTATTTATAGGCGTATGAAATGGGTGCCCAGGTTAGGCTCCACCTCTTGATGGAAGTTGCTATAAGGTCATACAGTAAAGACATTGGCTAGTAGGCAAAGTGAAAAACTACAGACATTTTTGCAATCAACAGAATTGCTTGGGAAATTATACAAATAAAAGGAGAGAGTATTTTAAAGAGGTGGTGGCCAAGAGATGGCAGGATCTCTTTATCGCTCAGATTTCCTCAACAGTCTTGTTTTTTTTTTATTTATTGATTTTTATTGAGCTCTACATTTTTCTATGCTCCCCTTCCTGCCTCTCCACTCCCCGCTTCAACCCTCCCCCAAGGTCCCCATGCTCCCAATTTACTCAGGAGATCTGGTCTTTTTCTACTTCCCATGTCGATTAGCTCTATGTCAGTCTCTCTTAGTGTCCTCATTGCTGTCTAAGTTCTCTGGGATTGTGGTTTGTAGACTGATTCTCTTTGCTTTATGTCACTCTTACTTTTTTATAAGCAGCACACTCTCCTCTCCTCTAAAAACTTCCCATTTTAGCCACATATCTTACAAGAATAGAAGCAGAAAAACCCCTGTAGACTCTCTTCCCCTACCATAGTGATTATCCAGAGATGGGCATCTGTCCAAACCTAGGTTAATCAGTCATCTTATGTCTTATCCCTTATCTCGTCTTTGTGTTTTCCCCCTAGGAGTTGATCAGTACAGTTGAAGTGCACTCAAAATGCTTCTGACAGTGGAAGGGACAAGAATTCATGAATCTAGAGACTGACATCAGTCATAGCCTGATGGACAAAGCAAGTCTATGATGCTGAAACTGACACCTGGAGAACACATAGATGTTGCGGGAGGATCTCCCACTCCTCCAACCTATCGCCGCTGAGATACCAGCCCCTTGGGGCGTGGTCTCTCTCCCTTTAAAAAAGCGGCCACTTCCCTCTCCTTGCTCTCTTCACTTCCTGCTCCGCCGGCGACTAGACTCCTGGTCGCGTAGAGGGCTGTTGCCTGGGACAGTGATCTGTAAGTTTTTCCCCTTTAAATAAATATCACCCAAATTGGTGTGGCATTGTTTGTGACTTACGCCTTCATTTGGCGCCCAACGTTTGGTTTTAGAACCTCTCCCGGCTCGCAGCCGCGAGTTCGGCTTGGCAGCCGGAAGTTCGGCTTGGCGGCCGCAAGTTCGGCTTGGCGGCCGCAAGTTTGGCTTGGCGGCCGCAAGTTCGGCTTGGCGGGAGCCCTTGCTTCCTCAGCCGCTGCCTGTGCCTTGCAGCGGCGGCCTTGGCCTCCCGTGGTTTGCTCTTTTCTGAATTGTTTTTAAATCTCTCTTGCAAGCACAGCTCTTAAAGTGGCGCGAACCAGAGCACGCGGTTGCTGAAAGCTGCAACCCCTCAGGGTGACTCTGTCACGTGGAGGCATAAGCAGCTTCCAGATTGCTCTTCTCTACCCCTGGATTCTGGGTTTCTGGTTCCGTCTCTGGAATTGATTGAATTACATTTACTTTGTTGAGAAACTTGCGTTTTCCAGTTTTTAACATCTACTAAGGCACTGAAACAGGACCATGTTTTCATCGCGATTCTGCAACAGCGCCACCTGCTGGACAATAGGTAATATGGCAATTTTCGTTTCTAACGCAAATTTTACTGCTTTGTTTTCACTAATACAATGGATTAGTAATTTTATATTTACTAATACAATGAATTACATCATACAAGGTTTATATGAGTATGGGAATACCTTAATTTGCTTGTTACTAGGCTTCAGTTTTCTTTTCCATATTCTATCATTAAGGAAGAATATGGCACTCCTAAGAATGATTGAATCTTTACATACTAATAATAAACAGAAAAATATGGCACTCCTAAGAATGATAGAATCTTTACAAACTAATAATGAACAGAAGAATATGGCACTCCTAAGAATGATAGAATCTTTACGAACTAATAATGAACAACTAATTGACAGGATTAAAATTATTGAAAATCAGAAGTTATCTGAACAAGTGGATACTATGACAGACAAAATTGATTCCATATCCAAGGGTATTAGAAAGTTACCTGAAAGGGTTCAGGCTGTTGAATTTGACCTTCAGAGTTTATCACAAAGTTTTGATAAGGTAACAGACAGAATGTACCTCCAATATGGGAATCTACATGATATACAAGAAAAGTTTAAGGAGGACATGTTATCTTTGAAGGAAAAAATTAAAGCTTTGGAATCACAGGTGCAGAATGGGGACCAAAAAATTGATACCTCAGTGAAATCACTGGAAATATATACAGGTCAGGAGATTCAGGATTTAAGAGAGACAATGATAAAAAGGTTTGAAAAGATTGGAGAAATTATTGCAGCTGGTGAACAGAGTAAGGAGGCACAAGGACAGGATACAATGCCTCCACCAGCTATTAGAACTGGCTTACCCAGGGTTCTAGCGACATACCCTGTACTTAATTCTGACAAAGCGTCAACTTCTAAAGGCTCAAAGGGAGTCAGAGAAGCTAGATGGACACCAATAGCAATGAATGATCTGAAAGAAATTAAGCAAGCTGTTGTTAATTTTGGCTTGCACAATGCATATGTAAAGGAAATGATAAAGACTTGGGCTTCTAATGCTAGAGCTATCCCCCATGATTTCCATCAGTTAGTGTCTGCAGTTTTAGATAAGGGACCTTCCTTGATGTTTGGAATTTATTTCAGAGAAGAATCCAAACATATAGAACAGCAAGGAAGAGCAAAAGGTATTGAGGTTTCCCAAGATCAAATTCTTGGTGCAGGAGAATATGCTGATCCACAGGTCCAAGCTCTTTATGACGATGAAGTACTGTGTCTATGTCACCAAGCAGCTTTAAATGCTTTGAATAGGATACAAGATCCAGCAAAAAGGGTTGAATCATATACCAGAATTAGGCAGGGACAGAGAGAACCCTTTATTGACTTTTTGCAAAGATTGATTAAGGCTCTGGACATAGGGGTAACAGACCCAGAATCTAGACGAATACTTCTTGAATCTCTAGCTTTTGAGAATGCAAACATAGAATGCAAAAAGATAATTGGGCCTTTAAAGTCTAGATCAGCACCTATGGATGAATGGATTCAGCATACGATGAATGTTGAGACGTTTAGCTATAATGATGAATCTTGGGTAGGAGAAGTGATTTCCAAAGCAATGAGGAGACATCAAACTGCCAGGTGTTTTAATTGTGGTAAATTAGGACATTTACAAAGGGATTGCAGGCAAAGAATTTCTAGGAATAATATCTCTTCTGGGAATGACAAAAATAGGAGACCTCGGCCTTCAGGTATATGTAGGAGATGTGGTAAAGGCAGGCATTGGTCCAACGAATGTAGGTCAACAACAGATAGACGGGGCAATCCAATATCATCGGGAAACTCCATGGGGGGCCTCTCGCAGGCCCCCAAGCCAACAGTGGCCCAGTCATTCCCAGTCACAGTGGAGAACGTGCCTCACCAAGAAAATTAAAAGCTCCAATTTCTGCTGTAAAAAGTAATACTGGTCTAAATGATGAATTACGTGTGGAGGATGAGTCAAAAAACCCAGTAGGACAGAGTAAACGTATATTTTGGCAGACTTCTATTAATGATCAAAGACCAAAGCTAAGAGTCTGTATAAATGGCACTTTTATTGAAGGCTTATTAGACACAGGTGCGGATGTAAGTATCATTACCCCAGAATCTTGGCATCCGAATTGGCCTCTTCAAGAGGTAGATGTTCAGTTCCTAGGAATTGGAACCCTATCTCGTGTAAAACAAAGCACAAGATGGGTTGAATGCATAGGGCCCGAAGGGCAAATAGGAAGACTAAGGCCATATATAGCCAATATTGCCATAAATTTATGGGGCCGTGACCTGCTACAGCAATGGAATACCCAGATTAACATTCCTGTATTTCCAGGAATTCATAATTCGGGGAAGGATATGATGAGGTATTATGGAAAAAGGTCACCAGCCATTCAGGCTGTACAAGAACATACAGCAAATACCAAACCTTTAGAGGTACCAACAGCCCTACCTTTAAAATGGCTAACTGAAAAGCCAATATGGATCAAACAGTGGCCTCTAGCTGAAGATAAACTACAGGCATTGGAACAGCTGGTGCAAGAGCAACTAGATGCTCACCATATTGAAGAATCAACCAGCCCTTGGAATTCTCCTGTGTTTGTTGTAAAAAAGAAATCTGGTAAATGGAGAATGGTGACAGATCTAAGAGCTGTCAACAAAGTAATTCAACCTATGGGCCCACTACAGTCTGGAATTCCTTTGCCTTCTCTGTTACCAAAAGGATGGCCTCTTATAGTTATTGATTTGAAAGATTGTTTTTTCACTATACCGTTACAAGAAAAGGATAGAGAAAAATTTGCCTTCACAGTGCCTACTTATAATAATTCTCAGCCTAATAAGAGATATCAGTGGACTGTCCTCCCACAGGGTATGCTCAATAGTCCTACACTGTGCCAATATTTTGTAAGTAAGCCATTGGAAATAATTCGTAAACAATTCCCCAAGTCCATCATTTATCATTACATGGATGACATCTTGTTATCTGATTCAAATAAAGATACTTTAGAAAGGATGTTTGAAGAAGTAAAGAAAGTCTTGCCTAGGTGGGGATTACAAATTGCCCCTGAAAAGATTCAAAGAGGAAACTCTATTAATTACCTAGGTTACAGAATAGGGTTAGAGAAAATTAAAACGCAAAAGGCACAAATTAGGAGAGACCGCTTAAAGACTCTTAATGACTTCCAAAGATTGTTAGGAGACATTTCCAGTCTACGACCAGCTGTTGGGATAACACCTGATCTAGTAGTTCATTTAAACAAAACATTAGATGGTGATAAAGATTTGAATAGTCCAAGAGAACTGACAGCTGAAGCAGAAAAGGAACTGACAATGATTGAGGAAAAATTACAGGAGGCACATGTGGATAGGGTGAACCCAAATCTTAGCTGCATCCTAGTCATATTGCCTTCCAGAATTTCTCCTACAGGGATTCTAATGCAGAGGGAAGATATTATTTTAGAGTGGATATTTATACCTAATAAACCAAGTAAAAAATTAAAAACTTATGTGGAAAAAGTCTCTGAATTAATTATAAAAGGTAAGCTGAGACTTCGTCAACTAGCAGGTATAGACCCAGCAGAAATTATAGTGCCTTTTACTACAGAAGAAATAAAAAAGTTATGGGAAGACAATGAACCATGGCAAAGAGCTTGTGCTAATTTTTTGGGAGAAATTAATAGCAACTATCCCAAAAGTGGTAGACTTAACCTCATAAAAAGAATTTCTTGGATTCTTCCTAGAATTGTACGTGATGCTCCAATAACTGGAGCCCGTACTTTCTATACTGATGCAAATAAATCAGGGAAAGCAGGTTACAAGTCAGATGAATTGAGTAAGGTGGAACAAAGCCCTTATAATTCTGTCCAGAAGGCAGAATTATATGCCATTCTTATGGTGCTAAGGGATTTTAAAGAACCTCTTAATATAGTTACAGATTCACAATATGCAGAAAGAGTTATCTTGCATATTGAGACAGCTGAATTTATACCAGATGACACAGAGTTGACTTCATTGTTTATCCAGGTACAAGACATAATCAGGAACAGGCTTTGTCCGATGTACATAACACACATCCGGTCCCATACAGGTCTGCCTGGTCCTCTAGCCCAAGGCAATGCTGAGATTGATCAATTATTGATTGGAAGTGTGTTGCAGGCCTCAGAATTTCATAAGAAGCATCATGTCAATAGTAAAGGCCTAAAGAAAGAATTTTCCATTACTTGGCAACAAGCTAAGGACATTATAAAGAGATGTCCTACTTGTTCTTTCTATAATCAAACACCGTTGCCTGCAGGGAGTAACCCAAAGGGTACTAAGAGAAATGAAATCTGGCAGATGGATGTGTTCCACTTTATGGAATTTGGTAAATTAAAATATGTACACCATACCATAGACACGTATTCAGGTTTTCAATGGGCTACTGCCCTGAGCTCAGAAAAGGCTGATTCAGTAATCACACATTTATTGGAAGTTATGGCCATCATGGGTATACCTGCACAAATAAAGACAGATAATGGTCCAGCATATGTATCTAAGAAAATGAAATGCTTTTTTGATTATTATAATATAAAACACATTACAGGTATACCAAATAATCCTACAGGTCAGGCAGTTATAGAAAGATCAAATCGTACTATAAAGGATATGCTGAACAAACAGAAAGGGACCAAAAATACCCCCAGAAATAGATTACATAATGCTTTATTAACCTTGAATTTTCTTAACGCTAATGAGAAAGGAACGACAGCAGCAGAGAGACATTGGATAATGGAAAAGTCTGCTGAACTAAATCAACCGATTTATTTCAAAGATGTGCTGACCTCTCAATGGAAGCCAGGAGATGTGCTACGTTGGGGAAGGGGTTTTGCTCTTGTTTCCACAGGAGAAGAAAAATTGTGGATACCATCAAAATTAATAAAGTTTCGAGTTGAAGAGGAGAAACCTCTTGGAAAGGAGAAATGACAACTCATCCACAATGATGATATTCATACAGGTGGTAAGAAAAACATATAGAATGGGGGCAGGGTTCTGTTCTTATCTCCACAGGAAAACACTCATCTTTGAGAAATTCAAGGGACCCTGGATGTTTGGATACTGACAGATGGAAAAATACCTGCCCGATAGGAAATATCAAGAAAACTGAATGGGTTGTGTAAGTAATATTAAACCATATTTCTAAATATATAAAGCTGGTTTTGAAGTTGGACTCTGGCTCAGTCCCTCTCCAATTCCAAGCCTGTTAGTAAGAGAAAAACCCAGAGTTTCTGGAGTTTCTGTCTCATGTCAAGAGCCATGATATGGGACAGAAAGAAATATGAGTTTAGAAAACATCTTTGCTTTTCTTCATATCTATCATACTTTTCATTGAACATATCTATCATGCCTTTCAGTGAATATGTATATATATGTCTATATGATTAATGTTTAAGTTTTTCACAATGAACAATGAGTTTTTCCTGAAGTGACATTTGAAGTTTCCAGGAAGAAGATGGGGCCCCATAACAACAACTCCACCTGGTTGATATGACGTCATGATACTGATAGCGCTACAACAAGACCTGCTTTGGGTACCAGCTGCACAAGACAGTTCCAACTTGGTTAGCTGAAATGGTGCACATCTTATACAACATTTTGGCCAGACCTGCACAAAATACTCAGAGACTATTGGCAATTTTAAAAGACATTGATCTTGAAATTTAACCATCATTTTACTTTCACAGGATCCCCCAGAAAGAACGTCGCCCCTATGACAGCTGGAAGTAATTTTAGAGGACGACGTCCCCTCTCCCAGTAAAGTTTGCCCTTGGGTTTAGGGACATCATTTAGGGGTTGATTATAATTAGTATACGATTGAGGGTTGGGGGAGGAATTTTATAAGCTCAGGGATCATTTTGAAAAAAAAAAAAAAAGAGGGATGATGGGATAATAGATTTGTAATTGTGAGTTACTGTTGTTAGACAAATATATTGATATAGATTCTTGTATATTGATACAAAGTTAAATTGTATTGACTATTGTATGCATTCATGTTTCTACCTCTGTTTAAAACATTTTTTATGTATTGACATATATTGTATTGATATATATATATTGTATATATTTACCATATTGCAGTGTACATTTCTACCTCTGATTAAGATACTTATATAATGTTTGTGTATTGATATATATTTACCTACTGCAATGTATATTTGTACATTGTTTATATTTGGAGGTCATTGTCCTCATTTGTTTCACAGTCGTTTATTGTCTTAGTCTTTAAGTTAGATAGATATTGAGAATTATATAGACTAATAGTCATCTAAGTTTGTCATTTATAATTAGACTAATCAGGTTCTTTAGATATATAGAGATTATACTCAGTATAGATAGATAATCTTCAACTTCTTCAAAGAGCTGTAGAAAATGGCCTTTAATCTAACTCAGAGTTTTGTGGTAGTGAGACACAATTGCTCCTGGCAACACCACTCTATTCCCGAGAGAATGTTGAGCACCAAAGACACTCCACCTGGAGCATTTCTTTTTGGCAGAACTGGCCTTGGGGCAAAGAAATGCCCATACCTCAACCACTGACAAAGATACAGAGCATGCATCAATGGATAAAACAGGGCTGTCTTATCCTGCCAAGACAGGGTAAGATAGTTTTGAAAGTTGCTTGCCTTTGAAAATGGTGTGTCAGTTATGTTAGGCCTTAGCCAAAGTTGGTTGCTTCAACGCTGCTAATGTGACTTTGGGTGATTGCCTAGGTAGCTAGTTGTCTCTGTGATTTGATGCATGTTTTGGAAGTTGTTTTACTGAACTTCCTAATTACCCAGGTAACATTATTTCCCTTCTCAGATCTTTGATGGGGTTGAAGACTATATAAATGTAGTTACTTTCTCTCATGACTTGGCCAAGTTATTTATTATACAAGACCTAAGCTAGTTAGAATAGGATATTTGTACTTATTGTATATAATTTCATAGTAGGTTTAGAACTCTCTTATTTAAACAGAAGGGGGAGGTGTTGCGGGAGGATCTCCCACTCCTCCAACCTATCGCCGCTGAGATACCAGCCCCTTGGGGCGTGGTCTCTCTCCCTTTAAAAAAGCGGCCACTTCCCTCTCCTTGCTCTCTTCACTTCCTGCTCCGCCGGCGACTAGACTCCTGGTCGCGTAGAGGGCTGTTGCCTGGGACAGTGATCTGTAAGTTTTTCCCCTTTAAATAAATATCACCCAAATTGGTGTGGCATTGTTTGTGACTTACGCCTTCACATAGACAACGGGATAATAAAATCTCAGGTCATTTCAGTCCCTCTTAGAATAGTTGAGAAATTTTGTCACACTCAATATTCCTGTGCATTGGGTTTGGAAGGCAACTTTTACTCTCTTCTTTTCCTATGCAAGCTAGAAGCTGGTCCACCAAACCCAAGTAGTATAATATATGATGAGATTTGGAAAATAGCTCCCTGCTTTTCAGCATCTTTTCATTGTGTTTTTATTTCATTTTATTTTATTTTGGAAGGTGTATGAATTGGAACACCTTAACATTTTTAGTATATTCAGTTCAATGCTGTCCCCATTTTGAAGTCCCATTCCTGTCTTTTCTGACACATCCTTTTCCTCTCTATACTTCTAATATACCTCAGACATATGTTATATAGTATCACCCGTATATCATAGACTATGTTTACAATTCTATGTGCATCCATCTAGTTAAATTGTAATTTATTCCTTTAGGCTAGACAGTTTTTTTTAAAAAAATCTTATTTACTTTTGTGTTCTTGGAGCATAGTATTGCATTGATTTTAATAAAAATGCAAGTATTCTAAAGATTAGTCTATTAAATCTTTAAGCCATTAATATCCTAGCTTGAATTCATTGATAAACATCATTTGAGAGTGTACTCATTCACCCATCAGTAACTCGAAATCTTGACTGCACACTTGAATCACCTGGGGAGCTTTAGAAATATATTGGTGCTTGAGCCTCACCCCAGACCAATTAAATCTGAATTTCTGGGATTGGGGCCCAGGCATCAATATTTTTAATAGATTTCCAAGTGGTTCTAATATGCAGCCAGGATTAAGAAGCACTGCCCTGAATGTGGTTTCTGTCTGATACAAAAAGCCAGAGTCAAAGAAAAGATTGCATCTAGCTGCGAGTAAGACATCACAAAACAGGGAGGATTGAATTAAATGTTAATGACTGAGTAGTGTTTCAGTAGTGAAGTATAAAGGAACAAAAAAAGACCATATAGATATTGAAAGCCCTGGGAATATACAGGAAAGGTATATCCAGCTGATACCAGTGTAGGGATGTAGGGTAGTGTGAAAGGCATTTATGGAATGCTTTGTGCCAAGTACTGGGCATTCTTTTGTCAAATAATCCTCATAATTATATTCTAAGGAGAGATCTAGTTTGTGGATGAAAAGAACAGAGTATGTAAGCCTTTGCTTAAGATCATACAAGTAGTGGTAAATTTAACAGCAAGTCTAAGCTGGTCTCCAGGCCAAAGCATTCAATCTTAACCTGGGACTGGAAGGTGGGCGGCACCTGCTAGCTGTTACCTTGTTTCCCAGTTTCTGCCTTCACCAATTATAACCAATGAAGCACTTGTGGGCTCAGCCTGGGACTCTTTTCTTAAGTAGGTATCAGCATGGTTAGTATGTTTGGCTACGATCTACATTTATCCACCAAGTAGGGTTTAGCCTGCTTGTTCTCAGACATGAGGTCTGGTGGCCTATCCACATGGCTAGCTCTCTGTGGATCACCCACCAGGTTCAAGAGCCAAAGGATGGAGGAAAACTCACTTTTGAGCTGCAATGATTCCAAGAACAATGCCTCTAAAATATTTGTTTTGTCTCTAATATTTCCTATTTATTTTACTTCTGAATTTTAGAAATGAGGGCACTATCCTATGATTAGCCACCAAATCTGCCTTTTTCCCAGGCAGACCATAACATCTTGACCGCTTTCTATCTTAAGCTTCTTTCTTTCTCTCAGCTGGCTTCACGCCGCTACACCACAAATCGGATGCAGCTGAGTTAAGGCAGAGAACAGACTGTGCTCTTCAAGCTAAACACCAGAGATTTATTGTTCAATTTTCTTTAATACAGCGGTGCTAGACCAAAAGGGAAATCAATAGAGAGATTTTTCTAGAACCAGAAAGTGACAGTAGATGGAGTTAGGAAATGCATTATCTAGAACTTTCTTATTGCAGACGAAAAAAATAAAACTATTTCAAACTAATTTAAGCAAATAGAAGAAAAAAATTGATGAATGCCCTAAGGGAAGGTTTGATTAGGACCTCAAATCAGATCCTCTGCTTTATGTCCATTATATTTGTGGTCTTCATTCTTAAACTCTGTGTGAGTTCCCTTTAGTTCAAAGATTGATTATATCATAGCTAATACCAATAATGTTAGGAGCAAATATTCTTATGTTTTTACACTTACTCAGGACTTATAATCAACCCTGTGATTAGATTAGCTTGGATTTATACCAACTTCCAGTTCAATCAATGCACACAAACTGATGCAATTTTGTTGATGGGATACTTAGCTCAAACGCTTATCTCTGCATTTGACCAATCAGCATGGCCAAAGAATTTCCGTGCTTTAGTAGTATTAGCATACCTCACATGAGCCATCTCAAACAACATGATCTGAGATTGGGATAAGGTAACTACACAAAGGACATTGAAAATATTGAAACCTGAGGAAAAAAGACAAGAGGTGCCAGAAAAATAAAAAACAACAGTTACCACTACAGAGAGAATGACTTCTAAAGTCTACATCTGCAGCACATGAAGACTCTTCTACCATGTAGCAAAGATGAGAGCCATAACAAGATTGACCCTATTAGGCTACAGGCCATGTTTCTATGCCAGCAAAGAGAGATTGCCGTACTGCCATAGCCAAATCAGATGAATGACAAGACAGCAAATTCTTCCTCATCTCTTCTGCTAGATGATTAAACTATGACACAGCCAACGTTTTAGGAAGTATATAACAACTTCGCTATCATCATGCTCATGGATATGAGTCTTAACTGTTAACTTCAACTTGTCATTTGCATAAGTATTTTAATTTCATCACCAACCTTTTCTGTCCAAGCTTTAATGAATCATTTATTAACTGGTTGATAATTCTACTTTTACTTATTATTTGAATTATCATCAAATAAGTAGAAAAATAAGCCACTCAGTCCAGAGATAGAGAAGTAAGCACCTTGTTCTGTTGGAAAGGCTGATTTAGGTGTAATTGATATTCCAAAGAAGAGTTACAAGTATTATTTATGTATTTATGTATAAGCATTGACTTTCAGTAATGTTAAAAAATAGCTTTGTGTTTGGTCACTACGTTTTATAAAAACCACCTTAACGTATTAGACTAACAGGGTGTACTGACTGATACAATGGCTATATTCACATTACACAACTTCATCATATTACTGAACAAGCTGGCATGGAATGAATGCAAGGCCTATAACAATGCTGTTATGCTAGATCTTGGAATATTAACACGAATACATCAAAATTGCTTGCATTTTAAGAATTTGCAACAACCACTAACGATGAGGAATGGCAAATATTCAAATATCAAATGGAAGGACACAGAGTATATATAATGAGATTTTATCTGTTCCATCGGCCAGTTCCCAAATAAGGACATGGAGACTTATTAATTACGAAAGTTTGTTTTAGCCTAGGTTTGTTTTAAACTAGCTCTTATAACTTAAATTAACCCATTTTTATTAATGTACATTTCGTCAGGTACTGCCCATCCTGCTTCCTCTGTGTTTCCTAAACTCTTCCTTCTTTCTCTCTCTGCATGGAAGTCCTTCCTATACCTCCCGTCTAGCTATTGGTCTATCAACATTTTTATTACAAGAATCACAGCGATACATTTCCACATGGTGTACAAATATCCCACTAGTATTCATGAGGGACAGGAACGGAAAGTGTGCAGAACTCAGTTTAAAACCTACCTTGCCTACCATCTCTGCTCAGTTCATCTTGTTTGTGGTGACTTTGTCTTGTTTTTCTCCATCAGTGACAGTTTTATATTTTATTGATTCCTTTCAAGAAAAAGTTTGAAGGCTACCAGCTGTCTTGCTCAATAGTAAAATAGAATATATTTCCAGAAAGAAAGGCAATAGAGTATTTAAAATTCTTGTCTTTGTAGACCGACTAACTCCAAGCTATCAATCATTTTTGGCAATACAATTTGCAGAAGTTAATGGACTTACTTTTGCCTTAGCTTTTTATCCATATAATGTTAAAATAGAGAAAATAATAGTGCATGCATCTTAGGAACTTCTACACAGAGTACACGTTTAACATGTGACAGTTATGATCATTAAAATCATCATACAAAAGAGAATTATGTGTGTGGGGGGAAGTTACTATGGAGACTAAGGATGATTGATTAATCATACATATAATCCACATAAAATATGCCATAAGAAAATACGATGGGGACAGATGTTTAAATCATAGTCTGTTAAGATTCTTTTCATTTTAAAGACTGTTGGCCCTTGATCTTAATGCAGATGTGAAAGGAGGGTGCTTTAGACCATTGTATTTTGGCCAACACAGCATCAGTACTCTCACACATAAGGACAATGAAGCATGCAATGAGCTGCTTTCTCTTCACTTGCATTAGCCTGAAGTCCTTGGCATGAGCCTCTTGTGAACCTGTGTGCAGAGATGCTGCTGCCTTCCTGCACTGCTGTATACTCTGCTCAGTCTCTCATACAAATGCTCTGCTGCTTGCTCAATCCACCCCTCTCCAGGTCTTCTCTGGGCAGGGAAGCTGACCTTCACCAAACAACAGTGGGCTTTGGTGGGGACCTACAGTTAGAATTTACTAGAGATGTGTGGGTGAGGCACCCAGTCCTTAGGCTCCCCTTGTCCAGATACTATTCCTGAGCTACACCTAAACCTTTGCAGTTCTTCCCATTGACCATCCCAACCAGGGTGTCACTGTATGCACCTCTTATGTCAACAGCTTTCTACATCCAAGTCCCTCTCCCATGGAACTCCATTATCCCTTGCGAGTTTCTCTAAACTGTGCTCACTTTGTACGGTCTATTAAACTCTCAACTGTTCACTCTGCGCATGCCATCTGTTTTCTACTGTACTTATTATCTACTTCCTACGTGTAGTTAAGTCTTATACATTACGACAGATTTTGACCAATCAACCTTTCTTCCATTCTAATACATTAAACAAACAAAAGCAACAAAGACTTCTAAGAAACATGGCATTGTTCCAAGTTCCTCTGACAAAGCTAATAGTATTTCTGAAAGCACATTAGCAAGAACTATGATGGTAGACTTGAATACATTTCTACCACTACTGGAAATAATACTAATAGAAATTTGAGTGAAAGGGAAATTCGCTCTTGAATTTCTTGTGACACGCATGCTAGCCACTGCACTTAAAATTATAGAAAGATACATTTCCTTTATTTTTTTCTTTCACATGCTCTATTGCAAATTTTTCTTGATGTTTATAATTTTAAATGTGCTATTTTTTCCCCATTAAGACCATGCAGGGTACCTTTGACACTTTCCTCTCATATGTCATAAAGGTTGCAAATTATTTTTGTTTAAGGATTGGTATGAAATTTTATTCTGGGACCGAATATGTTACTCTGGAAACAAGTTCAAAGAATTCATTACTGGACTCAGATCTCATAATTGGAAACAAATTCACACATCCCAAGCTCCGTAATTAGCACATGCCAGACTTCCCTTCATTGTTGGAAGTCACGTCGCTGATATTAAGTTTTTATTCTTTGGGAAAGCTCATCTCTTCGCAACCTTTTTACAGGATCTCACATGCCTTCTCTAACACTGAAAACATTCTGCCACTGAACAGTTAGAGCAAAGCAGGAAAGGTGATCCTTCAAATCTAAGTTAGGAGAAAACAAAAGAGAAAGAAAAGTTTTTCTTCCGGCAAGAACATCTTTTAGTCCTTTCTAGCTCTGAGCATATGAGGAACCATGTAAGTAGCCCCTCACTGGTGCGCAGGCTCAAAAGCTCACCCACATTAGTGTATTTTTTTTTATGTATAAATGTTTTGTCTGCGTGTATGCCAATAGAGGGCATCAGATCCCATTATGGATGGTTGTGAACCACAATATGGGTGCTGGGAATTGAACTGAGGACCTCCAGAAGAGCAGCCAGTGATCTTCATCACCGAGCTATCTCTCCAGACTCTATATTGGTGTCTTGACCTTTTCTGTTTCTCTTGTCACAGACAAGTTCATTGCGTGGGGTGTCGAAGCCTACACTAAATCTAAGCAGTTTTCTATTAAGTCAAAATGCACCAGGGATTTATTAAACAGTACTGACAAATTCCAAAATTACCCCCATATTATCTGATAGGGATGTTTCTCTTAAATATATAACTGAAATGTGTTTGTGAGCATGTGGTGATTCACACCTGTAGCTCCAGCACCCAGGAGGCAGAGGCAGGAAGATTATTGTAAATTTGAGACCAGTCTGGGCTATGAAATGAGGCCCAGAGCAGCCTGGCTACAAAGTGAGACCCTGTCTCATTCCCCAACCCTTCAAAACAAAAGAACAACAACAAAAAATGTATTTGCAGCAACCTGTCTTTATCTAGGAATGTATTAAATAATTTTAAACCGTTATCAAGAGTGTAACTATTACTTTTTTAGTTCTTATATTGTTGAGACCCTTGCTACACAAGGAATGTACTATGGAGCAGGGTGTTGACATCACCTGGGAATTAATTAGAAATACAGAATAGAGAGCCAGGTGGTGGTGGTGCACGCCTTTAATCCTAGCACTCGGGAGGCAGAGGCAGGTGGATCTCCGTGAGTTCAAAGCCAGCCTGGTCTACAAGAGTTAATTCCAGGACAGGTTCCAAAACTACAGAGAAACCCTGTCTTGAAAAACCAACCCCCCCCCCAAAAAAAGGTCAATACTTCTTACATATTTTAGACGTTTGAATCATAGAGGGATTTCAGACATCATCCAACCCTGCATTTTCTTTTTCTTTCTTTTTTTTTTTTTTGGTTTTTCGAGACAGGGTTTCTCTGTGCCTTTGGAGCCTGTCCTGGAACTAGCTCTGTAGACCAGGCTGGCCAACCCTGCATTTTCCCCTTTTGTATTGCACTCTGTTTTCATTTCACGGAACGCCAGTTGGGTTACACTGAGAAAGTCTAGAAGTGCTGCTAGGGACATAAAACAAATACTTGACAGCAGGCCTTTACAGATTCACGAATGCGCTACTGTGCACTTTGGTTCTAGGGAGATAGAGTGAGATTATAAACCAGTGTTACAATTCGACTAAAACTGGGGCATCCTTTTCAGCCACATTTTAGAAACAGTGGGCCTGTCTTAGTTCATTATGAGCAATACCTTGGACTTAATGATCGTTAGAGGTAGAAATTTGTTCCTCGAAGTCCTATAAGTTGAGAAGTCCTAGATCAAGGCACTAGAAGACTCAGAGTTTGGTGAGGGCTCCGAGGAGCCACAGTGTTGACACCATCTGGGAATGATTTTGGTGAGCGAGCTCTGCTTCCAAGACTGTATTTTGCTCAATAAATAAATCTCTTCTTTCTCTTTCAGGGTTGTTCACTATACAAATGTCCTTGGAGAGATGGTCTTAGACCAAGGAAGGCATTTCATATTTGTGCTCATAAAATGTGTAGCAAAATGAGGGACCCATGGAGTGTTATCTACTACTTTTGTGGAATACCACAGAGTAGATGTTCTACATTTGGCTTCTAAAATAACTCTGAAGCGGGGTGGTGGTGGCACATGCCTTTAATCCCAGCACTTGGAATGCAGAGGCAAGCAGATCTCTGAATTTGAGGCCAGCGTGGCCTAGAGAGTGAGTTCTAAAAACAGCCAAGGCTACACAGAAAAACCCTGTTTCAAAAAAAGAAAAAGATTTTTTTTTCTGAGTATATGGTCATCCATTGAGACAGCTGGAAGGGCCAGAGTTTGGAGGAAAGCACATGAAAGATTTTATAGGCTACAGTCATGCCCTTGCATCCCTTCCCTAGACCATGAACACAAGTGCACATTTTGCTATAAAGCAAAACATAACTCAGTTCTGTGCATCGGAAGAAGAAAGTAGAGATTTTGGAGGAAACCCAACAGTCATTGCCACACTGCCAATTTTGATAGTTATTTAGCTACAAGCTTCTGTTTCCATTTCAATTAAATGTGAGTGAAAAGATACTCAATGCTTTAATGCGGGGCTTTATATTTCTGTCACTATACAATTTTAGAATTAGTAGGATCTTTATAATCATCCACTCCCATGTGTTATTTTAGTTGTGAGAAAACAAAAACCCAGAGATGCCCAATGGCAAGGCCATGTGACTTGTTACTCAGAGCTGGTTCATTAGCTGAGTTGAGACTGTCCAGATCTCCATGCCATGCCTCTTTGACTTGAACCAAACTTGGAAGTTCACAAGACTATTACTCCCCTAAGGTTATGTTTTTCTGTATTTAGGATTGTTGTAAGTGAGGTTCCTTAAAGTACTGAATATCTAGACATATTGTTCATTCATTTGAAAATACGGCCAGCAAGATGGCTCAGTGTGTAGAATCACTTTTTGTATAAGCCAGGTGATTGGAGTTCAATACCTAGAATCCATGGTGGAAGACGAGGGCAGACTCTTGAAAGTTGATTTCTGACTCCATATGCACTGTAGTATGTGCACACACATACAATAATCAATAAAATTAAATTAAAAATTTCATAGTTATTGTGATTTAATTTGGCTTTCTACTTACTAGTCTATTGCTGTGGAGAGTCACCATGATTGAGACAACTGACAGAAGAAACCATTGAAGTGTGGGCTTGTTTGCAGCTTCAGAGGGCTAGTCCATTATCATCACGGCAGGGAGTATGCTGGCAGGCAAGCAGGAATGATGCTGGAGATATTGCTGTGTGCTACAGCCTGATCTCCAGGCAACAGTCAGAGAGTGAAACTGGACCGGGCATGGGCTTTTGAAATCATAAATCCCACTCACTACCAGTGGCACACCTCTTCCAACAAGGCCATGCTTCCTAGGCCTTCCCAAGCAGTTCCACTAACTGTGGGCCAAGCAGTCAAACATCAGCCTATGGGGACATTCTCGTTCAAGTCACCACACATGGGAAACACTGTTTTAGTGGGAAATGCAGCTATGAATCGTCCAAACAAGGTCCCTGCTACTATCAATGTAACACATGATAATCAGAGGATGGGCTTTTAATCATAAGAGATGCCACTGATAATTTACAATTTAGCAGTTACATAGGGATCCTAAGCAATTTATAAATGTTGCCAATTTGAATTTTATAGCACAGACTTTAGCAGCTTTTTGTTTCTTTACAATTAGTTAGTTTATGGCAAGTGTCTCCTTATAGTTTACCTAGCTAACCTTTTAAAGTATGCCTTATGCATTACTTCTCAAATAAATTCTGTTGCTGTTTTAGGTTAATAGGTTTTATTGTATTAAAAAACCAAGCTTTATTTTAGGTCTCAAAACAGATTGGGACATTTTTAAGAAATTTCACTCACATGTTTTGATTTATCAAAGCATTTTACATTTACTTAAAATATTCCATTCCCTAGAGAAGTCCATAATGTACTCAGTGCAAATTGAACATCAGAAATCTAATGTAGTCAAATGACAGAATGAAACTCAAAGAAAATGTGGAGGCTTTGCTCTTTAAAAGAAAAATCTGTGTTTGTGTTACATTGGGTGTAGCTATTAGGGAACTATCTGGAAGTTATATGTCACCTGAGTACAAAAATATATAATAAAGTTTATCGAAAAAGGGTTTACAGTCATAGTGCATGAAGAAAAACACTTAGCATGTTGCTAAGAGGTCTAGATTGAGAACCTCAAGACCCAGGATCTAACTGTGATGGTACTTAAATTATATAGTCTAAATATTTTAATTTGATTTTATGGGCAACAAAACATGTTTTAACAATAGCACTTATTAAACATTCACTGTATACCTAACACTATGATGTCATTTCTCCTTTCAGTCCCTCAAGGAAGTAATAGCAAATAAATGTCCTCTTCATCACCCCACTCCCCAAACACACCCTCCCGGAAGATATTAAGGGCAGGTTTATCTGGACCCTGTCATCTTGGAGACGCTAAGGTGTGGTCTATCTCCTTCCCAGGAACAACTCTCTCTTTCTAGATTCAGTTTCAGCGCCGATCAGGTAGGTATTGGAGCTGTGAGGGTGCTCTGGTCACCCTCTTACACTACTTTTGAGTTTTTCTGTCTTTGTGGCAGCAAGAGACTAACAAGCAGGTCCATGGGTTCCTTATAGTTCACAGCAGCTAAGGTTGACTTGTTTTCTAAACCTCTTATTTTATCGCCTCTTCTGATTTCACTAAGATTTCTGGCTTAAGATGATCTGTCCCTGAACCCACCTGAGAGGTCCCCGGTGCTGTCTGGTTACATGCTCAACTTAAAACAGCATATCCGACACCTCCTATTACCATGTCATTGTAAAACACAGAACAGCTTTCAGATCTTGTTTATGCTTCTTTACACCAGTGCAACCTTGCAGGGAAGCAATCGCAATATTATTGTGTTATGATTTTAATTTGCAAGCATGTGAAAATTGTTTATGCGTTTATGGTCAAAACTGTATAAAGAGATGCCCGATCATATGACAAAAGCATTTTTTCAACTATGTTCATAGCAGTATTATTTGTAATAGCCAGATCCTGGAAACAACCTAGATGCCCTTCAATGGAAGAATGGATGAAGAAAGTGTGGAATATATACACAGTAGAGTACTACGCTGCGGTAAAAACAATGACTTCTAGAATTTTGCATGCAAATGGATGGAAATAGAAAACACTATCCTGAGTGAGGTAACCCAGACCCAAAAGATGAACATGGGATGTACTCACTCACGATTGGTTTCTAGCCATAAATAAGGGTCACGGAGTCTACAATTGGTGAACCTAAAGAAGCTAAATAAGAAGGTGAACCCAAGGAAAAACATATAGTTACCCTCTTGCCTATGGGAAGTAGACAAAATTGCCGGGGAGGAAAGTGGGATCTTGGGGGTGGGGTGGGGTGGGGGTAAAAGGAGATGGGGAGAAAAAAGGGAGAAGGGGAAGATGGGGGTAACTAGGGGAAAAAGGAGGATTGGGATAAAGGAAGGCTGGATAGAGGAGCACGGAAGCACAATTCTTAGTTAAGGAAGCCACCTTAGGGCTGGCAAGAGACTTGAACCTCGAGTGGCTCCCAGGAGGCCAAGGCGATGTCCCTAGTTAGTTCCTTGGGTAGATGAGGATAGGAACCTGAAACGACCCTATCCTATAGCAATACTGACGAATATCTTGCATATCACCATAGAACCTTCATCTGGTGATGGATGGAGATAGGGACAGAGACCCACACTGGAGCACTGGACTGAGCTCCCAAGGTCCCAATGAGGAGTGGAAGGAGGGAGAAGATGAGCAAGGAAGTCAGGACCACGAGGGGTGCACCCACCCACTGAGACAGTGGGGCTGATCTATTGGGAGCTCACCAAGGCCAGCTGGACTATGACTGAAAAAGCATGGGATAAAACCGGACTCTCTGAATATGCCGAACAATGAAGGATGATGAGAAGCCAAGGACAATGGCACGGGGTTTTGATCCTACTTCATGTTCTGGTTTTGTGGGAGCCTAGCCAGTTTGGATGTTCACCTTCCTAGACATGGACAGAGGGGGGAGGACCTTGGACTTTCCACAGGGCAGGGAACCCTGACTGCTCTTTAGACTGGAGAGGGAGGTGGAGAGGAGTGGGGGGAGGGGGAGAAGGCTGGGAGGAGGGGGAGGGAAATGGGAGGCTGGGAGGAGGGGGAAACTTTTTTTTCCTTTTCTCAATAAAAAAAACCAGTATAAAGATTGAAATATTTATTTCTTCATTGTCTACCACTTTTTTCCCCTTTTTCCCCTCCTAAGACTCATAATGTCTTGATGCATGCCTGATATCTCTCTCTCTCTCTCTCTCTCTCTCTCTCTCTCTCTCTCTGTTTAACCCTTTGTAAATGTCATTATAGTACAATGACTCTAAGATACACTTTTTTCTTTCTTTTCTTTTTTTTTAATTTGAGAAAGGGTTTTTCTGTGTACCAACTCTAGCTGGCCTGAAACTCGCTTTGTAGACTAGACTGGCCTTGAACTCATAGAGATCCTCCTGCCTCTGCCTCCTGTGTTCTGGGACTAAAGGTGTGCACCACCACCACCTGACTGCTTTTCACTGTTTAATATCTTTGAAATTATTATGTATCTCTGATTGTAATTCTTAGAAACTATTAAAAAAATAAAGTGTGCATATGTACCACATTTTCTTTATCCATTCTTTGGTTGAGGGGCATCTAGGTTGTTTCCAGGTCCTGGCTATTACAAATAATGCTGCTGTGAACATAGCTGAGCAAATATCCTTGCTGTATGAATGAGCATCCTTTGGGTATATGCCCAAGAATGGTATTGATGGGTCTTGAGGTAAGTTGATTCCCAATTTTCTGAGAAACTGCCATACTAATTTCTAAAGTGGTTGTACAAGTTTGCACTCCTACCAGCAATGGAGAAGTGTTCCCCTTACTCTATATCTTCTCCAGCATAAGCTTTTATTAGTGTTTTTGATTTTAGCCATTCTGACTAGTGTAAGATGGTATTCCAGAATCATTTTGATTTGCATTTCCCTAATGGCTAAGGATGTTGAACATTTCCTTAAGTGCCTTTCGGCCATTTGAGATTTCTCTGTTGAGAATTTTCTGTTTAGATCTGTACCCCATTTTTAAAATTGGATTATTTGATATTTCAACATTTAGATTAGTTTTTTTGAATATTTTGGAGATTGGTGCTCTGTCTGATGTGGGGTTGGTGAAGATTTTTTTTTCCTATTTTGTAGGCTGCTGTTTTGTCTTGTTGACTGTCTTTTGCCTTACAGAAGCTTCTCAGTTTCTGGAGGTCCCATTTATTAATTTTTGCTCTCAGTGTCTGTTCTACTGGTATTATATTTAGGAAGTGATCTCCTGTGTCAATGCATGCAAGGCTACTTCAGACTTTCTCTTCTATGAGGTTCAGTATAGCTAAATCTATGTTGAGGTCTTTGATCCATTTGGACTTGAGTTTTGTGCATGGTGATAGGAATGGATCTATTTGCATTCTTCTACATGTCGACATCCAATTATGTCAGCACCATTTGTTGAAGATGCTTGGAGTACTACTTAGTGGTAAAAATAATGACATTTTGAAATTTACAGGCAAATGGATGGAACTAGAAAAATCTATCCTGAGTGAGGTAACCCAGATACAAAAAAAGACAAACACAGTATGTACTCACTCATAAGTGGATATTAGACATAAAGAAAAGGATAACCAGTATACAGTTCACAATCCCAGACAAGTCAGGAAACAAGGAGAACCCTAAAAGAGACATACATGGGTTCCCCACCCCCGGAATGGAAAGTAGGAAAGATCTCTTGAGTAAATTGGCAGCATGGGTGGGATGGGGAAGGGTGGTAGAGGAGTGAGGAAGGGAGAAGGGGAGTGGGGGTGGGGGAGAACATGAGGGATCCAGAAGGTCAAGTTGGGTGAAGGACAATGAGGGAGAGCAACAAAAGAGGTATCTTGAAAGAAGGCGCCATTATGGGGTTAGTGAGCAAGCAGGTACTAGGTATATTCCCAGGAATACACAAGGGTGACCCCAGCTAAGAATCTAAGCAATAGTGAAGAGGGTACCTTTACTGTCCTTCCCCTCTAATCAGATTGATGATTATCTTAATTGTCATTATAGAACTGCCATCCAGTAACTGATAGAAGCAGTTGCAGAGATCCACAGCTAATCACTGGGCCGAACTCCTGGAGTCTAATCATAGAGGGAGGAGCGATATTATGAGCA
Organism: Microtus pennsylvanicus; assembly: GCF_037038515.1. Taxonomy (NCBI): domain Eukaryota; kingdom Metazoa; phylum Chordata; class Mammalia; order Rodentia; family Cricetidae; genus Microtus; species Microtus pennsylvanicus. The sequence goes on from NC_134583.1 coordinate 96,012,116, forward strand.
AAGGGACCAAGACCATTGTCGACTGTGGTTTTCTGTTCTGCACAATTCCCACAATTGTTAAGTCCCAAAGAAATCACATAGAGGTCTACATTAATCATAAACTGATTGGCCCATTAGCTCAGGCTTCTTATTAACTCTTATAACTTATATTAACCCATTATTCTTATCTATGTTAGCCACATGGCTCAGTACTTTTTTCTGTGAGGCAGTCACATCTTCCTTCTTCTTTGTCAGGGCAGGACTACAGAGGAATGGGCTTCCTCCTTCCCAGAATTCTCCTGTTTTCATTGACCCACCTCTACTTCCTGTCTGGTTGTCCTGCCTATACTTCCTAACTGGCTACCGGCCAATCAGCATTTATTTAAAATATAATTGACAGAATACAGACCATTTTCCCACACCAAGCCGTGATGGGGAAACCCACAGAAAAAGCTGACCCAAGGAAGTGGGAGCTCACTGACTCTGAACTGACAACTGGGAAACCTGCATAAGACCGAACCAGGCCCTCTGAATGTTGGTAACAGTTGTGTCTTGGGCAGTTTGTGGGGCCACTGGCAATGGAACCAGTATTTATCTCTAGAGTATAACCTGGCTCTTTGCAGCCCAATCCCTATGGAGGGATACTTTGCTCAGCCTTGATACAGGGGGAGGGCCTTGGTCCTGCCTCAAGTGATGTGACAGACTTTGCTGATTCCCCATGGGAGGTCTCATCCTCTCTGAGGAGTGGATGGGAGTGGGAGGGGTGAAGGTGGGAGGAGCAGGAGGACAGGAGGGCGAGGGAACTGGGATTGGTAAGTAAAATAAGATTGTTTTAAAAATAATTTTAAAAAGATAAAAGGTGCATTTTCAGCAACCCTTGGTTTCTTGGATTTCCTGGCAAGAACAATCATAACAAATGAAGAAACTGAGAATGAAGAGCGCTGTTGTCTTCACTGAGATCACTAGGAGAGCAGAGCCCAGAACTCTTAACTTGCACACCTCCCTGGTAAAGAAAGATGAAGGTTGGTGAGACAAGTTTTTAGTCCAAAGCCACTGTGCTATCTGAGAGCATCAGATTGCAATCCAGACACCTTTCTCTCTGTATGATAAAACATTATGTATTTATTTTATTATCATCATAGTTATTATTATTGTTGCTTTTTTTTGAGATAGAGTTTCTCTATGTAGTTCTGAAACTCACTCTATAGACCAGGTTGGCCTTGAACTCAGAGAACTGCCTGCTTCTGCCTTCTGAGTGTATTATACATGCCTAGCTGTATAATACACTAGTTTATCCTGTAACTTTGAGTAGTGTTTCGCTACACCATTTTAAATACAGGAATTTGGCCTTGGAATTCTTGGAGACACCTGATATCACTAATATTTTGATTCAAAACAGAACCAATTGTATTTTTAAATGTTTCAATATTTTAAGTATATATTTTCTTAACTGTGAAGTGCAGGTAACATGAGCATGTGGCAAAAACTGTAAAAGTAGCAAAGGAGATATACAGAAAAGTTATGATTACATCATGTATTCCAGCTGCTCTGCAGCTTTTCCCAGAGGTAAGCACTGCTTGGCTTTCTATGTATTCTAGAGAATTCTATGTAGAAGCTACAGTCTAGACCTTGACTATCTCCTCTACCGAACCTATATCAAGACACCACATTGTAGCCATATGTATAATTACTGTCAATTAAAAGTAAAAAAAAAATCCAAAACCAAAAAAAGGATGATTCTGGAGCATTCTATTCCTCTCTGTACATCTGAAAGTGGACAACGGCAATAGCCAAGCAATGACACTCAAATGATCCACAGTGAGAAGCGGGGTTGGGCAGGACATCCTCAGCCTGTGGAAATGCTTATGAAAAATTGGAAAGACCCAAGAACAATGGAGTAGCACCCTGTGCACTCGCCTGTACCACCTGGGGAAGAGTACACACCTGGGAGGCTAGGGCTCACTGGAGACAACATTCCAGGAAGGTCCATTAAGTGCATGCTGCCCTTAGATGCTGCAGCAGTTTGGGTGATGGGAAGAGCTTCAGAGCTTTAGCCCTGATGTCTCCATGAGGTCTCAGCTGTGGAAGAAGAGGAACTGTGGGGAGGCATAGACTTTCTTGCCTGACAGTAAGTGGAAGTCAGGTTAGCTGTGATTTGCTAGTGAGGGTACTTTGCTTAATTCTCTAATTTTTAGACAGTTTGCTGTTTTGCTGCAGCCATACCGTCGTGGCAGGTCATGGGGAAGACAAGGTAGAATAAATGAGGGCAGTGCTTTTCAAAGACTGTTCCAAGGACCAGTAGCATAGACACCCAAGGGATCTCGTTAAAAATGCAAATTGTTGGCCATGTCCCTGGCTGATAGCACAATGAGAGTTACCCAGTCTATGTCTTAATAAGCCTCACAGTGGATAGCTTCAGGATAAAATTGAGGAACTGGAAAACAGAGTTCACATGTGAAAGTGGTAAGTGCCTTTATCAGTGTGTTCTTTTTCCATTTGAGTCTCCAGTTCTCTCTGCTCTCTAGTATGATAAATTCGAATATGCTAGCGCCAACCTTTGACTTCTCTGATAGAGAAGGAATGGGGCAGAGGCAAAACTCCGGGGAGAAGCCAGGCTGTCACAGCCAGGCTCATACCCCAGAGGCCTTGACACTCATTACCTAAGGCTTTCTTAGTTTCCAGGATTTCTGTTGAAAACATCCTCTCTGGGTTCAACAGCTTCTGGAGACCCCAAAGAGACAGAGGAGAAGAAAGCTCACGAGAAAATTCTTGCTCCACCAGGCAGGCTCTATTTGGGTCTGTGACTTTGTTACTCTTTTTGACTGGTCCTTACTATAGCAAATTTTCATCCCACATAAAAATATCAGCTATATATATATCAGCTATATGCCTTTATATCCAAGCATACAGGAGGCAGAGACATGCAGATCTCTATGAGTTCAAGGCCAGCATGGTCTACAGAGCTAGTTCCAGGACAAGCTCCAAAGCTGCATAGAGAAACCCCGTCTCAGAAAACCAAAATATATAGTGGACCCTCTCTCTTCTACTAAAGCACTTTTTAGCCTTTTAGATTTAGCCCAGTTTTGAGTATACCTCAGTGGTATAGTATTTACCTGGCACGTTCAAAGCCCTAGGTTCAAGAGAGAAAGAGAAAGAGAAAGAGAGAGAGAGAGAGAGAGAGAGAGAGAGAGAGAGAGAGAGAGAGAGAGAGAGAGAGAATAAATTAGACTTAGCTCTTTAGCATAGCAGTCTTGTCAAACTGGCCCCAAAGGACTTTCTCAGCTTCAGCCTTATGTCCCGTTTTCTTCTCTAACCCCGCCTTCCTCTTCTCACTCCCAATACACACAGGTCTACAAGCCCACAAGCACATGCCAGTGGTGAGCAAGAGCAAGCTTGGTGGTTGTTATCCGAGAGCTGATCGTGAGGGAAACAGAGCTCCAGCCCAAAGGAACACGGGTGTGAAACGACATGATGAAAATGGGAGTATGAATGTATATACTAGGTGTGGTGGAAGATGCTGACTCGGCTGGTACTTTAAGGAAAACATTAACTAACGTGATCCCACATGTACAAACGGGGAAGGACTGCAGACTGACCAGGTGTCATCACCTTCGATTCTGACTGTTCAGGACTATGTTGCAATTCTATCTAGGATGGAATCTTATGCCGACTTTTTTTTTACCCAGACCTGAATCAAAACAGTCACAGCTAGCACAGCTGGTGACTTACGGCTTCAGTGCTAAGCCACCACGGCTGGAATCTAAACCCACCACCCTGCTCCCATGTATACTATTCCAGACACTTTCCTGCCTCTTTAAAGAGCATAGACGGCCTGAAAACTTGGCTGACAGCTCCGATTTCGACCCACAGGGCCTTGATTTAGAAGAATTATTTTCCTGACCTTAGGAGATTTTATTTCCTTCTAATTGTGTCCTAATTGTTTGTTATTATTTATCCGTTAACTACTCTGGGTAGGGATACGCTGCGATTTGCAGTTGTTTATTTTGTAGCTCTTTTTTTTGACAAATTCTTGGTGGAGAGCTTCCTCTGCACAGCTGGTATCAATATCCATAAAAGGCCATTTGAGCAATTTGTCAGCCCTCTAAGTATCAATTTCCTGGAGTGAGTGTCTTCAGTGGCCTCCACTTATGTCTGAAATATTTTTATGAATGTTTTTGCTTCTGAATTATTTTTGGAAGATATGTGGGGAAAAGAAACTTGAAAAAAATACATTTTTTTTTTTTTTAAAATCCTCTTTCCGGATCCAATTGACAAAGCTTCAATCCAGGAATCCCTGTGCTAGACTATAGCCTCGACCTGTTAGAAATGAGCCCGTCACAGCAGTCAGTGGTAATAGCCACACACAGGGCTTTGTATTTACCATCTACTTTTCAAGAGTTTCCACATTTAAAAATAATGTGGAAAAGGACTAATACTTTTTTTTACCTCCAATTAAAAAATTACCTGTGTTAAGACATACTTTAAATTGGAAACCATTCCATTAATCCACTCCAGCCTGCTTAATTTCTAAAGCTTTTGTGTCCCTGCAGGGTTACAGTTACTGTCAGGTCCCAAAAAAACCCAGGATAAGAGACACTCAACGTCTGTGACTCCTCCCTGCACCTCCCCCCATCCTCTACCCTAAACATCTCCAGTCCAGCATCTGGGCTTTGCTTCTCCCCAGCTTCTGAGTCCTATATAAACTAGCCAGTTTGGCGATGAGCTCTCTTGGCTTTTGACTCACTCTTGGACTCTTGGTCCATGGCTCCTCTCTTAGTCCATTTGCCCTCTTGCCACTTCCTTTCTTGCTTTCCCTCCTTTCTCTCTCTCTCCATCTCTCCTTTCATGGGCTAGTTCAGTCTGAACCTTCCTAGATGCCTCTGCTTGAAACTCCCTTATATCTACAATAAAACCCTTCTCTACCATACCTTGGAGTGGTCATTTCCTCATTTTCATTCAGTTACATTCCCAAATAAATGTAGAACTTGCTATAGAGTAGTAAACAAAAAAGATTTGATGGATCAATGAATGGAGATTGGTCATCCTAAAAAAATTCTGCCAGTGAATTTTACCCTATTGAATTGTGTGCTGTTTACCTTGGAACAATGGTCTCTGTCTTAATATTTTTCACTGCTATAGCAGAATACTAGAGGCCAGTAATTTATAAGTGTCGGAAATGTCTTGACTAATGATTCTCAGGACTGGAAACTCCAAAAAACTGCATGGTGACAACTTGGCCATGGCTTATATTGCAGTCATTTCATGGTAAGACAAAGAAATGGAGAGGGTGAGTCGTCCCTTTATAAAGAAGCCACTCCCCAGACCACAAACACTCCTATAATAGGGTGCTAACTACCTACAGAGGGCGGTGTCTTGTGACCCAGACACCTCAAATTAGGCATGCCTCCAAACGGCTGCATTTAGAATCAAGTTTCAACACATGAACTTTAATGAATACATTCAAATCATAGCAGCATTTCATTAACCATCAGTCAAAGTGATTCCCGCCTGTGCATATTTACCTTATAAAGCAGTATGTGTGCAAACTAGCACAAGGTCCTAGACACCCATTGCTGTACGGGTTCTAACAGCACAAGATGAGAGCAGCCAAACGCCATCCCTAGACAACCCGTTACCATCACACAGCAGAATACTATACAGACATTACCAAGAATTGGCATTGCTGCATCTCACGTGGAAAAGAATATATTTTGGTTTGCTTGTTTTGGAATGGGTCTCAAGCTCATGGAAAATTTGTTAAAAGTAATGAAAAGCGTATTTCCCCCCTTGAGTTACTTGAAAGTAAGCTCTTGTTGTATCAACTCTGAACATGTTGACATCTATTTTCTTGTAAGAAGGTGTTCTCCTACAAGACATCGAAACAAACACATATCACCATCAGGAAATGTTACCAGTACATTATTCCCATATAATCTTACAACTTGTTAAGTTTTATGATCTTGTTACAGTTCTTTCTTATATCAGGCATGGCATTTAGCTGTCATTGAGTAGCAGTCTCCTTGCTCAGGTTGTTGCCAATCCTGTCTTCCTAACCTGTATGACCTTCACACGTAAGATGACTGGGAGAAGACAATTTGTAGCCTGTCCCTCATTTAGCCTTGTATTATGTTTCTTCATGATTAGGTGCAGGTTATTCCCATTTGGCAAGATAGTCTGTCCAGCAACACAAGGCTTCAATTTGTTCATTGTTGGTGATGTTAATCTTGACCCCTTGAATAAGGTGTCTTGCTAGGTGTCTCTGCTTTGAGGTTGTTCTTTTCTTCTTTATAATTGGTAAATATTAATAAGAAGGGAACTAAATAACATTGCAGAGTTGCTTGATGAAGGTTTCCTCAATACCAATCTTATATACATGTATATATATATATGTGTGTGTGTGTGTGTTACATATATAAATATATATACATACACATATGCTCATTTACATTTACACATGCATATATAACATATATAGTATGTAAGTAGAGTACCCTCCTTTGGGATAATTGTAGTAAACACTTGTTTATAGTCTTTTAAATTTATGTTTTGAAATAATCTTAATATGAATAGTTCAGGAGCCTGGCTTTTCTTGCTTCATCTCACACGTGGTATCAGACATTATTTACCCCCATTTCTTCATTTTATTTCACGCAATTTTTTTCTTAATGTTTAAATATCTATGTCCTCAAAAGTATATGTTAAAACTTTGTAATTGGTGCTTTTTGGGATAAGTGTCCCCTAAAGTCTCGTGTGTTAGTTTCCAAGTCATGTGCTTTTGGGAAGCCATGGAAACCTACCAAAATGAGGACAAAAATTAGTCCCTGGGCCAAATGAGAGTGTGCTCTAGAAGGTCCGTGGGGTCCTATCTCTTCTTCTCCTGCACTTTGATTTCAGGATGCCATTGGGATCAGTTGGGGCCACCACTGCAATCTTACTGCAACGTGTTTCACCTCAGAACCAACGCAGCAGGGCCCCCAGCAGGGAGCAGAAGCTCTGACTGGCTCCACGTGTTTGTTAAGAGTGCTATAGAGCCGGCTAGGACACTAATGGGACCAGTGGTATAGGTTGTAAGAGGACATACATGACCCAGCTAATGTAACTCACGGTTCTCACAGTGTACATACTGTTCACCGTGGACACAGTGAACACAAGTCCCCAGGAGGTTTAGCAGTTGGTGGCTGACACCATGCAGTAATTACTTCAGATTTCTTCCCTCCTAAAGCACTCCCATTGTGCTGGGAGGGTGGGACTTGCCCTCAAGGACCTGAGACTGATTGATTAGTATGCAGTGATTGGTTTAGGATCTGTCATGTGATTTGGTAAGGATCTTTTGGTATGGTGCTGGAGGAAAGGCTCTTTTCCTCCACCCCACACCCTTCCGATGTAGATAGTACCTAAAAGCGCAGTAGCCTGTTACATGAGCAGGGAGGTAACTGGCAGTAAGCTTGCTTACTCTGAACAGTGGCAGCAAGAGAAATCCAGACCCAGGTCTCTGGCTCACCACGGACTGCTGAGTCAGAGGCAGCGCATGCCTACCACCTGGTAGACAAAGACTGAAGTGCCTCTTTCTTTGAGACTCTAAGTCAGATTTTGTTATCTTCAGTCAAAAAAGCCAGGAAAACATACACAGAGGGAATATTATACAGACTGAGATTATATTTAGGAATCTATTAATATAAATATGCATATATGTGTGTACCAGCAATTAATGAAAAAAGAGGCCATGAAATTAAAATTTGAAAGAGATCAAGGAGGAACATATGGGAGGCTCTGGAGTTAAAAACACATCGTTTTAAGATGAAAGCCCAACCGAAGGACCAGGTTCAACAGTGCCAGTCTTCAGAAAGCAAGAAGATGGCTTAGTGTGACATCCTTCAGTGCAAGACAGAGATGGAGGAGTTTCTCCATAGGAGGCAAGTGGTTTCTCCTGAAAGTATAGAGCAGAGTTTGCGGGTCCCTGTTGTGTTTCAAAGAGATTATATACTATACATAGTTTTGTACTTGCAAAAAGAAATTTCTAAGAACAGACAGACAGACAGACACACACACACACACACACACACACACACACACACACACACACACACAATACCCAAGGAGCAGAGAATTGGCAACAGTACAGGAATGATGAATGAGAACTAAACAGTAAACAGAAAAGTAAACTTAAAATATAAAATTGAAAATTTTGTTTACAAAATAATGTTTTGGTACAACTTATTTCAATTCTCCTTATGCCGTTTATTGGCCCTGGGATTTGGAACTTGATCACCTAAATCTTGTCTTAATTCCATTATCCATGGGATGAGTGTTCTAATGAGTTTCCTCTTTTACAAGTCGTGAGTTCTCTATCGAACCACTCAATTGTGTCTTCAAATGAAAAGTTGTACAATGATTCAATTAATAATTTAAATTATTTCGGTTAAGTTATTCCCACTTGAAATTTTCATCTGCACAATATATGGTGACTTATTGGCAATACATTTGGAAGCAGCCTGGGAACAGGTTAAATGAAGGAGTGTGGACTTCTTCTCACGACAAAACTCTGAAGCTGTTCTAACTCCACATTCCAGCCTGCTGTTTAGGCTTTGCCTGCCATTATCACTGACACCTTTCACTCTTTTTTTCTCTATTGAAAATTAATTAATAAGTAACTTACTAAGCTTTGGCTCCTCCTAGCACTGATCTCCATGAGGATGGGAAACCTTGGCTTAAAAAAAAAAAAAAACCTTTTTTTTTTTTTTGCTTAGCGTTAAAGAGGCTTGTTTCATTCCAGAATTTTCAAGCACTTGTTCTTATTGTTGCTCCCCCTGGCCCTTCCCTGCCCGTGCCTTTCTTCTCCCAGGAGCCTCCTTCCTACTTTCACCTGCAATCTTCCCCCAGCTCCAGGTCTTGTTGCCCTCTCGTTGTTCCCCATCCTAATTCAAGAGTAGGGAGTCTTTGCCCACTTCACAGTGGATTTATGAAGGACTTGGCACAATGAACTCGTTCTATAACTGTTTGCTAAGTGAGTGAGTGTGGTAAAGGTGGTGAACCAGACCTGTTCAAACATCTGAACAAGCTTCTATCAGTGTGTGAGAAGAGCAGGGTGAATGGCGGCGGCTTGTCAACGTTCGAGTGCTCGTGTGGTCAGGAAAATGCACACCGTCCTAGTTCGTTTCCCCCTGGCTCATCGTTTATTGCAGAAACTAATAGGGTAAATGTAGAGAATTTTGAAAATACAATAACGGAAAGCAAATAGATTCTTATTAAAATAGATTAGCTTCTAAGTCAAGCTAATTCAAGTGTCCTTGGATGCCTAGGACATGTGACTCTGAAAATGTGTAACTTTAAGGTTTTATGTTTAAGCCAAAGACCTCCAGAGCTTGCACCCCTTGAACAGAGATGCTTAGTTCCTGAGGGTTTGGCATTAGTTCAGGGTGACTCCACTTTGTTAACTCTGCCCACTGATACAGAGATGAATACTTTGCGTTGGTATGGATCTTGGTCTACTGATATAAATTTAAGGTCAGTTTTGTTATAATACATATTTCTGTTCTTGATTAAGGTATTGTGCTTGTGCGTCTCATTTAAAAATGTAATGTGTAATTAAGAAACACAGCTTAGTAGATAGTCATCCATGATAGTCAAACTGTAGTCGTGTTAGTTAGGTTTTCTAGATGTACAGAGATACATTTCTGATGGATAGGTATTCTCTAAACCTTCCAAAGATTTACAAAATATGGCATTTAAACATTTTAAAAATTAGGACATTTCATGACAATGAGATACATCTGCTCCTGACAGAAGCAATCTACTTCAAGAGGATGATGGGCATCGAAGAGGTTCCTGATGGAGTTGGTTAGCCATTTGGGCAAGAAACTGCTCTTGCCTAGATTGCTTGATGGTATGCTGTATGAACTGGACATGCAGGACCCACAGAAAAATGACTTAAGAACTTGCCTAAAGAAGGTGAGACAGTCCTTCAGGTTTCTGCTTCATGAAAGAGTCTGCCAGACATTCTGCAGGACACAGAAGAAAGTGACTGATAAACTGCCAATACAGGCAGAACTGTCTTTGAAATTTTCTGCTTCATGGAAAAGTCTGCCAAGTACTATGGGCCTGTAGGTTAAAGATGGATCCCCCAATGTCACAGAAGAACTCTGGGTGACTCTCCAGGCAGCAAGATATCTCTATCAGTTCTAGAGTTTTGGAAGTTGCTTACAATGCACTTCTTGTTAACTTAGGTAATAGTATATCATTCTTGGGTCTTTGATGGACTTGAAGAATAGATAGTTATAATTATAGTTTTCCTTAGTTATGATAAAAGATAATATATATATATATAAATATTGTAACTGTACTTCTTGTTTGATACCTGTTTTATTATATGTAAATTTACTGTGTTAAAGTTAAAACCTTTTTTATTTAGACAGAAAAGGGGAGATGATGCGGAGCTCCCCTCTGTATGCTGTGAATATATTTTCCTACCATTGGTTAGCAAAAGAAGCTGCTTTAATCTATTGCAGGGCAGAATATAGTCGGTCTGGAAGATATATATATATATATATATATATATATATATATATATATATATATATATATATATATATGAGAGAGAGAGAGTAAGCGGAATCAAGGAGACACTATGTAGCTGTTGAAGGAGAGAGGCAATAGAGAACCTTACCCATAAACCATGAGCCTCATGGTGATACATAGATTAATAAAAATGAGTTAATTTATGATGTAAGAGCTAGCTATTTAAGAAGCCAGAGCTAATAGGCCAAGCAGTGATGTCATTAATATGGTTTCTGTGTTATTATTTGGGTCTTGGTGGCTGGGGAATGAATGAGTAGTCTCCACCTACAGCCCACCTGGGCTGTAGTTTTTGATTAGACTGTCCTTCTTAGAGCTGGATTCTGTGATGCCAGCTGCTCCCATCCCTCAGGCCACACAGGAGCTGATCCATCTTCTATGTTGGACATGATAAGGTGACTGCCTTCCTCTCTGGGGCCTCATTAGCATCTTTTTTTTCTTCCTACAGTGGCCTCTTTATCAAGTGCAATGTTGAAGGAGAGAGGCACTTGGTAGAGTTGCTAGAACCTTCACCTGTATTTTTGTCCATTGAACAATTAAGTGTTTATCTTCCCAGGACTGAGACACAGGAGTCTTCTTGATTCTAGATTAGGCGGGATTCCAGAATAGCATTCATGTGTGTCCTGCTATGGAATCATCATCCTCTCTCAGAAGAGTACTGTTGCTAACTTACCTCAGTTGAATATCACTGTCTCTGTGTATGTGTCCTCCCCACTGTCACAAACACACCATATTGGTTACCAATTTGTAGTAGTACCAAAGAGTTCCACAAATAGCCTGCAATGGAGTATAAAAAGGTTTATTTATTTGGGGATAAACCCATAGTAAGGCTAGCTATCTGCAGTCCTCTGTGTGTGCTAGGAACTGGAACTGAATCTAGCAGAAAAGAGGGCTGTGCTACTTTCCACCTGTACTTATAGTACATGAGACCAGGCCCAAAGTGGGCCAGTATCTTAAAGGTTATTGGCTGAAGGAATTCCCACAATAAGAAATTCTACTTTTCCTGTCTGTAATCTTTTCTCCATAGTCCCGGTGTATGTCAAACAAATCTGCAGATATGAACTGCACAGCAAATAGAATTCTTTTCCATTCAACTTCTGGGTCCTACCAAAATTGGGGTACTTTGAATGATTTATGAAAGAAGGAAAAAAGATTGGTAGTTCTTTTTTTTATAAATTTTTAATTTTTTAATGATTTATTTAACTTTATTTTATGTGCATTGGTGTGAAGGTGTCAGATCTCATGGAACTGCATTTTCAGACAGTTGTGAGCTGCCATGTGGGTGCTGGGAATTGAACCCGGGTCTTCTGGAAGAGCAGTCAGTGCTCTTAACCGCTGAGCCATCTCTCCAGCCCCAGATTGGTAGTTCTTAAACCCTGTTGATGTAAGGGGGATTTACTGACTTGGATTTGGAACTTAACTCACCTTTTATTTACACTGAGAACTTTGACAACCGATTGTTCTTGCTGGAACCTACTTCCTCCACTTTGTAAAATGAACATAATTTTAGTACCTACGTCATAGAGTTACTTAAGGTTGAATATGCTGTGGGCCGGTGTTCCTACTACAGGCCGGCATCACATTGGCTCACCCCATTCTCTGTAGTCAAGGTTTGCACCTAGATTTAATTTTTTCCAACACACTATTTAGTTTATCTCAGAAGAAATGATTTACATTCTTAAATGACTGTTTTGAGCAATATTAAAAGCTAGAACATGATGACAAGAGTTGTTTATTGCAATTTATAACTCAGGTAAATATTGAGACCAAAGTTTGTTTTCTTAATGAGAGGCTTAAGGAATAGTCTCAGACTTAAACCACAAATCATGATTTTCAGAATTATAGAAGATCATAGAGAAAGGTGGGATTGTTGGCAGGTTAAATTCCCTGTCTTCTTATGAACCACTGCTAACAAGACCCTTCTTTTCTACCACAGAGAACTCCAAATGCTAGTGTGAGAAAAAAATTTCATCCACAATACCTCCAGCTAATACTAGATGTTGTCTAAGAATTTTCTAGAAATTTAAAAATCTCTCTATTTTCTCACATAGGGGAGATATATGTGCCACACTGGGAACATTTATAAAACGTTAGGCAGGGCATTTGGAAATTGGCCCCGCTTAGAAATATTAGAAAAGGACACATCTGCCAAAATAATTCCCTGAGGAACTTGGAATCAATACACTGAAATAGAGAAAAGTGCATATAAATTTGGGACTCAAATTTTGAGATCCATCTCTTGGGAGATAAAGCAGTGTGAAATAGACAAGTGTTTTTATCTTATTTTAGTTTGCTATAACACTGAATTATTTTTTTGTCAGCTCTCTGAGCCATTGTTTCATTGTGTATGTTTACATTTTTTAAAATCGTGTTTTCTTGCTCTTTTATTCAGTACTGGAGAAAATTAAGGTTTTGCATTCATTCTTACTTCGAAAGGATTTTAAATTTAAGACATATTTAAAAGCATTCAAAATGAATACACAGACCTCTGGCATAACATGTGTCTTTGTTTTCTGTTACTATAACAAAATATAGAATTCAAAGTAATTTATAAAGCATAGACATTTATGGATCTAGACACTGTAAGTGCAATGTCACATAGCTACATCTGGTGTGGACTCTGTGCCACACCATAAAGGAAGAAACCCAGAAGGACAAGCAAGTGTGTAGGGACAAGCCTGAGAGGCACTTAGCTTTATGGCACCTTGCTCTAGTAATAACTAATCCAGCCCAGGGAGACAGGTGTTAACCCTCTTACAGATATGTATAATCACTTCTTAAGTCCCCTACTTCTCAATACTGCCACAAGGGCAATTATGTGAATATTTATGTGACAGGGCCTCGTGAATCTCAGGTTGACCTCAATCTACTGTATAGCCTAGGATGACCTTGAACTTCTGATCTTCCTGCCTCTCCCTCCCAAGGTCTGGGATCACAGTTGTGCACCACCTTGCCCACGTAGGCAAGCTCTGTACCAACTGAATTACATCCCTAGCCCAGAGCATGTTTCATAACTTTGTTGTTGTTTGTTTCTTTCTAATATGAACGTACAATATACAGATGTATACATCGCTATTTTTCAGAAGCTAAATAAATTAAATTTTAGCTGTGCTTTTTTATTACCTCCAAATACTTATTATTTGCTAATCCGAAGGTCATTCTTCTACACAATCCCAGACAATCCTTTAAAATCATGAAATATTACCATTTGACATATTTGAATCCCATTCAATTTTATCAATTGCCCAATAAAAACGTTTTCTAGACCTCAGGATCCCGTAGAAGCCCACTGGCTGCACTTAGCCAACATGGTTCTTCAGTCTTCTTTAATAAGGGAAAATGCCACAGGTTTTCTTGGCCTTATGGCTTTGATACTCTTGAAAATTACAGGTCAATTGTTCTAAAATTTTTATCCCTAAAATCCCTACAAAGAGTCCCTAAAATGAGTATCCCTAAATTTAGATTAAATCTCATGTTTTACTTGATACCCATTTCAGCAAAAGTATGATAGAATGTGTTCCTCAGGAGATATTTTCTGCAAGTATGAGATGTCGATGTGCTTCAGGTTAGATGCTGTTTAAGTCTCAGCAGTCAGCTTTAAAAGGCTTTTTCCAGGTTTCTACAGTGTAAAATTATTCACAGGGTGTTTCGTAGCTATTAATTAGTCAGCAATTAGATAATTTCTGGGAACAGTTTAACATTGTGTAAATATTTTGTTTTACGTCAAAATCTTGCCTATCAGTTTTATCATCTTTTGATAGACTTTTATATATTTTTTATTTATATATTTATTATATAATATATATTGTATGTATATATATTTTTTGAGACAAAGTTTCACTATATATCCCTGGCTGGTCTGGAACTTCTATATAGAATAGGCTGACCTCAAACTCATGGAGATCTGTCCACCTCTGAACTCTGAGTGCTGGGATTAAAGGTCTGTACTGCCATGACTAACTTCAAAAATTTGTTAAGGTAATATTTGAAAAATGGTGATTTTTTGCAAATCATTTTTTGTATTATTTGTTTCACATGATACAATGTTATACGTAGCGCTACATCTCACCTATCTATTTATCCTCTATATATTACCTATCAATCATCTTTCATCTATATATCTATCTATACTGGCTGGTTTTGTGTGTCAACTTGACATTGCTAGAGTCATCAGAGGAAGGAGCCTCAGTTGAGGGAATGCCTTGAGGAGATCCAGCTGTAAGACATTTTCTTATTCAATGATCAATGGGGGTGGACCCAGTCCACGGTGAGTGGTGCCGTCCCTCTGCTGCTGGTTCTGGGTTCTATAAGAAAGTAGGCTGAGCAAGCCATGGGAAGCAAGCCAGCATGCAGTACCCTCCACAGCCTCTGCATCATCTGCCTCCAGGATCCTATCCTATTTGAGTTCCTGTCCTGACTTCCTTCAGCGATGAACAGCAATGCTGAAGTAAAGCCAAACAAAGCCATTCCTCTCCAGCCTGCTTTTTGGTCATGGTGTGTCATTGCAGCAATAGAAACCCCTGCTAAGACAATAACCATCATATCTTCATATAAATATCAAGTTAGGGTCTTCAATGAGTTACGGCCTATGGTGGCTTGAATGAGAATGCCCCCAGAGACAGGTGGTGCTGTTTGGGTAGGTTTAGGTGGTGTGGTCTTGCTGGAGGAAGTATGTTAGTAGGTTCAGGGGAAGGGCAGGCTGTGAGGTTTAAATACTATGTGCCATCCACGGTTTGTTCCCTCTGCTTCCCGCTTATGGTTCAGGATAGGAGCCCTCAGCATCATGGCTAAGCCTGCTGCTTGCTGCCATGTTTTCCTGCCACATCATACTCTTACCTCCTGGGACTAGAAGCCCAAATAAACCCTTCGTTAAATGAGTTGCCTTGGTCATGGTGTTTTATCATTGCAATAGAAAATAAAATAATACAATGTATTATCATTGTTATTATATATTTCAAAGTTTGAGTTATCCCATATTTGCCAGTGAAGGTGTCTTTAAGCTAAATCTCATGCCCTTTTGACTCCTGTTAACTCCGTAGATCCTTTCTTGCTTTCTGGCATAAGTTGTTTCAAGCTCATCTTCTTTCTGTATACCCACTCTGGATTCAGCTGCTTCCCTAAAACACTTGACTTCTTTTATTTAGAAATCAAGGCCTGAATCCCTTAACTACCTTCATACTGTTGTATTGAGGTCATCTTTGCAGACAGTACTAGAGGAGAACTGCGTGGGCACAGATATCCACAAGCACACTTACAGCTTTCTTCCTGTTCGTGTATGTTTCAAAATCATGATTCCACATTGATATTTCTCGTTCCAGTTGAGCAGTCCTGGAAACTTCAGAGAAAATACTTCTACTCTTTCTATATGTGTAACTCCTGCAACAGTGAGACGCCCACTTCCGGTTATTTTCAACTTATTTATTTTTTCAATACTTTAAGTAATCAATGTTCTTACCACAGGGCCCTTTCCTTAGCCATAATTCTACCAACCATTTCTGGCCAGTGAATATGCAATTGATTTCCTTGACTTCAAACAGAGTGGGTGAAGGTCAGCTATTGTGTGCTCTGGCATTGCTCTAGCAACTTTATCAAGATATAGGATGGAAAGTGTGTGGCAGCGCTGCACACCTTTGATTCTAGCACTTGGGAGGCAGAGGCAGGCGAATCTCAGTGAGTTCGAGGTCATCTTGCTCTACAGAACGAGTTCAAGGACAGCTAGACCTGTTTCACAGAAAAACCTTGTCTCAAAAAACCAATGAAAATTAAATATAAAGGACTGGAGAGATGGCTTAGTGGTTGCGAGTGCTGATTACTGTCTGTGGTTCCAGATCCAAGGGATGTGACACCTTTGCGTGAATGTACATGCAGGCAAGACACTAATGCTCATGGAATAAAAATAAATAATAAATACATGCAACTAACTATGTCCTAAAAAATTTACAATCAAGTTTATCATGTTACATTGACAGATGAGTTTATGTGAAACAGAACTATGATTTCATTTTGAAGGAAATCATAAAAGATAGATAGTTCTGGGCAGGCCACATGTCACTACTTCTGTTGCTAAAATTCCTTCCCAAGGGGAAGCCAAAGCAATATCTAAGTTCCCAATGACAAACTGAGGGGCAATTCTGCCCAAGTTCACTCTGTAACCAATGAGTATATTGTGATGCCTTACAGCACATAGGTGAAGGGCTATATACAGGGGCGTGAATTGTCTCCTTATCCTTGGTGCCCCAAACAGGCTGTACCTAAAACGCTTTATCCAGGAAGGATGCAGGTACCCCATAACTTCTCTGTAGTGGTGCAGATCAAGCTCCCCCTTTCCTATCCAAGGCCGAGTAGCATACAACAGGTGGTAGGGGGAACAGGATACTCAGGTGAGGGTCTCTGACCCTCCCTACACCTTCATGAGAGAGCATAAACAGTCAATAAGCCCAGCTGGGGTGATCCTTTTGCTCGAAGCTCCCAAGATGGCAGTTTCCTGACTCTGAGGACAATCACAACAGTTTCCCAAGAATCTGCCAGGACTATTGCAAACAGCCTGTTTTTTTTTTCCCTTTATGGGACAAAGGTACTTCAGAGAAGAAAGAAGTGACACTTGAAATTCCACCCTTATCTAGCCCTTCTCCACAGAAGTATCTTTCTTTCAAAGCATGAGGTACTTGGGATAGAAAATGTCACCCCAGGACATCTGTGTCCCTAATGTATACTAGTTAGTTTTCCCCTCTTCTTCCTCTTCTTTATTCTTCTTCCCAGGGGTGAGATTTTAAGCAAGTGTGTGATGATGATGTCAGAATATATAGAAGTATTCTCCATCTTGTCCTTTTCATGTCTTCATTTTGTAATAATACTGTCAGGAACTGAGACATCTAGAATTACATAACACAGCTAATTGTGACGATGTACTCCTTTGATTCCATCCTTGAGAGACAGAAGCAGGTCAATCTTTGTGAGTTTGAGGACAGCCTGGTCTACATAGTGGGTCCTAGGCTAGCCAAGATTACATAGTGAGACCCTGTCTCAATGTATGTATTTTGTAAGCACATTGATGTAGATATTTAGATATTTCCTTGTATCTTAATAATAGTTATGTTGAAAAGCTTAAGAAAATTAACACAATATGATCAAGGACATTTAAATACATGACCACTTTATGGAAGATTTTACAAAATTCTGTTGACAAATTGTGACTTTATATGTTTTATTCTTTTATCACACAGTGTCATGACATTGTTCTAGTTGTTAACAACCTGCTTGAAGGTAATATGGTAATGAAATAGTGATCTAATAGCCTTATATTCTTTGAAGATTATTTTTTCCAGTCACATCTGTTCAGCATCACCAGAACAAAAAGTATAAAATGCAATGAGTTTGTTACTCCAGTGTTTGACTTCTCTTTTTTCCTCATTTCCCCAAACCCCTGATAAGCTGTTGGCTCTCAGGGGTTTAGGTCTGCAGTGTGTATCACTGCATTATAGGCACTGATGTGGCGAATATATAACAGGAAGATTGGCCTGCTACAGCACCTATAGATGACTGTTTTCAGTATTCGTGTAGGTAAGGGAATGCATGTTAGAGAAAGCTCCTCGTAGAAATCTTCCCAAAATGGATTAATTAGAACCACTTGAAAGTCTTTAACCAAGGAAAGCTACAGATTGATTGTTTGTGGCATGTGTACTTGAAAGTGTCAATCTAGAAATGTCTCATTAGTCAAGGAAAAAGAGGCTTTGGGTTCAGTTAGGAACCATTACAGATGGATGAGAGAGGATTAGGAAAGAATATTTCAGCAGTTTTTAAAATTTAAAGTGATTTTTTTTGTTTTTTAAGATAGTATGTATGTATGTATGTATGTATGTTTGTATGTGTGTGTTTGGGCACAGAAGAGGGTATTCAGTCCCCTGGGGTTGGAGTTAAAGGTGGTTGGTTTTGGGCCACCTGGCATGGTGCCGGGAACAGAACTCTGATCCTCTGAAGGAACAGCTATTATGCACATTTCCAGAGCTATCTCTCCAGCTCCCCCTTATGCTTTAAAAAAACTTATACTAATAATCTTAGTATATAAAGTTATAGGGCAAAGCAGTTTAATAGACATTCTCTTGTCTAAATCTGCACTTGCATATCTCTAACAAGAAAAGTGGACTCAAGCTTTGCAAAAGGGTCAATTCAAACAGAAAGATTCTCAAAGTAATATGATAATTCCGGCCTGCAAAATATGGTAGAAACATAAATGTTTCCTGGGTATACCACATTAAGGCTAGAAAAATATTTGTAAAACTTTTCCAATTTTGGATTTTTTTTAAATGGGAGTCTTGTTGATATTTTGACCTAATTGGAAGAGCTAGTTTAGTTTTTGACGATTATATATGATCTTACAGAAGAAATTTTTCTTTGGAATTACAAAATAACAGAGTTAGGTTTTATTGTTGCTATCATTTTTTCTCATGAATACTAGAGATTTTTTTCCTCCATAATGGATCATTTATGGTTGGCTGTATAGTTGACGTTTACTTTAGTCAATGGGGTCAAAATTATTTTAAAATGTGATGGCGATACTGTACCCCTGGTTCTTAGATTCCAAACCAAGGAACGGCGTTATTGAATATTCTGTGGAGTCCGGTGCAAGCTTGATCTCTAAGGAGAGTGGCTAGATAGTCCTGGTGCAGAGTAATTGGGTGGAGGGGCCTGTGGGCAACATTTCAAGGGAAACATTGCAGAAGTTAATTTTGAGGAGGTGCTTCTATTTTTATTTCACATGAGCATGCCTGGTTTCCTAGCCCTTGTGCTATAAGCAAGAAGCTGCAAACTTTTCCAATTAAAATGGAAAATGCCCAGGCAGAGTCTATGGGCACCAGGTAATTGGATGAGAATTTCACCATGGATCTTGCCCCTGCTCATCCAAATATCCAGAGTGTTTTCTTTACGACCTGCCGAACACTGGGGATGGGGAACCATTAGAAATGCTTCATTGACTGTGTCAGTTTCCAGGCAGATGCTTTCAATTTTTGCCCAAAGTTAAAGGATCCCTAAGCAAGATCATTTGTAAATAATTATCTTGAGATTTGATTCACCCAAGATCATATTCTTTTCACATGCTCGTAATTCTGCCAGCTAAACCAATGATTCTCAAACGTTTGCTCTCAGGATGCTTTTTATTGCTAAAACCTTTTGAGAACTCAAGAGTTTTTGTTCCTGTATGATTTTTTTCTTCAATATTTATCAGTGTAGAAATCAAAGGTTGGAAACCATTTAAAGTATGTATTAAATTATTATAAAACTCAGCAATAAACCTCTTACCTGCTAATGTGGACATTACATTTTATTCTTGTGACTATATGATTTAAATCAAAACAGTCGGTGTAAAGAATGGCACCGTTAAGTCTTTGGAAGTCTCTAGTGTCAGATTCATATGTTGTGTGGTTCTGGAACTCTCTATCATACTGTCATGAAACAATGAGACTAAAAGAAGCAAGATAATCTTCGTGTGGCTATCCTAGTATTATAGCTTTGACCTCACAGCCCCTCTGAAATGAGGAACCCCTACTGGTCCTCAGACAACACTTATTACAGAGTCGCTGAGATAAACAAACATGAAGAGAATTACAATTCAGTTAAGTGCCCCTGTTTAGAACTATGAAGCATCAGTGTCTTCATTGGCTGCTCCAGAAGTCAGCAGTAGCCAGCATCCCGGAGCAGCCGCCATGATGATTCTGATCTAGACACCTCTGCCCCCATGCTCTGTCTTTTGCTGACTAGTACAGGTTCCTATGTCTAGAACTTATTAACACAGAGGTAATATTTCTAAACAGAATCTGTGAATTAAATGCTGAAAGGTGTAAAAGGAATAATAAAGTCAGGCTTGATGGCATAGGCCTATAATGACTGGCCACTGGGGAGGCTGAGACAAGGTGGCTCATAAATTCAAAAGCTGACTTAGCTACAGAGCGAGTTCAAGGCCATTCTAGGCAGTTTAAATTTACTAAGACCCTGTCTCAAAGAAAAAAAAATTGAAAAAGAATGGCAGCTGTAAGCTTGCTGGTAGGTAGCGTACTTACGTAGCATTTGAGGGGTTCTAGGGTAAATTCCTAGTGTTGGGAGAAAAAAGGAAAACAGAGAATAAGAGGAGAAAGAAATGGAGGAGGAGGGGAGATATGAGGAGGAGGGCCGGGGCGGGGCTGGCATTGGAATCAGGAAGAGGGGAGGGAAAGTAAGTTAGAATTTTCCTGATATGGAATGTTGGTTTAATAATTGACAAAACAGCCTGCAGGTAGGCCATTGTGACCAGGCCTTTAATACCAGGACTCAGGAGGCAGAGGCAGGCAGATAATCTGATTTCGAAACCAGCCTGGTTTACAGAATGAGTTCCAGGACTACACTGAGAAACCCTGTCTCAAAGACAAATAAACAAAACAATAGACAAGATAATAAATGAAATTCCCTTCATTGCTAGAATAAAGGAGAAAAATCACATGATCACTTCCACAGATGTGTTGACAGCATATGAATGCAACACTTATTTATAATTAAAGCTCATTAAAATGTGATAGAAGGAAATTTATACAATCTGATAATTTGTATCTTGAGAAACATACAAAAATACCCAACAGATTTTTTCTTCTTTAACATTTCAAACACTCACAACTATATTTAACAAACATTGTATAAAATATCTACAAAGAAAGCACAGAAGAAAAAATTACTGAGATAAAATTTAAAGTGTCAGGTAAGCAAAGGTAAGCATAAGTATTTGAAGACCCTTTACCATTAAGAATTCTAACTTCACCAGAATTCTTTAATATCTCAGTCCAACTCCAAGATGCATTTTATTCTATTTTTTTGTAGAAATTGCCAATCTGATTCTAAAATTTATATTGAAATGAAGAGAGAAAGGATTGGCAGAGATACTGTTGAAGACAAGGGAGAGCATTTGTGATCTCCGGACAGTTATTCCGGGTTGATGTCTCATATCTGTAGTTTCAGAACTAGGGAGGCTGAGACAGGAGGATCACTGGGCTTGTGTGGTGTGTGTGTGTGTGTGTGTGTGTGTGTGTGTGTGTGTGTGTGTGTGTCTATAATTGGGCCATAGTTTAAGGAGTGTAAAGCAAACTTGTTATTATTTATCTAGAATAAGGCATGGGTTTAGGGCTGTCTCTTATATTACTCACTGCCTCAAAACAAAGAAAACAACAATAAAAATACTATATTAATTAAGGATATATTCATTCACACTGGACAAACATAATTAGAAAAAAATCAAGTTCAGAAAAAATTACAAATAAAAATACTATTCACAACAAATGTGTTATTCTATTATAATGCCAAACAAAGTATGTTATGAAAATGATGCTGGATTCACTTATTATCCAATGATAGAAACATCCTGTAATTCCTACAGTATTAAAAAAGAAAGAAGCTCTGGAATGATCATAGTTAAATGGCTTCTTAGAAAGTTGAGAAATTCTTTTCCACCTGGGCGGCTAGGAAGCCTTTCTTAAATGGCAAACCTAAGAAGACTAGCCGTAAAGGGAAACACCGACAAGCTTGAATTACATAAAAACTGAGAACTTTGGCACATCAGGTAACAGAAAGACTAGGGAGAAAATGTATTTGTATCATGTTCCTACCAAAGATCTCTTAATATTATATAAATGTGTGTGTGTGTGTTTGTATGCATGTGTGTGTGTGTTCAGGAGCAAGTACACAGATATGTCCATCTTAATAAAAAAAAGAGTAGTCAATGATAAGGCAGGCAGTGATTCAAGAAAATTTAATGAGTTCGGTGTCAGTAGATATTTGGGAAATACACTCACAGAATGAATAAAGCAAATCCAAAGCACATCAAAAAAAACCAATCAATTAAGTAGACCAAAGCCTTACCAGACCATAGTAGGGTTGAATGGAGGTAGAACAGTTGGAATTCTCATACACTTCGCCAAATTCTTTGGTGTTAACCTTCTAAATATTAAAAAAAAAATGCCTTTCCAGGATGGGAGGAAAGTCAATGCATGAGCTTGCCTTGCAAGCATGAAGACAAGTTTGACTCTTTGCCACCTCTCCCCTTCTAAATTCATGTGTAGTAGTAACACTTATAATTCCAGCACAGGCTGGGGGTGGAAGGTGAGAGGGAGAGAGCAGAGAAAGGTGGATCTCTAGGACTCAGGGCTTACTGGCCAGTTAGCCTGGCCTACTAGGCAAGGGCCAAGGCAGTATGAGAGCCTGTCACAAAAAGAAAATATAAACAAAACAAGACCAACACCCATCCCCAAATAACCGACTTTGCCTGAGAAGTGACACCGGAGCTTGTTCTCTCATTCCACACGTGTATTTGAACACACATGAGCATACGCACACATATACAGCATATGCTTTTCTTATAAACAATAATTTTTCTCCTAGGTATACATCAACTTAAGTGCTACATACCAACCCTAAAACATGTACAACAATATTGAAGACAGCATTGTTCATAATAGCTCCAAGTCAGAAAAAAACCCCTACTATTATTCATTTAAAAATTTTTTTAATTATTTTATTTTATTACTTTAAAAATACCAATCCGAATTCCCACTTCCTTCCCTCCTCCCATTTCCCTCCCACTCCCTCCATACACCCTCCTCCCCCCCAATCTTAAGAGAGGGCAAGGCACCCTGCCCTGTGGAAAGTCCAAGGCCCTCCCCACTACATCCAGGTTGAGCAAGGTATATATCCAAAGAGAACAGAATCCCAAAAAGCCAGTACATGCAGTAGAGACAAATCCCAGTGCCATGTCATTGGCCCCTTAGTCTGTGCCAACTGTCAACCACATTCAGAGGGACTAGTTTGATCCCATGCTTGTTCACTCCCAGTCCAGTTGGAGTTGGTGAGCTCCCATTAGCTCAGGCACATTGTCTCAGTGGGTGAACCCCTCATGGTCTTGATTTCCTTGCTCATATTCTCCCTCTTTCCACTCTTCAACTGGACCTTGGGAGCTTAGTCCATGTGGGTCTCTGCCTCTGTTTCCATCTGTTGTTGGACAAAGGTTCTATGGTGATATTTAAGATAATCATCAGTCTGACTACAGGGCAAGGCCAGTTCAGAACTCTCTCTATTGCTTAGGGTCTTCGCTGGGGGGTAATCTTTGTGGATCTATATATGTTTTTTTAAACAAAGGAAAACATATATAGATCTACCTGGAAATGGGAAGCAGACAAGATTGCCTGACAAAATTTGGGAGCATAAGAACAGGGGATAGAAGGAAGGGGAGAAGGGGAGGGTTGGGGAGAGCTTAAGGGAATGCAATAGTTGAGATGGAGGAAGGACAGATATGAGGAGCAAGGAAAGAGATATATTGATTGAGCGAGCCATTTTTGGGTTAGCAAGAAACATGGCTCTAGGGAAAAAATTTATTTTTTTAAAAAAATTCTTTTTAAGGGTTTATTTGTTTTATGTGTATATATGTTGTTTTCATGTATGACTGTGTATCACATGTGTGTTTATTGTCTATGAAAGTCAGAGAAAGGCATAAGATCCCCTAGAACTGGAATTCTGGTGGTTGTGAGTTATTACGTGGATACTGGCAATCAAACCTGGGTACTCTGCAAGAACAAGTGCTTTTAAATGCTGAGCTGTTCTCAAGCTCCATGGTTTTCTGTTTTCTGTTTTTGTTTCTTTAAAGACAGGGTCTTGTGATGTAGCCCTGATAGGCCTCAAGATCACAACCATCCTTCTGCCCTAGCCTCTTGTTTGCTAGGATTACAGACAGGAGCAACCATGCCCAACCCTAGACACATGGTAATGTCATGGTGCAATGGGCCACACCCCAGTAATGAATATGAATGAGTCACAGCTACCTGTAACAATCCACAGAAATCACTCTGATAAAGGGTGAGTTTATATTGCTTTAAGACTCTACTGGATAAAGCCTTTATAGTAAGTAAGATAGACAAGGGGTAAGTAATAGCTGCAGATTACAAGTGAGACCTATGGCTTTTTGATAATCACCTGTATATGCATTATATGGTGATTTCATCACTTCGGTCAAATTCAGCAAAATAAATTCTTTAGATTTGTACACTTTCTGATAAGCATGTTACATTTTAAAAAACTGAAATGCAAATGTCTTACTCTTTATTAGAATATAGGTGTATAGTCTCCTCACTGACTCAAAGATCTTTAAATTAAAGCCCAAGATACTGAGCAGAGGAAGAAATGAACCATTCCCTTGTGGCATTGTCCAGCATTCTGGGCTGTCCTCAACTAGGAATGGGTGTCAGTTTGTTGTCTTTCTTGAATCTCTAGTTCTGCTATTTCTTTGTGTTTACTAGATCAAGGTTGATGCCTGCCAACTGATTAAAAGTGCATTAGGAAACATGGCAGAGATGGGGCCACAGTGTCTGAAGCCTATCAATTGGCGATTCAGCATGTGCAGGTAATCTGAGGTACCCTAGGGGGAAATACACTGTGGGGAAGAATAGTGCAAAGATCAGGTAGACGTTTCTGCCTACAGGAGGACAGGTTCCACAGGTGTGGCCACTATACAGAACAGGTAATGTCCAAAGGCATGCATGGGCGTCAGGAGAGTTGAAGTGAATAGATAATCTATTCATTCGAGTATTTATTGTCTGTTCTTGAACAGAGATTGTTAGGTATTGTTAATGACTGAGCAAACATCTCAGGGACACGGCTTCATAGGGACTCTGCTACAGCAAGCAGGGTTTTTTTTTTTTCACTTAGCACTCCCTTTAATGGGAATGCATTTCCTGTGTTAATGAGTGCGTGCCTATATTTACCTTTAAAAAAAAATCACAGTCTTTATTTGTAAATATTGTATTCTGCTGACACAAGGCCTGGTAAGAGACTAAGGGAGTCTTGACAGATTCAGCCACATTTCCATTTCCTCCCTCTGTAAGCAACATTATACATTTGTAAGAAATTTGGGCAATAAATAGCAACCAGGAGTGCATAAGCTTATACGTGACTTGTACCAATGCCAGCCACACGCAGGCTTTGCCCATACAGTGCAGCATGAATTATTCAACACTTCTGTGTTAAATGGCCATTTTTGGAATCTAGTCTGTATATTTGAAGTTTTTGCATTTTAAGTGGTAGACTTAATTTGTGCTTATCCTGAAATTATAATTGCTATTCTGACATGCTGCCTTTAGCAAAGTGTGTATTCTTGTGCACAGAAAGTACATTTTAGAATGATGGCATGATTTATAACACACAGACAGACACACAGACACACACAGACACACACACACACACACAGACACACAGACACACAGACACACACACACACAGACACACAGACATACACAGACACACACCCTAATGCCAGATAGTCATATTGTGGCAATTCTATGCACATGCCTTACTCAGAAATTTTCTTCAAATCTGAAGATCCAAAGATCTTACAAGTAAAATAAGGCTGTATTTAAGCAAATTATAATATAAATTAAGTGTGTAAAAGATAGGTAGAAATTATTTCTAACCAAAAGAGTCAAAAATTTAGCAATATAAAGTAGTGACCACAGGCTGAACTTGTGGTCAGATAAGATGAATGTACAACTGAGTTCAGCTACTCATTAGCTGTGTGGCCTTGGACAATACACCTCTCTCTGTTGGGCTCTGTGTCCTTCTGTAGAGCTCGTATGTCTTGTCTTCTAGAGATATTGTGGAATTCAATGAGGTAAAACATAAAAAGTTCCAGTCTCACTAGGAGATTAAAAGGAGGACTATTAATTTTTAGTAGAAACTTATATAACAACCAGATTTTTCAATGCTGCCTGATGACTTTTGGCTTCTCTTCTTTGTTAAGGTGTGGTTATGACACAGTGCTTTTGAAACCCTGAAGGACACATTCTTCTTGCCCAATGTGGGTGGGAGATACTGCTGACGCATTCAGCCTGCCGTCTTCGGTGTCAGAAGGGAGAGAGAAGACCGTCTGTGCCAGGACAGCGTCTGTTGAATCACTGGATGAAGTAATGATGTAAATGGAAGGGGTTAGAGGTACTGAGAACTGGGACTATTCAAACAGATCTCATGTGGATGTCTTTGAGAGTCAAACTCTGAGCTTCTTAGGAGCAAGTTTTCTACAGTTAGTCCTGAGTCAGGGTCTGCAGTTGAACAAATGTGTAAGGTTTAGTTAAAATTTTCCTAGGGTAAAATCACATAGTCTGACACCCAACTCCACCCTATGTTTCTTAGTTAGGGTTTCTGTTGCTGTGAGGACTAGAGAAACTCCTATAAAAGGAAAACATTTCTTTGAGGTGGCTCACACTTTCAGAGGTTTAGTCCATTTTCATCATGGTGGGAGGCAGACATGGTGCTGGAGAAGGCTGAGAGTGGAGGAGGAGCTACACTGTGATCCTGCAGGCAACAGGAAGTCGTCTGAGACACTGGGTCTGGCTTAAGCATACATGAGATGTCAAACCTTACCCCCACCGTGACACACTCCTCCAACAAGGCCATACCTACTCCAACAAAATCACACCTCCTAATAGTGCCACTTCCTTTGAGCTTATGTGGGCTCAATTACATTCAAACTGCCACACCGTGCCCTCCCACCTCCAATCTATTTGGCAAGCATCGTTTGAATTGTGTACTGAAGTCAGTATATCAGTGCTGAACAAATGGGCTATGGAGGTCTGCCTTTAAAGTGAGTTCCTACATGTTTATGGGAAGACTTCTTTCCATCTGTAGGTTTCTCTTCATCCTTTCCTGTCTCTTTCTCCTCTCCCTGCTAAAGGAATTCAGATGGACTTTGCTCTTCCAAGATAAAGCTTGTCCTTCATTGAGGAGTTTAAAGTCCCCTTAGTAGTTGGTTGAGGTCTGAAAACATTACAGCCATTTCTTACCCAATCAAAAAAGACTGGGAGACAGAGCCCTCTGTTACCTGCTGGCTGGTGTCTGAGGGTCCAGCTAGAGCACTGATCACTGCCCTCTGCTTATTTCAGGATGTTTCCTCTCTCTGTAAAATAATTGAGATTTCTAAGTAGCCCAAATGCTTTCACCACCCACTACAGCAAAAAACAAATACAATTATTAGTAACACTTGCTTACTCCCCATTGTTCAACTTGTTGGGAATTGGGGCAAGCAGAAAGAGACACAGAAAAGAGAACTGTGTTTGGAAACATCTGACTGCCACCCAGCTGAGCCTTGCCACACCGACCTTATTCTTTCTCATGCTCTTACCCACCTCTATTTTCCTCTCCTTTCTTAAGATTTCC
Organism: Microtus pennsylvanicus; assembly: GCF_037038515.1. Lineage (NCBI taxonomy): Eukaryota > Metazoa > Chordata > Mammalia > Rodentia > Cricetidae > Microtus > Microtus pennsylvanicus. The sequence continues at coordinate 96,039,878 of NC_134583.1, forward strand.
ATTTGAAATGCTCTTTGAATGACAGACAGTGAACCCCAGGATCCAAAGGAGCTTTGATGTTTGCCAGGAGTTCTAGAAGACGGTGGTTTCCACAGAGCTAACTACTCCGGCAGAGAATCTATCAGAAAACTCGGATTGAATATAAAGAATTGGCTTTGCTAAAACAAAAAGAATTAGTATCTTTCTGGGAGGCTCACCTGGAAGATTCGTCAAGCCTTTTTCCTTAAGATGTCTGTGGGCACGAAGCTCAGTTCTTATTTCAATAGAACATTTATATGTCAATTGCAAGAAATATGTCGAGGGGTGCAGTTGACTTTAATATCTTATTGAGCGATGTGACAAGAATTTGAAAATGTACAAACTAACCACGGGATGACCTTTCAAAACTGAAATGCAAAAGTGGAAATGACATTTTCTCATTCAATTATGTATTTTGAAGTCTAAATTAAAGCACACACAACACCAAATTAAACATCTCCTCCCCAGAGTGAATACCCCAATCATTTATAACTAAGCAACTTAAGTGTCTAGTAATCAACAAACATTAACATGTAAATACTTTGTTTTAATAAGCCATGAACATTAATATGCACGTGGCTGAAATTATCCCTGCTGAAATTCTTCATCTGCAACCCAAAATATCAGATATGGGCTATGGGGAAAGAAAACTGTTAAATTTAATTCTGAAAACATGCATGGGAGTTTGCATAAATCCTCTTTATTTTCTAGTGGATTTTTTTTTCTTCAGGATTTTTTTCCCTTGCCCCTGCTAGGAGCCTTATGAAACTGAAATGTCAAGTGAGGGTTGCTTTATATCATGTTCTGTCAATCAAAGGAAGGGAGGCTTTCTGCATCTGTTGCTAGTATATTGGCACTTTTTGAAGAGAGTTTCGGCGGGAGCGAGAATAAATAAAGATCCTTCAGGCACTTTCTCATTTATGGATGAGGAATCAAAGCAGTCTGAAACTTCATTTTCAGCCTGATACCCTGAAGATTGTTGGCTGATAATTCTGGATGGAACAGCTTATCTTGGAGGATTAGGGAGAACATGGCCTTCCTATTACTTCTGGCTTCAGCCTATTCAGCCGGGTAGACTTTGTCACACAGTATCTGGGCCTTTACATATGTCACTAATCTTATCTATATCTTTTCAGCTCCTTCTGTTGGAGCTGTGGTTTCCCATGCCTAAACCTCCATTTCTTCATTACACCAGCTGTATAGGCATTAGCCTCCCCTAACAGCCTTTCTACACTGTGTGGTTCGGTAATGGCAAGTTTTGCAGACATTCGGCTTTTCTGAGCAGGCTTGGGCAGGATTTTTTTATCCCAAATCTTAAGACTTTCACATCAATTATATTTAAAAGCTTCCTATGGTTCCCAAACAAACTTATTTCCCCTCTTTACCAAATCCGCTTAACAAAATGAAATAATCTCTGCAATACATTATCTTTGCCAACATTAATGATAAAGTGAATGTCTCCCTTGCGTGCCTGTGCACATATGGTGCACCGTCACACTTGTGTCCGTTAGCAGGAGGCAGTGGCTCTCTCGTAAAATAAATATTAAGTGTGTAGTAAATGTAAGAAAGGGAAAACACAAACCTGATTTCAAAATTACCTCTGTCCTCAAGATGCCTATAGTTCAGTGGAGAAAAATGTGAACAGGCAAACATTCAACATGATGCAGGATACAGTTGATGGCTCAACACAGGTAGGTCTGGGGGCCAGAAAATCTGAGAAAGGTGGTCAAATGAAAGATATTTGCAAACAAATGGCAAGGATTTGAGCAGAGTGATGTTGGTCTGGAATTTCTCCAGTGCTATTGCCCGTTAGTTTAAGAGGCGCACACGTCACAAACAGCCCTGGCCTTAGAGAGTGGCTTTGGAGAAGCTCTGAGTCAAGCACCCAATCTCCATGTCTCCTGGGAGTTAACCTCACAGCAAGCTGCTCTGCCTCTCTCCTAAATACAGGCTCTGTGTGTCAGCCACCCATGCAACTGCATAGATCTAGCCAGCTGTCCCACAAAAGGAAGCTCTTTAAGGTAGAGGGGGGCTTGGCCTTTTGTTTGTTCTCCTTTTTACAGAAAATGGACAAGAGGACAAGAGGTCTGAATCGAGAAACCACTTGGAGCAGGGGATGAAGTCTACTGTGGGGAAAGGAGAAGGAACACTCAGAAAAACATGGATCTCTGGCATGGAGATGCCACACTAGGCTGCTTTGCGTCTGTTTTGTGTTAGAGGTAAGGCCTTTCCCCTCTGGCATCTGCATTGCCAGTCTATTTTCATCAGTGTTTCTCACAGTCATGTTTTAGGAACACCCATGGTACCCGATAGAGCTTCTAGTTTCCCAGCATAGCACAAAGTGATAGGAAACCCTGTCCACCAAATATTTACTGGGTTCTTAAAATGCTTAGGCTACTTTTCCTCAAAGGTATGGGTCCCCCGCACACCCTCACTTAGATTTCACTTGCTTGGTTAAAACATACTCATTGATAGGTAATTGAGTGCAGAATATGGAATATAAATCATAACGTCACAGGAATTGAGAAGAGACCATTCACATTTAAAGTTAGGGAAGAATTTTCAGACAAAATACAGGTACCCAATTAAAATTGAATTTTAGTTTTAAGAATAATTTTGGGTTTAAACTATTTTTCAACTATCACAAAGGAGATACTTATATTTAAAATTAATATCCCATCCTGGCATGGTGGCACACACCTTTAATCCCAGTACTTGGGAAACCAAGGCAGGTGGATGTGTGTGGGTTCAAGGCCATCTTGGTCTATATAGCAAGTCTCAGAATAGCCAGAGTTACATCGAGAGATTGTGCCTTAACACCTGCCCCAATAAAAAATAATAATATTTCTAACTTAAGTTCAAATTCTAAATCTTACTTGTCTTAAATTTTATTTGATATATTTGTTCAGGAATTATTTACCTATTTTATGAGATGCAGATTTGATAAAGCATCTAAATTTTATTTGATAATTCTTCCCAGCCTTCCATTGTGAGTTCCTAGGGTGTCTTCAAAGGGGATTGCATTCAAGTTGTAGAGAGAGTGGATCGATGGGAAGAAAGGAGGCCTCCTTTCCAAAGCATGGAACAAAACTGAGGCTGCATCTGGAAAGCCAGAGCACCCAATAAACATGACATTAAAAAAAATAGTGTCAGCTGTAGTCAGTGAAAAATAAAAAGGCATGTAAAGCAATATCACACCCAACATTGTGTAGCATAAACTGCTTGTGTGGGTGCAAATATAAAGTAGTGGTTCTCACATTCTGAGCTGACCATGTTTTTGTTGCTGGGGTCGTACTGTGTGTGACAGGATGACAAGTGGCACTCCAGCCTCAATGTCCTCTGCACTTGCTTTCAATTGGAACAAACAAAAAATGTCACCAACACGGCCATATGTTCCCTGGAAGGAAGGGAGACACAATCTCCTACGCTTTAAGACATGAGATATTAAAAGTAATGTTTCTGGAGTACAAAAGGCCATAGATATTCATCTTCCTCATCCTAGTGGTTCCTTTGTGGACAATTTGTCTAAAGAGGGCAACATTTGTTTTATGTTTTTAAAGGAAAAGTATGCATCTGTGTGTGTCTGTATGTGGGTATGTGTGTGTCTGTGTGTGGGGATGTGCACTATGAAAGCAGGTACCCTAGGAGCCCAGCAGGTGGTGCTGGATTCCCTGAGCTGTGATTACAGGTGGTTGTGAGCTGCTTGATTGGGTACTGGGTCATCTCTCCAACCCCTAAGAGGGTGCCTTTGGATGGTGATAATCATTAATATTTTAATACTACTTTTAGCAAGGATGCGGTTTTTCTTTCTCATTTATTAATTTGTTTCATTATATTTTGGACTGTAATCTCCTTGAGTGAAGCACTATTCATCTTATAAATAGCTAGATCTAGTATTTGACACATAGTCCATGAAGTGTGAAGTGAAGTCTGCGATAAAACCTTCAGGTTCTCTTATGAGAATTCCAGAATCAGCGAACAAGGCAAATATGTGAGCATGGGAAGAAGATAGGGTAGGAAGGAAGCCCTTAATGTGACCTCAGGTAAATTGCTACAACAGGTAGGATGAATTCCTAGAGAAAGACTTTAACCTGTATGAAGTCCTGCCAGTAGGTTTCCCCCAGGGATTTTATTGTATGCTGTTTAGCCGCATTGAGCATTGCCTGCACTTGCTGTTTCCATTAATGAATTATAACTCTCATCCCCACAACCAGGAGTAGCATTGTCTGGAAGCCATGTGCCACTGTGGTTACCCTGGCTCTCAATCACAGATGCCTAAGCTCCAATTTGTAACCTGCTGCTCCCTGCTCTCTTGGCAACAATCCCGTAAAAAGTCTGTAGGTCTGAATAATGCACTGATCAAGAAGCTGCCAAATTTTTCACTTGGTGCTGTACAGCTAATACCTCAGGATGCTGGGAATCCTGGGGAAGGACAAAACTTTTAAGAAGTGTAAAGATCCAAGCTACAGGAACTTAAAGGTGTGTGTGTGTGTGTGTGTGTGTGTGTGTGTGTGTGTGTGTGTGTGTGTGTATGTAATTGTATCTATATATATCCATGATACATCTGGATATTTTTTCATGTACATGGTTTAAGTTTTGATGCCATTCACATCCAGGTATTTGACTGGATATCAGATGTCAAGATTGGCAAGAGTTCCTTCAGCTTAATAGTTCTCCACTCGTTCTTTGATTATTTCTTTCCCAAGTCCCAATTTTTTTCATTGTCTGTACTGTCTGTCCATATTTGATTTCAGTGCATTATTTGTTCCTTTCTCTTTCCCATTCCCCAGATGGAAAGGATTTCTTGTTAGCATGAACTACTGATATTCCAGGCTCTTCTTGCTATATGGAGTCCTTCAGTGGCTGTGACACTAAGGGATGTTTGGTGGTTTGAATAAGAATGTCTTTCATGGGTTCCTGTATTTGAACACTTAGCCATCAGGGAGTGACATTACTTGAGAAGGATTAGGATGTATGGCTTTGTTGGAGGAAGTGAATCACTGGTGGTGGGCTTTGAGGTTTTAAAAGCCCTACCAGGCCCAGTGGTTCTCTCTTCCTGCTGCCTATAAATACGGATGTAGCTTTTAGCTACTTCTCCAGTATCATGCCTGCCTGCATGCCACCGTGCTTCCCACCATGATACTGATGGACTTACCCTCTGAAACTGTAAACAAGCCCCAATTCAATACTTTTTTAAAATAAGAGTTGCTGTTGTCATGGTGTCTTTTCACAGCAATAGAACACCAACTAAGACAGGTTGATTTTCTCTAGGTCTTAAGAAAGTCAAATAACACCTTCTGAGAACCACTAACTCCCTTTCCCTCCAAGGCTCACAGTGGACATTGCTCACAATTGGTCACAACACGTATACCCAAGCAACTAGTACAACTGCACTAAACTGGTTGTCTGAGAAAACTTCTTCATTGTTCTCTGAAGTAATGGAACACAAGAAGGAGTAGGGAGAGCCGAAGAAATAAACAAGAAGGTAAGAGGTTATTGGGACAATGAGGCTAGGAGGGCAAGACAGAGGAAACCACCAATGAAGGAGGCTGACCTCAGAAACTGGTCTGTAATGAGCCTGCAGTTCTTTTATGAACTGTGCTGGTCATGTACCCCAGTCCACATGAATGAAGGACTAAAACTATTCAAGATATTAGGGAAGGTAATAAATATTGACATGTCTACAGAAAGCATTAAACTAATAAAGACAAATTATCAAATGTGTGCTTTCCTACATGATTAATAATAATTATAGCCATGTATATGAGCTACTTCTCTTTCTGTCTCTTTACCATGCAGCATGACAAATAATGAGCTTATTATTAATGGTGTAACTGTTAAATATTTTATTTGATGACAACATTGAACTTATAATACATGATTGGAAAAATTAGACACAAAAGACGTTCCTAGTTCTCTTTATTACCCCTGATACAGCTTCCCTTGTCTTACTCACTGGGTGTTGGCACCAGTGCAGAGTTCAAGGCCACAGTTTACTAGGTAGAAAAGACTGCAATACCCTCTTACCCATAGAGCTCATAAAACGAAGGGACAGAATATGAAACCTCTAAACTTTGGTTGTTAGAGACCTAGCTTCAAACTGCTTTTGTGTGTGTCCTTATTTGAGGACATGTGTGTGAATCTGCCCGTGTGTCAACCTCAGGTGTCATTTCTCAGGTGCTCTCCACCTCTTCTTTTCTTTCTTTGTTTCTTGTGGTTTGTTTTCTTTTGAGACAGGTTCTCTTTCTGATGTGGAACTCATTAAGTAGCCTGGGCTGGCTGACCAGGAAGCCCCAGGGATCTGACTGTCTCAGTCTCCTCTGTGTTGGGTTATAAACATGTATCATTATGCCTGTGTTTTTCTCTTAATGTGAGTTGTGAAGATCAAGTTCATGTCCTCAGGCAAGACAACCACTTTATTAACTGAACTATCTTCTGACCCCCAAACTGCTGACTGATGAAGTATCTCAAATATAAGCCTCTCTTTTCATTTTTTTAAAACTTTTCTTTTTCTTACTGTGTTTTTGAGACTGGGTTTCTCTGTATAACAGTCCCTAGCTGTCCTGGAATAAGTTCTATAAACCAGGCTAGCCTTGAACTCACGGAGAGCCACCTGCCTCTACTTCAAATGCTGGGGTTAAAGGTGTGTGCCACCCCCCTTTTTTTACTGATATTTCTTTTAAATGCATTCAGATATCCCAACATAATTACAGCTAGACAGTGGCATTTTGTTGCACACAATTTTTTTCCATTCCACAGACAATCGATTAATACTGAGAGATCTGGGAGTGGAGCAGACATTGCTCCCAGGAGGGCTCTGGCCTCACCCCTGGGGAAAAATGAAGGTTTCACGTGCCACAGTCCGTGAACCATGCCCATCCTTATTTCCTTTCAGTTTCCCTCTTCTTGGTTTATTTTCTGCTCTTTCATTTTCTCACTGGAAGATTTGTTTAATACTATCTATAAGTAAGTCTCAGGATTTCATTTTCTCAAGTATTCACTCTGCCTTAAGAACTACAGATATGTGACAGGCAGGGAGCACCGTAATGAGTAAGATATAGACCTGGATCTTGCAACTTTTTGTTGTTGTTGTTGTTGTTAATTTACAAGATAGAAGCACTGGCTTTTTCCTCTCTCCATGTTGTTGGTAAGCGGTAACATTTAGGAACTTATGAGATATAAGCCTTGATCTTACCTGAACTTGGCCTCTGGCTCAAGTTCCCATAGTTCACTACTTTGTTAAGGCGATCCTGTCAGTGACTATGCTGAAAGCCATTGTTTCCATCTTGTTTCTGGAATTCCAGTTTTGTTTGTGTCAGCGAATGACTGATCCGAGTCAGTCGAAGATAACTTTGTATTTCTTTGCAATGCAAAGATGTGGTCTCATCGCCCTCTTTTAACAAAGAAGTTATCTGAAGCGGACTTTCTGAGAAAGAATTTGCTTTTTGACAGAAGAAACTGATATGGTCAAGAGTGAGTTGGGAAAGAGTCTTCTCTGTCTTCCAGGTGAGAATGCCCAGGGGAGGATACAGTGCTTGGAGTTGTGGCTGCAGTCTTCAGGAAAAGCATAAATACGAAGCTCCACATGCTGAGAGTGGATGATGCAACTGATGGGAAGAATTTGCCTCTCTAGTGGTGTAGAAATAACCAGACTAGCTAAGGATAAAACAATTATATTTTATTTATTATAAAGGGAAAACTCACGAAACAGGAAACGAGAAATCCAAGCACAGCAATGTCCCCCGGGAAAAGGCACAGAGAGGGTGCACATGGAGGTGCACACCTTGTACCCTGGGTCCCAGCGAAGCCATGCCTTAACTAAGACCCACCTCTTAAAGATGGTTGGCTAACTAGGTCCCCATCATAGTGACATTTAAACTTCTAAATCTAGCCAGATGTCTCTACATTCAACTACCTTGTTAAGAATACTGCAAATATCTTTATTGTCCATTGAGATTCCTTGTGATCAAAAGCACCCCAAAACTAATATAGTTTTTTACAATGAGCTTTAGTGGCATTGTATTTCCTATCAAATATTATTCATACAAGTCAGCATATATATCATTTCCTTTGATCCATATCAGAGATCTGTAAACTATGCCCTGTGGGTCAAATTTGGTCTGCTTGAGGATGCCCTGCAATTTAAAACTGTCTTTCAAAGCATCTTTAAGTGATTAAAATAAAAACCTAAAGAAAGATAATGTTTTATAAACATGAAAATAATATGAAATTCAAATGTCTATGTTCACAAATAAGGTTTTATTGGAATTCAGCCAGGCTCATTTATTTACAGATTACCAAAGGCTGCTTCTATTGCAGAATTGAACATTTGAGATAAAACAGATGGGTCACAAAATCTGTAATATTTACTCTCTGGTCCTTTAGAGAAAATAGTTCCTCCTTTTGGTCTAACACATGAAGTTCCGTTATAGCCAGTGCGATCCTGACTGTATCTTAGGTATGACATTCTCTTTCTGTTTTTCTACAACTTCCTATGGTGGTTTGATGTGAGATACGCTCAAAATGTTGGTCGTCAAAGCCTAGGTTCCCAGCTGGTGGTGCTATTTAGAGAAGATCTGGAAACTTTAGTAGGTGAGCCCAGACTGGAGCCAGTCTTTGGGCTATCTTGTCACTGTCCCTTTTTTGTGTCCCTTCTCTCTGCTTCCGTCTGCCAGGAGTTGAGCAGTTCTCTTCTGCAACATGCTCCTGCAGCCATGATACACCCCCAAGCACACAGGGCCAAGTGACCATAGACTGAGCCCTTTGAAACAATGACCTATAGTATGTCTTTCTGCTTTAAAGTTTCTTCTCTCAAGTATCTGCTATAACAGAAAGAGCAGTAACTAACACACTGGCCTTCTTTTAACCTTGGGAACACATCTGTTTGTAATTACGCTAAATTTATAAAACATTCACAAATATTAATGTATTTGACCATTCAAAAAATAAGTCAGGAAAAAGGGCAGAAATGACAACAATGATGGATTTTATAAGGAGAAAACTGGTGTCAGGTTGTAATCTTGGATTCAGGGTTTGTTCAGATACTCAAAATTTCACTTAATATTTGAGTGACTTTGATCTCTTCAGTTTCTTAAGTCTCAAATTGCTACCTATATCTGTCAATTATGATTCTCCTCCTCTTTTTTGTTGATAAATATGGAGCCCAGACCCTTGCCCACCTCAGCCCACTGCTGAGTGATATCTCCTGCAATGCATATAATTCTTGATGTATTCTGTATTAATCTATTATGTGGGTGGCTAGATGTGGGAAGAAACTGATAATCTCTGTCTATGTGCAAATTCACAGTTGGTGCTGAGAAAAAGCAAATGGACGATCTTCATTGTACTGCTTAATAAGGTTCTGAAAATGTCTTGAAATGTTCAATTTTTAGACCATAAGTGGTCAATAAATAAGTAAACATTTTCAAAATAGTGTCTTACAAAGACAGAGGAAGAGGTAAGGGAAAGAAGAAGAGGAAGGAGACAGACAGACAGACAGACAGACACACACACACACACAGAAAAAGATACTATATATGTTTAGATGAGTCTGTCTAGTGACTCTCAAGACAATATGGAAGTAAGCCCCTCCGAGGTTTCTAACATTCTTCCTTATGTAATTATTTAAGGGAAAAAGCAGTAATATTTTTGAAAGTGGAGCTGACTCCTTCTTTGACCTCTTTGGTCTACCCCTTCCCCCTCAAGACGCCCCCCAGCCCCCAGCCTCTGGCTCCCCACTAACTCCCATAGCATAGTTTGAGATTGCATATTTCAGTCACCTGCACTGAGTAATGAGTGTCTGGAAGGTTTGCACAAGGTTATTAAAAGTTTCTTAATCTGCCACCAACTTCTCTTTTAATATTGTTTGTGGATTTCCTGAAGCACAGGAATAAATTCCCTTGACCCTCTTCCTCATTAACTTGGAAAGGATGGCAGAAAATCAAAGTCCAAGGCTGTTAGGGTGTTCAGTGCCTTTTAATAACCTATTGACTGTATCATGGAGGAGATAAGGCTATCACTACTGTTGATCAAAACGACCAAAGGAGGCAACTCTAGCAGCAGATACCTCATTATGCAAATAGTGCCTTGAAAGCCATGGCCTCTCAATTCATTGTCCTGATAGTATCTGTTAATTAGGGGACATTTTAATAAAAAATGAGATAGAGAAAATGACAGCTTTGGAATGTTTTTATAAGGATGACTCGATGCTGATCATTTTTAAGGGCGTGTTAGGCAGTCAAAGTGATGAAATTCTCGCTTCCATGTTTCTTTCCTATGAAGAAAACAGAAAGAAGCGAGTTTAGACCAGGGCAGGACTAGTCACTGCATCTTATCATGTGTTAGTCTGTGAGTAGCTAAACAGGTGTGGGATTTTCTTCGATTCCAATTTCCTCATTCATAAACTGAAACTAACACCACAAGCAAAAATTTGTATTTGATTTTTTCTTTAACACCTATTAAACAAGACTGCACTTTTACCATCATTTTTTGTGTAAGTGAAAATCAGAGTTAAGCTATTGTGCCCAATGATACATGACCACACAGTGCTAGACTTCACACAGGTTAAAACTCACACCCAGGCAAGGAAGTCATAATGAAGTCATACTAGGTGTCCTTTACATGTGGAAAATGCCAACATCTTGACCCATTTTCAGAGGTACCCACTCCAGGATTTTTGCCTCACAAGTGAAAAGAGAGGGTTGCTTTAAAAGAACGTTCTAAACATTCGTCTTTGAGGGTGGGAGGGAAGGAGAGCCTTTGTGTTCCTTTAAATGTGTGAGTAATAGAGAATAAATAGAACATGCCCTTGTGGTTTGTTTAGTTTTGAAATCATTCTGGTACAATTTGCAATAAAAACGGCTTTCATTTTTGAGAGATCAAAGCGGTGCATGATCCAACCAGGTCAGCAACTGCAACAAGCTGGAGCCGTGCAAACATGCAAGAGCCACCCTGCATACTCAAGATGTTCCAAAGATCCCACGACAGCTAAAGAAAAATAAACACATGCCGAGACTGTGGGTTGGAATGACTACCAGGCAAGCAAGTATCTAAAATTCTTTGCTGTCATTTACTGCCCTTGTTTTGATTATAATTGGGAGGAACAGTTTGAATTTTATTGCTTCTCTCTCTCTCTCTCTCTCTCTCTCTCTCTCTCTCTCTCTCTCTCTCTCTCTCTCTCCCCTCCCTCTCTAAAGGGCAGTTTGCTGCTGAGGAACCTAATTTTCTTTGAGTCATGGAGGCCTTTTGTGGCCCTCTGAGGAAACTCCTGCATATTCACAAAGCTCTCTGGCTTCTCTTGAGTCCATTTGGGTGTCAGCGGGGCAACTGGACTCAGCCAAAAGGTTAAGCAGGCCACCAAGAGCTCAGCTCTAAGCATGTTCTTTCTTAGTCACACCAACCCCATTGGTGGCTGCCCCCGAGCAGGGATAATGGCCACAGTGTGTTTGCCTGCCAAGTGCAAACACACAGTCCTACGGAGAAGAAAAAGGAGAATGACCTTCTGTATTACTCAGATTTTTAAATCAGCCTTTCAGCTAGTTGCATCGTGGTGTTATGTGCCCCTTTGCAAAACATTTAAATTCATAGTCGGTTGGTAACCATGGGAGGCAAGGATCTGAGGAGGTAGGAGCAATTGTTTGAGGTAGGCAGATGCGAAGGGCCAGCTGAACGCACGTAGCAAGGATCCCAGTGATCACTGCCAGCGCTGCACTCCACTCCACCCCTCTCCTAGTACAGCAGCAGAAAGAGAACTGGAGATTGTAGAGTGGCAGTTTGCACTCATCCCTGCCTCTTTTGGTGGGCATCATCTCGGATTCCTCCTCTGTAAACTAGAGAAATAAAGTCTATATTCCAGGTGAAGGCTTGAGTGAAATAATTAGATAACCAGAAAGACTAGACAAACTAGCATAGGACAGTTTCCCTCTATATCTGCAGGGTCTCATTTTGTGGACTCACCCAACCTTGGGTTAACAGTGTTAAGGATGTGCTGTATTGACCTATCACAAGCCTTTCTTCTTATCACCATTCTTTAAACAATGCATCAGAACAAAAACTGGCATAATATTTACACTCTATTTGGTACTAGTTGTAAGGATGGGAGATATGCATAGCTTTATGGAGAAGGTATGCTATCTTATGAAGGGGACTTGGTCATCTTTAGAGTTTGGTATCCATAGGAGGCCTGGAGCCAAACCCAATGTACATGAAAAATCAACAAAGTACTGATAAAAGGAAGGGTCTGTTGACAAAATTCTGTTGTTATTTTTAGTCATTACTATAGAATAGCATTTTGTTAGGATGAGCCTTTCCGAGAATTTGGTCAGGTATGTGTGGAAATCATGTTTTCATATGATGATGGCTCACGTATAATCTTGTTTGTAAGATCACTTTGCCAAGACTTTTTATCCATGACAAAGAGGAAATGCTTTCAAATGAAAGTAGAGAAGTTGAACAAATGTGATCAAAGGTGTATAATCTGGGAAGGAAAATGAACACTGCATTAAGAATCTATAATTAGGAGGGATTGTTTTACTTGGGGATAGATTGAGGTGATGATGTCTTCATTACTTTGGGCATTTTCTGTTGTAAAAGGGTAGCAGAGATGAAATTTATTGGCTTATGTAACTAAGAAATCTAATATTTAGGCATTATCAAATGGTTTTAGGATCTGTCTATTACACCTCCTAGTGTTCAAAATTATAAATATTGATTTTGTGTGTGTGTGTGTGTGTGTGTGTGTGTGTGTGCGCGCGCGCGCACGCGCGCGTGTGCAGAGGCCAGAGGTGGACATCAGGCATCCTGCTTTATCTTATTCCAACTTTTCCCTTGACACAGAGTCTCCCACTGAACCTGGGGCTCACTGTCTTTTAGGCTGGGTGACTGGCCAGTGAGCTGCTGGGATATGCCCTTTTATACCCCTTTCTCCCAACCTAGTATTAGAGTTCCAGATACATGTAGCCACACCCAACTTTTATGTGAGTGCTGGGGATTCAACTTCAAGTTCTCATGCTTGGATAGCAAGCACTGTTATCCACAAAGACATCACTCCAGCTCAGTATATTGGTATCTCTTTTGTGTACCATGTTTTTGTCAGCTCAGGCTAATCATCTCAGCCTCAAATCTGGGAGGAATAAAAACAGCCTCTTTCTAATTTGTTCCCCCGAAAACCCAATATTGAGATCCCCTTATGCTTATGTTCTGTCTGGACCCATGCAGAAGCCTAGAGTAGTTGAGAGTGTTCTAGGCAGGGCCTCTGCTTCATGCCTGGCTCTACAGCTAGGTATGGAATTGGGACACATGGGTTCATGGGGGAAATACGGGTTCTGGTTTGAAAAGATGACATGTCTATTCTTGTTTTCAAGTTGGAAATAGATGTACCAGGTACACCCAAAATAGGCACCATGAATGTCTTTTGTTCCCATTCAGGGTATTCTTCCATTTTTAAAATAAACCAGTTCTCCCATTTCTCTGCCTCTACAGGCCTTAGTGTTTCCAACTGTCACACCTCCAGTATTCATTATTATGTTCCCATCCATTTCAACCATACAACTGCAGAGCTGGTGTGAGAAGAAACGTACTAAGGTAGTCAGTAAGCCAGCTGGCCATGCAGCATTCCTATCTCATATTGTCTTCATTACACATAATCCTGCAGCTTGAAGGAACAGGAAAATAGTAACCTCTCCTGTTTATGCTTAAACTGAGAGAGGGATAGAGAGAAAGAGAAAGAGGGAGAACGAAAGATGAAAGAGGGGGAAGAAGGAGATTAAAATGTCTTTATTTTCCTTTTTATCCATGTAATCAGGAAGGCTTAGGGAGTGTAAGTATATGGGTTTACCACCATTCTTCTGAACTGAAGATACTCCCTGAGACTGCAGGTTTCCTTTATGGAAGACAGGCCATGCTCCACTAAACTTACTCTGTGAAATAGTACAAACAAATGGGACTGCAGTTTGTGGATAGGAAAGTCTAAGGGGGATAAAAAAGGATGAGAGGGCTGGCTTCAGACTCTTCAACTAGCCCTGAGTTTAGTATTAGAATTCTTACCGGGTTAGGTTTTCCCATACTCTGTTCTATTGAGATCTAAGGTCAGGTGACACTTTGTTATTTGAATTGCTATAGATGCTGAGAGGCATCCATGTCTTCTGTCCTCTAAATGAAATATCCTTCCTCCACTGCCCAGTGTTTTTACATGTAGTTGAGTAAATGCTGGCAGAAGCCGGAGCGTGCTCTTTCCTTTGGACTTTCCACAGAGAACAAAACCTTAGAGGCAGGAGCAACATACACTTAGACATCAAATGAAACAAAACAAACAAATCCAGTTTATTTCTTTGCCTTTAAAGCCAAGTGAGAGTGCCAGTGGGGGAATGAAGCTATGCAAGAAGACACACAGGAAATAGTTACACCCTGTCACTCTTACCGTTGTCGAAGGTTAGAGGAAGGAGAGAAGGGACAGAAGGAAAAAGGAAGGGCGGGAGGAGGAAGGATGGAGAAGGATGGAGGGGAGGAGGAAAGAGTAGAATAGCAATCATCAGCGAGTAGGGCTGGTTTCAATGGGAGGGACTTGATGGGTACACAGCTAGCACATCGGATGAGAAGCTTTAGATGTCTGTTTTACTACATAATGCTACAGGATATAGTTAGCAATATGCTAACATGTTCTGAAAATTTTGTGCAGACGGTAAATCTTATGATAATTGTTGTTACTACCAACAGCTATTTTATAAATGGGTACAGAAAACTTTTAGAAATGAAGGACTTTTTTTTCTTTGACGGCGGTGATAATGAGAGCTATTATAGGTGTATGAACATGCCCAAACCTTTCATGTTGAATGTAATAAATATATGTAGCTTTTGTATATGAGTTATACCTCAGCAAAACTGGAAAATAAATGATGGATTCTTGGATGATAACTAGGAGTTTGGGAAGCAGTGAATCTAGTATCTACTTTTAGATAATTCAGTGATGTTCTCAGGAGCCAGGGGCTCTCAGAAATGCCATGCTCATGTTTCTGGACTCACAGACTTGGAAATTCCAGAGGCGTTTGTTTACAGGTCTCATAAAAGTTACATGTCTACCCTAAATACATATAATTACCACTGCTTTGTTATTTGCTTATTACCAAGTCTACCACAATGCTGTTAACCCCCCATGCACCTTTATTTACTTTGCCTTGAAATTAAACTTCAAAGAATTTCCCAAAATCATGTTGATTAAAATCCAATAAAACCAGTATTACCAAAAAGTCTAGCATAAAATAGATGCAATATAATCAAACCCAGTTGTCAACAAGAAAATTATTCTGATGTTTGTTACTTCTAGAAACTTCTTTTTTAATTGATATTTATTGAGCTCTACATTTTTTTCTTTTCTCCTTCCCTCCTCTCCCCTCCCCCTTCAGTCCTTCCCCAAGGTCCCCATGCTCCCAATTTACTCAGAAGATCTTGTCTTTTTTTACTTTCTACTTCCCATGTAGATTAGATCTATGTACGTCTCTCTTGGTGTCTGCATTGTTGTCTAAGTTCTCTGGGATTATGGTTTGTAGGCTATCTTTCTTTGCTTTATGTTTGAAAACCACCTATGAGTGAGTACATGTGATAATTGTCTTTCTCTGTGTGTCTGGGTTACCTCATTTAAAATAATGTTTTCTAACTCCATCCATTTTCCTGAAAATTCAAGCTGTCATTATTTTTTTCTGTTGTGTAGTACTCCATTGTGTAAATGTACCACATTTTCCTTACCCATTCTTCAGTCAAGTGGCATTTAGGTTGTTTCCAGGTGCTGGCTATGACAAACAATGCTGCTATGAACATAGTTGAGCACATGTCCTTGTGGCACAATTGAGAATCCTTTGAATATATACCCAAAATTAGTATTGCTGGGTCTTGAGGAATGTTGTTTGCTAATTTTCTGAGAAATCATCACACTGACATCCAAAGGGGTTGCACCAGCTTGCATCCCCACCGGCAATTCAGGAGTGTTCTCTTTTCCTCACAACCTCTCCAGCATAAGTTGTCATCAGTGTTTTTGATCTTGGCCATTCTTACAGGTGTATACTTCTAGAAACTTCTAAAGAGTCTGGAAAACCAGGATGGGGGAAGAACTTTCTTCTTCAGAAAATGTTGGTGTTAGCTCCAGGTTTGATTCCCAAGCAAACATGAATGCCTGCAGCCTTCATTACCTTTGGGTTTTCATCTAACTGCCCCCACTCAGTCCTCTAGCCTTGTTCATTAGCCAAGGTGGTGACAGTGACTTTGGTGAGAACTTTGCTTCTTCACTGTGTCACTGATTTTTCAAAGTGTTTTTCTGTCTACTTGAGCTCCTAGGCATCTCTGAAAAGGTATTTGTGGGAACCTGAAATGATCCTATCCTATAGCCATACTGATGAATATTTTGCATATCACCATAGAACCTTCATCTGGCGATGGATGGAGATAGAGACAGAGACCCACACTGGAGCACTGGACTGAGCTCCCAAGTCCCAATGAGGAACAGAAGGAGGGAGAACACGAGCAAAGAAGTCAGAACCACAAGGGGTGCACCCACCCACGGAGACAGTGGGGCTGATCTATTGGAGCTCACCAAGGCCAGCTGGACTGTGACTGAAAAAGCATGGGATAAAACCGGACTCTCTGAATATGGCAAACAATGAGGGCTGATGAGTAGCCAAGGACAATGGCACTGGGTTTTGATCCGACTTCATGTCCTGGCTTTGTGGGAGCCTAGCCAGTTTGGATGTTCTCCTTCCTAGACCAGGATGGAGGGGGGAGGACTTTGGACTTTCCACAGGGCAGGGAACCCTGACTGCTCTTCAGAATGGAGAGGGAGGAGGAGAGGAGTGGGGGGAGGGGGAGGAGAGAGGGGGAGGGGGGAGGAGTGGGAGGCTGGGAGGAGGTGGAAATTTTTTTTCTCAATAAAAAAATAAATATAAAAAAAAGAGGTCACATTTCTAACAAAAGGTTTTAGTTCTCAAGGCCTGCCTCTCCTACCATCCTTCTACCATCATCCTTAAATGCCTAAAGGTTCCATAAACCATATTAAAAGTCCCTGGCATACCTTGGTCACTGATGGTTCAATGTTGGCTAAGTGCTCTTTATCACTATGATAAAGGAAGATGGGGGAAAGAAGACTGTTTATAAATAGGTGTTTAGGAAGAAACATCTGGGATACATGAATTCATGCATTTTGTCATTGCTCAATTCTGTAACTATTTACTGGCATATACCATGTGTCTTTTCCTATCTTGGTATTTTCAAAGGAACCACTATAATCTTCATCTTCTTTGTGACCAGTGGAAAATAACCTTAGTCTTTAATCTCAATCAATGATAGCCAAAAGTAGTTTAGTCTGTAATTTGAATAAATGATATTCAAAAATATCTTACTGTCTTAGGTCATTTTGGTTTGCTATACTCAAATACTCAAGGCCGGGCAACTTATAAAGCAAAGGGTACTGGCATCCTGGTCAGGTCTTGTTGGCTGTTTCAAAATCTGGCAGAGAAATTAACGTGGCAACAGACTCCAGAATGTGAGAGCAAATACACAGTATAGGCTTTCTCTGTTTCGATCCACTTACCCGAGAACTAACCCACTACGCAAGATGAGCATTAACTCAGAAAAAGGCTTAACCCCTAATTATCGCCTCAACACTGGGTACCAAGTTTCCAGGACATGACACTTTGGGAACAAAGTTAAATAAAGTCCAAGACATGGCATTTACTGAGGCTTACAAAGTACTTAAATCTCACAAGGATACACCGTAGGAAAAGAATAGTGGGTGCCTAGCATAGTATGAAAATAGTATTGCTGACCAGAAGTTTATTTGTTTTCTCATTGACATTACCAAGAGCGGCAGGAATTATTTGTAATATCACATTGACTCTGGAATGATGTTGTATCTGCCATATGGGTATCTACATGCCAGAGAATCAGTTGGAAAGCAAAGTTGGCAATATTGGTGATGTGTATTAAAGATCTTAAAATCATGGAAAAGCTTCCACTTGTGATATTTTGTTTTAACTTCTGAGAACTTATCCTCAAGAAATGTGGCTCGATATGGAAAAGATTTGTTTCACATGGCCTTAAAGATATCTTTATCGTTTTGCTGAAAAATGTTTTTTATAATTTAGCTCTCTAAAAAAAGGCATTGCTTTCCAGACCGTGCTCTGGAGAACACCAAAAGAGCACCCAATGCTTTTCTTCTGTACGTTACAGGCCATAATATCTAAGGGGAGTTGTAGTTTAATTTAACACCATTGTTTTTTCCAAGTAGCTATACACTAATATGCTTACTTTTGAACTCTGTTCTTTTATTTTGAAATAACATATTAATGGTCTATAGAATTTGTGCCAGGAAAAATACTTGGAAATACAATACAAGATTAGGTTTTATTTTTGTGTATGCCCATGCATGTGTGTGTTGCATACATGGTGTATGAATGTCTGGGCATGTGTATGGACATGTACCTGTGGGTATGCTCATCTTTCTTGTTTACTTTTCACTTTGACTTTTGTTTTGTTTTGAGACATCCCTTACAAAAGCCACTGGAGTTTGCCATTTTGACTTGACTAGCTGGCCCGAGATCTGCCTGTCTCCATGCTAGGGTTACAGACAGGTGCAGTACTCAGCTTTTTCACAGGGCCAGGGACTCAAACTCAGGCCCTCTCGTTGTGAGCAAGCACTTTACCCACTGACCCATTGCTCCGGATGTGGAGATCAGAGGAAGATCTGAATGAATTTGTACTGTTTGACACAGGCAAGGCCATACCAACGACCCCACTGTGCCTGAGATCATGGGGGTGGCAAAGCCCTCCAAGAGTGAGGCTCAGAAGGATGGCAACGACCTTCCTCTGTTATAAGTGGAAATGTTGACTGTGTATATAGACACTATCACCACAGTTTCTTCCTCAAGGATGACGACAATATGAGTGCTCCCTTAAAGAGACATTCTATTGAGATTAGCCAACCATACCTTTATCTTCAGTTGTTTACCATAAACATGCTTCCATATTCTGCTGTATCTAAGAAACCTAGCTCCTTGATTCAGATGTCTAAAACTAGCAGGTTGAGGTTCTGTGTTGTTGCGGTTTGTGTCCTCCATCAGAATGAACACAACCCATTCAAATCTAGCTTTTCTATATGGTACTCCTTTCTTTATACCCTCACACCAGTTAGCTCAATCCCTGGAGCCATGTAGAACACAGTACCCAGACCTACAAACTTATTTTTGAATTTATTCTTATTTTATGTTCGTTAGTATTTTGCCTACATATATGTATGAGGGTGTCAGAAGTCCTGGACGTGGAGTTACAGACAGGAGTGAGCTGCCATGTGGGTACTGGGATTTGAACTTAGATACTCTGTAAGAGCAGCCAGTGCTCTTAACCGCTGAGCCATCTCTTCAGCCCCTAAACTTATTTTTTTAAAACAGTAAGCAAAAATGATACAAATATAATGTTATACAGCATAAGTAAGACAGAAAATTTAAACGCCTGATGGCTATTTTTAAATGTTAACTTGTTACAACCTAGAATCACCTGGGAGGAGTTGCAATTTGGCATTAACCTCTGGGCATGCCTATGGAGGATTGTACTGATTGTTAATTGATGTGTACATACCTACGGGGGACTGTCTTGGTTATTAATGGATAACCTAGTCACCTGGGGATAACACCATTTCCCTAGAGGCAGTCGGAATGCGACTAGGTGGCTGGGGCACAAGCCAAGGGCTCACATCTTCATCCACAAGGAGGAGGCAGAGGAATAAACTAGGAATGGAATGAATGTCTGAACTCTCAAAGCCCACCTCAGTGAAATGCTTCCTGTAGCAAGGCCACACCTCTTCAGCCTTCTGGTCTTAATCACTGGTCTATTGCAACAAGAGACACTACAACCAAGGAAACTCATAGAAAGAAGTATTTAACTGGAGCTTGCTCACAGTTTCAGAGGTTTAGTTCATTATCATCATGGTGGGGAGCATGGAGGTACTCAAGGCACTGGAAATCCAGCTGAAAACTACGTCCTGATCTGCAGTCCAAGAGAAAAAGAGACCTTGGGTCTGTCCTGGACTTTTGAAAGGTCAAAGCCCACCCCCAGTGACACACTTCTTCCAAGGCCACACCTACTCCAACAAGGGCACACCTCCTACTAATCAAATAGTGTTACTCCCTGGTGACACATTCAAATATATGAGCCTGTTGAGGGGAGCATTCTTATCCAATCCACCACACTATAACCACCACACCATCCAAACAGCACCACTAACTAGAGACAAACTATTCAAACATGTAAGCCTTTAAGGAACATTTTCATTCAAACCACCCCAGACTGTAAGCCAGGATTGTAAGACCTCAAGTTGCTTTTGGTCAGGGTAGTTTATCACAGCATCAGAAAGGAAGCTAGAGTGATCTGTAAACAGCTGTAATTATATAGAGATGCAGGGTAAAATTAAGTAGGACAAAACAGGCAAGAGGCAAGTGAGGAATGTGGCCCAGGCTTGTCATCCCAGTGCTTGGCAGGTAGACTGAGGCAGGAAAATCATGAGTTTGAGGCCAACCTGGGCTACATATTGAGACCCGATTACAAACAAAAAGAGGAAAAAGGCACATTGCAACCTTTTTAATGGTAATTGTGGATAATATTATGAATAAATTTGTTCTTATATTCTAAGTCATTCTTCTATTACTTTAATGACAAAATGTTCTTTTTTAAAATAAAAAGAAAGGCGACATAATTTTGTGATTTTATATTGTAATGTTTATGGGTAACAAATCAAAACACTAAAAAGTTAAATGCATCTATCTATCTGTCTATCTATCTATCTATCTATCTATCTATCTATCGCATCATTTTCTTATTTTTGGTTGAAGGCCAACTGCTTTCAATGTAGCATTTATACACCATGTGGGTGCAGTAGGTTGACACACTTTGACACACTGCAAGCTGATATGAGTGATGCTTTCTTCACCCACATATTGCAGATTTGAGTATAAGGTAGCCACATTTCTTCCTGCTCTTCCTTCTCTATTTCTTCTTCCACCTCTTTTAGAATCAGCAAGCACTCATGACCAAATGCCCACACCTCAGCGTTCCCATGCGCGCTCCACCTGGCTGTCTGCACTCACCCAGCTCCTTGGAAGTGTGCAGGCTTTGTTTCAATGTGGCACACACTTAGCACTTACAATAGAAAGAGATGGGAACCAAGATGTTTGCTTTTCCTGGTGAGAGAAAATAAAACAAGACGACAATCCAAAGGAAGCCATATGAGATCATCAGTAGATAAACATTTCACAAGAGAAGCGATCACCACTGTTATGAGAAGCAAATGCAGCTTTTACTCTTGGCCGTAGAACTTTAAAACAGTCTCCGACAACATCCCGTTATCCCTCAGCTAGCAGACACACGTCTTCCAATATTTGACAAATACCATCTTGAATCTTTCTTAGTGCAGGTGGTGCTAACCATCTTGAGCTGTTCCTCTCTTCTCAGTTAAAGCCGCCTTTCGGCTTCGAGTTCCTTCTGCAGTGCAGAAGGAAACCTTAGCAGATGGATTGGTGTAGAGGAAGTGGCACACAATAAATCACATTTGAAACCCCAGCATGCAGATCAGTACATAAATCTATATAGCCCTCCCCTTCATCTGTGTTCAGTGAGAGTGAGCGCTGCCCAGTGAGAGAAAGCTCACTGCAGCTTTGCCTTACGTAGTCTTCTTTCTCTGGCTGCTACTATGCCAGGAGTGGGACCTTCTGGCATGGGCATCTCTGAGTCCCATGTAGAAATCAAGCCAGACTCCCCACTTTCTGGAACTACAGGGAAAATTGCCAATGAAGTGTTATTTCCTCCTATCCATAGCTGTGAAAGAGGGTAAAAGCAACTTGACCAAAGCCACAAAACTTATCTGTAGATTAAAGCCAGACTCCAGAATGGAAATTGTTCATTCAACTAAATTGAACCACAACACTAAAGCATATTATACTATTATTATATATATTTTTTTGACAGGGTTCCTCTGTGTAACCCTGGCTGTCTTGAAGCTCACTCTGTTGACCAGGCTGGCTTTGAACTCACAGAGATCCACCTGCCTCTGATTCCTGAGTGCTGGGATTAAAGGCATATGCCACCATTGCCTGGTTATTATTATTACTTTTAATCATAAAAGTTTATAGCATATAATCACAATAATTTTTTTTCCAGATCAACTCCAGGTAAGTGAACCAGAATATTTTTTCCTAAAACAGTGGGTGAAACCAAATCTTCAGATATCAGCCCCTGTGAGCTTCCCCTCACCCAACCAGAATCTTGACATATTAGATTGAAATTGTAGGTGCGATTACTATTGTCAAACCTATGAGGTCTAACTTTGCAATTCCATGCTAATAGGGCAATCATCTGGGTTGAAGCAGTTGCTAAGTGGGTCAATTTGTAGAGTTGCACCGTTTTTAGTGCCAGTGGGGAAGTTAGTGTTTCCACACACCTACTCTGTGCACAACACTTCATTCTGTATTCATCTGAGGAAGAAAATGCATGCATGCATGGGGAAATAACCCACCCACTGCATTTCCACTAAAGAGAGGTTAAAAAGAGAATCCTAATAAGTAAAAAAACTTTCAGTCAACCATCTTCAGTTCTTTTGGGGAGTGTATAATTAAGTGAATTGATCTTTCCTCGATACCACTTTTGCACAGAAATACCTGCTCACAGAGCTTTGCTGGTTTTGTTTGTTTTCTTATTTCATGTTTTGTTACAAGGCTTCTTGAAAAGAGTATGATTTGTCTTTAGCTTCAATATACCAAATATACAGGAACGAGCAGAAGCTTGGTAGTGTTTTTCCATTGGAAGCTGCCCAGCAGGCTGGAGTGTTGATGAAGGAACACACAAGGGAAGGAGTTGCTGTGACTAATGATTAAAAAGAAATTATCTTCGTACCATCACAGATAAACTTTTGAGAAAGCAATGACCACCAGGGCCAGGGGTAAAGCTGGAGGTATTTCTTGGTGCAGATGGTAGCAATAATGATCAAAAAGGTTGAAGTGTTTTAGAAAGTCAGGCTTTTGGCTTGTCATATAAGAGCTTTGGGATGTGTGTGGATAAAATAATGCATCTAAGATGTACCAGCATCACTGTGTATAGCCTTTACCATTTTCTCTCAAACAAAATTTGAATACCACACAAAATTGGTAATATGTGTAGTCACACACAGACACATAGACACAGACAGAGATACACACACACACACACACACACACGGAGAAAGAGAGAGAGAGAGAGAGAGAGAGAGAGAGACAGAGAGAGAGAGACAGAGAGAGAGAGACAGAGAGAGAGAGGGCTGAAACATCCAGATACAATTTTATCAGGCAGGTAGTTTTTGTTTCCCAAGCACTGAATCACATATTCCCTGAACCCCACATCGGCAATACAGCATTTGGTTGAAAAATTGCTGTCAGTTTCCTACGGACCTGGAATATCAGTCCGTATGACATGGAAGGTCAGCCTGCACAGTGAATTCAGGATCCGGTGCTCAGCAAGCCCTTGGTGACTGGCACCTGGACTGGTGTATCTTGCATGCCTATGAAATTGCCGCTGTTTCACATCTTTCCTGGAGAGCCTTCATCATACATGTTTTGAAGACAAAGTGATAGCTCTTGGGGGGGGGGGGGAGATGCATCAGGAAGCAAAAGCTGGTGACTCGAAGAATAGCTGAAAAATATTGACAGATTTGACAATTTGTAAGTTATAGTTACAGGGATGTTTTAATGAAAATATCCCCCAGGAAGAACTTTTGGAAGTGTCTTTGGGCAAGGGAATGGGATGCGAGTAGACAGCTAAGGTAAGGAAACTATGGTAGCTGTGCTGCAATGAGTTGATCATTGCTAGGGCTAGATTTGTCTCAATTGAAACTTCAGCTCTAACATGTGCAGTTTTGGTAAGTATCCAGCTGACTCTTTGGGAAAATTTCTAGTTAGATGTACTTAAAGTAGTGGCTTATTTAACAGTGGGCTCACAAACCAAACACTAGTTAATGCCATTAAGAATTGTTTGTAATCAAAAGCCATTGTACATATGTATCCAAACTTAAATGAATAAATAAAACATATATTAATAAAAGAATTGTTGGTGAGTATATGTAACATCATGGCAAGAAAGGCCACTAAAAAGTAAGTATAAAACACAAGACTTGAAGGAATAGATTTTGAAGTTGGAAAACGAAATGGGCCAAGTCATTCCCTGATGGAGGAAGGTCATTGGCTAATAAAGGAACTGCCTTGGCCCATTTCATTGGTTAGAAGATAGGTGGGAGGAGTAAACAGAACAAAACGCTGAGAGGAAGAGGAAGTGAGGTCAGACTCGACAGCTCTCCTCTCGGGAGCAGACGCCTTCAGAGAGACACCATGCTCCCAGCTCCCAGGCAGACGCAAGCAATGAAGCTCCGACCCAGGATGGACATAGGCTAGAATCCTCCTGGTAAGCGCACCTAGGGGCGCTACACAGATGATTAGAAATGGGCTAAATTAATATGTGAGAATTAGCCTAGAAGAGGCTAGATAGAAATGGGCCAAAGCAGTGTTTAAATGAATACAGTTTGTGTGTAATTATTTCGGGGCATAAGCTAGCCGAGCAGGCGGCTGGGGTGTTGGGGACGCAGCCCCGCCACTCCTTATTACTACAATTCCCCATACTTCTGAGGCTGAGAGTTCTGACTGGCAAATAAAATAGTACAGTTGTCTTTTAGTGTCCCTAGGAGACTGGCTCTGGAACAGTCCACAGATATCCAGGCTCACAAATACTCTGGTCTCCTGTGTGAAATGGCAGAAGATTCACATCAAATCAATGCAAGTCCTCCTGTAGACTTTAAATTATCTCTAGGTTATTCCTCATAGCTAACACAATTTACATGCTATGGAGAAGCTGCATTGTTGGGGTGATGACAGGAAAAGGCTCAGTAGGCAATGAATACAGGTATAAACACTGTGGGCTTGGCTATGTAGTGCATGGTGGTGGTTGGTTGCATCTGCAGATGTGGAATGCTCTCTATGAAGGGCCAACTCACTAGCCACATAAATAGGAAAGGCAAAACAACCACTTCTGGGTGGGAAAACTTGTGATCTCTAGCAGGCAAATCCATCATGGCTGATCTCAGGCTACCAACAGGGCATCAGTGAGTACACAGTTCAGAAGACAACCCACACAGCCTGCCGTTCTGCAGTATTCCATGGAGCCACGGGGACGTCAATAGCACAGGTATTGCAGTATTTAGCAAGGGGCGAGTTTGAGTACTAACTGCCCTTTTAAAAGTATAACTTAATCAAAAGTTTACATATTTTGGCTTTTAGCAGTCGGCTGGTAAGAATCCTGAAGACCAACCACACATCCAGAACAGGCTCCTGTGTACACCAGTTGAGTGTGAATATGCATTTCTTTCCCTTTTCTTCTCTCTCTGACCCCTCCACCCCCTCCAGAGGAATCTGAGTTAGCAGGGGCATCATTGTTGGCTGCTCAGGAGCAAGGCCTGTTGGGCCTGACTCACATATGTTAATACTTACACAATTAGCTTCTTCAGTTTAAAACAACAATCCCTGAATTTCCCCCAGGCTGTCTTCAAACCCAAGGTCTGCTGAACCCTAGCCTACCCAGATGCCAACAGCCAATAATTTATGATGGGATTAGGAATGAGAGCGAAGAAAGGTTTCTTGTCAATTACTAGTGTGAAGACCACACACACTGAAAAGAAGTACTCTATACAAATCAAAGGACATCATCAGCCTAGCTTAGCAATAAGTGGTCAGTCAATGATCCCTCCACTGTACAGCCCCAATGCAGGGCTTCCTATTCGGCTCTTTGTAATCTAAGTCTCATCAATGAAATATTTGACCCAATGCTAGGAACTGTGGAGTTCTTGAAAGCAGCAGTTGACAAAGACTTTACAGTACCATGTCACTCAGGCTGTTGAAGAAATCCAGCCCTGGTGATAATGTGTATATTCATTCTCTGTAAATGATTAAGTTCAAAAACCATGCAATGAATCATGGTAGCAAGACCAGACTTGCTTTGATTAACTATACTGGTATAATGAAACCCAACAGAGCAATCACGGAAACATTTAACTCCAAATGTAAATCTTCTTGAACTCTGTTATAAAAAGGAAAAAAAAAGAAAGAAAGAAAGCATGTTAGGCAAGGAGAGGTGGTGTCTAATACAGCCGTATTCACATAATGAAAGTGGAGGCAGTTGTAAAGAAAAGGGAATGTTAAAAAGTTGTTCTGCTATGTTTGGCAAGAATGAGTCATTTAAAAAGTGTCAATCATGATAATCCAACATATTTTTAATCTAAAGGTCAACAGAAGCAGCTTCCAAGGCGGTGCAATATGCGAAAGCAAGTGGTTATAAGATGACTTCGAGTGTTAATACTGTACCACAGTATGTCTTGGAAAATTAATCTCAGCTCTAAATTGAAGAGCATGGATTGATCAGGGTTGGAGAATTTTTTATTAAAAATGTACTGAAATAGCTGGTGACACTGTCTTTCTAACCAAAGAACTCTGTGACAGCTTTAGAACTCAGACAGGGCTCTCTTTATAGGCAGGGTCCTCTCCAGTGCAGCAGTTTTTCAGGGGAGGACCTATGGATTCACCTCCTCGTACCAGTGTCCACACAACAAAAACTCTTGCCTCACGATGGCCTGAGAGTCACTTGTGAGAGCAAGAGAAACATACTCCAGTAGACCATAAAGCTGGTATTCTACCGAGGAACAGCCAATCCCTCAGGCACTGCTAGCTCAGTCTGCATGCTTGCACACCTTTATTGTTTTCCTTGGACAAATTTCAAATGTCCCACAAACATGGGTGGGTCACACTGTGCACTTAAGTACTAGAAACAGCCGACAAAGAGGAGATAATAGTGGAACTGTGCTCTGTCTTTAAAGTTTATAGGAACATGTAATCTTCCTCACAAGGAAAGCAACTGTCGCCCAGACAGTGTTGGACTTTCATCTCAGGAGCTTGCTGTGTACACTGTAAACATATGATTAGGTTTATAAGGCTATAGAAACTTTGTTAGGGAAAACAATCTGTAAGAGGTCTTTAACATATAAAAATCACTGGACACAGTGGCTCATGTTACTACGTAAGGTCCTGTGTATGTCCAAGGTCTGTGCTGTTAACTGTGCCACGTCCACGTCTGTGGGTAATGCTGCGGCGGGGGGCCATGATGATGTGTGTGGCCCGTGCTGCCACCTGAGGCCATGATGGTGTATATGGTCTGTGTTGCTACACCGGGCCGTGTTGAGGTCCATGATCCTGCTGTGGCTGGGGTTGTGTTGATGTCCATGGCCCACGTTACCACTGAAGGCCGTGGGGATGCCCATGGTTAGTGCTGCCACCTGAGGCCATGTTGATGTTAGTGGGCCATGTTACCACCAAAGGTCATGTGGATGTTTGTCCTCTGTGCTGCCACCTAAAGCCATGTTGATATTCATGGGCAGGGCTGCTATCAAGGAACATATTGGTGTCAGTGTCCTGTTTGCCCCTGGAGGCCATGTTGGTATCCTTGGCCTTTGCTGTCACTGAGGGCTGCGAGGACGTTTATGCTGTCACCAGAAACTATGTGGAAGTCCATGATCCGTGCTCCCACTGTAAAGGGGAAGGAAGCTAGGTTAGCAGTGGTATCAATGACAATAGATTCACAGTTGAGAAAGAGGGACATAGAAGGCTTCTGTGACAACCCCTACCCCATCCCCCAAAGAAAAGTAACAGTCTAGGCAGAAAGCCATTGAAGAACACTTTTAAAAATTGTGATCAGGTAGCTGAAGTGCAAGTCGCCACAACTGATGGCTTCTGGTGAGAGGGGAGGGCAGGTGGGGAAAAGCTCAGTCAAACTGGGAGTTTGACTATGCTCCATTGAGTATATGAGCAACACAAATTGAACTTGTTTTTATTTTATTTTTTTGTTTTCTTTTTTTCTTTTTTCTTCTTCTTTTTGAGGGTGGGGGAGGAGACTCACAAAGGTAGCGGATAGACCCGGGAGGATTGGGAAACGAGTTTCATGATGTGAAATTCCCAATAATCAATTAAAATATTATGTTGAAAAAAATCATTGGACCCATTCAATTTCATGGTCAAGCTCCTCCCCAAACAACTAGAATGCACAATTCAGTCTATGTTACTATGGGGGAACTTAGTTCCAAACACTGCTGGAGATACCAGCATTAATCTCCCTGATAGTTCTTCCAGAATTGGCTAAAGACAGCACTGACATATTCCTTTCTGGCACTTTCATAACTTGTTTTTTTTTTTTTGGTTTTTCAAGACAGGGTTTCTCTGTAACTCTGGTGCCTGTCATAATTTTATTCAACAATTTGTTTCTTTTCCCTCATGAATTAAAGTCACTTTTATATTTGAAAACAGTATGTGCCTGGGTGCACACATGTGTGTGTTTGTGTGTGTGTATGTGTGCACACGCATGCATTCATAAGTCTTTTTAGTGACCTCTAACACAGTTCATATAGCTTGTCAGTTAAACATTTTTATGAAGGTTTAGTTGTGTTTCTAGAAAGCTCTGAAAAGTTTAGCTATCCAGAAAAACTAACTAAAATAATAAATAAATGTAATGAAAATAAAACAACAGGATGACAAAGAAGCCATTCAGTCATCACATCCTCTGCTTTTCAAGGATCTATGTGCATAAAGAAAGTGACCATACAGAGGATGGTCATGTCACAGGAGACAGGCATTTGGACACTCTGGCATTTGTCCTCTTCTTTTCTTTCTCTCTAAATTCTTAAAATATGCTGTTAATATTCATAACATGGACTGCACAGCCTTTATTATGAGTAGTTAAATGTGTTTATGACATAATTTTCCTACTAATATTCTTCATAATAGTAGTATATATACAGATCCTGTTGGCTTTGAAGTTTTGTCTCAACATAGAAAACATGAGGATATCTGTAAAATCAGAGAAAAAAAGAAAAACAGTATAAAGTCTCACCTAACAGAGAAAAACCATGAGAGTTTTGCTATATTCTTTTCATGTTTTAAATGGTACACATGATCATACATTAAAAATAAGTTTACGATATCATTGTGCGGGGTATCCATAGAAATAACTGGAAAGTATTTGCCATTACTAGATGTGCTGACAGTTCAAAGATGTGTTAATAGTATCCTGCATTTGATTTTTCTTCCAGTTTGGAGATGTCATGCATGGCATTATACACAGACCTTCTAGACATTTCCAGATGCCCTGTTTTTGAAAATCATATATTTCTTGACAGCTTTTGCTTCATCATAGCAAGTTCTAAGCTTGGCTTGATCATAACATCCTTAAATAGGCAGTGGTCACAAATGCAGAAATTTTCATACTTGCTCTGCCAGAAAAGACACATTTCACAAATGTCCTAGATTGTTTTTTCCGAAAGGCTGATTCACAAGCTCTCTGAAGATTTCTCAGTTTCAGGCTCAGTGACCATGATATGGAAACATATTTGGCGAATATCCAAGACCTAAAGACATCTAAAAGAAGCATATTTTCTTAACTTGCTCATCTCCTGTAGACACAATCTGCAGTGGAATTGGACTGGGACAGAGGGTGGGGAAGGAGCATGCAATGAAAAACATGAACCTTATCTTTAACTATTCATCACACAGTCAAATCGGGGTAAGGAAACGATCAGGGAAAGCAGTTATGAATGCAGTCCTTTGACAGACTGTCCAGTTCAGTTGAACTATTGCATATCTTCACTGTTACAGCAATGAAGTTATTGACATTAAGAGACAATGAAGGATAAGAACCCTCTGCATTATTTTCTTGCGAAAGCTTTCATTTCCACAAGGTTTATTGAATCTCCATGATCACCTCATTGAGCTGGGCAATTACTGATTTTAAACAGGAGCTGTTGCAAGCCACACTTCTTCCATAGACACTTGTCTTCCAGAAAGTGTTGCTTCTCTCTGAGTGGCTTCAGTTGGACTCCTTTCAATATATGTAGTGTTCCTATTGGATATTGGGGAAATTTTATTCTGCAATGTACTTAGCAGTATATATTATTCTGATTGTTTCAGGAATACATTTTACATGGCAGCCTCATCATTGATGAAGAAAAAGGTGTGCTTTGATTTACATGGACTTGTTCCTGACTTTTATTCCAGCATCAAAGTTATAACACAGTGAGAGAAGTATCTTATGTATAGGCTAATGATACGAAAATGAACAAGATGAAGACTTGATCTAAGTCCCTCTGTAGTGGTAAAAATGGGAATTTCAGAAGAACTCAGAAGTCCCACATGTAAAATTTCTGCTTTGTTTTCATAGTTTAGAAATAGACATAATATTTGTGAATGATCTATTAATTTATAGGCCTTGATAAGCAAATAATTCTTTTCCATTATATCTTTTAAACACACTTCTCTGGAAAATGGGAAGGATGGATTCACCTCATAAAGTGGAAGAATATGATGGATGTGATAGTGTACCCTGAATTCCCAAGTCTTGGGATGTGGAAGAAGGACCAGGAATTTAAGGTTACCCTTGGCTACATAGTGAGTTTGAGGTTAGCCTGGACTATATAAAACTCAGCCTGGGTTATATGACACTTCAGACTAAAAAACTCAGCTCAGGTAAGATTTTGTTTCCCATCCTGGTGAATTGAGAAGGCAGTGGGCAAGTCAAAAATGGCTTCTAATCTTTCTACCTTTAGGGTATGGGTTGAGAAGAATGGTTCTTACTTTAACAGAAGGGAAATAGTGAACCAAAAGTCAAAGTCCTCTGTTATAGACTAGGGGTATTTCACATGAGAGGAAAGAAAAAAAACTTGAGAGAGGTAAAACATTCTAGCATACTGACTAATGATCACAAAAGGCCTGAGTCAAATTTAAGGAGGCTGCTTACATACTGGATTGGACTGGTTTTTAATAGGAGTATACTGTAGCTAATATTTCCTCTCTTGAATATGGATGAAAATTATAGCAGTATGTCAGAATAAAGGATTTGCCTTTCTTACTCATACCTGTATTTTAACCCACAACTCCTGTGCACTTTTTTCTGCACTGAAGTAGGGAAGAAACTATCACCTTCTTCTATAAAGTGTCTCCTTCTTTTCTTGCCTTCACAGTCCTTACAGTGTTATCTCCTCTTCCTCCTCCTTCCATTTTATGCTTTCTTTTTATCAGTGAAGTCTACCTCTTACACTAGCTTCTTTTTCTGACATCCCACACTGTTGTTATTTTCAACAGAGAAACTCCTCCTACTTGGACTCTGTTATAGATTTTAAATTCCACCTCATGTTCAATTTATCAGTTAGACTTAGATATATCCATTTAGAAATGTTCCTTGCAGGCTAGAGAGTGGCAATGAAGACAATGGCATGAGAATCTTTTTCCTATCAACAGAAGGAATCCATGGAGCAGGTTGTTAGTGAACACGACAATGAACCAATGATGAATATGTGGGCACTTTGCTTCTGATAGTTTATATATTTTGGTAGAAAAGTTTTTCTACTGCAATTTAGTAGCTGAGGAGATACAGAATAATAGGTTTCATACCAAAGAATATATGAACAATTCAATGGCACACGACATACAGTATCCCCATCAATCTAGACACATGTCCTTTGTATGAAGATAGGAAGGAGGTGTTATAGAGTCCTGTAAATGAAAAAATTATCACTTATAACAGAAAGCACCAGACTTAAATTTTAGCTATTCAATTACTTTTAAGAAGAAAAGCATGTTCTAGGCCTTCCTGATCATTACCTCAAGAAGTAAAGAGGTAGGGAAAAGGAATAAAAGTATGGTATGACCCAAGAGGGCTTTACATGTGTGTTATCTTCTTTAATACTTGGGATTATCCTGTTGAGCAAATCCCATTATCCTCAAGTCACAGAGAACTAAACAGGATAGAAGAAGTTACTTAAGCAAGGATCACACAGAGAGTAAAGGGAAGAAGTGGTAGTCACTGAAATCCTGATATCAAGAACACTTTTTTTTTTGTCCTTTGGAAGGTGGTTCCTGAGACTAGAAGTGAATTTACGCTCTTTAGCCTTTAAATACAAAGTTCCCCACTGACTTACTGGTATGTGCCTGAAGAAACTGCTTCCCTGGGTTGCAAAGGCACTTAAACACAGCAAACAATGATGAATTGGTAGCGAGTGTGCTTTGCTTTGAAGACCACATCTACAACTCTCCTTCTTGCTGTGATGACAGTTTTCATGTTCCAGGGTTTTTCAGTTTTGATGACTCACTTGAATGTATTGCATAACAGAAATAAACAAATAATAAGTAAATAAAGCTCTCTCTTAACCCTGAGGACCATAAATATGGGCTGGTGAAAGCTTAGATAGCAAAGCAGATGTCCCCTGAGATGACGAGGTGAGTGTTCTCTCCAGTTTCCCTGGAGAAGGAAAACGGCACACTGGTATTTAATGCAGGGGGAAGACGAAGGAGTAACACCTCTCCATCAGTGGATCTTGTTGGTTTATCTAAACAGAAATTATGTTCCAAAAGTGGACTTCTAAACCAGAACTTAACAACCACTGGTGGCAGAACTCCTTTATGTATATTTAAAAACTTTAGATAGAAATATGCATTTAGGAAGCAGGTTTCACTGAACTAGAAATGACTCCCAGGAGGCCATGAACATTGTACTGTAGAGAGTCTAACAGAGACCTCTGCTGGCTGAGTTTTGGGCTTCCTGACTGGTAGTTACCAGCATAGGATTGACCAGCCTTCTCACAATTAACAAGCATGTAAATATAGTTACGGATCACTTAAGTTATATACAAGTTGAAAAATGTATACAAGCTGAAAAATGAATCTTTTGGTGGTTTTATCATTATGTGAACTTCACAGGGCGCACATATATGGACTAAGCTGGCAATAGTGTCATGAGGCTGTATAAACTTCTGTGAATACATGGTGTTGTTGATCAAGATGTCCTTATGTGGTATGCAAGCTTAAATGTAAATAATAATATTTCTTATGTTTGTCATACAGAATTACTTATTGCTCTCTGCTGTATCGAAGGCGAAAATTCAGAGCCACTTGCATATTTACATTAAAATTTTCTTTACTACATCTGATTAAGTGATGGTAAACGTGTTTCAATTCTGTTAAAGCATTGAGACAGAAGCTCATGTTGTAATTCTGAACTTGTGGGTCAAGACCCCTTTGTGGGGGTTGCATATCAGATATCCTGCCTCTCAGACATTTACATTATGATTCATAACAATAGCAAAATTACAGTTATGAAGTAGCACAAAATAATTTTATGGGTGGCAGTCACCAACATGAGGAACTATATTAAAAGATGAAAGTATTAGGAAGGTTGAGAACCACTGGGCTAGAGCATGATTGACAATTGTATTTCTTATTAGCAGATTAGATTATTGGAGTATATATGAAAATATGAATTCTGACAACTAAATCCTGCAATAAAACCTGAAGTAGCATATTTTTATATTCGGGGTTAATTTATAGAGTAATCTTCAGATCCTAAAGGATCTATATTGGGGGAATAAGTGGCTCTCATGTGTAGAACTCACCGCTTGGTTGTGTTCTGGTGTGTTTGTTTCTTGTAGCCTCTAGTGAAATCAGGCCAGTATCTGCAACACTATTAGGACTCACACGTATTTATCAACGTGAAGAACTTTCGAATCTTTACTGGAGTCAAGAGGAATCATGAATTGCAGGCTAAATATAGTCAAACAAATCCAATGACTAAATCCCCGAAGCCAGTGCAAATCTCACTTGTACCATTACGCTGTCCACCAACCTATCTGTGAACACAGTCATTTTCAGCTAAATAAATTACCACTATAATTATATGTCCTTGAGGTCACCTCCTGGAGGAGATGGTCAGCACTTCCACTAACTATTTCACACTGGCCCCAGCCAATCAATGCCAGGTAATACAGTTAAATACACATTTCATTAAGTCAACTCGTCATTAACTTACTGTTTTAGCCCCAGGATGAAGAAGAAAGTAGAACATGTGTGCCTTCTCAGACAGGATTCCAGAAGGGAGAGCCTTTCATCTCTAGTTACAGTCCTCTCTTCCTTATTAGTTTGGCTGAGAAAGAACATTTCTTACACGTTAATGGAATAATACAATCACCTGAAGACAGTAGCTTTGCCTGTGATGTACATAATCCCACGCCCAAGGGAACAGTACTCCATTCTCTAGAGAGATGTCTTTGGCATTGGTAGTTCAATCCTTCTCAGACTATGAGAGGATTTTTTTTTACAGTTTGTTTATGCTCATATAGACACAATGGCAATTAATTTATTAACTATTGATTTGATGAAATTCTATATTTGTTCAAGATATAGTGTTATGGGAACTGGTTTGTGAAAGATTCCACTCTTTCCTCACATTATGCAAACAATCCTAGCAGTAATCATCAATAGGTACACAATGTACATTTTACCAGTATCTTTGTTTAACTTTGCTGTGGACAACTTATTAATAATAGAGTACATGTCCATTTCCTCACATACCCACTGTGTTAGTGTTGTTTTTTTTTCTAAATTTATATCTTGTGATTTTTACCAATAAGGTTTCAGGAGTCAGAGCCTGGGATGAAAATCTGCTAGCTCAGAGAGATTGACCTTAACAAGCATCTCAGAGAGTGAGATCTTTTTCTACTTGTACAATCTAAAAGGAACCACGAAACTCTAAGTCCTTCCCTTCTACTTCCTGTACATTTCCCTATCCGTCATCTTGACTCCGTCTTTACCCTCTATGGCTACTTCCTGTCAACTAGCTGCTGGCTCTGTCTCCTGACTTCAGGCTTTTATTTAATTAACATAACCTCAAAGTTCACAGTGTGATCAAGTATCCTGCAACATGTTAGTCAGATTATATGGCCCTGGGTTGTGAGCAGAAACTTTTGAAAGCTAATACACAACTTTGCCATTCCCAGGAATGACACTTTCATGAGTTGAGTTGGTTGGAGGCTTACAGTGGAAGAAGCAGTGATTTTTGAGTCACTGGTGGGGTCAGAGCAGCTCTGAGAATGACTCTGCACCTTTAAAGAAGTCACGGAGATCTCAATGGTTGTTCATCACAACGCAATCTAGCCATTGACTTCTATGGTAATAAACAAATCTATAATCTGCAGTACTAAGTAGCCACCTAAACTGTGGTAATTTGAATCTAATTTGCATGAATATTAATTCTTTTAAACAAGAAAGGAAAATTAGGACATTTCACAAACATCTTTCAATATAAGCCACTTGTTCATTAAGGTTTAATGAGAAACATTCATTATTATGAATTCTCTGACAAGACTTTGATTTTTTTTTTTTGGTAAATGATGACCATAATTAAGCTCCTCATAATGAATACAGCAATTTTTAAACAATACAATTTATATGATATTTCTCCTGAAGGAGGCTTTATTTTGTTAATATAAAGCAATGGGAAAAATCTATGACTACATTTTCATAATATATGTGGGTTTGTAGTTATGATTGTCTTAACTTCTGCTTCCAACTCATTCACTCAGTCCTTTGATATACACCCTTTCTGCACTCAGTGCAGAATGGAGATTTACTCAACACAGGGTTAACTTTTCTCTAAAAAGAAAACTTAATATAGATCATAGGATGCTGGGTTACTGGCAATGTATTTTTTTCCCTCTAAAGGACTTTCCCTTTGGCTTCATTTAGTTTTGCAGTTCAGCATCTTTTTAATTCCATCATTCCCTTGTATAACATACAAATTTATTTATACATGTAGATCATTGATTAATTGAGATATTAAATCTATTTTTCAGGAACATTTGATATGGGGGTAAAGGGTCAAAATCAGAACCCTGACTTAGCTGTTTGCTCCACTAGCGAGGCCTTGATGGGTTGCTTGTGACCCCAGATCAGAATAGACAGAAGTTACAACATTGCTCTTTGTGGCAGTTCCTATAGAATTGTGACAAGATACACAACAACCTGGAAGTTTAGTGTTAGCTCACTGTTTCAAAGGCTTTGGCCTCAGATCTTGGCTCCTTCGATTCTGACCTGTGGTACCACATGTGCTATCAAGAACACATGGCAGAGTCTAGTTATCTCAAAGCTACCTTTTCATCTGCTTTCCATCCATCCATCCTCCTCATGGATGCATGCCTTTTCACACCCAGGGACTAGGCACAACACCAAGACCTAGCCAGGGACTTACTTCCTCCAACTTGGCCCCACCTCCCAACATTTTCAGAGCTGCACATGTTGGCAACACCAGGTGGGAGTCAGACATTCAACACCTGGGCCTGTGGCAGGCATATTGCATTCAAACCACAGCACTGGCCTACACAAGATGACTTCTCTACAGCCTTTCATGTTGTTCTGGAAACTCTTAGCACTGCAGCTTTACTCATCTGTAGCAGAGATAAAGAGAAGGAGACAAACCTGGAAGCAAGAGGACCCATGCTAGATTCTTCTGATATTAATCCACTGTCCTCTTTTGTTCTACCAAAACTGCAGGACAAATGTCAGACCTAAACAGAGAATTCTCAACAAAGGAATCTAAAATGGTTGAAAGACATTTAAGAAAATGTTCAACATTCTTTGTCATCAGAGAAATGCAAATCAAAACAACTCTGAGATTCTATCTGACACCTGTTAGAATGGCCAAGGTCAAAAACACTGATAACAACTTATTCTGGAGAGGTTGTTGGGACACTGTTGCATTGCTGTTGGGAATGCAAGCTGGTACAGCCCCTTTGGATGTCAGTGTGGTGATTTTCAGAAAATTAGGGAACAACCTTCCTCAAGACCCAGCAATATCACTTTTGGGTATATATCCAAAGGATTCTCAATTGTGCCACAAGGACATGTGCTCAACTATGTTCATAGCAGCATTGTTTGTCATAGCCAGAACCTGGAAACAACCTAAATGCCCCTCTACTGAAGAATGGATAAGGAAAATGAGGTACATTTACACAATGGAGTACTACACAGCAGTAAAAAATAACGACATCTTGAATTTTGCAGGAAAATGGATGGAGCTAGAAAATTTCATTTTGAGTGAGGTAATCCAGACACAGAAAGACAATTATCACATGTACTCACTCATAAGTGGTTTTTAATCATAAAGCAAAGAAAACCAGCCTACAAACCACAATCCCAGAGAACTTAGACAACAATGAGGACACTAAGAGAGACATACATAGATCTAATCTACATGGGGAGTAGAAAAAGACAAGATTTCCTGAGTAAATTGGGAGCATGGGGACCATGGGAGAGGGTTGAAGGGGAGGGGAGAAGCAGGGAGGGGAACAGAGAAAAATGTAGAGCTCAATAAAAATCAATAAAATAAAAAATGTCAAATAACATTCTGAATCCCAGTTAAAAAGCATTCTACAGCTTACTGTTTCCTGTACAAAATCTTTGTTTTTCTGAAAGAACTTTGGCCAAAGGGACCCTTTCACTATTCTGCAATTTAAGATTATCATAATTTTTAGCCCAACCTAACTCATTCTTTTTAAAAATTATCCTTATTCTGTATATATGAATGTTTCGTCTGCATGTATGTCTGTGCATGACATAAGTGGTTGGTGCCTGCAGAGGTCAGAGGAGGGCATCTGATCCCCTAGAACTGGAGTTACTGATTGCTGTAAGCCTCCATACGCTGGGAATCAAACTGAGGTCATTCGGAAGAGCAGCCAGGGCTCTTAACCACTCTGCCTCTCCAGGGCCTCTGACTTGCAA
The DNA here is from genome assembly GCF_037038515.1 of Microtus pennsylvanicus. Lineage (NCBI taxonomy): Eukaryota > Metazoa > Chordata > Mammalia > Rodentia > Cricetidae > Microtus > Microtus pennsylvanicus. The sequence goes on from NC_134583.1 coordinate 96,077,581, forward strand.
TCTTAAGGCCCTAAGCTGACTATATTTCCAAGTATTTCTTAACTCTTTATTCTTTCTATGCTTGTCCCACACCTCATTCATTCTTCTTTATGATTTCTCGCTTACCACAGGCCACACGGCCAAGTCCTCAACTCTGCTTCTCAGACCCTGACCAGTGACTTTCTTTTTGGCATGCTTCCTTTTTGTGTAGATTGTGGAGGTATTTTCCTTTCTGTGTTCTTACGTGCTGCCTTCAGTAGAATTGATGAGATTCTAAAAAACTCTTTTGGTGAATATATAAAAAAATAACAAATTATTTGAATCTAATTGCAAATTTATTTTGTAAGATTGTGTTTTTTTTCTTCTTTTAAAAAATTTATTTATTTGAACAAGTTCTCACTGTGTAGCTACAATTGTCCTGGAACTCACTATGTAAACCAGCCTGGTCTCAAGCTACAGAGATCTGCCTGTCTCTTCCTCCCGAGTGCTGGAATTAAAGGTGTGTGTCATCATGCCTGGGTAAGTAAGATTGTGATTTTTATAATCTATGTATAGTGTGATTTATAAGAGAAGAAAATAATACCCAGAACTCTACTATGAGATAAATGTACCATGAATATTTCTTTGAGTAGCATTATGCTTTCTTTACTTTGAAGTGATTGTGTAGTTAGAAACTAAATTAATTCGCAAAGCAGGATACAAAAATATTTTCAAGCTTACCAATGGCTGTAAGAAGAAGAATAAAAATAGGATACGGGGAATTGGGAATGAGAGGATGTTTCAGCTATGAGTGTGATTGTAAAGAACAGAGTGACCTCGAGTCACCATTAAACAAGCTGAACGTGTTTAACATAGAGCCGATGTGCATAAAACAACCTTTGTGTGATCATGGCTTCAGAGAAAGCTGTGGTCCCAAAGAGAGAAAATTTAGGCCACATGAGTCTCATTGTTTGTTAATGCTAAAATGAGGAGCTATCCTCATTTTCTTGGAATGAGGGGCTAGGAATATTGGCTTGCTAGCATTAAATGAGATAATACAGCGTGGTTTGGATCTGCATTGCGCTCCAGAGAGATTCGTGAGTTGAAGGTTTCTTTCCCAAGAGGCTGCGCTACTGGAAGGGGCTAGGGATGTGGGAAGATGAGACCTGCTTAGGGGAAGTAGGTCACCGAGGAAGTGTGTCACTGGGGATATACACTGGAAAAATATAACTGGACCCCAGCTCCTCCTACTTCCTCTGCTTTCTGGATGCTATGCAAGAATAGCAGGAAGCACAGACTGGTAAATAACTTTCTTCAAATGTAGAGCAGGTACTACCCTACACAAATTAGCACCATATGAGAACCGTTGGCATATTAAAATCATGTTGAAAAAAATCAATCCCAAGAATTTTTTTTAACACACCAGATTGAAAGGGTGTAACCAGGACACCATAATCTTCGACACTGAGATAGCCATGGTTGCCCTGACTCATCTGATAGTTCAGTATGCGTGTCAAGGAGCAAGAGACAGAGAACTCTGGACTGTCTCAGGGACATTAGTTTGGTTCCTGTGATTGATGGGACCTGCTAAAATTGCCATCTCTCTCTCCATAAGTCCAGTTGGATCTGTCCATTCTTCAATGCATTTATCTATCTGAGTCAGGTCCTGCTTCTCCCCTCTGCAGCCTCCATAGTCCCTCGCCTCACTTCAGCTGGGCTCCACCCTGAGGTTCCTCTCAAACCTCACACCTCAGGTTTGAATCTGCTGCAGTGTTTCTAGTAGGTGAGGTCATTATCTGATTCCCAGAGACTTTTTAGATCCCTAAACATAATTGTGATTCTGTCTCTCTGTTATTCCTCTTTGAGCCATGTGTGGTCTCTTTAACTCTTCATAGCCATTCTATATACATCACACAAATCTATGCACTTACTGTGTAATGTGTAATATTTGATGTGCAAGTTTTTCTCTGCTGAGTATCAAGAGTATCAGGATGACTTGGCAAATTGCTACCAGTAAAACTGCCATTATCTTGTGAATTTATCTTTATTCAATCAATTCTGATACCAAGGAAAGGTTAAAACAAGTGCATGTATGTTTCTGCCATAGTGTGTTTACCGATTATATAATAAAAATGGTAAAACCATGGATCTCTCAAAACACAACTCAAAATTATCCCACAGGTTTTCTTACGTTACATAATTATTGATGCTAATTAGAATATCACTTTCAAATTTACTGCCATCCTTTGTGATTTAGGCCACAATACTATTCCCATTTTATACGCTGAAACTGAGAACAAATACATTTGTGACTTACTCAAGCCTCACTGATAAATACAAAGATTAAAGCAGTATTTAAGTCTTTCGGATTTATATGCTACTTATCAAACCCAAGCGCAAGCGTTCAGGTTAATCTCATGATCATTGACTATTAAGAAGACAGCAGCCTTTCCAAGATTATATCTGCATATTTTAGCAGTCAGAGAAGTTTCTGGCCACTCACTTCAATGGCTGCAGTGGCCAGAGACTTATTACTCCCTTCATGTTGAGACACTCTTCAAACCCCACGGGCTGCAGTTGAGAATTCAGTGCCAGATGGCTGTAGAGGAGAGACTCCCGAAGATGCGTCTACTGTCAAGTCACCCAACAGAAATGTCCTCAATGCCAGCAGAGATGAAGATAACACATGCAGACCATCTGTTCCCGCCACATGGCTTTTAACAAGGAAAGTCTCTTAGGGTATAATGAAGACTCGATACAGGCACAGGAGCATCTAGGATACACTCTGATTTATCTGTTGGCCATTAGTTAATTATGGATGAAGATAATTAAGAGACGTCCTCAAAAGTTGCCCCATAGTTCAGCTACTGTTGCTGACCATGTAGCAGTAAAACAATCAGTTTTGTTAAATGAAACCATTTCATGGAAGATCACACATGTTCCATAGCAATTTTTTAACAAAATATATTACTCTACTCTTTTCAATGTATTTGAGGTGTTTCTAGAATGAAAAGTCATAAATAAAGCTGGAGTATAAAGGCGTAGCCTGTGTGTGGTGAGACATGACTACTATCTCTAGCCTGCACACTGAAGCCAATCTGGACACAAAGGCAGCCATTGTAGTGGTGCGAGCACCGTAGGGGCACTTCAAACCCTGCAGTCTGAGTTATAATCAAGAGCATGCGTAATAAGATTATACATAAAGACCAAAACCACATACTTTTATTGGTCGTGGTCATTCATGAATCCCACACACAACTCTTCTCCATGGGTTTAACCTTGACAGTGTCATCTTGGTTGGGACCTGGAAAATCAAATGTGTGATGTAAGGGAAACCACTTTCTGATTAGTCCTTGCTTTTGCATCAGCATCTAATAATTATAGCTACTTATGGAGATCATGTGATGACTCAGTGCACATGCACAATGAATGCTGACAAAATCAGGGAAACTAGTTATCATTTCCATCTCCCTAAAGAACAATCAATTCTTCTTTTTTTTTAGTTTTTTTCTTGCCTTTCCCCCTTTTATTATTTATTTTTTAGAGTTTTTGAACTCCTCTCTTCCAGTTCTTCATAAAACATAGAGCACATTGCTGTACTGTGGTGTAGAATTCTGGAATGTATTCTCCATAGTTCTTTCCCCATACTTGTTATTCAACTTCCCTGTTTCCCTTCTCCTAGACTGAAGTAATCACTATTTGACTCTCCCTTTTCTTTGATATCAGCTGGTAGTAAAGTTCCTACCTGCAGCTACCTATCTGGAAACAACCTCCCTCTGAGAGTGTCAACTACTTCAAGTGTGTGGGAGATGCACCTTGATAGGCCAGGCATGCCAAGACCAAGGGGAGCCTAGCTTAAGGCTGTCCATATACTTTTTGTTAGAAACTATGATTAGAATTTCTCAGTGTATGGTTGAAACCCAGAAGAAAAAGAGAGTTGACTTTTCAATGTGCTTTATATCATTTAAACAAAGAATTGAGTTCGTTTTCAATTTGATGCCATATTCAATTGCCTAACAGTGGTTTTCAGAATATATTTTCATTTCCTGCTGTTCAGCTTTTTGTTGTTGTTTTTTGGTAATAGGATTCTTCCTTGGCATCGCTGTTAGAGGGTGTGTTGGAGCATCAGTAATCTGGGAAAAACAAGCGGGCATTCCAGAAGGGTTCGTTGCGTGAACTCAATTCACCTTCAATAGGACAACTTTCAGACCTCCTAGGGCAGAAGTTCCAAAATTTCATCACTTCTAGGTAAAATATTTTTGTATTATTCATAGGATGTGGGGGAGCCTTGAAAGTTATCTTATCATACCTAATAATATTTTTTTAACCCAAACAAGCCAACATACATTTATGCCCTTATAACTGTAGGAATTATCTGAAACAAACACACTGAAAGGGAAAAAGGCTACAGACGCTTTATTCATAAATAACTATAGTTACTAGTGACATGCATGTCTCTGTTGCACACTGTACTAATTTACACACTTTTATGTTTTATTTTGATTTTTAAAATTTGCATTGTGTATATGTGTTCAGAAGACAACTTCCAGGAGTCAGTTCTTTTCCACCTCATGGGTCCTAGGAATCCACTCAGGTCATCATGCTTTTGTGCAAAGAACACTTTCTTAGGGCAGGAAGGGGGAACAACACTTTCTGAACAGGCCCTTATATACATCTTCAAATTATTGAATACATTTTCAAATGGTACACTCTTAAGCAAAACATGTTTTTCTTTCTTTTCCTGTGTATTTCATATCATCTTCCAAAGCCACATATCTCTTCCAGATATCATGCAATTCTCTTCTCTCATGAACTAACTCCCTCAATGAGGCAAAACATCTTAAAAAAAAAAGATTCACTAATTTAAGTTTCAGGAACATCCCTGGTCAAACTCCTGTGGCATCACAAACATAGCGCCAAGTCACACAAAAAACGACTGTGTCACTTCTGCCATCAGTGAGCAGTCTCCTGGGACCATTCTCCAAATCAGTTCTCCAGAGCATGTGAGGCCATGGTCCAGTGTCAGGTCAGCTTTCCTCTGCTCTATTACCCGTTACAGTGCTTGCCCAAAGCGCGATGGTGCCATTTTGCATTGGAGTATATGGCTCCTGGTTGCATGGAAGTACAGAAGCCAGAAATTGGACACTGTTACCCGTATTGCTTGGGCACTGGTAATTTTTGCATGGTAGTTGTACTAAGTGACAAAACATTAAAAAACAAGATACACAAAAATCTAACACCATTGAAGAAATGCAGCATGATTTGATATTGAAGTTAGAGATCTCTGGAACTGGCAGTTTGTATGGGAACAAACCTTCCCATGAGTAAGTAGTGTGTTCATTCTCTCAGTGATTTAGATGTGTCATGGTGAATTGAACTCTGAGGTCACCAAATGATCAGCTATTGTTCAGTGGACAGACTGATAATTAAATATCTAAGAAGTGGTATCAAACATACCCGTGAGCAAACATGGCGCTATTAAGATACTGAGAGACTAGTCAAAAGAAAAGGCACGTTGAGCATCTTCTGAGCAGTCACATTTCCTCTGGAATAGAAGGAGAAACGCAGAAATGAATGTAGGCAATAATGATTTTGACTATTGGGAGGATAAAGGAATTGGAATTGGTTTGCAGGACACTGAGCAAGCCTGACTTTGCGGATGCAGTAGTGATATGGCAGTGTCTGGAAGCATCATATGAAGAGTCTAAATGTTGGGCTTGGTGGCTAAGAGGACTGAATGCTCTTGCAGAGGACATGGGTTCGGTTTCCAGCACTCATATAGTGACGAACAACAATCTGTTGCATCAGTTCCAGAAGATCTGATGCCCTCTTCTGGCCTCTATGGGTACCAGGTGCACATATGTTGCACAGACTTATATGTAGACAAAACACATACATGTATAAAATAAGAATAAATAAATCTTTAAAAAATCAGTTATCTTCCATCTGTTTACAGCAAAGGTTTTAATGGTGATGTGGAAGCACTACTAGAATATGCCATTATCTGGAGACAGATTTTTCTTTGGTCAGCCAACTCACAAACAATAACACAGAAACTAACAATTAATTATGAAAGCTTGGCCTATAGCTTAGGCTTGCTTATCCCACTATCCTACTTTCTTATCCACTTGCTTATCCCACTTATAACTTAAATGTAACCATTTGAATGTGTTTAGCCACAGAATCTCATGTATTGGGGTTCTCTGCGTTAATAAATGACAGAAATTCATATTAGTATAGAAGTATAACAGAAACAGCAAGCAAAGACTTCAGACTGTTGGGACAAACAAGAGTCAATTGTAATCAGTTGGTACAAATGACTTTGGCAATGATCTACACCCACTCTCTTGTTTCTTTGTAACAGAATATTTTATAGTATGTCATCTAGGATGATGCTCTGGGTCAGAGAGAAGAGATGTATAGGAACAGTATACAGTGAGTGAAGGAATTCAATTAATTTTTACCCTGATTTTCTTGCTTATTGGTTGGTAGGCTGGTAGGAGGTGGGCAATCTCTGTTGAATGCTTCTGCCATTAATGGAAAGAATAGAAAAGACAAAAGATGAAGTTTCATCTTCCACAATATTGCCTCCAACGGCACAACTTCACAGCAAACTGGCATCTCCATCACACTCCTGTTTAATTAGCTACAGATCCAAATCTTTGGGAAAAAAATGTCTCTCGGGATTTAAAATTGCCACCACCACATATTATTGTACCTTCCCTCCAAGTACAACACAAAAGAATATGAATACCCTTGAATAATTTATATGTCAAAGCCATCAGACCGCTTTAAAAACAATAAACTCCAAACTTTTCAAGAGATTATTATTTTTTTTCAAATGAAAGTCTTTTTAGACCACATTAGGACTTCTTCCTGCAGATCCTCAATCATTAATTAAATACATAGCTGGGTGCATGTGACTTGAATCAGCAAAGCATTCCCAGGTAACGAAGCCCTGCCGTACCGCTCAAATTTGCATTTTGTTTGTTTATCTTTTGTATTTTCTGCTACCTCAAGCACTTTTCTTTCAGAGCAGGTTATAGAAAGCTCATGTTGAATATAGCTGGAAAACCTTTTAATGAAGAAAGGCTTTCAACATCACTGGCAATACTTTTATCTTATTCACATGTAAATTTTCAGGGGGATGTCACTAAGAAGACTCCTTTCTAAATTAGACATTTGGCTTAGAATAGGAAAAACTACTTAAATCTGAAGACAAATCATCTAGAATCTCCCATTTCTGTCTTCTTAACCCTGTGACTGATGAGTACTTGGGTAGGGATCTCACACATGTGCTAGCCCAGGTAGAACTCGATGTTAGAGACATCATCAGTAACCACTGGGATATGTATCACTTACCTTTCTCATTGCTTGGGTGAAATACCAGACAAGAGCAGCCTAAAGAAGGAGAAGCTTGCTTTGGCTTCAGTTCAAGTCCACCGTGGAAGGAAAGGCATGGAGGGAGGGGCTTGAGGCAGCTGCTTACACTGAATTTGCAGGTGGCCGAAGGTGAACGCTGATGCTCTGCCTGTTTTCTCTTTTTATTCAGGCTATGACTTCAGCCCATGCTTTCCAAAGTTCGGGTGATTAACCCAGTCTAGGAACTCCTTCACAGACATACCCAGGGGACTGTCCCTCCGTGATTTTAGATCTTTTCAAGTTGATATTCTACATTAACCATCACAGACTATACGGACACCATGTTCATCATGGTAGGGAAGTCATGGTTACAGATATGCTGTTCCCTTATGTCTAGAGGTAGAATGCAGAAAGAGGCAAGTGCTGGTACACATATTGCTTTATCCTTTGCTCCTTTTCATTCAGTCCAGGATCCATATACTAGTGATAGCCTCATTCAGGGTAGGTCTTGCCTCTTCAGTGAAGTCGTTCTGGAAATGCCTCTTAGATATGTCCAGAGTTGTGTCACCTAGGTGATTCTAAATTAAGTCAAGTTTTTAATAAAGATTAACCTATGCACTGTTTGTATACTATACTTAATAAAGCATTTCTAATTGGAAAAATCATGTTCAAATACTTTTTCTTAACTGGTTTTATTGAGCTATACATTTTCAGTTGCATGTGGCTGATGCTGCCATATTGTATATAAATGCAGCTTCAGCTGTCTAAGTTGTTACGTTACTCTTCACAGCAGATAAATGTTTTTATGTATATGTACAAATTATATTCTTAACATGGATACATTTATTTCAGCTAAATTTCAGCAAAGTTTGTTGTTCAGACATGAATGAATCTATTACTCTTGTTAAAAAATTTCTTGATTCACACAGGCTAGAGTGGTGGCCTAGTTGGTAAAGAGATTGCTGTCTAAGCATGAGGACCTGAGTCTGAATCTGCAGCACCTGCTGAAGTTGAGCATGACAGTGGCATTTATCTGTAACCCCAGTGCTGGGTGGAGGTAGTCAGGTAGACAAAGGGGGATCTCTAGCTGAAGGATAAGTTTATATTACAAAGAAATGTCATCATAGGTTCCCTTTACACAGTGAGAGCTTTTTATTATTTCAAATGTTTTATTTATAGATGTATATTTTCAAGTAACTTAAGCACTGTCTAAGCCAGGGAACACCTATATATTCTGCCAGTAAAGGATGTTAGTTGGATCTCTAGCCTCAGTTCTTCTGGGTAGTAAAGAGCAGGTGAATGGTGAATTGGGATAACTTTGGGTCTAGAATATCAATTTCCTTCTTTATGGTAAAGACAATGAATTTACTTTCACTCACATGTTGAATTGGAACTTATTTTCCTTAGTAGAGTGATTTTCCTGTGTCAGATCACATATTCCATTTAATTTCAGAATTAAACACATACATGAATACTTGCATTTTTCTCTAGATTAAATATGGAAAACATAAATATATACTTCTATATTTGATAGGTTGAGTTCTTGAAGAGTATGATGTGATATTAAAATTTGGATCTCATACACTTTAAATTTTATAATCCATAGTTGTAAGATGGAGGAAGGGCTAAGAACAACTGTAATACTTACAGATCACCACATAGTGTTTTTGACTCATGGACCCCTGTAGGAGGAGGGCCCGCTTGTTCGTCCTGGCTGCCCAGAACCAAAATAACCACACAGAAACTATATTAATTAAAACACTGCTTGGCCCATTAGCTCTAGCCTCTCATTGGCTAACTCTTACATCTTAATTTAACCCATTTCTACTAATCTGTGTATTGCCATGTGGCAGTGGCCTACCAGCAAATTTCAGCACATCTATCTGTGGCGGCGGCTCCATGGCATCTCTCTCTAACTCCACCCGTCTTTATCCCAGCATCCAGTCCAGCTTTTCTTGCCTACCTAAGTTCTACCCTATCAGGCCAAAGCAGTTTTCTTTATTTATTAACCAATAAAAGCAACACATAGACAGAGGAGACTCCCACAGCAGACCCCAATCATTTGATTTTAGTAGACATAGTGTTTACTATTATCTGTCTGATTTTTCCTATTGTCCCTTTTTACTTTAATCCTAGTTCTGGCATTGTCTGATTTTCATAGTAAATATCAGGCCCTCTGGCTAGAGTTTATATAAACTTTGGTGGTTTTAGGCTTGATAATTTCCCTTAAAGTTAAATTTTATAGAATTTATTATCTTCCTATTCAGAACTGGTAATTTTCCATATCTGGCAAGATATCCCAAATTCATTCCAACAGTACTATTTCTTTGTATTGGATACCTTATAAGGTCATTGCAATCAACAAATCTAAACAGTAGAACTTTGTCAAAAGGAAAGAGTAGAGGGACTGAATTACCGTAGATAAACAAGGAGATATTACTGCCTGAGATAGCAAAGAGGAGAATGCATCTGTTTCTAATAGATGAAGAAAACCAATAACGAGGACACTGCTGTTAGAGAATGTGGAAGAGCCCATCTGTGACCAATCCTTAATGAGTTTGTTCTGTAGAGCATAAGGACCTGAGCACTGGTCTGTGCTGCATATGTGCTCATGTGTATATGAACAAGTACACTCAACTGACATGCGAGGGCTGTGGTGTTAGTACATAATTTTGTGTTAACAAAATCAGTATACCTGGGGATAGAGAGCTGGCTCAGTGACTTAAGAGCACTGGCTGTTCTTATAGAGTACCTGGGTTTGGTTCCTGGTACCAACATGGTGGCTAACAACCATCTCTAACTCCAGTTCCAGGAGATCCTATGTTCTGTTCTGATCTCCACTGGCACCAGGCATGTACATGGCACACATACATCTGTGCTGGAGAAATACTCATACACATAGAACAAAACAAAGTAATAATAAATCTTTTAAAAAATAGGTAAGTATAGCAAACGAGATTCAAACCAGGAAGGACACATGAGAAAATGGTTTCAGCAGACTATTTCTCTAGGTCTGATAGGAAAGATAATTTGGGTATTAACTGTCATTGCTTGGACTCAAGGCTGGAACTTTTAGAAGTTCTAAGGTCAAGCTCCCACTTACAGGGATTCTTGAGTCATCATCCAGCATGTGGACTCAGGCAATCGGAGGTCTAAGCTCACAGGTGATTCTAACACCAGCCAGGGTTCAGAGCTCCAAGAATGACACAAATTTAATGCCTGCCTCACTGCAAATAGGAGCCACACACAGCTATAAATACCAGGCCTGAAATTGTTGTGAAATTGCTTTTGAGTCAGATCATACAGATAAAAGATACATGCGATACAGATGATTTGAGAAACTATGACTCAAAAGACTCACTTACCAGATTCATGTCTAATCCTGCATTTTGTCATCAAAAAACTCAAACATATAATTTAGAAATGACCATGAAACATATAAAAGTCATCATTCTCTAGACTTTTAAAACAATGTAAGTATAAATCACTTAGTGACAAATCTATGAACTATGAGCCAAGAAGACAACTGTGAAACTTTATAATAGGCATTAAAGATGAGTCAGGTAAAGAAATATAACATGTTCCTGAATGTAAATATTCAATGTCGTATAAATTAGCAGTTGTTCCAAGCTTAAGCATACTATCCAAATTAAACTGGAAAATTGTCTAATTTATTTTGAAATTAATAAACAGACAAGGATCACATACATCATTAAGAATGGACTACAGTTATTAACAATATTCCAAAGTTCATTACAACAATAAGTACTGCAAGAACAACACACAGTTATGAAACCTTCTATATAACACAAAACTATCCACTAGAGCCTAGTGTGTCATGGAAGAAAGGAAATATTATTTAACCTTATTTTTGTTATAGAAATTGGAAGACAATCACATCACATCCTTACATTATATGTTAAATCAAAATAAATTCCAGACATAGAGTTAAGTGTTGAAAATGGAGCATACATAGGTATACAATTATATGATCAGAAAAGGGATAGTGGAAAACCTGTATCTGTAAATATATAGGCATTTCCAAACCTAAACGGAAGATATAAAATCATTTGGGTACATGAAGTATAAAAACTTCTATATATTAAAATTATACCATAAATGAAATAGAGAAAGCAAAAGCAACTTAAAAAATCTTGTGCAATTGATATCATCACAAATGTAAAGAGGTTTTATGAATGAATGAATAAAAGCTAAACATATAAATAGGAAAACTGGCAAAGAAACAGACAATAATTCAGCAGTTCTAAAATGAAAGATGAAAATGCATAGATGAGACATCCATAAATACAAAGAATATATCTCACAAATAATCATTCTAGTAATCAAACATATAAAATAAGTACATAGACATTATATTTGCCAACCACATCACTATTTAAAATAAATATAGCATTTCTTATTAGAAAGAGAATAGTCAAGTTGGAAAGGACATCTTGTTATTGATGGGTTAACTGATACAATACTATAGAAGAGTACTTAACCAACATAAATGACAAATGGGAGAATTTTATTTGATCCATATTTTCTAATTCTAAGAATATATGTCAAAGGGGAATGAAAATTACACTATTTACAATTAGGGCTACTCTAATTATAATGCTTTTTTAAAATAGCAAACGAGAAAAACCTAACATCCAATAAATTATGGGCCAGTTGTGCGAATTTTCATAAATTAATACATAATTATAAGCAATACTAAAGAATCATTTTCAAATCTAAAATCAAGAGTGGAAAAAAAATTAAAAGTAAAAATACAAAAAAGCATTCTATTTTATTTTACTTTTTAATGTCTATATCAGTAAAATGTTACATCTGACTCAAAGAGTATTTGTGAAGTTGGTGTTTATTAGTAGTTTAATAAATGACTCAGTGTAATAATGTTAGTTCACTTATAGAAAGGGTCAATGTCCTAAAAAGCAGCAAACCCTAAATTGTGCAGCAATATTCTCCTTAGAGGTATCAGCAGCTTAATCTGGAAAGCCATCTACAGTTTACCATGTAGTACTATAAATCTTAACAAATAGTAAAAAAAAAAAATTGAGTTGAATAAATTTCATTCTTATAAATAATCCAATAGAGACACTAGACTTCCTTAACTTTAGAGGATGTGCTATTCAACTTCTTGGGATGTCCAAGTTCTGGGCTTGAAGACAGATCAAGAGAGATAAATTAAAAGAAGCCTCAAGGACTGTGAAATCGTTTTCATTAGTGTAAGAAACATACACAAGAAAAAAGGTAAGATTGAAATAAAAAATAAATCGTAAGCAATTATTGCTCTAAATTAAAGAGATGGACACTCAACTGTGGATCCAGGAAGTTTTTGGAGTACCCAATGGTTATGTACTAAAGACCTCTTGCTAGGTTTTCTGAGCCCCCTCAGGGAAAGGTGAGTGCATTATCTGCCTATTCCACAGCCCCACGACACAGGACAATCAGGCACGATAGGGAGTGGAGTCAAAGCAGCAACTTTATTACTGTGAGCATCCGCTTACAAAGGTTAAGTGACATCCTCTGATGTAAGGGTACCTCCATCCAATGAGAGGTCCCAAAGTGGTTGTATATAAGCATTATGCTTTAGTTGTCAGAGTCCTTTCTCAGGGAGTTTGGGTTATTCTGGTAGCACTAAATGTGTTTGCCACAACTGAGCTCAAGGAATTCAGTTGGCTTTCTCTCCACTGGAGTGGGATATCAGGATAATCAAATGAGGGAGGAGAGAATCACCTAAGTGGAAGAATATTAGAACTGGAGACATCTTAATAAATGAATGTTTAACTTAACATTGATATAGGCATGTATACCAATATTGAGAAATATTGTTCCTCATGTTCAGATGAGAAGGTTTGGAGTCAGATGTTGAAGTAACAGTACACCTGAAGTTGGTCTTGCCTCAGTACCATCCTCCTGCAAGGAGCCAGGGTGTCCTGGAAGAAGACCTAGAAATATATAAGGAAAGCATGGAGTTCCAAAGTAAGAATATTTCTCAGAAAACTAAATTACACTTTACAAGAATGATGGTAGCTGCAGTAGCACAAGATCAAACAGAAACAGTTCCCAATGGCCAAAGCCAGAACCACCTGGGTCACATGGGAAATCAGCGCAGGACTACCTGATTACATTAATAAATACCTATGAGTCTGTTCAGATATAATTTATAGAATAAATTTTAAAAATTAGCAAAATAAAAATTGGATAAGCCAATTTCTCATACAGAACAATTTCAAATAATTTAGTGGATAATTCATCTTCAACAACAGGTAACAAGTACAACTTCCCATTCCTTCTGTGTAGGCTGTATATGGTGACTTCATTGCAAAGAGGACCTTATAGTAAGAGTCATCTAGTAGTGGAGAAAATGGATAAACACAACCTTAACTGGGTGATAAGTTTTCATTGAGAGTGATGTGTTGACCAGCTTGCCATCACTGTGACCAATGCCTGAGAAATCCAAAAGACAACAAGGTTTATTTTGGCTCACTGTTGGTTCTTTCCAGGGTTCCAGTCCATGGCTGGCTACAGTAGCTGGAAGAAGAGAAAAGAGAGAAAGGAGAATGCTGAGAAAGGAGGCCCCACACTTCATTCCAGACCATACTACCTATGACCATATTTCATCCCACTGGGGTTTACCTCTTAAAGACTCTACCATATTGTAGCAGCACACAAGGTAATGACCAAACTCCTAGAACATGGACCTTTAAGGGCCACTCCACATTCAGACAATGGCAGACAGTTCATCCTGATGCCATGCACCTCTGAGGCCATGCAATGAAAATCGAGTTTATCTCTGTTGTCTTCCTCTTCAAGACATGGAATCCTAGCTTAGTGATGAGAAAAACCTCAAAACATTTAAACTGAGGGCATTGCACCTGAAGGATTGGGAGAGAGACAGAAAACACCTGATCCTTGAGGTGCCTGTGGAGATCTTTAAATGAGAGATGCACTCTTGGACGAGATCTTGGAACAGAAAATGGTCATTAGGTAAAAAATGAAAGTCTGGATATGGCAGAGGCTTTAGTTAACAATAATGTAACAATCTTAGCTATGTAATTATACCTCATATACCATACAAATGTAAGATGTCAATGAGAATTGATCTTTGGGAGGGGGCACATGAGAATGTTCAAGACTATCCTTACTTTTTAAAATGACATTTTAAAAAAAATGTCATTTTCTGAAAGTGGTAGAGTATTTTAATTTTTCTACTCAGTGCCTATTTAAGTGCTCCAAATTATTTGTAATGAACCTATACTACTTTCAGAGCCAAAAAGTTTTTCTTTAATAATTGTATGTGTGTGTGTGTGTGTGTGTGTGTGTGTGTAAACCCTTGGGAATTCTAGGTAAGTGCTCTAGCAGTGAGTCATATTCTCAATTCTAAGCCTAGTTCCCTGAGGGCCAAGGAACATTCTTTTTTCCCCCTTTCCTTTTGCAGTCGTGTCTTCTTGATACTGAACGGATACATCTTACTGATTGCCCAACTTAAAGTTATACAGACTTGGCCGGGCAGTAGTGGCACACGCCTTTAATCCTAGCACTTGGGAAGCTGAGGCAGGCAGATCTTTGTGAATTCAAGGCCAGTCTGGTCTACAAGAGAAAGTTCCAGGACAGGCTCCAAAGCTAAAGAGAAACACTGTCTCAACAAACAAACAACAAAAAAGTTCTACAGTTTCAAATCTTCATGTGAAAATTGACAGCTTGGTACTTTTCTTCAGACTTTCTGAGAGCATCTATATGCTCAAAATATGCGTGGGGGAAGACATAAAAGACTGAACAAGTCCAAAATGTTGAAACATTGAATGCCCATAGACCTAGGTTTTGTTGAAGAGAAACACCCGGTTGAGGTTCACATCTACTGGTTGATTTGGCCACATTCAGCTGTCTGGTGTGTTATGTCAGAATCATAAGGATGCTAAATAAATCTGCTATTTCAGCAAGAGCTAGTTTTAGTGAAGAATGAAAACTTTATTTAAGTGTTAGTCTAATTTCATTAAAAAAAAATGTCTCAGAAACTTGCCCTGGGAGCTCAGATCTTGTATTCCTGAGTCCCCTGCTAACCTATTTGCCTCCTTTCAGTGATATAATCAGGTCAAACCAAGCTATACAGCTGCCTTAATTTAATGAAGATTTAAGACCAGCATTGCCCTTGTGGCCTTCATCAGAGTCTGTAGCCAACAGCAGGCAGCTGGGAACACAGCAAGGCCACCCAAACTCTGCTGCAGGAATGGTGGGCACATGCACACTCCAGACCCTAAGGATTTCCTTCACACCCCGGAGCATAATTGGAAATACCTCTCTTCAGGGTCAGGCTTTGTGTGTGGACATGTAAAGTAGCATTGGCTGCTCTGCCCCAGAGGTGACCCTCTGAAGCACCCTTTTGTTTGATGAAACAAAATGCAAATAGAGAGCCTGTCCTCAGCTGTCAACAGGCTGTTGTTGATGAGACCCGGATGACTGTTCACACCTATTCTTACACAATCCTAGGTGCTCTGGGAAGTCTGCTTTGGCTTCTCTCTGTATCCCTTATCTTGGTATTTGGGAATAATAGTTGCTAATGGACCCACTATTTCCCCCCTTTTCTGTGGATGCTTTGATAAAACCCAGTTTAGTTGAGACAATATTCTCCCATTTCCAAGTGAGGAGGAAAGGAAACCGACCAAACACCCATCTTGTTATGTCACCTACACACATAGACTGAGAATACAAGCTCGCTTTCTGTAAGAGATAGCTTAAGTAAAAGTTTGTGGTGGATTCAAATGGCTCCACACACCAAGCCCTCCACAGACTCTCTAGATACATAGCCCACTGCAACAGGTCTCTGATTGCAATGCAACTTATACGAGTCGGAGTTTTTTCTGTTAATTTAGCATTAGAATTAAGTTGTCAAATTAATTTCATCTTCGTTTACTTTACAGTGTCTTCGTGGTTAATGCTAGCTTTATGAACATCTGTTTGCCTCACAGTTGTCGACCCATTACTTTTATGAGCTGTACATATTTTAGAGAGATTTACTGCTGACCTTTGTTAGTGAGTTGAATGTTTTTGTTGTCAGTAACATTTCTGTAATTGATGTCATAGTTTCTGCCACCCAGACAGTGCTTTCAAATGAGGAATGTTTGAGGGGGGTGATCTTTTGGCTTACACACATTAAATCAGACAGACATCACTTTAAAACTATGTGGCTTTGGGAAAAGAGAAGGGTGTTAAATCTTACTGCATGAGCATGGGCGTGCAACACCACTCAGTTTCCCTCTACTTTGGAACAGGTTGGAAGTTCTGAACGCCACCGTGGTGGTTTTTCTCCCGGTACTTGTCAAGTCATAATGCCACTCACATGCAAAGTAAGCTCGGCTGGGCATTTATTTTCTCTGCGTTAGGAAGAAAAAAGAATTTAAAAATGCAAAATAAAATCCTGAGTTATAGAGTCAGATAATAAAGTAAAATACTGCCCCAGACTTCCACCTCCTGCCTCAGGAGAGACAGTTTTGGGTTCTTAGTATATGTCAGAGCTCTAACGCCAAGTGGCAGAAATGCTGCCTCTAATCACAAGTTGGTGGAAGCGGTGGGGGTGATCAAAGGAGCTCTTAACTTAATGAACAAGTACGTTGAATTCTGCTTTTACTGCAGGGAGGGTGTCTCAGTGATGGAGGAAGGTCATTGGCTAATAAAGAAACTGCCTTGGCCCATTTTGATAGACCATCTCTTAGGTGGGTGGAGTAGGCAGAACAGAATGCTGGGAGGAAAAGGAAGTGAGCTCAGGCGCCATAGCTCAGCTCTCGGGGGCAGACACGATGAAGCAAGCCGCCAGGTCAGACATGTTGAATCTTTTCCAGTAAGACTGGTGCTACACAGATTACTAAATATGGGTTAGGCAAGATTGTGAGAATTAGCCATTAAGAGGCTAGAACTAATGGGCCAAGCAGTGTTTAAAAGAATACAATTTGTGTGTTGTTATTTTGGGGCGTGAGCTAGCCAGGTGGCCAGGAGCTGGGTGGCCGGAATGCCAGCCTGCAGCTCCTTCAACATCTCAGTTTAGGTTTCTATTGCTGTGAAGAGACGCCATGACCGTGGTAACTCATATATAGGAAAACACTTAATTGTGGTGGCTCACTTACAGTTCAGAGGTTAATCAGTTGTTATCATGGTTGTGTGCAGGCAGACAGGCAGACGTGGTGCTGGAGAGGTGGCTGAGAGTTCTACATCTTGTACAGGCAACAGGAAGTGGTCTATCTCACTGAAAGTGGTTTGAGCATATATGAGAACTTAAAGCCACCTCCACAGGGACATACTTCCTCCAAGGCCACATCTATTCCAACAAAGCCCTACCTACTAATAGTGCCACTACTTTTGGGGGCCATTTTTTTTCAAACCACCACAGAAGGTAAAAGATTTAGTATGCTTGGAGGAGCAGGGTGAAAAGCTTTTTCCACAATGGTGACAATGGTGTTTTCAAACCAGTGTTAGAAGATAACTGTCCTTTATTTGGTATGATCTGTCCAGTTGAGAACACAGTATATATACAATATATACAGAAAGAGAGAGAGAGAGAGAGAGAGAGAGAGAGAGAGAGAGAGAGAGAGAGAGAGAGAGAGAGGTGTGATAGGGTCCCAGTTCTCAGTGATAAGAATTTAATTGATTTTAAAAATTATTTATAATGGCATGTTAATTTTTCTATATTTAAATAAGTGAACATGCAGACCCTGCCACTAAATAGGGCATTCTCCTTGTTTCTATCTGAGTACTTCTTTAGCCCTCAGAAAAGTGAAGATTCTGAGCAGAATGCAAAAGGCAGTGAACACCATCCGAGAAATTTGTTTTACAAATAACCTTATCAAGGTCCACAATGTAGTGTATGTTTTAAAGCTGTTCAACTATATATGTATATTGAAAAATTCCTCTTAGCAATAAAGAAATATTATCCAATATTATCCAATACTCCTCAAAATCCAAGCTAAAACATAATAATAATCTCATCTTCTCTGCCTCAGGAGGCCCTATGAATCACCACGAAGGTAGCGTCTGCTGGACATGGCTTTTAGCTTCTGTACTGTCCATTAAGAGAGGAAAATAAGAATGCCTTACTCTTGCCCTTTTATTATTGCTTGACAAAGTGCTCTCCTGCTTTCTACATCCTGGTTGATGTTATTGTAAATATCTTAGAAGACAAAGAAAAGTAGTCAAAATAAATAAAAAAAATTACCTGCCTGAAATGTGATTACTTTTATCAATTAAAAAATTTTTCCTTTCTTTTGTGTTTGTATGTATGTATGTTTCTACATGTGTGTACAAATGTGCATGTGTATAAGCTAGAGATTGATCTCTGTTTGTTTTTCACATGCCATGCCCTTGTCTTCTGGGGCATCTCTCATTAGCCTTGAACTCGCTATTGTCAAGGCTGATTGGCTAGTGAGCCCAGGAATTCATACCTTGAGTGCTAGTATTATAAGAGTGTGCCACCATACCTGTCTTTTGAAAGCAGATACTGAGAGGTTAAACTTACATGCGAATACTTGCAGAGCACACACTATACCCATTGCACTGTCTCTCTAAGCATAAAATGCTTCCCTTGGAATGCGGCTGTGTCGTGTGTGGTATTATTGTAAAGCCTACCTCAAGACGCCAATGTTTAATGCACTCTCCAAGTAGAAGATTTTTCCAGCAGTAGATCCAACTTCTATCTACAAATATATATCAAAGTGGATTATGATTTTAAAAATATAACTAACATTGTGACACATATTTCCATGTAAACTTTTTGCATATGTCAAGTTTTTATTCATTATAGATTCCTGAAAGAATTTATAAAGCAATAGTGTAATTCTGCCAAAGTAAATGTGTACATTTGGAAAATCTTTAAATTACCCTTGAGAAAAGGCCCATCGATTTACAGTTCTATGGCACAATATGAAATATTCATTTTATTTGTTCACTTACTGAATTTTAAGAAAAGACAAAACCTTGTGTGAAAAATATTGTAATTTGAATATTAAGTTTCCTGGGAGTCAGTGTTTTCATTGGTGACCTTTAGTATGCTTTTCTGAGAGAATTTGCTACTTGTATCTTTTGTTTGTGTTTCTGTGAGTTATTAGGTTCTAATTAAATTGTTATATTTTTCTATTTAATCAAATGTTTTATATTTATATGTCAAATGTGTCTCACTTGTTACTTGTCTTTTACTATGTATAGAAGTACCTAAATATAAATTATATTTGCTAAAGTTTTACGATTCATACATGCATACTATGTATTGTGAACACACCCACTCCATTACCCTCTCCTATTCCCCCTCCATTCTTACAGTCCCTACTAGTACCATGGTGGCATGATTGTTTGTGGTAAGAGAGGAACCAACCATTTTGTTTTTAAAAATATGATAGTTATATTATGTAGGAGGGTTTTTTTTGGGGGGACTGCTGACTCCCCAGTAAACACCATAGAGACACTATTAATAAGTATTGTTAATACTTATTAATAATAAGCCTGGCCAATAGCTTAGGCTTATTATTAACTACTTCTTACAACTTAAATTAACCCATACTTCTTACCTATGTACTACCATGTGACTTGGTATATTTTCTCAGCACAGCAAGTTTATCTCCTTGTCTCCTGGTGACTTTGCTGTTCTTTATCCCTGTGCTCTTTTTTTCTGTCTGCAAGACCCACCTAACCACATCCTGCCTAGCTACTGACCATTAGCTTTTCTTATTATTTCAGTGTAATAAAGACTATTCAATAACAATATTAATTCTTTGAGACTTCCGTATGATATATTTTGATCATATTCATTCCCTACTTCTCCCCTAACTCCTCTCAGGTCCTCCCCGACCTCCCCGCTCAAGACACATTTAATTTTTTTATTCATAAAACTTATTTCTTCTTTTGCTGGTGGTAAGTTTTCTGGTACCATTGACAATATATTATTTCACAATTTCCTTCTTTTGATATAACCCTTTAATCTATCAGGAATTAACCTTAGTTTATCTTAGGAAATAAAGATCACATTTTTCCCCAAACAGTAAACTAATTCCTCCATAGTTTGTCCTCTGTTCTTTCTTCATTATTATACTTATTTCTTCAGTATATTGGGGTTGTTTGGGGCTTCATGCTGTTTCATTGATAATTTTTCCTCATTGTCACTGGGATTAAATAGCCTTAATATCTTCTTGTTAAGGAAGTACTTAGGAATATAGTATCAAGGTAATCAACAGACAGAATTATCTGGTATGAAAATTTTTCATTTTTCACAAAAATTATTTCATTTGTTATCAGAGACATTCACTATAACTTTTATCTGTGAAGTTGAAATGCATCTTATGATTAGTATTAGATGCAATCATGGAAGGTACAGTAAGCATATGCAGCAATAGTTACAGCCGTTCCTATTTTGTTATGTCAATTCATTTTGTACATTTCTGGCACATGTTGCATTTGTATAAACTAATAGCCCTCAATATTATAGTATAATTTTCTCATTATAAAGCAAAATTGTGTTTGGAAAATGGTGTGAAAAGTGAGTAAAGGGCATATTCTTGGACAAGGGATTCAAGTTAATGTTTCCTTGCAAAAATAAAACCTATTTGTTTCATCTGACTCCAGCAATGAAGGTGTCTACAAGTTGTTACTAAGATAGAAATAAGGATTGCCTAATAAAGACAGGAGAAATTGCCCAGCCTCTTGAAACAGATCAAAGACATTTCAAAACACTAATATACAGATGAGCTGTCTCGCGTACTGTGCGGTATACCCCACATTAAATTATCAGAATGTCCTTCTGACTTTGAACAGAATTGCTTTCCCTGTGTCATGAGACTAAGCTTGGTGAAAGGGTGCTGACATTAAATTTGCAAAGTGAATATAAGTGATGGCAGAAAACATCAGCAATGGCAGCGGAAAGCATTTTCTGAATCACCAATTTCTGTGACATTACCAGTTACAGGAACCCAATCTGACTCAAGTCCAACACAGCTCTATCTATTAGTCAGTCTTTTGATCATCTATCTACCTATCTATTACCAACCTATCTGACATCTATCTATCTATCTATCTATCTATCTATCTATCTATCTATCTATCTATCTTCTACCTACCTATGATCTATTGTATATCTTTAAACAGCAAGGTGTTTAAAACCTAGTTGCTATTATTATTGCCCTTTACCCCATATCTTGATTCTTTGAAAAGCAACAGTTGACACAATTCTCATTCACCTCTTATAGTATCATAGTCCACCCATATTTATTTCTTAGATTACTATGAACAGCTTGGTGTCAACATCCAGTCTTACTAAAGTGAAGGGAACTACAATTTCCAAGGAGACAAACTCAGTTAAAAATGGTGTGTTGTATTTGTCATGGTGCTTAGAGGAATAAAATCAATAGGACTATATATTGTATACAGGATTATGTTTACATGGAATTAGATGATGGGTCTGGATAGTTTAATAATGATCATTTGTACACTGGAGAGAATGAGCACCCCATAGCTGCCCAGCCCGCAAAACTACATCCTGCAGTGGTCTTGTTGTGGGTGGAAGGCCTGGAAGATTATGGGAGATTACGAGAGATTCACTGGCACTGAGTCCATGCTGAAAAACCTATGATGCTAGCTAGAATCTGGTGTCAATGAATGGTGACAGCAACCACAAAAGGTATCATCCCTTAGAATGAAGCAAAGGCAGATAACCTAAATTGCTATTTTCTTGGACCTCTTCATCTCAAGCCTACCCATTGGAAGGTGCTGTCCAGTTTTAGGGCTCTTCTTATCCATTCAGTTAATACTCTCTGGAAGCATTCTTATGAAAGTAGTTGGGAGAATATGTCCCCTAGCAGAATTTAATTCCCATCAAACTGACAGGCAAGACCAACCATCTGAAGCCCATCTTTTGAAAGTCAACCACATCTCTATGGCCATATTTAAAAGCCAAATAAAGATAATAAGGTCATAATTCCACCTAATATGATAAAACTATTTTATGTACAACCAAAATGGACTAATTCTTCTAGAACAGATGCCAGTCTTTCAAGGAATGCTTGCTATTTTGGTATCACACACCTTGAATGGTATATTAAAGACTCACTGTTGATATTACCTCATCAATGTTGTGTTATGTGACAAAGGAACAGGAGAGGAAGAAAAACATGAATTTCTGCCTAGTAAATGTGTATACATGCTGTGTTGATGTGAATGAAATGACCTCCACAGGCTTATAGGGACTGGCACTATCCAGAGGTATGGCCTTCTTGGAGCAAAAGTGACCTTGTTGAATGAAGTGTTTTACTGGGGAAGGATTTTGGAGTTTAAGAAGCCCAAGTCAGGCCCAATGGCTCTCTCTTTTCCTACTGCCTGCAGATCCAGTGCTAGACCTCTGGGTTCCATCTTCAGCAGCATGTCTTCCTGTGATTCCCATGCTTTCCACGATGATGATGCTGGGCTGAACTTCTGAATTTATAAGCCATCCCTAACTAAATGTTTTCCTTTATAAGAGTTGCTGCGTTCATGGTGACTTTTCACAGCAATAGAACACTAAAACACTTTCACAACCATATTAGTAAAATAGAATCCAAATATTTATTTTTATAGCTTTAATTTTAATATCTTTAACTGGTCAGTTCACTATAACTGGTATTTACAACTACCTTCTACTATACACTCCATTCTCTTTCCATCCTCCAGAAGCACCTCAGCAGGAGATGTGACTTCCTTCAGAAATTTATCATCCTGCCTGGACTGGGATGTTGTAGTTTCTAATTGATTTTAATCACAAGACATGGTAGTGCCAAGAGATACCTCTGGACTCAAGGTTTCCCTCACTCTCTAGATATACTTTCTCTTACTTTCATTGTGGAAAAACACTCAAATTTACCCCCATATTGGGATCAATCCCCCTGATTAAATGACAACTCCTTAGCCCTGGCAAGTATCCTATAATTGCATATTCAGAAGACCATTTGACCATTCTATCAAGTTACCTGATTCAAAATGATAGAGAGCAGAAAAAACAGTGGATTTCATTAGATTGAGCACACAGTCACACGCCTTTCCTGTGGGGTAACATTCTTGGTCAGAAGCAATACTGTGTGGACTGTGATGGGAGAGAAAAATACATTCTATGGTTGATAGTTCAGACAGAAGCATTATATAGAAGAAGGGCAAATTCATACCCCAAATAATAATCTATTTAAGTAAGACCAAAGGATTACTTTTTTTCATGATGAAGTGGTCCAGTGTAGTCAACGTTCCACCAGGTCACTGTCTCATTACCCCTGGGTGTGGTGCTATTTCAGGTACACAGTGTTGGTCTTGGCTATCAGCAGATTTGATACTCAGAAATAGATGTTGTTAGATCAGCCTTTGTATGTGGAAATTCATGTTGTTGTGTCCATTTATAACCTCATTACTCCACTATGGTCACTTTGTTCATGGGAAATGGCAGAGATGGCAAGGAAAAGAGGTTGACTTTCATCCACAGAGTGGGTTATCCTATTCACTTGATTATTGACATCTTCCCAGGCTGAGGTCACCTTTTGGTGAGTGTTTATATAGAATACAAATATCTTCACACCTCTCTCTCCCATTTACAGATGCCAATCTACATATGTCTTCCCAAAATGTCTCTTTCATGACTTTTTCATCATGCTTCTTTTATGTTGCTGAATATCCAGTCAAAACACTGGTTATAGTCCATGAGTCAATAATAATCTCACTCTAGCCATTTTTCCTTCCTTACAAAATGTACAAACATAAGCACGAGCCCGATTTTTGCCACTCTGGAGGTGGTCTTTCAGAGGTGCCCCAGACAGGGGCTATAACCTGCCAGTTGTCTGATGCTGGAGATAAATGTGCTAAAACTTTGCTGGTGGGCCACGACCTCATGGTGATGTACAGAGTAATAGAAATGGGTTAAATTAATATATAAGAGTTAGCCAATAAGAAGCTAGAGCTAATGGGCCAAGCAGTGATTTAATTAATCCAGTTTCTGTGTGGTTATTTCAGGTCTAAGCTAGCTGGGTGGCCGGGAACAAGTGGTCCTCCTCCAACAGTTGTCCACTTCTGGTTGGTACCAGCAAATGTGCAGAATCTTTTAAAATCAGATTCTAGTCATTTCTACCTCAGCTAACCTTCATAGGGCACATCCCATGAGGGAATAGTTGCATACTTAAGACAAGAAGATATATTTGCTGTTAACTGCATACTTTTGGGTGATTTTTTTCCATTTTTTTATTTAGAGCTATTGATTTTTTGAAGTGTAATATAATATGTTGATACATATTATTCAGTCAGAATTTGAGAACAGCAATAATACTATGAACATTTCTGTTTTGGGGACAATTTTATACCCATATAGAATGTATCCTGATCCTGTTCACTCTTAATCTTTGTTATCCCTTATTCACCTCTTCTAACTCTGTTCTTATTAACTATTTTCACTCTAACTCCCATGTCTTTTTATTTTTGGACAGGTCTTGCTGGTGTGTTCATGATTGGACAGCCATACCATGTCCAGAAGACAGTTTTTCAGAACACTCTTCCCCATCCTCTGACCCTTCCAGTATTTCTGTTTCCTCTTCTGTGATGTTTGCTGAGACTTGAGGAAGTGATACATATGCCTAGTTTAGGCCCGAGGACTCAGCAGTCACATAGTCTTAATATTTGAGCAGTTGTGAATCTGTGTATTAATTATTGCCCTATGCAAAAAGAGGCTTCTCTGACACAGACTCTACTAAATTCTCACATAGTTTATAGGCATAATCACAAACATTTAGGAAGCAGTTTGGCTATGTATCTCTTTAGCAAAACATCAGTAGCACATTTCTCCCTAGGGCCTGTGACCTTCCCATCCATAGACTTTTGACCAGGTTTACAGGATCAAAAATAGATTCCCTCCAACAGAGCAATTCTCTAATCCAATCTGAAAACAATTGATAACTCCCTAAAGAGTCTTACTAATACTGCACTAGTGGCCTATTTTGAGTGACAAATAGGTTTGTAGCAGTCAGGATTTACTGTTCAGAGACTGTTGATGACTCCCCCCTTAGCAAACTACATGGCACTTTCTGTTTCAATGGAAGCTAACTAGAATGGAGGAAGATTCTAGTTAGATTTCTGCTTAATTTTTCTATGTCCGGAAACCCAAATGTTTGTGTCTCCCCATCTAATTCTAGTAGGCAACCAAGAGAAATGGGAATAACCTAAATTATTTTGGGAGCCACTGGGGGTTCTCTGGCCAAAGACTCAACTATCATTGAGACTTTTCTTTCAAATGTATATTTTCTGATAGCATTATCAACCCATACAAGTCACCTCTGTGCAAACATTTGAAAAATTACACATTTTAGTTCCTTTACATAGTAGTAGGTTTCTGCATGATTTTTTCCCATGTGTTCTAGTTTTGGTTGAAACTCCTCTCCATCCTCCACCTTTCTCCTATCCCCCTTCCTTGAACCCATCTAAACTGTTCAGCTCCCCTATTCTCCCTTCTTTTGTCATATCATATGGGAGGGAGGTTTGACCACCTCCCTCCCCAGGCAAAGGCCTTCCGTCTCCTCGTTCATGACTCCTTTTCTTGCTTTCTGTCCTCTACAAATACTCACTCCAATGGAAACAGAGAAAGCTAAAGATTCTCTATCTAGGATCTAAATATGAGAGAGAACATACAATGCCCATCTTCCTTGTCACTGCATCCAGTATAATATTTCCCAGTTCCCCTCATCTTTACCTGGCTTGTGAGATCTTTTTTCTGCATTTCGTCCTTACTTCCTTCATTTTTTCTTTTTTACTGTCTCTCTTCTTTCTTTCTTTCTTTCTTTCTTTCTTTCTTTCTTTCTTTCTTTCTTTCTTTCTTTTCCTTTCTCCTACTTCTTCAATCTTGTCACTTGGTATATGTCTGTTTAAATAATTTATCTTGTTTTAATTTTGGTACACGGTATACATCTCTAATTTTATCCATTTCTTTCAGATTTTCTAGTATATTGCTATTTAGGCACGTCCCTATGATGTTCTGATTTCACCAATTTCTGTTGTAATATTTCCTTTTCATCTCTAATTTTACTGATTTGGATCTCTCGCTCTCTCTTTATTTTGTTAATTTGGCCAAGGCTTTGTCAATCTTGCTTACTGTTTTGAAGAACCAACTCCTTGTTTCATTGATTATTTTAAAATTTGTTATTTCATTGATATTTTTAATTTTTTTGGTCCCTCATTTTGTTAATTTTTTCAATCTACTATTTTGGAATTTGGTTTGCTCTTGTTTCTCATGGTCTAAGGTGCATCACTTAGTTATCTATTTGAGACCTTTTATATTTTGAAACATAGGCAGTTAGAGCTATAAGCTGCCATAGACCAGCTTTCACTAGAGCCCCCAGATTTTCGTAGGTTGTGTTTCATTTTCCTTTAGTTCTATAAATTTATTTTTCTTTATTTACTCAATAATGCATTCATTGTTTAGTAGTATGTTGTCTCATCTATATGAGTGTGTGTACTTTCTGAAGTATCTCTTGCTGTGAATTTCTCATTTTATTCTGTTGTGATAAGGTGGAATATAAGAAATTATTTCAATTTCCCTATATTTGTTAAGATTTTCTTTGTGATCAAAACAACTCTAACATTCCATTTTATTCCTGTCAGATTGGCTAAGATCAAAATTGCAAATGACAGTTTATAGTGAGAGGATGTGGAACAAATAGAACAGCCCCCCATTGCTGGTGGGAGTACAAACTTATACAGCTACTTTGGAATTCAATATGACAGTTTCTCAGACAATTGAGAATCAATATACCTCAAGATCCATCCATACTACCCTTGGGTGCATACAAAGGGGATGCTCAACCATTCTACAAGGACACTTTCTCCCCTGTGCTCCTTGTGGCTTTATTTGTAATAGTAAGAACCTGGAAACCACCTAGATGCCCCTCAACTGAAGAATGGATAAAGAACATGTGGTACATTTATAAAATGGAGTATGACTCAGCTGTCAAAAACAATGACATCAGGAAATTTCAAGGCTAATGGATGGAAGTGGAAAAAAATCATTCCGAGTAAGGTAACTCAAACCCAGAAAGACAAACATGGTTTGTATTCACTCATACGTGAATATTAGCTGTAAAGTCAAGGATAACTATGCTACAATTCACAGCTCCAGAGAGGCTAGGTAACAAGGAGGGTCCAAGGAAAGATGCATGGATCTCTCTGGTAAGGAGAAATAGAAGCCATCTCCTGGGTGGAGTGTGAGCAGGTAGGGAAGGCACGTTGACATATATTCACACAGTATAAACAAATATATCACAATTGGCAACTAAAGTTATATTGTAATTTGGTAGCCTGTTGTCCAACACTATTTTCACTAAGATGATACAGCAAGTGTGGAATGTCTCTCAAGGAAAGAGTAATTGATTCAGCCGATGGCAGGGCCTTACCCCCGAATCCCAAGGTCCTTTACTTTGATTCACCTATGGAAAATGGTCGAAGTTTGCAAACATCATCTATATCAGTCATTGATTCCTCGAGTACCACTGGAGTCAATGGCTCATGTGGTCCAAGTGTTAGAACAGTCTTTATCACACACTGGATCTGTTGAAGAGTCATTTGAGATTAGCATATTTTCAAGCCATTATATACAGGTCAGAGCAACACACCTGTGCTGTCTGTTTTTTTTGTTGTTGTTGTTGTTGTTGTTGGTGGTGGTGGTTTTTTTTGTTTTTGTTTTTTGTTTTGTTTTTGTTTTTTTTGGTCAACTCCACATAGCTAGGGACATTTGAGAAGAGAAAACATTGAGAAAATGTCTTTATCAGATTTTCCTGTAGGCAAGCCTGTGGTTTCTTTAATTAATGATTAATGTCAGAGGTGCCATGCCCCCTGTGAGCAGTGCCACCTCTGGGCAGGTGGTGATGGGTTGTATAATAAAAGAGGATGGGACAAGGCTTGGAGAGCAAACCAGTGAGCTGCACTTCATTGCTTCTACTTTAGTTACTGCTTCCAGGTTTCTGCCTTGAGTTCCTGCCTTGACACCTCTTAATGATTGGCAGCGAATGGAACCTGTAAGCCCCCAAATCCTCTCCTCTTTAAGTTGTTTTTATCACAGCAATATAAAGCAAACCAGGACAATATTCAAGTTGGAATGTATTGCCTCCGACTCTTAAATTGGCCCAATAAGTTTTGTGCTTCATTCTTGCTAGTAGGATGGTAGATCTTGTAGTAAGAGTGGCGGGCTGGGTTCCCGGCGCCCGGCTGCCTGCATGGTTAGCTTTACCCAAGATAATTACATGGAAACTGTATTCTTTTAAACACTGTTTGGCCCATTGGCTCTAGCCTCTTACTGGCTAACTGTCATATCTTGATTAACCCATTTCTAATAATCTGTGTAGCACCACGAGCTGGTAGCTTACCAGGAAGGATCTTAACCTGAGTCCATTTTGGAGAGGAGAGCTATATCAACTGACTGACTCAGCTTCTTTCTCCCAGAATTCTGTTCTATCTACTCCATCCACCTAAGGGCTGGCCTACAAAGGCCAAGCAGTTTCTTTATTAATTAACCAATGAAAACAACAGATAGATAGATGACACTTACACATCAAGAGCTACCTTTCTCTTGGAAAGTGAATCTCTACATGCTCCATATCACTGAAATCCTAGAAATTGTACTGAGGCAGAAGGTTCTTGAAATTTAGTTTGGTTTATATCCCATATTTTGATATGCAAATGCTTTATCCACTAGTCCAGAGTAATTACTACCTACCTTCAACAAGGTACAATCAACATAATATCATTAATGTAATGGAGCAATATGATATTTGTATAAGAAAAGTGACCATGATTCCTATGAAATAAGTTATGACATGGGATGGAGAATTAATAGATTCTTAGAGTAGGGTAACAAAGGTATATTTCTGCTTTTGCCAGCTGTAAGCATATTGTTTCTTTTGGTCTTAAAGATACACATGAAGAAAAAAAAATCTTTTACTAGATCAATAGCTGCTTGCCAGGTACCAGAGATGTGGAACTCTGCTCAAGCAAGGAAACCACATCTGAAGCAGCAGCTTCAACTGTAATACTCACTTGGCTAGTCTTTGGACAATCTACTACTGTTGTTATTCAAGATCCAGAGTCTTCTGAATAGGCAAAGCAAGAGAGTTAAAGGATGTGGTGGCAACCATAATTCTTAATATCTTTCATTTTCTTAATAATAGCATTAATCTTTGAAATTCAATATGGATGTGATATTATATTTTTTTATTATTTTTCCCAGTTAGAAGCAACTCTAACAGCTAATAACTGCAATGGCCTTTACTTTATAGGTCAGAAAATCAATACAGGGATGCCTCCACCTCTGAAGTTATGCATTCTGATACTGGAAAAATATCCATAGGATGAATTCAGGGATCCACTCAATAAGCCAGAAATCTGAAGCTTTCCTTAAAGACTTAAAGGTGGTCACTTAACCACCTTCAACTTCTAGTTTTAAAAAAGTTTTTTTTTTTGTGTGTGTGTGACTGTAGAAGTTGTAAAGGAGTGTGAGATCCTTTGAAGCTGGAATTGCAGGAGGTGGCAAGCCACCCTATATGGGTGCTGGGAACCAAACTCTGGCCTTCTGGAAGAGCAGCAAATGCTCTTAAGGAGCCATACCTCAAGCCCCCAGAAACTCCTACTTTGACTGGATGGTCATAGTGCTGTTTGTAGAATCAACACAATCTAAGACTAATGTCTAATAGGTCCTGAAAGTATGATAATTTCCTTAATGTACATTTACCCCAGTAAAGGTCCCATCCAGAAATGACAGAAAACTTTATAGTAAAAATTTTATTTTGTGCCAATGTCCTTTCTCAAGGAAACTGGTATTTTTTTTTCATTCAAGGGGTTCTGAATATGTAAACTGGTAAAATCTGAAAATTGGTTCAGGGTCATGACTCTCTGTTGCTATGATTCAAGGTAGCCATTTGTTCATGATAGGGAATTTTTCAGCTTCAACGGAGGGGAGGAATTTAGTGGATATTCAGGTATGGTGGTTTGAATAGTCATGGCCTCTGTAGACTCTTGTGTTTGAATGCTTGGCTCATAAGGAGTGGCACTATTAGGAGGTGTGGTCTTCTTAGAGTAGGTGTGGCTTTACTGGAGGAAGTATCTTACTGTGAAGGCAGACTTTGAGGTCTCATATATGCTCAAGCTACACCAAGTACACAGTCTCTCCTGCTACCTGTAGATCAAGATATAGAACTCTCAACTCTTCCTCCAGCACCATCTATGCTTGTACATCACCATGTCGCACCATGATGTTAATAGACTAAACCTCTTAAACGGTATGAGTTTCTGTGGTCATGGTGTCTCTTCACAGCAGTAGAAACCCAAACTAAGACAGCATGTTTGCTTCCTATGACCATAATCAGAACTAGCTCAGATAGGGAAGTTTATTTCAGCTTGCAAGTTATAGTTCATCGCTGAGGGAAATTAAAATAGAAAATCATGTATGGAACCTGGAGGCAGTAACTGAAGGAAAGCTCATGAAGGAATGCTGATTACTGTTTGCTCAGTCTGCTTTCTTATATATCCGGGACCACCTATCCAGGATTGAACCACCCACTGTGGGCCTTCCCACATCAATCATCAATCAAAAAAATGCACAACAAGCATGCCCATAAGCCAATCTGATGGAGATTTCTCAATTAAAGTAGTCTTTTCACACACCACCTTAGCTGTGTCCCCCCATGGATAACTAATTTATTTCACTCCTGGACACATCACGATGAGCTATTCAGCACCACAATTACACAAGAGTCAGGACCATTGCTATCTTTGCTTTGCCTTGCTTTCCAATACTGTAAATGTGCTCACTCACTTTCATGTTTTCGCACTGCTCCTTGACCCTTGCTACTCACGGATCCAATTAGATGTATTGCATTTTAAGTTACCCAGTTGAGCAGCTTTGCTTACCACTGTGTGCTATATAAAGAACAATACTAGATCTTCTAGTTCCTCTTAAAAATCTGTATTAATTAGAATGGAGGCCTGTCAGGTCAACTTGGATCTCACAATAAACTGATCATGGAACGGTGAGATAGTTTAGCTTATCATGACACCTGCCACCAAGTCTGATGATGACTTGAACCATAGGACCCAAATGGTGGGAGAGAACTGACTCCTGCAAGTTCTTCTCTGACCTCCACACTCAGGATAGGATGTGCATGCTTATGCGCATACAAAATACAAAAATTAAATGTAATTTCAAAAGAAAAAAATCAGTATTACTGAAAGACATTCTGGATCCTTTCTCTGTGAGGAGGTAGGTTTTCCTTGGCACATCCACTCCAGTATTCCGATTTCCTGGAGCTTTTGATGTCCCCTTCTTCAGCAAGCTTCTCTATCTCATCACCACTAGGCCATCTTTTGACCTGTTTTTCAGCCAACCAACCAAATAAGCTATTAGTACCCTTATCAGATGTGTGGGTGGGAACATTAAACCTTGAATCCCTGCTCAGTGGACCCATATCAGTGGACTTTGCCTTATTTAACTTCACAATCCTCCTACCATTATCTGATACAAGACTTGGGGTCCCAACCTGTGCCACAACAAACCAGGTTCAGCCACATCTTTCAGAAGCCAATCAAAAGAACTAAATTAAAATAGTAAAAAGTGGGAAAAGTAGATTTATTCAATATAGCCGTATTGGGAAAATGGCCAAAGAGATCTAATGGCGTCCCTTTAAGCCCATCTTTGGGGTCCTGATGTGAGGGGAAAGTTTGGATAAAAGCTAAGATATATGTACAACTAAGTAATCCAATCATGTGTGTTCCCCTACTCACTATTGTAGCAGGTCCAAGTCTCTCCTGCAAGCTCATGTAACAAGTCACAAAACTTTCGCAGGGAGACAAGTTCCTCTTCTGGATGCAAATTCCACTGGCTGCCCCCTGGGTTTCTGACGTTTCTTCAATGGTAAGATATTCTTGGGAAAATTGTAATTTCTTGGAGTCCATTGTTTCAATAGATGGATAGGTGAGGAGAGGACTGTAGGAGTCTTTTTAGAACATACTAATTTCTGCCAGGCAGGTTGGTTACAATCCCACAGCACTGAAATCTTATTGCCATACATACTGGGGTTTTTTGTTTGTTTGTTTTGCTTTTTTTGTTGGTTTGCTTGTTTTTGTTTTCAAGACAGGCCTGTCCTGGAACTAGCTCTTGTAGAAATCACAGAGATCTGCTTGCCTCTGGGATTAAAGTCATGTACCACCTCCATCCATCGTCATACATACTTTCTTGAAGAATTAGAAGACTCAGTAAGTTCTTCAAGTGTGTAGAGTACCTTCTCATAGGTTACTCTGTGTACTTAGAGACTCGAGACTATCACAGGTCTAGAGAAAAATATGGTTGATGAGGTTGGGTTCTGAGGGGCACCAGCATTGTTTTACTTGGCTAGGGAAAGCTATCCCATAGAAAAGGCAATATTAATTCCCTCATACAAGGATGGCGAGGGTGAGAGCTGAGTGGGGACGTATGTGTCCATCACTAAGAATAGAATGGCCATTTCCTCAGGCAAAATAAAATTTTCAGAAAGAGTGCTCTCATGTGTTTCTATCCAAGATTACAGGAGCTCACCCTTCTCCAGTCAGTGCCTATGTGCTAAGTGCAGAAAGCCTCTGTGGTTCCTACTGTCACTGTGGTGTGTTTGCTTGTTTGTTTGTTTGCTTTGGATCTGCAACTGTAGCCCTTCGGCTGTAGTCTAGAGTCCCTCTTAGGACTTGCAAAGAAGGCTTCCAGGTATTTATGTCATGGAATAGGGGACAACGCAACTCTGACCTCTTTCTTTTCTTTTGCTCCTTTATTCAAAGAGAGCTGGCAGGAATGAGCCAGATCATCATCTCCCTTAGTTTTCCAGATGTGTACAGAAGTGTTGCATACAGATCACTAACTTCCTTGTCTTTCCTCACTGGTGTATCAGAATTATCAAATGCACTTATTTAGCACATTTTAAAACAGTTCAACCCATTAATTAGTACTCTTTAGACACCAATCGAGTCCTTAGCAAACCTTTGGGTGCTGTTGATGAGGGTTAGCTCCAGAAACAATGCATTCATTAGAGCAATTTATCCTTAAAATTGTTTTGTTTCTACACTCAGTAAATGTGAGTATTTCCCAAACCCCATTTATATTCAGGACTTAGAGTTCCCTGTTATTTTTTGTGGACAGTAATTTTTTAGACAGCTCCTACCAATTCCAGAAAAATGCAATTGGTAAATTCTAAAAGAAATTCATTTGGAGCCAATTCTGAGCATTCAACCATGCACAACTCCAATCTATACTCTCCAAGGAGGCTTTCATTATCTTAGTTCTCCAAATTTCAGACTTCCACAGAGCTTCCAAGAACAACTAGAGAATTTACGGATTCTATTCTCACATCCTGGACCATTTAAAATTGTAGTGTCTTTATTCATGTATTAAGCTGAAATCCAAATGTTTATTTCTCTTTGTTTTTTCACCATTAGAGATCTTTCTTTTCATTGTTTTCAAGTTTATACCCCTGCCTTGGGTGGTGAGTGTTCTATTTTTAAGGATTTCCTCTGTGTATCCATTTTGTAGCACTTGTTTGGGGTTTATTTCCTTTTCCTTTCTTTATCACCCAGGTACATCTAGCCCTCTTAACAAACTGTAAAATGCCTCTTTTAGATTTTTGCCTTATTCCATCCCATCTTCCTGTGTAGTGAATTTGTAATCTCTGGAACACAGGCCATTAGCCAGGATGCCAAATGTAGGTCAGTTGATGCTGCTGTGTGAAAAGCACAATAAGATAGGGAAGCATATGTTCTCCTTCCGCTGATTATAGAGAAAACACAAGCTACACAGAGCTTCTTTAAGAAAAATGGTGACTATTCTCTAATTTTCACTGTGGAGTATCACACTAAATGAGCATTGCGAATCAAGATGAATGTATTACAAACTGCATACAGAATGTATCCAACACATTATGAAATATTTAAAATAATCATTTTTTCTACCAATTTGTAGCATCAACTTTGCTATGTACACAATTCTGACAGTTACCATCCATTTTTATGTTCGCTTTTATAATTTTATTCTTCATGAAATCTTGAAGCAGGTATAAAGAAAACATAGTCAGGAAGTTGCAAAACTCCTCATTATCTATAAGCTTGCTTCCTCAAAGGTACATCTGAACCACTTTTCACTATTCTCCAAAGTGATGTGGACCCTGATTTGGAGTAAAGCTACTTATGTGGCTTGTTCTAACACTCTGACGAAAGAAAACCTGCAGAAGTAACGAGGTCTGAATACTGAGGCCTGAACATAAACCGTTGTGCAATCCACCTTGCTCTCTCTGCCCTCACCACTTTCTACGGACAAAGCCAGCTGTTGGCCATTTTGTGCTTAAAATAATGCAGTCCCGAGGAGAAGAAGGCGCTAAGGCCATGATTCTTAGGTCTCTTGCTAACTTCAGTCTGAGTGATTTTTTTTTTTCCCCGAAGGAGCTCTTACAGGCCCATGTGAGCCTGGGGAGATTGCAGCTTCAGTGTGTGTGTTTTGATTAAAATCTCAAGATGACTGAGCCAGAGAAACCCACACCTCCATCAAATGACTGATCTACATAACCTGTGACAAATTCTGAGAGTAGAGATCAAATTATACATTTCAAACGTAAATTTTGATTCTGGTAGTAGCGGTGTGGAATGGGAAGGGTGTCTGTTCTATTCTGAAATCATGTTGCAGGTTCTCTGCTGGACATGGCTATAGGCAGCTGCCACATGTGACGCAGCAGGCAAGAGCATAACCTGTGCTGGGAGATAGTAGTGAAGTGATGCGTTAACTCTACCTGTTCTGGTAATTTTTTTTAATTGAATTTATTGAGCTATACATTTTTTCCTGCTCCCCTCCTTTCTTCTCTCTTCCCCTTTAACCTTCTCCCATGGTCTTCATGCTCCAAATTTACTCAGATCTTGTCTTTTTCTATTTCCCATGTAGATTATATCTATGTATGTCTCTCTTAAGGTACTCATTGTTGTCTAAGTTCTCTGGGATTGTGGTTTGCAGGCTGGTTTTCCTTGCTTTATGTTTAAAAACGACTAATGAGTGAGTACATATGATAATTGTCTTCCTAGGTCTGGGTTACCTCACTCAATATGATGTTTTATAACTCCATCCATTTTCCTGCAAATTTCAATATGTCATTTTTTTTTCTGCTGTGTAGTACTCCATTTTGTAAAGCACCATACCACATTTTCCTTATCCATTTTTCGGTTGAGGGACATTTAGGTTGGTTCCAGGTTCTGATTATGACAAACAATGCTGCTATGAATATAGTTGAGAACATGTCGTTGTGGCATGATTATCTTTTGGATATATACCCAAAAGTGGTATTGTTGGGTCTTGAGTAAGGTTGTTTTCTACTTTTCTGAGAAATTGCCATACTGATATCCAAAGCGGCTGTACCAGCAATTCAGGAGTGTTCTCTTTATCCGACAACCTCTCCAGTATAAATTGTCATCAGTGTTTTGGATTTTGGCCATTCTTACAGGTGTAAGATGGAATGGGAAAAGATCTTCACCAAACCCACATCAGTTCCTCTGATCTCCAAAACATACAAAGAACTCAAGAAATTGGTCATCCAAAGAACAAATAATCCAATAAAAAAGATGGAGTACAGACCTAAACAGAGAACTCTCAACAGAAGAATCTAAAATGGCTGAAAGACACTTAGGGAAATTCTCAATATCCTTAGTCATCAGAGAAATGAAAATTAAAGCAACTCTATCTGTTCTAATTAGCTCTTTAACTATAAAATTAAATTTAGATAACAAGAAGGAAGAAAACAGAGAGAGCAGTTACTAAGGACCCATCATATTTTCAGAATTGGCTGAGGCAAGAGCAACAGCACCCAAAGAAACACTGGCAGTTACAATGATTTCTTTGCCTTACTTGCTGCTGCTTTGATGTGATGATGATTTCAGGCGCTTGGTTTGACATCCAGTTGCAAGGTCAAGTGTCTCCAGACAATTTTTTCTTTTTATTCTGTTCATTCCCCTGTGGTCGTTTGCTCATTTCTCGGTGGCGAAAGGACAGCACTTCTTATTTGCTATTCAATCCTCCCTCATTTTGTTGCGATTTTTTTTTCATTTAAGGACTGCTCTAATTTCCATCTCTCATCACTTTGGACTCCATTCTACCTGTCTACTTGATTATTTATTTGTTTAGTCCCCAGAACTGCAGCTGGAGCTTCCTATTATCTATGCAACCGCTGTGGTACACGTTCACTCCACAATCAGCTTCAGGCACAAATCCCTGCTACCAAGGACACTCACCGAAAGCAACATCTTTGCAGAGTTGTTATGATTGCAATTAGGAGAAAGGGATCACAGGTAGAAATGCAAAGGAAATCACCTTCCTCAAAGGTCCTTAATTCTTAAATAATCTTAGCACAATATCACCATCTTCTGCCATGAGTTAGATATGATTCCTCTTTTCTTTATCGGCCATTAAATTAAACCCTACCATTACGTGAACTAGGTTACAGGTTTAGGCTTCAAACTGCCAGAGATAAATGGGCCTAGCTGTTTACCTGATAAATGTTAATTCAAAGACAACATTTATAGTAAAAGTTATAAAATTTTAATGTCATAAGTTTCCTGAGCATACAAACATGTACATGCACATACAAGTTCCTGAAATAGAAAAGCGCTCATGTTACTGGGAAGCCTAATCCTGTTTGATTCTTGACCTTCTTCGTCATGATTAATTAGGTTATTTGGTTCTTTATTTTTTGAGCCAGTGAGCCATGTTCTCACTGAATGGCCCTGCTTGGACAGAATCCCTCCAGACTCTGACCCTGAGTGCTGAGAGCAAAGGCATACACCACTACGATCGGCTTTCCAGGTTAGTTGTTTTCTTTTTTTCTTCTTCGAGACAGGATTTCTCTGTAGCTTTGGAGCCTGTCCCGGAACTAGCTCTTGTAGACCAGGCTGGTCTTCAGACCCGCCTGCCTCTGCCTCCTGAGTGCTGGGATTAAAGGCATGCACCACCACCACCTGGCCCCAAGTTAGTTTTGACTTGAGTAATTTTTTCCCCACTTGGATTTGAAAACTTGGACTAAACGTATTCTTGGTAAGTGCATATGATCAGGAAGCTGGGGGGTTTTCCTGTTCCCTTTTGATCTGATCATTGTCAGACTTTCTAGGATTTCTGCTGTTGATCAAAGGCTTGATGAATGAGGAGTTTGTACAGATTTTAAAGATGGGATTGGTACAACACAGCTCACTGTAGCATTTGAAAAGTCAATGGCATGACTTGGGCAAGGAAATCTTATCCACCTCCCACAACACACACCTGTATATTGCATCTCACCATTTAAAAACCCTATACCATCTGTTGTAGTAGCAGCGATGAGGACAAATCACATCATAGAGAAAGTTGCCATATTGGAGGTTTATTGGGGGAAGGGATGAGGGAGGGGGAATTGTGCCTCTCTTAAGAACAGAGGGAAAAAGAGAGGAGATAATGGGCAGGATCGCTTTTAAAGAGGGCTTAGCACATGAGCCCAGACTATGTAGTGAAGTAGCAGTCAACGACCCTGGGCTGGCCAGGTATCTGCCTGAATGTTGACAGGGGATGCTCTTAGGGGCTACAGCTGAAGACCATAGGGACAGGCTAGCACGATGCCTGAAATGCGAGCAGGTGCATGATTATGGGTAGGGAGTGGTGGTGCTTGGGTGACATATTCTGCTAGGTCCCCAAGGGCAGGCCATCATAATGCCTGAATGATAACATCATCCCCATCTTTAAGCCCTGTACCATCCAATCTTTCTACAGCTGAATGTCCCCAGCTTTGTCACTTGGAAGTGTTATTTTCTTTCCATGTGTGACAGTTCTGGCTAGCATTCACCTCTGTTAGACTCTAACTTAGGGAGTTGCCACTGAGTTTGAGTCCTTTCAGCAGGTCTTATCAGCCAATTTCTCTCTCTTACTCCAAAATAAGGTAGAAGGCCTCACAACTTACTGTGAAATACTTTCTATTTCTAATTTGCCTTTTAAACATGGCAAAATGTGACAAAGATAGTACTTTGTTTTACTAGAAAGGCTCTTTCCTAGGACATTATATCTGGAAAGAATAAACTTTCTAGGTCTTGAAATAGAGGTGAATAATGCTGTCTTTCGATCACTTACTTTTATGTATCAATGATTATTTTGTCAAATATTTGTGTATCGATAGCTACAATACAGCATTTCTTAGAAAAGTTAGCTAGCTATGGGCTTTGGAAGAGGTCTACAAACTGCAAAAACTGGGACACCTATTTTATATATGTGTGTATATATGTATACACATATATATGTATATATGTGTATATATCTATATATATATAGTCAAGTGGATTAAGTTATTGTATAGTTATTTTTCTCATTGTTGAGATTAAAGAGCTGACAAGATGAAAATTAGTGGAGCAATTCTCATTTTCCTTTTTGTCAGACATAGTACCATTTTTATTAAATATTGCACTATTCAACATTATTAAATCCTAGAGTAGTAAACCTGCATGCTGTGGTGTTTTGAATGAGAATGATCCCCATAGGCCCAGATATTTGTATGTTTGGTTCCCAGTTAGTAGACTATTTAGAAAGGATTAGGAGTTGTGGCCTTGTTAGAGAAGGTTTGTCATCAGGGCCAGGGCTTGGAGGTTTCAAGAGCTCACCCCAGGCTCAGCCTTTCTTTCTCTCTGGTTCCTGCTTCTGGATCAGGTGTAAGATCTCAGCTATGGCTCCAGTTTCTCGCCTGCCTGCGTGCTGCCATGATCCCCACCATGATGGTCATGGACTTACCCTCTGAAAATAAGCAAGCTCCCAATTAAATACTTTCTTTTCTAAGTTGCCCTGGTCATGGTGTCTCTTCACAGCAATAGAACAGTGACTAAGAGACATACCAAACAGGCTAATTAACCTGCTAAGAATCACACAGTAAGGTAGTACTAACTCCAGGTCTTGAGATTTTAAATCCTCATCTTCAAAGCTCATGTGTTTTTAACAACACAATTTTGCTTCTATCCTGACCTTGGGAGAATAAGGTTTAAACTGGGAAGTCAGCCCACACCTTTCTGAGATGAAGTTAAAGTTCTCAACAGAGGAGTAAATGAAGGAAACACTTGGCTGTGCTAATTGAGCTTTGGATTTCTAGGGTAATTGAATTATGTGAATTGTAGATTATGTTACAGGTGTTATTTACAGATAATGAAGTTTTGAGAACCAGTGGAAGGAATATTGCCACATTTGAATCTGGCATGCCCCTCATCAAAGCACACATCTCCATGTTAAAGGATTGTTTCCTAAGGCGATACTAGTGGGTGTGAGTGAAAACTTCTGGAAGCAGAGTCTTTTTGGACAGCTTCTGCTTTTTTTTTTGTGTGTGTGTGTGTGTGTGTGTGTGTGTGTGTGTGTGCCATTGAAGCACTGAGACCTCAGACTACTTTTTGTCTTTCATTCTTTGCATCTTAGACGTGAGGTGAATGGATTTTGATCTGTCACATGTTCACCACCCAGATGTGCTCTCTCGCCATGGGCCCCAAAACAACAACACCAACTGGCTGGAAAATTACAGGCATCACAATGAATTGCCTTACATGATGATCTAGGCTGACAAGTTTTCAAATGCATAGCCTGCTGTAGAAATCCAATGTGGTGGTCTGAAAGAAAATGGCCCTCAAAGGGAGTGACACTGTTTAAATTATGGTTTTGTTGGAGGGGGGTATGGCCTTGTTGGAGGCAGTGTGTCACTGTGGATGTGGGCTTTGAGGTCCCCTATATGCTCAAGTCACACCCAGTGCCTCAGTTCACTTCCTGCTGCCTTTGAATCAAATGGAGAATTCTCCAGTGTGAGGGTTCAGTCTCCGCAGGTTTGTACATTCCTGGTAGGGGCATGTGGATTAGAAATGTTAGGCAAAAAAAAAAAAAAAAACAAAAAACAAAAAAAAAAAACAGAGACACAAAAGAAGAGACACAGAATATGCCCATGTTTATTTTTCATAGGCTTTATATACTCCAATCCAAAGAGGAGGGGAAGACAAAAGAACTTTTTACCAAAATGCAAGGAATGAACAAAGTGATCATCTTCTCAAATACTCAAAGCAACAATAACTACACCATAGGTCAAAACATCCTGTTAGAAAATATAAACTGGGTCAAACCTCCTTTTAATAAGCTTGAAGGAGCAAGAATTGGCCTGAACTCTCTGCCCTTTTGTCAAGGTGGAATGAATCCATGTCTGTTGGCTCCAAAACTCCAGCTCTAGTCCTGCGTGCACACTGCCATGCTTACCACCATGATGATAACGGACTAAACCTCTGAAACTGTAATCCACCATGTTTCCCTTTATAGGAGTTGCTGTGGTCATGGTGTTTCTTCATAGCAATAGAAGTTCTAACTAGGATACCCAAGAAAGCCATTGGGCAGGCATAGCCCCAAAGTCGGCAAACTCAGGGAAGAGAAGATGTTTTAGTTTAAGGTCCAAAGCAGGGAAAACTGATTTCCCAGCTTAAAGGCAGCTGGACAGAATGAACTCTCTTCTACTTAGTGTTTATTTTCCCCCATTCACGCCTTCAACAAATGGTTTGATGCCCACCCTTATTATATAGTCTGCCTATTTAAATGTTTTCCCTGTCCATAGCACCCACATGCGACAAGAATGTTAGTCAACTGTTTGAACTTCATAGTCATTCAAATAAGAAGAGGAACAGACTGGGGGATGAGTTTGGAACAAAATCAAACAAATGTTTCCCTACTGCAGAATTCTGTAAGTGTAAGTAGCGGTGGGGCAACAAGAACTTGTCATATTTTGGACAGCTGTGAGGAAATAGGGCATAGGACTTATGGGGGCGGGATGGTTTTTGAATGGATAGAGAGACATAAATAGATAGTCTAGTAGAGTTCCAGCTCTTCTCCTTCTGAAATTCTTATAGAGGATTTCAGATATCAGGAAGTTAATAGTTTTGGAAGATATTAGGGATAATTTATGCTTTATATTAAAGTAGATGAAGTCTGAACAGGCTTGGTAATGGTAAATACAGGATATATAAGAGAATAAAACAGTTGAAAAGAAATACAATATCAAATTAAAATGTAAACTGAACCAGGCCACTGATACTCTTATGCCCTGTATCACAGCTGCTATAAACCCTGATGCTAGCCTCCGTTGTTGAATTCAGAAAGGGTTCTATGTAGCTGTGTTGCTTGTTGGCCCTGACTGTCCACATAGCTGCTACTGCTTCTTTATGGATGGCAAATTCAACATTGGCTACTGGTTTGGAAAGGCCAATAGTGGTGGTAACAGGCAGGCTACAGTGATCAGAACAGCTGGGATGAATATGGTTTGTATTAGAAGAACAACTGAATTATTTCAATTAAAGAAAACACAGGTAGCCAGCAAGTAGTCAAGAGCAGTTTATAACTCTAGAGGAAGCTGGGGCACCCACTTTGCATCATGAGTTTGTAAATTTGGATTTCCATATTACATCTTTACTGTTTCTCATGCAAACCTTTCTTCTAGCACATAGCCGTGAGTAACTAAAACTATTTTCTTCTGCTTTTCCCAATTAGCATTTTTGGTAGTGTGCTTGAGAGTGCTGTTACCCGAGTTAAGTAGTTTAAGTATGTTAAGTGGATCTTCAAGCACACTGTAGTGAACACAATGGGGACATGCATTTTCTGGAGAACTCAAAGGTGCTAAATCCCCATTCAAAGGGAAACATTTTTCATGCTTAACCTAGTTTATATTTTCACTTAAAATCTCTTAGGTTAAGTTTAAGCTTTTTAAGAGTTAGTTTTAAGAATTGAGCAGATATAATACAGATACTGTAAGAACTGGTAAGATCTATCTAGACATAAGGGTTTCTTTGCACTTTAATTTTGGGGGGGGGGCGAGTGTGGTTTGCTAAATGAAACTTGTTAATACTTTTAAGCTACTTTTTTTTCTGAAAAGAAAAGCATTTTAATATAAATAAATGAACTACAAGAAGATGCCATCTAGGAAATATAAGAAAACTCTTCACATATATATGTATATATGCTATAGATGAATTTAATAAAGATATGAATTCAATATAATAAAAATAAAAATTGAAAAATGGATTTTTATAAAGTTTAACATAATGTAACAGGAGTTTTCAGAGACTTGAAAATTTAAATGAAAACCACAGGGGTTATTTATAGTAATGGAGGGTGAATACTCTAAATAGCAAGAGTTAGAGCAGCTACAACTGAAAGCAGATACATTTTAGGGAAACGAGGTGACCTTGCTGAATTTCAAGGAGAAAAGTTAGAATTATATAATTGGGGAATTGATGATGCTTCTGGAAGAAAAAGACAATCAAATATGAGAGTGATGCTGTCCTGGATAGTTTTTTTTTTTTCAACCTGATACTCACTAGAGTTATTTTGTAAGAGGAAACTTCAATTAAGAAAATGCCCTCACTAGATTGGCCTGTGGGAAGCCGCTGGTACATTTTCTTGATTGAGGATATATGTAGGCGGTTCCAGATCACTGTAGGCTCTGTCATCCTGGCTTCATGGTCTTTGGTGCTATAACATAGCAAGATAGGCAAACCATGAGGAATAAGTCAGTAAACAGCATTCCTTCATGGTCCCTGCCTCAGTTCTTGCATCTACGTTCCTGCCTTGCTTGACTTCTTGTCCTAACTGCCTTCTATGATGAAGTGCAATATGGAAACCCTTCCTTCTCCAAGTTGATTTTGGTTGTGTTGTTTTATCAAAGCAATAGAAATCCTAACTAAGACAGATGCCATCCATCAGGGCACAAAGAAAACAGATAACAGAAAAAGTTTCAGAAAGATGAAATTGAGAAGCAATTGTATATCAACATCCAAAGACTTCTATGTGTCCTGAGTATTTTGTATTGCATAGTAAATATTAAGATGACTCTTGAAAAGAGCAGTGAAATTTAAGGCCGAGTAAGCAACTACAGCGAACAAAAATCATGCATGCGTGAGGACAATCAGACTAGCTTCAACCCAGTGCTATCCAGTACCAACTGCTGCAGACCACAGAGTTATTGGTGAGCTAGGAACGTCAAGTCCAGCTATGCTGACATGCTAACAAAAAAGCCATAAGAAGACACTTCCAAGTACATAAGACCCATGGTTGCTAGGAATACAACATCCATGGGCCTCTTTAAAACACTTCATAGTGATGTTACCTATCTCGCAGTGAAGACTTATCATATGGCAACCAAGACTAGAGACTGTGATACAATTAGGCGACAGAGAAGGAAATTGTGGAATAATTATAAAAACTAAATCATTATTCATTGTGTAATAGGCAGTGAACAGACAAATACAAGGACAGTGATTTTAATTTCTTAGTTGTTTTCCACAGTCTGCTTAAAAAAAAAAGTAGACAGACTTCATTTTAGGAGCCGTTTTTGGCTTAAAGCAAAACTGTGTAGATGCAGGGGTTTTCCACTTAACCCCCTGCCTCGAAGAACTCTGCACCACAGGGCAGAACACATTTGTCATGACCGGTTGCCTTACCCTTGCACACTGTTATTACTTAAGCCCAGCACTTCCAGTTTGCTCATGGCGTTGCACATGTATGCATCTTGGAAAATGTAGACTCTGTTCGTCACGGCAGTGTCATATGGAACTGGTTCACTGCCCTGAAAACTCTTTGTATCTGTCTATTTATCCTTTTCTTTTTTAAATCCTGATGGCCATTGAGCATTTCGTGGTACTGGCGGTTGTGGTCTTTCCACACTTTCACGTACTTGGGATCAAACGCAGAATACAGACTTACAGACTGCTGTCTTTCACTCACTGGGATGCAATTATGAACACCGGAGTACGTAGTGCAAATGTTAAACAATATCCCATTGTTTTATGTTGCTAATCTTTTGTCTCTGTATTCATCTACTGGGGATATCTCTGTTACTTCTAAATTTTGGTAGTTGTGAATAATCTGCTAAATCATTTGGATGTAGTAGTAGTAGTAGTAGTAGTGTGTGTGTGTATGTGTGTGTGTGTGTGTGTGTGATTGTGTGTTTGGAAAAGCACTGAAGAGCATAGTTGCTTGATTTTCTGATAAGAATGTACAGCTTCATAGGAAATTGTCAATTGTTTCTCCAGATGACTATAATCATTTGCATTCATTCCCACAAGCAAAAAGTGAGAGTTCCCATTGCTCCACAACCTTACCAACATCTGCTGTCGTCAGTATTTTAGATTTTAGAAATTTTATGGAAGTAGTGATACCTCCTTACTGCTGAAAATGCTGTTCTTCAAGACTTATTTACATGCTAATTTTACTATCTATGCATCATCTTTGGGGAGGTATGGATTAGGACTTTTACTCATTTAAACTGGGTTTGTTCATTTTCAGATCGCTAAACTAATTGTTATATTCAGTTTTTGTAGCTTTTAGTTGTTTGGATGAAGTGACAATTTCTAAATAACTCATCTTCTGGATCAAAATGCGGCAGTTAAAAGTCTGCTTGTCAAGGTAGAACACAATTTGCCTCTTGCATACCGTTCCTACAGGTCAGCAGGTCCCTCAGTTATACGTATTTTAACGTCCTGCCGAAGTAGTATAATGCCTTTGACTCATGAAAGAGCCTGCCAGCAGACCTTCTTCACTCATCATTGCATCCCAGCCTCCAACACCAGCAGGTGTTCC
This sequence comes from Microtus pennsylvanicus, assembly GCF_037038515.1. NCBI lineage: Eukaryota > Metazoa > Chordata > Mammalia > Rodentia > Cricetidae > Microtus > Microtus pennsylvanicus. Next base: position 96,122,567 of record NC_134583.1, read on the forward strand.
CTGTGAACACAACGCCAAAGCAGACCAGCACACCAGGCAACACATAGCTATCACAGTCTCTGAAAATCCAGAGAGGAAACAGAAAACAAGGAATAAAACACCCACCATCAAAGACAAACCCAGAAATTAGAACCTAAACCTATCATCAACCCAAGTCCCGATGCTTAGACAACAGTTTAAAAGCAGTCAATAACAGCCAGGGCAGTGTATGTTCACGAGAGCCCAGTCCCCCTATCACAGTATGTTCCGAATATTCCAACATAGCTAAAGCTCAAGAAAAAGTCTTTAAAACCACGTTTATGAAAAGGATAGAGGTCCTCAAAGAGGAAATGAATAAATCACGTAGAAAAATACAGGAAAACACAAACAGTGAAAGGAGGTGAATACATCTGCTTAAAGTGTGGAATATATACACATTAGAGTACTACTCAGCAGTAAAAAACAATGACTTCTTGAATTTTGTATGCAAATGGATGGAAATAGAAAACATTATCCTGAGTGAGGTAACCCAGATCCAAAAAAGATGAACATGGGATGTACTCACTCATAATTGGGTTTTAGCCATAAATATAGGACAGTGAGCCTATAATTTGCGATCCTAGAGCGGCTAAATAAGAAGGTGAACCCAAAGAAAAACATATAGTTATCCCCCTGGACATTGGAAGTAGTCAAGATTGCTGGGCAAAAATTTGGGAACTGCGGGGTGGGGTGGGATGGGGGAAAGGGGACATGGGGAGAGAAAAGTGAGAAGGGGAGGCATAGGGAGAACTTGGGGGAATGGGATGGTTGGGATAATGGAAGGTTGGATATGGGAGCAGGGAAGTATATATCTTAATTAAGGGAGCCATTTTAAAGTTTGCAAGAGCCTTGACTCTAGATGGGTTCCCAGGAGTTCAGAGACATGTACCCATCTAGGTCCTTGGGCAGCTGAGGAGAGAGAGCCTGAAATGGCCCAGTCCTATAGCCATACTAATGAATATCTTGCATATAACCATAGAACCTTCATCTGGCAATGGATGGAGATAGAGACAGAGACCTACACTGGAGCAATGGACTGAGCTCCCAAGGTCCAAATGAGGAACAGAAGGAGGGAGAACATGAGCAAGGAAGTCAGGACCGTGAGGGGTGCACCCACCCACGGAGACAATGGGGCTGATCTATTGGGAGCTCACCAAGGCCAACTGGACTGGGACTGAAAATGCATGGGATAAAACCAGATTCTCTGAATATGGTGGACAATGAGGGCTGCTGAGAAGCCAAGGACAATGGCACTGAGTTTTGACCCTACTGCATGTACTGGCTTTGTGGGAGCCTAGCCGGTTTGGATGCTCACCTTCCTAGACCTGGATGGAGGGGGGAAGAACTTGGATTGGCCACAGGGCAGGGAACCCTGACTGCTCTTTGGACTGGAGAGGGAGGGGGGAGGGGAGGGGAGCGTGAGGAGTGGGGGGAGGGGGAGGAAAAAGGGAGGTGAGGAGGAGGAGGAAATTTTTAATTAAAAAATTTTAATAAAAAAAAAGATCTGAAAATGGAAATATGATCAATAGAGAAAAACCCAAACTGAGGGAATTCTGGGAATGAAAAATTTAGGAATTCACACAGTAACTTAAAGGCAAACTTTATCAACAGACTACAAGAGATGGAAGAGAGGATGTTAGGTACTGAAGATCTGATAGAAGAAATGGATACATCAGTCAAAGGAATGCAAACTAAAAAAAAATTCCTGACTCAAAATATACATGAAATCTGGGACATCATGAAAAGACTAAAAATAAGAATAATGGGAATAGAGGAAGGAGAAGAATCCCAATTCAAAGACCTAGAAAGTATTTTTATTAAAATCATAGAAGAAAAATTCCCTACCTTAACAAGATGCCTATAAAGGTACACAACATATAGAACATCAAAGTCACCATGCCACAAAATAATAAAAATGCTAAATGTACAGAACAAAGTAAGAATATTAAAAACCACAAGGAAAAAGATAAAAACAAAAACATATGAAGATAGAACTATTGGAATTACACCTGACTTTTTTATGAAGCCTCTAAAGGTCAAAAGGGCCTGAACATATTGCTGAAGACTCTAAGAGACCACAGATGCCATCCCAGACTACTATACTAAGCAAAACTTTCAATCACTATAGATGGAGAAAATAAGATATTCCACAATAAAGTCAAATTTACACAACATCTATCTATAAATCCTGCTTAAATAAAAAGATCCTAGAAGGAGAACTCCAACCTAAGGAAACTAACTACACTCATGAAAATACAGGAAATAAATAATCTCAGACCAGCAAAACCAAAAGAAGGGAAACACACACACACACACACACACACAGATGTACACATATGTGACACTACCACTGTTACCACCACCAAAATAATAGGAATCAACAACAACTGGTTATTTATATCTCTGTATATCAATTATCTCAATTCCCCAATAAAAAGACACAGGCTATCAGATTGGGTGTGAAAACAGGATCCATCCTTTTGCTGCATATAAGAAGCATACCTCAATATCAAAAATAGACATTACATCAGAGTAAAGAGTTGAAAAAAGATTTTTCCAAGCAAATGGACTTAAGAACAAGCTAGTGTAGTCATTTTATTATCTAACAAAATAGACTTCAAACCAAAACTAATCAAAAGAGATGGGGAAGGAAACTCCAGATGCATTCAAATGAAAACTCAACCACTGTAACATTTCAATTCTTGACATCTATGACCCAAACGCAGGGCATCCAATTTTATAAAAGAAATAATACTAAAGTTTAAATCACATACTGACCTGTACACACAGATATTGGGAGACTTCAATACTCAGTTCTTACCAATGGATAGGCCATCCAGACAAAAACTAAGCAGAGGATACTAGAGCTAATAGATGTTATAAACCAAATGGACCTAACAGATATATACAGAAAATTTCACCCAGAAATAAAATATGTACCTTTTCCTAGCATCTCATGGAACCTACTCCAAAATTGACTGTATACTTGGTCACAAGGCAAGTCTGAATAGATATACAACAATTGAAATAACTCCTTGAAATCTATCTGACCACCACAGATTAAAGCTGGATATCAACAACAACAGAAACAACAGAAAGCTTACAAATTCATGGCAACTGAACAGCTCTCTACTGAATGAAAAACATGTCAAGACAGACATAAAGAAATTAAAGACTTTCTAGAATTCAATGAAAATGAATGCACATCATACCCAAAGTTATGGGATAAAATAAAGTCAATGCTAAAAAGGAAATTTATAGCACTAAGTGCCTACATAAAGAACTGGAGAGATCTCATTCTAGCAGCTTAACAGCGCACCTGAAATCTCACAAACCTTGGGCCTACAATCTGTCTGGACTGCAAGATATGCTGGGGCAATGATGGTGCCGAACTTGTGGGAGCAGCTGCCTTATACTGCTCAGGAAACAGAGATCAGATACCTCAGGGACCTAGGGTAGAACCAAATACAACTGGTCTTAAAAAAATCAATGAAATGATTTCTACTGATAATCTTCTATAATCATTGTAGTGATATTTCATTTGTATTTTAACAAATAAAGCTTGCTTGAAATTCAGAGTAAAACAGTCACACTAGCCAGGCTTACAGACCAGGCAGTGGTGACACACACCCTTCATCCTAGTAGCCAAACCAGTTGCGTAGAAGCTAGGCAGTAGTGGTGTGTGCCTTTAATCCCAGCACTAGAGAGGAATATAAAATGGGAGGAGACAGCTCCCAGGCAGAGTCTCATTCTGAGATTCCTGGAGGCAGGATCACCATTTCGGACCAAGGTAGGGGTAAGAGCCAATAGCTGGCTGCTTTGCTTTTCTGCCTTCGGGTTGAACCTCAATATCTGCCTCTGGGTTTTTAGTCACTGTCTACAACTCATGGATCCTCTCCATCTCCAGCAGTCATCAGATCGGCTTCTTCCAGCAGCAGATGGGAGCAGATGCAGAAACCCACAGCTGGAAACTAAGGGGAGAGAGAGTCTAAATAGGGGCCTGCATTGGGTCCCTCTCTTCAGAGCTCAGGAAATCCCTCGAAGAGGAGGAAGAAAGACTGGAGTCAGAAAGGCTGGAGGACAGCAAGAGAACACAGGCCACAGAATCAACTAAGCAGGGCTCACACAGGCCCACCCGGGCTCACACGGGCTCACACGGGCCCACCCGCGCTCACACGGGTTCACACGGGCTCACACAGGCTTACACAGGTTCACAGGGGCTCACACAGGCTTACACGGGCTCACAGGGGCTCACACGGGCCCACCCGAGCTCACACGGGCTCACACGGGCTCACACAGGCCCACCCGGGCTCACATGGGCTCACATGGGCTCACATGGGCTCACACCAGCTCACACGGGCTCACACAGGCCCACCCGGGCTCACAGGGGCCCACATGGGCTCACACGGGCCCACCCAGGCTCATCCGGGCTCACACCGGCTCACAGAGACTGAAGATGCAAGTATGGCTTCTGCAGGAATCTTAACTAGGTCTTCTGTGGATATGTTGTGACTGTTACCTTGGTGTTTTTGTGGGACTCCTATATGTGGGAGCGGATGCGTATTGGCTCTTGTGCCTGCTCTTGGGACTTCTGTTAGGTTACCTTGTCCAGCCTCGGTGTGAGGGTTTTTTCCTTATCTTATTGTACTTTGTTCTTTTTGGGTTTGGTTGTTGTCTCTTGAAGCCCTGCTCTTTTTTGAAAGATGGAGGGGGTGTGGACCAAGGGTAGAGGGGAGCTGGGATGAGTGGAGGTGTGTTGTATGAGAGAAGAACCTAATTTCTTTAAGAGACTATGTTTAGTGCTTTTTATTATATTTTCCTGTTATAATGCCCATTTATTACACTGCGCTATTGATCAAATGTGTGCCACCGCCTCTGTGTCGGGTGACATTTTCAGCGTATTTTGACTTTTATTCCTGTATGCTTATTTTCATAAACTACAATGCATCAACTTATGAAAACAATATATACTTTAAGGAAAGTAACACAATAAGATAGGTTTGTGCGCCCATAATGTGAAGAGTCACAAGGATATCTACAAATCTCTGCTTTCAGTTGTAAAGAACATAGAATTAGTTTATGAGTGGGTTTCTGTTTCCATGTTCAGTCAGCCTTCCCCTGTAACACGCTGCTATCAATGAGGGCTTGCCAGGCCTTGGACCAAAGTCCTGAGAGTTCGTTGAGGTGGAAACCACTTTTGCATGTCTGAGTCTATTCTTTCCCAAAATTACAAGCATTGTACAGAGTATTATGATTAGAAAGCTATAATTTTATTTCAAACATATAGCAGAGAATAAAAGTAATAGAATGAATATCCATGTATTTGCTACGTAAAAATCTTAGCATTTTGCCTTGTTTGCTTCAGATAGTCTTTTCCTAAAGAATTTAGTGATTTGGGCCACCTGTGGTGATGCGTGGCAGTTATCCCAGCACTTGGAGGCAGAGGCTGCAAAAAGGAAAGTGAGTTCAAAGCAAGCCTCAGCTTTTATGAGCTTGAAGACAGCTTAGGACTATATGAGATCTTGTCTTAAAAGACAAAAAACAAAAACCGAAACAAAAATCCAAACCAAAATCAGAGAAGCAATGACATATCTTGAATACACTTCCAAACTCCTGGGAACTCACTTACCTACTTGTCCCCTAAAATTAGATCCTCTTCATTGTCCCCTAATCAAATTTTTTTCAGAAATGGCATTTGTAGCGCCTTTTCTCTTTTTTTTCATGATCTTGGATTTTACTTCTAATCAGGTGTAGTTTTATTTAAGTAATTGTAAAATTAGGAACTTTGAAAATAAGCATACAGTTTTCACGTGTCCTAGGATACACCGGAAATGACTGATGTCTTCCTCTTCCCAGTAAAACGCGTTCTGTCCGTTTATCTCATTTAGTTGTGGTTTACGACATATGGCAATACTTGTTGTCAGCATCAAAAGCATCAGAAAGATTAATTCTCAGTCCAACCTTGAGAAACTTCATTAAGATTCAAAACACACCATCAACTATTAATAGCATTCATTCCTGTTTTTGTAGTAAGCGAGAAAACAATGCATTTCATTTGCTGGTAAAGGGAGTTGGGGGTGAGTTCACAGGCTTAACTGTCCTGTAGGATTGTATCACTTTTCATTCTGAAGATGGAAATCCTACTGGGAAGAAGAAAACAGCTGGTAACATACGTCTCGCTTCATAATATGAGAAAAATAATTCGAGTTTGAAATGACAGTTTTATGGATACGGACCACACTAGGACACAGGTGACTTTAAAAAGTCAGAAATCTGCTTTGGGTTTAGAAAGAAGACTGTCTGTGTCATAATGGCCTCTCAAACACCTTTAACCAATATGGTGTGAAAGAGAGCGCTGTGCAGGTAGGAGAGGGCTTAGCAACGGACGACCTCCCTTGCCTTAGTTCTAATCTGACTAGAGCTCATTAAATTTGAAAGTTGCAGAGAATAATTTAAAAGATCAAGTTCTTTTTAAGGTTCAAACACTTCTTGACAAAAGAGCATAAGAAGTGAGCGAAATCCTTCCCAGGGTTTCTGACGACCAGCAGGAGACTGAATGAAATTCTCAGCACAGACCCCGAGAGATGGAGAAACACGGGAGCATGGCTCCTCTAGAGCGACGAGGAATATATAGTGAGAAAATGCCACGGCTTTGAGTTAAGGGGCAGCAAGTAGCTAAATCAGAAAAGGAAGGGGAATGACATGAGCATGGTAACTTGTATTTCCAGCCTGAATTCTCTGAGAATTCTTTACGGATGGTGCCTGGTTAGACTCTGCAGCAGGCCTGCAGGTGAGGCCAGCATCACTGCTCTTGTTCAAACAGCAGAGAACACTTTACTCTGGGACTGGGCACACACTCGGAGTGCCTCATTCAGAGTGAGACTGTCTTCCTCAGCAAGGTTATCTGAATTCCCTGTCCTGTTTTACAGACAGCATCAAGAATTCTAGCAAGCTAATAAGGAAAGCTGGAAAAAAAAAAGGTTTTTCATTGACTAAACTTCATTTCTAAATAGACTGTTTTCGTTCCATGTAAGGAATAGTCTAATTACAGCAAAGCACACAATGAAAGAAAATTCTTCCCTTTATATTAGAGGGGAAATTGAGGTCCAAACAGTTTGAGGAAGCATCCACCTTCAACTGGGAAGAACCTGGCAAAATACAAACCAATTATTCGTTACTGTATCAACTGCTTTCTTTCTTTCTTTCTTTCTTTCTTTCTTTCTTTCTTTCTTTCTTTCTTTCTTTCTTTCTTTTTGTAAAGAAAGCCATCAAAGGAAAGAGAAAGGAGTTGTCTTCTTTTGCTGTCTGAGGGTATGGTTCATCACGATGGGGAAGACAACATGGTGAGATCATCTCTAACTAGCTGGGACAGCAGAAGGATGAGGTGGCTGGCCACATGTTTGCCTCTGGGAAGCAGAGCTAGAAACTGGTGATCAGCTCTCTTTCTCCTTCATATCCAGTCAACGGGCTCATGCCATACACATTCACTTAAATTTAAATATAATTAAAATTTATTTAAAATTAAATTTCTCTGGATATACCTTTACAAACACGGCTAGAGAGGCCACTCCTAAGTGACTATAGCTCTAGTCAAGTTGGCAGCAAAGATGATGCATTCCTTAAAGTTACAGGCCTTAATACAACATGAAATGGGATTCCTGCCCTCTGTGTCCTGAGATGAAAAGGACTGGGATGGGCTAAATATAGATTAAACATCCTGACAGATCCTTAGTTGGCTCAAGCCATATCTCTGAACATTTCTTCTAATAGTGGCTGATTTCTGTTGTTCTACACTGCCTGGCCAGTCACTCCAACTCTGAACTTCCTTTACGTTCTAACAGTTGATTTCATGCACCCTCACCTGAGAAACTCCTCTGAAACTTTAGCCTAATGATTTCCTCTCCTTATAAAAACACGGCTACTCTCATAATTGCTGAGGCAACTTTCTCGTGTGTTCATCAGGCTTTTGGCCAGTATAGCACTGTCTGCACTGTGTCTGCAACTCCGGCTGCTCTAGATGTTATGGGATTCTCAGACAAACAGGACACTGAGACCTTTCTTCTTGGAAGCATGGAGAGTGCTACCACACAGTTTCACAGTGGATTAACACCCAAAGGTTGGAACCCCAAGTACTGTAGGATTGTGCCTTTACATTACTTTTGTTTCTTTGGCTTTCATATCAAACTATAGGATGGTGATGTTAAAATGGCTCAAATGTAAGGAGGGAGAATCACTGGAAAACTTGATGAACATATGCACGAAGACACTACGAGGATAGGAAACTGAAATCAAGATTCACAAGGTCTCTCTCCAAGATTATAGAAGCAACAGACGATTGCTGGGGAGGGGAGATGCTTGAATTGGCAAGTCATGCAGGGAGTGCCAGGGATGCAGCTTTCCTGAGTTATTACCAATGCAGAGGTGGGCTTTCAGTCACCCCAACAAACTCATTGGTTCTGTCACCCCAATAAACTAATTGGTTCTCTAGTTTGGGCTTTGGAGGAATCTTTACTTTGGTCCATCATTGGTGTGCTATCTGAGATAGATAGGGGTTTGTTCACATCCGGATCCCATCTCAAATTGTACAACAGAGCTATAGTGTCAAAGTATGAATGTGACACAAAATCAGCGATGTAGACCTATGAAGCAAAATATAGGGTCTCAGAAATAAATCCACACTGTTATAGTCACTTGGTTTTTTTGTAACAAAGAGCAAAACAGACATTAGATGAAAGAGTCTATTCAGCAAATGGTGCTGGCAAAATTGTGTATCCACATGCAGAGGAATGAAAACAGATCCATATCTCCCTTATTGCACTTAAATCAATTCAAAATGGATGAAGGACCTTAATTTAAAACTTGAATAACTGAAGATACTGCAAGAAAACACTTTGAGATACAGGCACAGGCAAGAACTTTCTGAAAAGGACTCCAATAGCATCAGAGATAACCCAAAGAAATGACAAACATCAGGACATGAAGCTAAAAGGCTTCTACACATGAAAAACAGCTGTCAGCAGAGGGAAAAGACAGACTCGGAATGAGAGAAAAAACGTTTGCTTACCATATTTAAGATAGGGGATTGATATCTGGAACATATTAAGAACTGCAAAAAATTAAGTGCCTGTAGAGAAAACAACAAACCACCCCCAAACAGAAATCTTCCAATCAATAAATGAACTAATGACCTGAACAGACAGTTCCCAAAAGAAGAGCTACAAATGGTTAGTAAATATTTTCAAAAGAATTCAACTCATTATCAATTAGAGAAATGCAAATCAAAACTATTATTAAGATTCCATTCTAGTCTATTCAGGATGGCTCCCAGGAGGAAGACAAATGACCACCAAACTGGTTAGGACATGGGGAAAGACAAGCACGCACTCATTGTTGGGGGACTGTAAAAGGAGGGCAGCCATGACAGAAACTGGTATGGAAACTACTCAAACACTAAAATTAGAATTACTACATGATCTAGCTGTACTACTCCTGGGCTTAGATCTGATGGATTCTAAGTCCTTCCCAAGAGAGACTTGTACAGCCCATGTATAACTATATTGTTCATAGCAGCAAGAAAATGCTACAACCTAGATGTCCATAACAGAGGTATAGCTAATGAAAAGTGGTATACTCAGCCACAAAAGAAAATAAAATCACGACATCTTCAAGAAAATACACAGATCTGAGAAATTATTATATGTGAGATGGCCCTCCCCCCAGACTCAGAAAGACAAATACCTCATGTTCTCTCTCATGGGCAGATGATAAATTTTAATTTTTGTACATGTGTGCATATGAGAATAATCATGAAACCAGGAAAGCGGGAGGCTTTGAGGGAATGGTGAGGGTAATAGAACACATATAAAAAGAGAGTAGGAAGGAGCTGCTGAGAGTGGCAGGTTACAAACTGGAGGTAGGAGGGTGATGGGGAAGACGGAGGGAGGACAATCACTAAAACAAAGTTTACATATATTCGTAAAAATCCCACAGTGAAGCCCATATTTTGGATTCTAACGTAAATGCACAAATAAAGGGATCTCGAATGAACCCTGAATCTTCTGTTATTCCTATTACCCACTTCCTCCTTCCTGCCCTCGGTCTTTGTTTCCTTTCTACAAACCGGGTGGCCTTGATAACTTTTGGCCGGTGAATAGGACCAGTTTGGGAATAATCTCAGCTTCTCCAAGTCAAAAAAAAGGGGGGCATATATCTCTACGGAGCCTTATTATCCTTATAGGACATATGTGAGGCATTTTGTTCCTGGGTTTCTTGGCTCTTCTGTTCGGCCCTGGCATCGCCCAACTCTGGTTACCCCTCCTGAATCTGGGGAATCCCTCCAGTGCCATTGCTCATGTGGTCTGAATGACACTCTATCAGGCCAATCAGAGGCCTTCTTAATTTGTTTTCAGATACTGATTTATATGTTTCAATGTGAATTGGGTTCTCAATTCTCTCCTGACACTGGCCAATGAACTTAACGGTGGTCTGTTCCAGCCGACTGGCAGAAGACACCCAGGTGACCTGGAGTGGATAAAACATACCTGTCCTTGGAGTGCTCGGCTCTCTGCCTGCCCTTGGTCCAAAGCAGTTGCTTCTATTTTAATTTTACTGCCTCTTCTTCCTGAGTCTTGTGCAATGTCCTTCTTTCCCAGAACTCCGTTCTTCTTCCTCTGAAGTACAATGATACTGAAGTCTGGCTCTGCTGCATTCTTATCCACTTCTAGAGTTGTGATTTAGCTCAGCCCTGGAGTTAAGGTTTCCTTTGGATAAACAGCCTAAATGGAACAGACAGCAAACAATGTTACTGAGGATGCTGCTAATGCCAGTGTTGTTGAGACTCAGTGTGAAGAGGGAAGACGGAACACTGCTGCGTGGCCCCTATTCTCCACTGTTTTCTTATTTCTTGGTAATCAGAAAAGCCAAAGTTAATGAACAGTTTCATCTAGGGGAAAAGGAAACCTCCAAGAACTCTGCAGTCACAGCCTTAATAAAGTATATTTAACAATGTGTAGTTTTTACATAACGCGTTAGCATTATTCATAAGGGGAGAGAGGCAACAAAAGCGGTGCTGAGAGGAAATGAATATTTTAAAAGATGCTTTCCTCAACTTGTAAAGAAAAATCATGAATGTTAAAGCATTTTATTGTCTTTTCTTTTCATTTTTAGCAATGATATTATCCCCTTTCATAACTGTGTTACTGTGTCCTTTCAATAGTAATTGACTGAGTCCCTACTATGTGTTAAGAATACCTTTAATTCTAGGAAAATATTTTCCTTAAAGAAGCAAGTGAATCAAAACATTTGCAAAGTTCTCCTTCGCAGAGTGAAAGCCCCACCCAGATGGTCAGAGGCCGTCAGTGTGTTCAGGGTGGTGTGGCTTTCCTATCTGTCCTTCTCACCTGAATATTCTGTTTTTCAGATGGGCACATCCTTTAGACTAAGGAAATGGGGGGTTCTTGATGGTGACAAGGCTTTTTGCCTTAGGTATGCAAGTCTGGAGAGCTAAGGTGCTGGGAAAATCAACAGCCACTAGGGCAACCCCAATCCAGAGGTCTGTAGGTCCTTTGTTTTGTGAACTCCAAGAATGAATTTCGCAGATCGAGACTAAATTTGGAAAGGGACTTTAATTAGAGCATCACAGGTGGGAGCTCACTGGAAACAAACAAAGCAGAGCTCCTGAACAGTGGGAGCAGGTCCCAAAAGATGGGGTACCATAGAGTAGTTAGTCTAAGGGGATTGGTGTCGCTTGTGGCAGAAACTGGGATGAGGCATGGGGAGCTGAGGTCAACAGTTTAGTTGGCCCACCTACAGGGTGTTCGTCCGGTGCCTCTCTGTTTTGGTCACATCCTCAAGTGCAGTTTCCAGGCAGTGGGGCTCACAGCAGTTATGAAAAAGAAGAAAGAGAACAAGAAACCATGCCCCCTTTGGCGTTCTGGCCTCTGACCAGTGCAAAACCAAGCACATTTCAAGTCAGAACCACAAATCTAGGTCCCTAGTTCCAACTGCTTCACCAGTTTCTATTTCCTGCTCATATCGCTAATCTGAAGATTCTCTTTTTCCTTTTCTGTTATTGACCACAAGACATTAGGCCAGTAACACTGGTATCAAATTATCCCTTTGGTGTCAGAACCTCCTTCTGTGATGGCAGATAAAGTAGAGATATCAGCATTCTCTGCATATGTCAGGGGAGGTTGCTCTAGAACCTTCACTATCAGATGGTAAGCAAGAGTTCTTAACAGAACTCTTGGGCCAACTTTGGAGACACAAACTAGCAGCATTCTGAAATCAGGACCTCAGCTTTGTTTTGCAAAGTACTGAGCATTGAGAAAAAAAAACTCAGACTCAGACCTCCTCTGCAGTGCTCAGAAAACCACAGGAAGGCTTCCCCTGTGTTTGATTTGTTGAAAACCAAACCGGAGGAGATTTTACGGCCTTTTAGTACTCATAAGTCCTTTCATTTTATCCCTGTTTTATAGCTCTTCTTGCGGAGGCCATAATGCACAGGGGAGATCTGCCAAGACACCTGAACTCGTCCATCCATTTGTGTCTGTTGACAGGAGTCCATTCAGTTGTCAGCTGCCACTTCTGAACAACAGAGCCCATGACTTCTATCAGACAGCAGCAAGCAATGCGAGAAGACCTTAGAGTAAGAAAGATCTGTACTCAAACCTATAGAAACTTTCTTGCCTCTAATTACATAATTTTAATAAGGTTCGATTGCCTCCTGCAAAAGGAAGGGCTAACACTCACCTTACAGATTGCTAGAGGGAATGAGAAGGCAGCACGTGATATGTGTTCCATACTTGACAGACAGGTATCTTTGTGTTAGATTCTGTGAAATAAAGCTCGTGCTGGTACACATTCCGCAGGGTTGCTAAATGAGTTATTGAATATAAAATGCTTAGGATAACACCTGGAAGATAATAAATCCCTATAAAGATTATCTTTCTCGAGGGAGGGTTTCTACATATAGTAATAAGTGTATATTCCTGCCGTCTTCTTTCCTATTTTGGGTAAGGACTTTAGGGAGATTTTCTTATTTATAAAATGATATGGTGCCCACCACATTGCAAACCTTGTTTTGTGTCCACCAGAATGTGCTGACCGATTTCGAAAGATGAATTCCAGTTTGAATATCTGCTCCTCACTGATCCCAGCTCACCTGAGTTAGAACCTTTATCAACCTCATGTTACTCAAGCATTTTTCTTTGCTTTGAGTAAGTAGCTGTGGGTTTTGCTATTTCAGGGATGTTCACAGTACCATGAACTATAAAAATGATCACCTTGGCTGCCATGCTAAGAGGGTACAGAATATCTAAGATAATGTTCCTCCACAGTGGCCAATATTGTCGTCATCAGAGCCATGATTTGAGGTTAATGAGAAAACTATAATAACTGAAGTATAATGGGGAGTTAGGGCTAGTAAATATGCGAGCAAACTGGCCTAGTTTCTAGAGAACAGACCACAGTGGAGTTAAATTTTGATAGGCAGGAGAAGTCTATGTATTGGTTAGAAAGCGAAGACTTAAGTGGTATACTGAATCTCTGGAAAGAGTGGGTGTAAGCACATAAAAGGCCTGATGGCAGTGAGGAATATCCAATATGAGCAAGATGATGTCACTGAAGCCAACATTTGAAAGCCTCATCAGGCCTCTGTGTGATCCCAACTGTGAATTATGAAGCTCACAGAGCGAGCTCATCATTTGGGACTGTGTGATGTGCCTTCCAAATTTTCATTTTGATTTATCCTGACAGTAGGCCTCAAGCTTGAAGGCAAGTGAGCTGACTTCAAGTTACACTGTGTTATGTGTATAAGTCTCAAATCTGCCTGATCAGAGAAACCTCAGCATCCATGCTGACAAGTTTGTTTCCTGGGAATCTTGGTAAGGAACTGAGAACTGAAAGGGTGAAGGAATTGAAAAGTCATTGTAGGAGTCTTAATACATTGGAGACCCTGAGCAGGAAGAGTTGGCTGAATTTAGCATAGGATTTGTGCTCAATAGCAAGAATGGAGAAGGTATTTGATACAGGACTAAAGATTGATGATTAAACAGAAACAAGGCATTATGGACTAAACTGTGTGTCCCACACTCCAGATTTAAATATTAATCCACTAGCCCTCAGTGTGACTGACTGTGTTTGGAAATGGGATCTATAAAAAGGTTATTATGATTATCCAATGAGGAGGGGTCTCTTATCAGATAGAACTTGTACCCAAAAGAAGAAGGGAGGCCAGAGTTATTTCTGCATCATACAAGGGCAACCAGAGGGTGGCCACCCACAAGTCAGGAAGAGACCACTTCTTAGAAACAGAACTGGCAGGTGCCTCATATTGAACTCCCCAGCCGCAAGGAATCCTGAGAACCATGCTGTCCTTGAAAGAGTCTTCCCCTCTTCAGGTTCCAGAATTGTGTGACTCTGTCACATGCAACTTTGCCTTCAGGAGCCTCCCAGTTTTGTGGTACCTTGTCACAGCAACCTTTCAACTTTCACACACCACTGAATGACAATTACTTGTTTAATGCTCCATTTATTTAATAAACAGGATGCTTGAAAAGGCATTCATGTGTGGTGGGCTTTTGCTACAGGTGTTAGCACTGTTGAAGTAGGCTTAAGAATTCACAATCAATCTGTGGGTACAACCTCTAGGTATTAATGATTGAAGAGTGGAAGAGAAATTCCTTCATTAAATCAAAGTTCCAATATTAAACTATAGTGCCAGACTATATTAGTGGGAAATGTTGGACTAATAGCCAAAGGAGATTAATGGAGCAGTGAAGCTTCTTGGGCTGTAGGTGAGGACGTGTTTAATAACTAGCAAATGTCCTAGGATGCAAAAGCTTCCCATTCAGCACCATTCCCAAGATGTTAAGCAGGCTCCACCTTTGTGATAGGCCCTTTTTTTTGTGGCCCAGAACATCATGTGGAGCAGGATTCATTAGGTGGTTCGGGTTGCAATGAAGAAAAGGTGGGGATTGGTTAATGCCGGTCATGAATGTGTGTGGGAGGAATGGTGATAAGAGAATTACAAATAGTCTGAGCTCTTCCCAGAGTTACGTTAGTGAATGAGTGATCACTGTCTCAAAAACTTCAACATGCGTTGAAGTTCCTGTCAGTGTTGCAGACCAGACAAGCCTAGACCAGGTTTTCTTTTCACTCTAATACAGTAAGAGAAGTAGTTAAACATTCTTTTAAGTGTGTCGTATGACACAAAAATGTAAATATCACTACTTAGGATCAAGTTGGTATCTCTGTTTATTTAGATTTGGCTCAAATATTTTCCATGAAAGGTAATATACTAATGTCAATAATGTCAGCACTAGCTTTTTAATATCTATTCTTTTTTAAGTAGCAAGAAGCATAGAAGTTGAAAAGCCTGTGACATTATGTCTGATGCTGTTCATCATGACGATGAGACACCAGATTTATTTGTCTGCTGGCTGTGGCTTGTTCACCATCATGTACTTGATGGCAGTATGCCCACATTTTGATTATGATACTGAGCAGAGAGAAATCAAATGATCTCTTGACTGGCCTTGCAAATCAAAGCCCATAAAAAATTTGCAGTGAGACTGGATTCCCACAGGGCAACCCTGCAGGGCTTAAACATTCACTAGGCTGTTGGTTAGCAAGGTGGCGTAAGCCTCCCTTTCTTCCTTTTTGGGCCATGTACAGAGATCTGGGCCAGAGCGTGGTGGAAGCCCTGAATTTATGTTCCATGCTTGGGGCTCTTCCCAGCTTCTCTTTACTCCATTGTTCTCCTTTTTGTGGGTCAGGTTTGAAAGCAGCTTTATCAACAGGATCAAAATAACTATTTGGAAACTAAACACTTTCAGCTGAGGACTCAGATATGTATAATATCAGATGCAGAAAAACCAGTTACCTAATCCACAGATATCAAAGAGGTGTGTCATTTGGAGTGTGTGAGGACATCCCTAGCTCTGAGTAGCTATTCCCAGCAGTGCAGGAAACCCTCAGAGACATTTTGTGAAAGTTCCTGGTAGGTTTTATTTCTGTTGAAAGGTATAAGCCCTTTTCTACAGACTTGTTTTTGTGGAAGGATTATAATTTCTGCTCCATTGGTGTGTGACCTGGCATTGTGACTTGTTTTTGCCAATGGCATGTGAGTGGAAGTGACGTGTGACATTTCTGAGATCAGACGCTAAGGACTGTCACTGGCTGTGCCACCTCTTGTTTTCCTCGGCTTTGAGACTGACATGTCTTAATAGTGGGTTTTTTTTTCAGACTTTATTCCCAAATAAAGAGGGCAGGAAGTGGAACTGCAGTCAGCACAGAATGTGAGGAATTGGGTGACTGATATTCCTTGAATAGGCTGGGGCTTGTCTGCAGCATCAACCAGCAAAAGCTGACCAGAATATCATGTCTAAACAGTACATGTTCCAAGTTAGTTACAGACCATCTTGATGGGAAAGAGTGTCAGGAATCTCAGTAGAACCAAAGCACTCTAGTTGGTGATTCTCAGTGCGAATATCCCAGACAGGAATCTCAAAGCAGTTTTGTAAAACTGGAAAAGTAACTAATGATAGCAAAGACAAGTAGACAGACTTTCTAATATATTTAATAAAATATCAGGCAGGGCAGTGGTGGCACAGGCCTTTAATCCCAGCACTCTGGAGGCGGATCTCTGTGAGTTCAAGGCCAGCCTGGTCTACAAGAGCTAGTTGCGGGGCAGCTAAAACTTACACAGAGAAACCCTGTATCAAAAAAGCAAAACAAACAAATAAACAACAACAAAAACACAAAAAATAAAAGATCAGTGTTGGATCTATTTGTGATGGGGTGGGGAAGAGCAAGAGAGACTAGAGGCGAGCCTGAGAGGGGAAAGAAACTTTTTCTCAAAGAGATTAGAGTTGAAGAAGCCATATAATTCTGTGATAAGTAGAATGGCTACTCTACCAAGAGAGTAAAAGGTGTCTATTAACAAAGACTGTAGTTGTGAAGAAGGTTAAGGAAGAATTCCATAAGAAGGAAGATGAATTGGATCTGATCTATAGATAATAGAGACCAACACAAACTTTGAGTCAGAGAGAAGCAAACACCAGGTAGCAGCTCATTCTCCAAAATATTAGGATAGCAAGTTTGGAACAGAAGTAGGGATGAACCAGATGAAGAGAAACACTGGGAGGAGTCAGTTATTTTCTTCCAGAATGTTGCTTGGGGTCTGTGATAAGGTCTTAAGACAGGACAGGCATGTTTCACTGTTGTGTGCTAAGATAAAGGAGCAATCCTGTGGTCATCGCTATTGTAAAACCTGAACAGCTAGAATGGATGAAACTAGGGTAGGCAATGTTTCCCTAATTTTAGACACAGCCCTCAAAGCTATGGGAATTCTAAACACATACTGTGAAATGGCTGGCATTAAAAGTTGTGTTTTTGTCTACTCTGTAGATGTCTACCCCTAAACCATGTGCCCTGATATGCCCCAGCAAATAAATGATTAGAGCTCTTTGCAATGTATCTTTATATTTCAACATCAGTGGGTCCCAATGAGTCATCTAGGATATGTTGGGATTGTCTTAAAATTTATAAGAAGGACCAGTCATTTCAAGGAAAAAGATGTGACAGAGATTCTTAGTCTCGGTCTTCATTCCCCACTTCATCTTATTGTACCCACTCTCTGGCTTTTTAGTTAGACATGCAGCTAAGCAAAACAAAAAATAGTGAAAAGTTGAAGTTGAAATGATCTAGCAGAAAAAAAAAAAAGATTCAAAGCTGTGTTGGCTGTTGTTGGAAGTAATAAACAGAGTGTCAGCTTTCATTTTGGTTTTTTAAAGAGTCTAGAAATATAATTTTTCAATGTTTTCATAAGAGGTTACTTTGAATTTTTCACGAGAAATAGCAAGAAAGAGTCTGAAATAAACTCGTCTTGTCTTCATGTCGATGAACCACTGTTTTGTTTACTTAGCGAGTTTATTCATGGTGTGCGCCACTTGCCAGCTTGACTCATAAAGTCTCTCTTGTATGGCCTTCCACATCCCTTCTTCTGACAGCTCCCTGGCGTGATCGTTTCTATTCCTCTGTCTCTGGAGTGACTTTTAAAGCTATGTGTAGACCATGCTGGAGCCTCTAGAACCTTGTTAGAACATCTTCCCCTAGCTTAAGGTTGCTATTGCTGTGATAAGACCCCATGGCCAAAAGCAACTTGGAAAAGAAAGGGTTTGCTTTCCTTGCATGTCCACATCACTGATCATCACTGAAGGAGGTCAGGGCAAGAACTCAACCAAGGCTGGAACCTAGAGGCAAAGCTGATGGAGAGATCATGGATGAGTGCTTCTCTTTTGCTTGATCCCTATGACTTGCGCAGCCCTCTGCTATCTTATAAAACCCAGGACCACCAGCCCAGGGCTGGTCCCACCCACACTTTTCTGAGCTCTTCCACTTCAAACACAAAGTAAGAGAATGGCCTACAGGCATGGCTGCAGCCTGATCTTAAGCAGGCATTTTCTCAACTGAGGTTCCCTCCTCTCAAATGACTCTAGCTTATATCAAGCTGGCATAAAAACTTGCCACCACAGCTCTCATTTCTACTCTGAAACTTAGAGAAACTTCTTCCCTGACCTCTTCTACTTTACAGTTTTCAATCAGAAATACTGAAAGCATTTTGTCTAGGACTCTACTTTTATTCTTAAAATTTGAGGCAATTGCAGATTGTGAGACTGAATGCTGAATCAGAATGTAGGAAAGGGTCCTTCGGCTCACACCTTGAGCAAGACTCCAAGACCAATTCCTACCCTACGTGGACAGCTCTTGTCAGAGCCTACAAGATGATGGACTTGGGACACTGGGTCATCCTGTTCCTCTTCACATTGATTAAATTTTTTTTCCTGCTTTTTATCATTAGAGGTCTCTAATTGTTGTGTGTGGGAGCCTGCAGTTTTGTTCTGACACCATTTGAAAGGCAAGTCATTTTCAGTTTGAATTTTTGAAGTGAACGAATGCCATTCAAATCTTAGTGGGAATTAACATGGTGAACTCAAGTGGCACGAGGACATGGAACTGGGGAAAATGGCTTTAAATTTGGGCATTGTCAAGAAACTCCTTGCAAAGTAAACTGGGATTTCCTTTGAGAGAGCCCCACCCATCCTGGGCATCGAGACCTGACCAAGCCTTAGGCTGTGTATCCCACCTGCCAGCTGGCCCAGTCTCCATATGCCACTGGGACTCCTGAATTCTCCTGCTTCCCTGTAGACAGCTGTCTTAGTTAAGGTTTATTGCTGTGAAGAGACACCATGACCAAGGCAACTCTTAGAAAGGAAAACATTTAATTGGGGCTGGCTTACAGTTCAGAGGTTTAGGCCATTATTGTCATGACAGGAAGCAAGGCAGCAAGCAAACAAACATGTTGCTAGAGAAGGAGCTGAAAGTTCTACACCCAGATCAGCAGGCAGCAGGAAGAGAATTACCCCACTGGGCCTGGCTTGAGCATATGAGACCTCAAAGCCCATTCTCCGGTGACGCACATTCCTTCTACGAAGTCACATCTACTCCAAAAAGGCTCTACCTTCTTATGGTGCCAGTCTCCATGAGCCTATAGGGCCATTTTCATTTGAACTGTTACAACAACATCACCGGACTGACTCTGAGGGGAGCAGGTCCTGTTTCAAACTTGCTTGTCTCTTCTGTCCTTTTTTCTCCTTCTGAGAACACACAGCATTGGTCCTGGAGGCCTACTATAATGAAGAGGGTGGATTCAGTTGACATCTTGTAGAGAGAAGATTCGAAAGGTGACAATTCCTAACTCTTTTCATTCTCAGTTCTGCGTGTAGAGCAGTGTGTGACCCGTAAGTGCCGAGTGAAGCCACAGATCTAAAATGCGCAGGAATCTAAAGCATCCCACGGATAGCAGCTCCACCCATGCACAGAGGATACAGGGCTTATTATCCAGGCCTGTTCTTTGAGTCTAATACCCAAGGTTCATCCTAGCATCATTAGTGGGAGAAATAGCAGATTTCTTGATATTTTTACACACAAAAAAAATGTTTTTCTACTTCTGTTACCCTGCCCCCCACACTGTCTGTATACCTTTCCCTTTAAGCGGAAACACAAGTCTGCCATTTAATAAAGCCCCAATAACAACCCTTCTTGAAAGAACAAGGGCTAATAATCACTTCCCGTTTAGCATTCTGGTCATGTGACGATGGGGGGGGAATAAATCAGTTAAACAGCAAGATGCAGCGCAGCTAATTTTCATGTAAAAGGAGAATGATTGCTTTTTTTTTAAAGAAAGCCATTGTGATTTTTAAAGCTGCTAAACCCCAAACATCCTTGTCTATCAGTTTATGAATTATTAATAAAAAAGAAGAAAAAAAGAGGTTGTTTTTTTTTTCCCCTCCTAAATATCATCTGCTAAGCCACCATGGCCTGAAGTGGCTCACGCTGGATCCTGATTTACATAGTCCCAGTTGGAAGTTAATGAAGACCGCTGAGCCACCTTTCAACGTGCAGATAAACCTTCATGTATTTAAAAGCAGGGAATCTGGGCTTGTTCCTGACAAATTATTCATCTCAGATCTGAAGTTTCTGACATCGCCTGCGTCAGATAAACTGTCATCCAAATTGCAAACTAATTAGTGATTCAAACATTTCCGAGCTGATTGATGACAGAATAATTTACGCTTGTTTCTCAGTTTCCAGCTGGCACGGACTGCTGACTGGAGCCCTAATTAACGCGAGTACATCAGTCATGTTCTGCCAAGGCGGCACATACAATTAAAAGGCAGTTTAAACGGAATTTCACATGATGCAAATGTGAGGAAACAGCGCTTTAGGAAGAAGTGACAACAGAATCTCACAAACCAAAACAGAACGGGAAGAAAGTTCTGGTTTTTTTTCTTTCTTTCTCTCTCTCTTTTAAAATGGAGAAGTAAATTGTCCTCTGCATTGAGCAGTTAACAAAAAGAAAAAAAAAATAAGTAAGAGAAGCCAGACTGGGCATACTAAATGCTTTTGTATTTAAGTTGTTTTATTGAGATGAGTGTTTACTGCTCTTTTTAGTGCAAACAGTTTGGATCACCCCGGCCCCTCCCTGCAGTGTTTTGATGGGAAGGATTCTGGGTAGGCCTCCTGAATTGGTCCAGCGCTCACTCATCCCTGGCACTTTCGCACTCCCTCCTGATCCAGGGCTTTTCTGAGCATGCCCTGTTTCCTGCCCATCTCCTTCAGCACTTTGGTTTGCCCCCATTACTTTACTATTGCCTTGCGTTATTTCTGTTACTTCCATTTACAAGCTTTGGGGTAGATTTTCATTTTTAGAATGGTTTTGAGCAAAGGGTATAAACTCCCCCAGCCTCTGCCCTTCCTTTAACCTTCTGCGCAGTTCTCCAATGTTTGCTCCTCTATAGAATGCCTTAGAGTTTCAGTCACCAAGGTTGGGACTTTTCTTTCTTTCTTTCTGTTAGTAACTTACTAAGTGAGAGCCTTCATGCCTACTCACAGAAGTTCATTTCTTCTTAGTGTTGAATCACATTTTGTCGTCTAGATAGCCGACAATTTGCCATATACTGAAAACCAGTTTGGTTGCCTCCAAGTGTTGGCAGTCACAATGGAACGGCTGCACACATCTGTGTACAGGTTTTGGTTCGGACCAAAGTTTGAACTTTAGTAAATGCCAAAGGGTGTAGTTACTGAATCATTCGCTCATCAAAAATTATTTTAAAATTTTATTTATTTTATTTGCTTTTATGTATGTGAGTGTTTGTCTGAATGCATATATGTGCAATGGGGAGAACCCGGTGTCGCTGGAGGCAACAGGAGGGTATCAGATTCTCAGGAATTGGAGTTACAGGCAGTTAGTTGTGAGCTGCCAAGTGGGTGCTGGGAATCAAACTTGGGTCGTCTGTAAGCAGTAAGTGTTCTTAACCACTGAGTCATCTTTTCGGTCTCAATTCATTAACAGACATGTGCTTGCCTCACCCTCTAAGACTGCAGGCTGCTGAGGACAGCATCCAGTTCTTGTGGAGCACAGTATATTATCTTACACTACATTATAATTTCTAGCTTCAAGGTTTTCTCCTCAGTCTTCATATTTCTTGGTTGCTCCATTCAACTCTGAATCTCCAAGTCTGTGTTCTCACTCTTGTATAGCAACTCATCCTGTGGTTGCATTCTGGTTTTTGTTAAGGAGACAATCTCAGAAGTTAATGATGTTATCCATGTCCACAGAGCCAATAGGAAAACAAGGTAGGCCTCTCAAGCACAGGAGAGATTGCTTGTCCATGGAGGCTACAGACCTCCCTCAGTCTTCCCAGCAGCTGAGGGTCCTAGACCCAGTAAGTGGCAAAGCTAGGACAGAATCAGTTCTTCAGAGGTTCACTACTTCCTTATCTGGGATGCTTTTTATTCCAAACAAGCATGCAACTTACACTTAATTCACGCTTGGTCAGCAATTCTGGAAAGAACTCTTTCCATGCTTCAGAAGCTGATCTCTGTGAAAATAGATTTTAATTTTGTACATAGAGCTTGCCTCTATGCATACTACTGTGGTCCAATAGAAAGCCAAACTCTGTGAATCTACAATCTAGAAGGATAGGCAGACATCAAGTGTGTGTTAATACCAGTGACTAAGCCATTTGGACGGAATGGGCAGTGAGAAGGGCAAAGTGCAGTTGACGGCAAAATAGAGGCGGGAGATTAACTTGCTTTCACCTACACATCATGAGGAAGTGATTATGCTGCAGAAGTTTAGCTAGAAGTATGTAGACGGAGGCAGGCACATACTCTAGCTATGGAGTCATGGCCTCTACTGCTTCTATCCATGTTGAAATACAATGGAAGGAAAGTAGTGCGGGAAGAAAGGGAGTGGATGCCTAATCATAGGGTAATACCTTAGTGTGTGCCAGCAGTAACGTGTAGAACCAGTAATTTCCTGGTGAGTAAAGAGCTAAGCAAGTACTTGAAGCCCACAGGTCACTTCTCTTTCCCAGAAATCTTAAAATAGCAATATAAGTCATTAGAAGTCGCTTCTTTAGAGAAGCTCAGCCCTGAATGGATCCACTAAGTGGCATGTGCTGTACTCTGCCTACTCTCTTGTAGTGTGCAAAGAGCAGAGAACCTAGTGTAGAGGCAAAAGAAAGGGACTCATCACTTTATATATGTCATACGTTGTGATATAGTATATAAATTATTAATGCACGTTTATTTATGTAATAATGCACGCACATACGCACGCAAGTGTGTGCACAATCATGCATGGCTTTATGTCAGAGATGCTTGCTGAGAATGGTTGCTAGGTGATTTTATCATTGGCTGACTAAATGTACAAAGCAAGATCACTGTAAGTATCATTAAGTGGTGAATCTTATAGTACCACTGCCATACATGCTATCTATCATAAATCAAAATACTGTCCACTAGTGTATGTCTACACACATACATTTGACTGTGTTCAAATGAACGGAAAAATACAACAATAATAAGCAGCATGTACTTGCCAACCATGTAAAACAATGTAGCTATCCTAATATCTAATGACATAGACTTTAAACTAAAATTAATCAAAAAAGATAGAGAAGGATATTTCACATTCATCACAGGAAAAATCCATCAAGACAAAGTCTCAATTCTGAATATTTATGCTCCAAATACAAGGGCACCTACATTTGTAAAAGAAACATTACTAAAGCTTAAAGCATACATCAATCCCCACACACTAATAGGGGGAGACTTCCACAGCCCATTCTCACCAACAGGTCTGCCAGACAGAAACTTAACAGAGAAATAAGGGAACTAACAGATGGTATGACTCAAATGGACTTAACAGACATATATAGGACATTCCACCCAAACTCAAAAGACTATACTTTCTTCTCAGCCTCTAATGGAACCTTCTCTAAAACACACCACATTCATGATCACAAAGCAAATCTCAACAGATAAAAAAATAAATTGAAATAATTCCCTGTACCTTATCAGATCACCGTGGCTTAAAGTTAGAATTTAACAACACAAAATACAGAAAGTTTACAATCTCATGGAAACTAAGCAATGCTCAACTGAATCACCAACGGTTCAAGGAAGAAATAAAGAAATTAAAGATTTCCTACGATTCAATGAAAACGAAGGTACAACACACCCATACTAATGAAACATTATGAAAGCAGTGTTAAGAGGAAAGTTCACAGCATTAATTGCCCACATTAAAAAAAAATGGAGAAACCTTACACAAGTGACTTAACAGCATATACTTGAAAGTTTTAGAACAAAAAGAAGCAGACTCACCCAGGAGTAGACAACATGAAATAATCAAATTGAAGGCTGACCTGAGCTAGTGGGAACTCACCGAGTCTGGACTGATAGCTGTAGAAGCTGCACAGGACTGAACAAGTCTCTCTGAATGTGGGTGACAGTTGCGTGGCTTGGTCAGTTTGTGGGTTCACTGGATGTGGGACTAGAATTAATCCATAATGCATGAACTGGCTTTTTGGAGCCCATTTCCTGTGGAGGGTTACCTTGCTAAGACTTTATATTGGAAGGAGGGGCTTGGTCCTGCCTCAACTTGATATGCCAGACTTTGTTGACTCCCCACAGGAGACCTTACCCTTTCTGAGGAGTGGAGTGGGGTTCAGGTGAGAGGAAAGTGGGGGAAGAAGTGGGAAGAGGGGAGGGAGGGGGATCTGTGATTGGTATGTGAAATTAAAAAAAAACTTAAATAAAAAAATTAAAAAGAATAGGAGAAAAACGAATGCTTATATGTATCCGGCTTTCCCTTTTTCATTGAATCTGGGACCCAACCCCAAGGAATGGAGCCACCCACATTAAAGGTGGCTCTTCCTACCTAAATGGACCTAATATGGATAATCCCTATACCAGGCCAGATTTGTTTGGACCAGATTTGTTTCCACAGTGGTTCTAAATCCTGTCAAATTGACAATCAACATGAACCATCACATGTCTACCACGGGTCTTCAGGAAACTAACTTATCCCTTTAAAGTCATAACCTTTCACCCTGCCCACACAGGCTCACGGCCATCTCGTAAAACAGTATTTTCAGTTCAAATTCCAAAATCTGAAGTCTTTAACATTTTGAACCCAATTCAAACATGCACGTTTGTTTGAGACTGCAGATGTCTCTGAACTGTGAGCTCCTCTAGCATCAGAAAACAATTGACAGCTGTCTAGCATAAACTGGCACAGAGCAAACTTTCCTATTCCCAAAGAGAAAACTGGGAGCTTATTAGAAAGTGATGGGTTAATTTAAGTCATAAGAGCTAACAAGCCTAAGCTAGAGGCCAAGTTTTCTGAATTAATTATAAATCTCCATGTCATTATTTAGGAGCTGATGGTCCAAGAAAGTCTGGCCAAAACGACCAACTACATTGTGACCTCTAGTTTTAGAATCTGGGCACCATATGACTACATTCTGAAACTAGGCAGTCAAAGATTTGAATCCCAAGTAAGCCTTAAGGTAGTTAGGGAGACTTTCTAACTACCTAAGTACAACTAGAGAGAAGTTCTGGGATAGGAAAACCCCATGGCTGTACTTGACGACACCACTGCAATATGCATCTTTCAGTCCAGCTAGTTCAAAGATGCCTAAAAGATACAATATAAACTATATATGAAATTAAATACTTAATATTGGCTTCCCGTAAAGTTTAGAAAAATGCTGAAGTCAATTTTAATAATATATCAAATGTATTTATCTCAGCATGTATGTTAATGCAAGTAGTTGCAGTGAGATGTTCAATGTGGTTTGGCAATACTTTCAGTGTTAAGTAATCACTCATAGCTTTATGGGGTGGATGGCTTGGTATTGGTCCACTTCAATGCTCAAGGGTGGACACGGATTGCACCTCCAGGATTCAGGGACAGTCCTAGTAGGTACACAAGTCATCTCCTCCTGCACTTGTGTTTCCCAGTGTAAGAAAAAAATCCCAGAATCCTCTAGCATACTTCCGTCATTGTTTTATTGTCAATTGTAAGTACTCCTAGTATTCCTCATCTATTTAAGTTGTAGACAGGCAAATGAGACTAAACTGGCTCCATCTGTGGGTCCAGAAACACAGTCTAGTAGAAGGCAGCTACCTGCAGGGTGCGCCTGCGGATGGGGCGAAGGTGGGGGTCAGATATTGAGAGTGCAGCAAAGGCCTTCTAAACATTTAATTTGAGGAGAAGGTGTTGGGAAAGTATCTGCCTCTGAGAGCCTTGACAGAAAGACAAGGACAAGAGCTGAGATTTGTAGCTTGTTGAGGACAGGGAGACTTACAAGGCTTTCTGGGTAGTTTACAGAAGAGTCCAGCCGCTGGGGGAGTGCTGACATGAAGCATAGCTTCTTATCATTCAACATTTGGTGTGGTCATGTGAGACGAAGAGGAGGTGATGGCTGGATTTGGTCTGTGTAGAAGAGGATAGAATATTTTTCCACAGCTCAAAACATGGTGGAGTAGGCAGAATTCATGATATGTTTGTCAATTTTTATTCCCCTAGAAATTGTATTCAGCAGTATAAAAATATTGTCATAGCCCGCATGAGACTGAAAGAATCGCTTTTAACTAAAGTGCCCTTTCCCCAGCAACGTCTGTCATGTCCACTGCGTGTTTGACCAGATTTTTGTTTTCAGAAAAGCAGGCCTTGTTGCAATCATGACTGAGACTTGTCTTACTTTTGTCAGAAAACCTTCTATTTAAAATCTTTGATTTTTGTTGTTGTTGCTTGTTTAAAGAAAGCCAGAAAACGAAAGCAGAATTGGGAAGTTTCAGAAGGCGGTCCCTCCCCAGAATAAAAAGTCTGAGTGGGGAGGGGCTGACCTGGCTAATGGCTAAGGGCATTTGTAGTGTCACGAGGTTTGTGAAGATAACCCCTGTGGACTCCCTGGATGGGTAGATTAGGGGGCCTGGGGATTTGCATTCCATTCGGTTCCATCCAAATAAGATAGGTTAGAAGGGAAGCTAAGAGATGTTGGGTACAATGGAACCTGAAGGGTGTCTGGGAGATGGTACAATGGAACCTAAGTGCAGCCTTGGGTGGCCTGCTGTGTTTTCACCTCAGCCACCAGTTTAGTCATCCTGCCTGAGGCAATGTGGTTTTGTTTTCAGGGTCACCATCCTGGGATGACATGGAAACAATCACAGATAGGGCATCTACTCAAACAAGGGAGGGGGTAATGCCTTGTGATCCTCATGAGGTTTGTTTGGCTGATGAACAGTTTTCTTAGAGCCAGCCACGACCCAGGGTGTGAAATGACGGTAACCCTCAGTGTTTGAACTTTGGCTCACTGCACACAGCATCCGTGCAGTAACTAAGGGAACTTGGGTGGACTGTGAAACACAGACCGACATCACAAGAGGGTCCTGCTGCCTGGAAGACTCTCCCTCTACCGAGTATGTCTTAGGAATGTGGACTCTGTGGGCAACACAATGGGAAATAATAGATTACAGTTAGGTAGCGAAAGGCTCAGCTTCGGGGGCAAGACCAGTTTCCTCTTCTCAGGTATTGAATAGCTCTTCCAAAGAATATTCTTCAGGCATAGCTCTTCCAAAGAGCTCTTCTTTGGGGCCAATTACCCGCCTCCCACCTGAAGCCCACGCCTTCCTGTTGAGCTTTGCCTGGTGCTGTTGACTCTCTACCAGAGTTAATTTTAATAAAACCTGTTAAGCCACCTACTGCCAGCCTCTGCAGATCTCCATGTTCCTTTCTCTATTCCACACTCAGGAGCAACATTCCGCAGTCTGCGTTAGGGCTCAGAAACCTGCTCTTCATTCGAGCCTTTACTCTGAGAATACAATTTGTGAAGGATATTTCCGTGTTAGCCAAAAAATGTTATAAAGTTTTTAAATATCTATTTATTTTTTAATGTTTTACAAGAGCCAGGACATACCAGTAATTTTAGCAGAGGAGAATCAGAAGTTTGAGGTCAGTTTCTGCTATGCAGGGAGTTCAAGGCCAGCATGGGAAATAGGCGACTTCATTAGAAACAAACAAATGAATAAAAACCCAGTAAGAACATAAAGTATCTTAAAAATTACACTTTTAATCCTTTGTATTTTCTTTAAATATATCCAGTTAAGATACCACATATCTTTCTGTCTAAAATCATGACTTTTAACTTTGAATGGTCACAGAGAAAAGAATATATTAAACGGTCAGATGCCATAAGTCCTTCTGGAGGGAGGCAATGTGCCTGATTTCATTAGCAAACATGGTCAGTGCACAAAAACAAGAATCTTTCACCCTCTGAGTACTACGAAATAGCAAGTGCGGCACAGAGGAGGCAGAAACAAACAAATGAAGGAAGGAATTAGCCTTGAAAAACCCAGCTGGTATCACTTCATGGAAGTGAATTGTGGAGTTGCTTTACATAGCTCAAGTAATTTCATTGGCCTGACTGATAGAGAGGACTGAAGCATTTTGGTGGTTCGTCATCATTTGGACAATTTCTATACTGTTATAATACACTATGACTAATAAAGGCACTTAGCTTCTAAGGGCAACTTCTGTGGTATCTCTAGTGTGTGCATTGGCTGTGAAATGATGGCACCAGGAGCCTGATGACCTTGGAGAACTTTTTAGGCACCTCTACAATACAATGGCATGCAGCAGCAAACAAAGACAGCTTAGAAGGTGCACAAGAGGCTGCCAAGAAAAGCTATCTGAAATACAATTAACACCATGTACAAGAATTGTTCCTGGGTAGCTATATGCAAAATAAACAAGAGTTCTCCCTTTGTTTTTCTTCCACCCAGTGTGTATTTGTAGACCCAACTGAAGTGCCTGCATAGGTGGCTTGCAGAGATGGGAGTCAGCTTGGCCTCGAGAGGGCTTTAAGTGTTTATCGCTGTGATGATAGGCTAGCACACTTGAAGAAGCAGTTTGTTAAAGAGACCCTGGAGGCTGGAAAGAGTGGCTGAACATGCTGTGTGGGGCACATCTGATCCATTCTCTGTGACCAGCTGCACAGTCCATAGCTTATGATCCTGTTGACTTGTGTGGGAGATACCCTGGGCAAGGTAATAACGATGGCAGGACCCACGGCCAAGAGGCTGGGGCTTTCTCCTTAGCTTCTGCACCTCTCATATGCTCTCCTCTCTCTGTCTCTCTACGCCACCACCTCTGAAGCACACAAGATGGTATCAGTAGGCAAGAAATACTCATAACTTGAATTTGCAAGGTACCTGTCAGCTACTTGGAGGAACGTAAAGGACTTTGAAGCCAAGTTCCTTCTTCACCTGTTCTGTGTTCACTCTGGTGACAGCCAAGGAGCTACTACTACCGTGTAATATCTATGGATAACCCACATCCTGTGAACAGTCTAACAATTATACTAAAGATTACAGAACGGATACCAGGATACTTTATTATTCTTCATCCACTAGACCTCTGGGTTTAGCTAAAATATTTGAATCAGAATTGTCAATACAAAGAGAGATACGCCAACCCACCTTCCAGTCCTCCCACTCCTGCCGTGTTTTCTGGCCTCTGAAGCATTTTTTTAGAATTCAGATCCAATATGAACATTTCTATTTAGTTTAAAAGGAAAATGAATGTAAATTGTATACAATCAATGACTTTATATCTACCTACTTGAAAGTTCACTAAATAGAGCTGGGATATTTGGGGGCATTGTGGAAAGGGATATGAATTTATTCCTTTCTGTTCATGAATTTTAGGGATATTCTTATGTTGCTCAAACTTCATATGTCTTGGTGAAATGCATGGTATCATCAATTATATATAAAACCTTCAGTAGCATTTTCAGTCAAAACCAGTTTTTAAACCAAAATTTTAAAATTTTGAAATGATTCGCAAACAGGAAACCATCTGTGGTGTAGAGAAAGCAACACGGGCTTTGGCTGATGGATGTACTAGCTCCACAAGACGGGAAGGGGTTTCCTGTCTTTAACTTTCATTTTACCTATGTATAAAACAGAAGTGATATGCTCCTGTGATGTTGTACAGCCTTTGAATATGCTACCTGACATGGAAAGGACTTTGTAAATGTGATTAAGTTAAGAATCTTGATGGAGGGAGTTATTTTTGTCGGACTAACAGAAGAATGCTTAGGGAGCAGAGGGAGATGTCTGGTGGCTGAGGGGGTGAATGCAGACTGATTTGAGCAATGAAATTGTAGGTTAAAAAATGACATTAGCCATCAAAAGTTACAAAGGACAAAGAACAGACCTCTTGGAAGTGGTCAGAAGAAACCAGCCCCAACAAAACCTTTATTTGTGGCCCCACGAGTCTCATTTTGCATTTCTGGTTCCAGGAGTACAAGAAAAAAAAACATTTATTTTTAAAACCACTAACTATAATTTTTTATGACAACAACAGGAAGGAAAGCAACCTTGATCCTGTGCCAAGGCTGGGCTGATGATGATGGAGCCACACACTTGTTTGTGTAAACAGCAAGCACTCGGTGTATAGGTGTATAGCCTATTTATATGCAGACTTAATAACTGCACCATTGTCTCTCTTCCTGCTGCATAAGACGGGTCTACTTTGGAAAACAAAGCTTGTGAATTAAACCTTGAGTGATGCTGGAAAGGAGGATCTAAATCAATCGATGGCTTGCGAAAGGTGACAAAGTTCTAACTAATGAACAATCAGATTTGACCTTCTGGAGTCCTTTATCCTAGAGAACTGGTTTTGATGCAGTCATGCTCTTTCCTCAAGGTCATATTGTGGTACCTACTCTAGTGAAGGCCGTAACCTAACTGTCTGTATTATGGTAAGGTTTAATGCATATTCTCTTTGGCGATGAAGTTACTTCTTTAGCTTTATGTGGCAGAGACTGGTTTTTAAAGGTGCTTCAGGTTTTGGTTGATGGTGGCAGGTGAGGTTAAACCTGTTTTTCCTTTTGTCTGATGAAAACTTTCCAGATGACACCTTTAGAACTAGCTGTGAGTGCTTTTGGCTTGAAATAGAAAGCTGTGTCTGCAAATAAAGGTGTGTGTTGTGCATGTGAGTTCTCATTATGTGCTTCTAGTTTGAAATCATATGAGAGAGGACATTTGAAGGGTATTAACACTCTATTTGGCAAGGCAAAAACATTTTCAGGGAACATTAGCTATTGGAATAAATTATGATATTCTCCATTATCAAGTGGGTGGCATGTAATCACATGCCTTGATTCCTCAAGATTGTTTAACCTTTGGCATATTTGTTTATGATTATATGCTTTGCAAGTCATCTTTGTTGGAATGCTATAAGATGAAGGCATAGAAATATTGGTTCTTATGATGAGGGTGTATTTTATCAACATGCATTGCAGAATAATCATGCCATTCCTCACTTACTGAAAAGTATTCTGATACCCACTTCATGGGCAGATCTATTTTCTCACATAGATAAATATTTGTTTATAAACATAACAAAAGAGCTATTCCTTTCAATCTTGATAGTTACTAGTATACTGAAAAGAAAGTGGTTTGAAGTAAAGGAAGGAAAATATTGATGATACATATTCTTCATCTAGTCTACAAAATTTAGTAATCCAGTGTTTTTTTAAACACTCTAAGTAGTCATTTCTAAGACTGAGTGGTGTAAAAACCAAATCCTGCTTCATAATGCGATTATAAAGAATGCAGAGAAAGAATGAAGAGATGTTGCATTGTTTTTTTTTACCCTTGGAAGCAATATTTTTTCTTCCATTTCATTTGGTAAGATTCTCCAAGTTGGGTCCTCTCTTTCTTCCAAAGGCATCCTTTTGTAAAGACAAATCTTCAGGAGCTGGAGAGATCACTCAGTGTGTAAGTGCTTGCTGTGTGCTGGCTAATCCTGTTTGTCAACTTGACATAGCTGGTGTGCTGGCTAGTTTGATGTCAAGTTGACACAAGCTATAATCATCTGAGGAAAGGGAGCCTTGGTTGAGAAAATGCCTCCATAAGATCCAGCTGTAGGCTATTGTGTCCAAGCCACGAGGAACAAGTCAATAAGTGGTACCCTGCCATAGCCTCTTCATCAGCTCCTGCCTCCAAGTCCCTGCCCTATTTGAGTTTATGTCCTGACTTCCTTCAATAATGATCTATGATGTGTAAGCGTAAGCCAAATAAACCCTTTCCTCCCGAGTTTACTTTTGGTTATTGTGTTTTATCACAGCAATTGTAACCCTGACTAAGACACTCAGGAAGAGAAAAATTTCAACTGAAAAGTTGCCTATACCAGTCAGGCCTGTAAGTACGTCGGTAGGATATTTCTTCATTGCTAACGGATGGAGAAGAGCCTAGCTACCTGTGGGTAGTGCCAATACTGAGAAGGTAGTCGTTTGCTCTGGAAGGTCCTCTGCTCTGGAGAAATGTAATGCACTCCTCTGTGGTCTCTGCTTCAGGTCCTGCCTCGGGGTTCCTGCTGAGACTAACATGTGGATTGGTACAATGAGAACATAAGATTGACCTCCCATTGTATGTAAGTCTCCTTCAATTGTTCAAGAGTCTGAGTTTAATTGTTTAAGGCTGAGTGAGGAAGGAGTCTTCTCTCTGTGTGATTGCCTTTGAGTCGAAACATCGGTCTCCTCTTTTCATAGGACTCTGCCTTGGATAGAAATTCTACAACTGATTTTCATGTGCTTTCAGCTTGATGACTGAAGGTCTTATTCTCCAAAACTATAAGACAATTAGAGTTTGCCAATTCTTCACAGTTTGTCTGACCTAAAGGGGTATCTCTATGACTATGGTATATGTATATCTTATTGGTTCTGTTTTTCAGGGAACTTTGACTAATAGTAGCACCTCAAAAGTTTTTCAAGGGTAGAGTTTCTGATCCTTAATTTTGACTGATTTGATTGATCCTAGGTTCAGCAGGAACCACCCTAATAAACAGTAAGGATAGGGTTTAACCAAATATCTGGACACTCCATTGTTCAGCAAAGTTGGTACATAAAATAACCTTTGTAGCACTGATACCCCAGAACCACAAATTCAAGGAATGGCCAATTTTTGCATTGAAGACACGGAGGAGTGCTATAGGAGGCTGTGGATGTTTGGAGAGCTCAAAACACCTTCAGAAGAAGTTCACCAAGACCACTGACGTAAACCTAGAGGCAAAACCTAAAATCTTGGAAGAGAAAGATGACAATAATTTCCATCTTGTTGAGGTAATTTGGAAAAGAAGGAAGAAGTGCCACTATGTTCTCTTTGCTCCTTTAAAACTACAATTAAAGATTACATTCCAAGCTGCAAGATGCTCTTCGACAAATTTGTAATTTTGACTAGTTTCTTCAGGGATAACCAGCAGTGTATCAACTGTTACACCATTTCCCAGGGGCTTGAATGTATGGAACTGAACATTAAAGAAGATCTGGGAGCCACTGCCGCTGCACCTAGCTTTCCAATACAGCTGTTATTTCTCAGAACAACGGAAAGAAAAACTTACATTAACCACCTCCTAACTCTCCCCTTACAAACCAACATATGTTTTTACTCTTACTCCTATAGAATAGACCCCGCTCCCATTAGCACTGCCTCCTCACCCTTCAAGAAAAGGGAACCCTAGTGCTTACAGATCACTTACTAGCTTTTGAATGAAAGGATTTTGAGGTGAGTTAGTGTTTGTTCACCAAACCACTAATCTCACCTTAGTAGCGGCATTCCACAGAATAGCGCAACTGAGAATATTACTTCAACAAGACTGCCAAACATCACTTTAAATAGGATTAAAACTCCACGTACAGGAAGGAACAAAGAAGCATGCTTTCATACCCACAATTACAAAGGAGTGATAGGAGGGGGCGTAAGTAATTGAACGTAAATTCTTGATACCATCCTGAAGCCAGCGTGCAAGTTAGCAAACACTAACCTGTCTGTTCTTCCCTGTGTTGGGAGATTCTTAAGATGACAGTGAGATGGCAGCCTGCCAGGAGGAGGGAGAAATGGATGAGCACAGATTCCCCACTCAGCATTGAGAAACAGTGCTCAGAATCCCACCCATCAACCTGAGGAGATGAATGACTGAAGTCGCATTATACCTATATTTTCTGATGTGAAAACTGTCAACATTACTGTCACTGACAATGTTCTAAGTGAGCTGGAAGGAGATTTTTGGCGGTTCACAATCTGTTAGCTCATATTTCCAGAGCTCTGGGGAAATAGCCTTGAAACTTCAGTGTCCAATAATGGGATTGCCAGAGAGAAATCATGGTTAGAAGTGGAACTATTGATCTAGAAGTTTCCAAGTTCTGAAGTAAAAAAAAAAAAGTGTCTGATGGCAACAGACCTGGCCAAGACAGGGGAAGACAGGGTGTTGCAGCATGCTCACTGTTTGATGTCTATTTCTTGAGCACTTCTGTGGGTACAGCAAATATGGCAGCAGGTAAGCAAAGCCCCTACTCTGAAAGAGCTTGCCTTCTGCTCTGTGTTCACATGGGAATACTGAAAAGGAAGATGTGTAGTGAAATACGAAAGACCCTGAATGGGCTTATCCCAGAGAGACTTTAATGGGATGGGGCTCTTTAGAAAAAGCAATAGGGATGTCCATCTGAGGGGGAGGTGCTTGATTCATGGCAGGTGTCACTTGTGAGTGTACTCTCTGTCCTGCAGTGTGTAGATGACTTTACAGACAGCACTTGATCGGGCTGCAGAGAGTTGCAACCTCATGGGCTAGAGGACTGCAGACATCATTTTATTTGAGGAATTGAGGTCCAAGCAGACAGTTCTTGGGGCTTATATTTGATTCTATGCATGTATATAGATAATTTAAGGACCATACTTTATATATAAGCACAGAATTTTATGAGCATATTTCTTTTATATGTAATAGTTTCGTTTTGTGAGGGTGAATAGAAAAAAATTTAAATATCTCTACCTATTGTATAAACCTTTCACAGAATGAAAACACTTACTTTAGTATACAGCGCACAAACATGCACAATGTCTCATTTAACCTTTACAGCACCATGATCATAGGGAGGTATTATTCTGTTTCAAAGGAGAAAATGGAATCACTGACAATCACATTAAACCAGCTTCAGAGATGGGATAAAGATGCATGGAAGTCATGTGACTTTATATTTGCCCTTCCCATCAAACACAGAGCTATTTCTGATACTGCTTAAGTATTTTTGGAGAAGAAACCAGTTTTCAAATATATTCAAACTCATATGTAAAGAATTATATCCTTTAGATATGCATATTAAGCTAACAAAATATAAATATGAGAAATGTCTTGACTCTGATTTGACAATAACTTTATTTTGTATTGTAATGAGGCTCAGTATCAGATACATAATACCTACATTTGGTAAACTTCAGCAGAATATTGCTTCCTTCATTGCTTCCCAATTTGAATGAATAAACCATCTGCCTGGATGCTAATATAGTGCAAAATATTAGTTACCAAATTGCCAGTATATTAAAACTACAATCTGCTTTGAAAAGAGGGAAACCTGTTTACATATTTCCTTTTTCTTTTTCCAGGCATTTAAATTGTCTGAGAACTCTTCTGCAGATACTCTAAAAGTTGTAGAGCATTCGGCTAAGATTAAGGATAGCTCATTGGTTATAAAAAAATATTTCATAGGCAGTGGCTTGTTACCCCAGATACTTGTGAGTCTGAGATGTGAAGATTACAAGTTCAAGGCCAGCTTGGGCAGTACATTAAGACTCTGTCTCTAAATAAGTAAACAAGTAGGTAAGTAAACAATCAAGTAAAACATACCCCAATCTCCCATTTATTCTCTTGGGTGAACCACTTCATTCCAATTATTCTTCAGCTGCTTTTTGTCATTATACTTTGAGAATTTCAGTGAGTTGTTGATACCTCCCCTCTACCTGATTTATTAAAACCTTAAAGTCTTAGGAAAGACTATCAACTCATTAATCCTAATGTAAAAAGAAATTGCAGCAATTTAAAGTCTCTGTCCCAAAGAAGATCAGAAGATATTCCTATTTTAGCAAGGGTCAAAAGCTCAGAGAAATGATAGACTTTCAGAATGCTTTAAGGGGAGCTATAAAAGCCTCTTTGAGATTATACACAACATTTTCTGGGATCAACTGCTTCTAAGCAATTGGAAACAGGATGTTGCGACCAGTGAACTGGCTCAGCAGGTAAAGGTGCTATCAATCCTGGCGGCCTGAGGTTGCTCTCAAGGACCTACATGGTAGAAGGAGAGAACTGACTCTTAAAAGTTGTCCTCTGAGCTCCATGCATACATCAGTGTGCGTGTGTGTGTGTGTGCGCGCAAGCGCGCACCCCCACACTAAAGAATTGTAATTTTCTTAATTAAAGAGGATTCTGGAAACTGTCAGAAAAGTGTAAGCATCTTGTACCGCCATGATGAGAAAGGAAACACATCTAGCTTTATTGCAGCGTTAGCTCTTCTCTACCTCATGTGCCCGTACAAGTCCTAACATGCACTGGAGTAATCAAAAGACATGAAACTTCTTCATATTTTGCTCATGTTCAGCTAAATTCATATCTTCTTCCACACCTCTTAGTAGGTGTGGAGCCAGAGCCTACAAAAAAGCTGGGATGCATTAGTTACTCTAGACATGATGAGCTCGTCAACGTCAGGGTACTTTTCTTCCTGCGCAGGGTGATCTTTGCAATCCCTGTCTCCATCTCGGAAGATTTGACCCTGATGAACTCTGGTTAAGACACCAAAGAAAATTCAGAGTCAAAAGAGAGTCACGTAAATAATAGCAAGAGAAACAGTAGACGTCTGGTTAGCTCTACCTTAAAGAATCCCAGTCATCAGCTAGGGAAGGTGATGTCACTACTCTCATCCCTGCTTTAGAAAGAAGCTGAGGTACTAAGTAGTTGTGTGACTTATGCAGATCACATAGACAGATGTCAGATGTGACTGACCTCAATGTCCATTTCCTGAGCTTCATAGATTTTGAAAACATCAGCTCTGTCTGGGGGAGTTTTCTTCTAGACATTTCTGAGGGAGTGCCTGACCTTTAGACCTCCATATAGAGTATTTAGGTGTTGTTATTCCTATAAAATAATTTATTTTTCATTATGAAGGGTTCTAAATAGTTTTTCTAATTACTATATATTTTAGTTGTACAAAATAATTAATTTCATCGTGGCAATTTTGTATGTCACAATGCAGTTTGATTTATTTTGGTGAAAATAGTGCCTACGGCTGCTGCTGAGAGTAAAGAGTACAGCGATAATGTTTCCTCTTCTGGCCCTCTGCCTGGGCTTTCCCTTCACCTTATTCACATTTGTTGGTTGACACTTGTCCTGATACGATTCCCTTAGTACTAGACAGTGAATTCCTCGAGAGCGGGGAACTGTTTCCTTTCCTTCCTTTACTCTTTCTTCTCTTCTTCTTCTTACCACCGTCCTTCCTCCCATCTTCCCTTGCTTTCTTGGACTAGGAAGATTTATGGACACCACACAGATCCATGTCCTTTGTGTTGGCTGATGTTTAAGCCCCTTAGAAACCAACATTTCTACTCAGTTGAAAAAATCAGTGGCTGTGGGACCATGCAATCTAAGTCAATCTCTGTGTTCACCATTTTGGATAGGTGTCTACAGGTCCAAGAAGGTCAAATGGTTTTACCTGTCTCTCCTACTTACTCCCCCAATGCCAATCCAAGGTCTCTCTAGCCCCATTGGAATGGGAGGAGTAAATAAGAGGGAATTGTGGGCCTAGGGAAAGGACATAGACATTAATAATATTTGAAAGGCTCATGATGTGTTTTAAGTTCTTATTAAAAATGACAAATAAAACAGATACACTATAGCATGATTAATAGAAACCCAGAGACTGATATTGGGGTTCAACCTGAAAGTCAGAAAAGCGAACCAGCCAGCAGCTGGCTCTTACCTCTCCCTCAGTTGGAAATAGTGATCCTGCCTCCAGGAATCTCACAATGAGACTGTGTCTGAGAGGTGCCTCCTGTCTTATATTCCTCTCTAATGCTGGGATTAAAGGTGTGCATCACCACCACCTTGTTTCTATGGCAAAGTAGCGTGGCCTCTCGGCTTAATGCTGCACGCCACCATTGCCTGATCTGTACAGCTGGCCAGTGGGGCTGTTTTACTTTCTGATCTTCAGGCAAGCTTTATTACAAATGAAATATCACTACAATACACAAGTAAGTTTTTTGCACTATTATAAAGTAAAATACTGCAGCTCTATCCATTGTTAACTAGGGACCATCTCTATTTACAGTCAACTTTCCAACACGGAGGTCTTATGCTGTTAGCAGTAGTTCCTCAGCAGGATAGGACAGAGTGGGCTGAGGGGTTCTCCACTGGTGTAGGGGTAACACCCCTACTTTTCTCCATTCACCTTAAGAGGAGGTGGTTATACATCAGATAGAGACAGATGTCCAGACTTTCTGACAACTGAGACCATCTTGTCCCAACCCCCCTTTTGCCAGATTCCAAAATCTTTCTTTTTATACTTGTCTTTCACTTGCTGAACAGAGGTCCACTCTCCCCTGTCCTAGCCCCTTTCAATGCTTGGAAGGACCGGGAGCTGTGGGTGGGGCAAAGCGAACAGGGCCCTGCAGCAGTGAGGGGCAGCTTTGCTCTTTGCCCAAATGAGGCCCCTGCACACAGCTTCTCCGTGTCCTGTCTTTTCTCCAGGCAGGAAGGCGGGCAGTCCAGCCGAGGCTGCCGTCTACTTCTCCTTTGTCTTAATCAAACAGTGAATCAAATGGGGATGTTAATGCAAACACTGGTCTTCTTATTTCATTTCAGCGCTGGAGGTGTCCCTTGGCAACGCAGGGTCCTGGCGCCCTGATGGACTGCAAAACCAATGTTTATAAACCCTCCTTTCCTCCAGGCTTGCATAATGGAGTGGAAATTTTTCTCTTATCACTTCACAAAGTCCACAGCCCTTTCCTTTCTTTGGCCTTTCCAACCATTTGCATTTAGAAGTAGAAATTCCTTCAGGACCACACTAGAAACCGATGGAGCTGTATCTTTTTTTTGTAACCCGTCAGCAGCGGAGTCCTTTCCCTCAGCGAAATATTTTGTGAGGCACTCCTACATTGAACTAATCACATCCAAACTTCTGCAACGGAAGTAGAAGATGAAGAACCTAGAAGACACTCAGGAGAAAGTTAGCCATTTATTGTTTGTTTTTCCTGCCTGACCTCCACTGTTCCTCTTCTTCCTTCTCATCTTCCTTCTTGTCTGCCTCCTTCTAGGGACCTGGGGTTATGTTCCCAGTCCCCAGTGATGCTTCCAATCATGGCAATAAGGGTTATTAATCAGTCTGGCCTTAGTGTTTACATCAAAAATAGATGTCAGGTATCTTAGCATCTCCCTATGCTCAAAGGAAAAGAGAAGCTTGCTGTCAATTTGTTTCCGCACTACAACAATTGAAACATTAACC
Organism: Microtus pennsylvanicus; assembly: GCF_037038515.1. NCBI lineage: Eukaryota > Metazoa > Chordata > Mammalia > Rodentia > Cricetidae > Microtus > Microtus pennsylvanicus. The sequence continues at coordinate 96,161,833 of NC_134583.1, forward strand.
TTCACATCTAATTCGTTTCACTTGTCTCCAGAGAGCTCATTTTTACATCATCCTCTTTGTGGACTTACATTCCTGCAGCCCTGTTTTAAACGAGTCCTTTCCACCTCCTGTCTCTCTCTCTTTTTTTTTTTTTTTTGTAAGAGAGCATCTAACTATTGTCCTTTTGGGTACACATGATGACCCACATCTGTGCAGTGTGAAGGTAACACAGCTTTATAAATTTTTTTGCTTATAAAATCTGTCTTAGACATCTTTTTATCCCCGTGTCTCTATTGCTAAGATAGAACCTTATTCACTACTATGGAAATAGACAAATAATAGAACATACATAAAATTAAAAAAAATCTCTGCCACTCAATATAGATTGAAAAAATTTGAGAGGCAGAGATAAGAAGCAGAAGCCCCAAGAGATAATATTTGTGGCTTTTCAGATGTGGCTTTTCAGATTGACAGAGCACATCATTTATATTTACAAAGCCGTTCCATTCACTGTCAAACACTAGATGTTATCAAACAGGAGTCCAGAAGTGAATGGTCAGAGTGAAAACTCACAAGGAAAGCAGACATGTGAAAATTCACCCTCTTGTTGGAAGAGGAGTTAATTATGCTATATTGTATTTTATTTAAAAAGTACTGTCTGGGGGAAGAGGTGTAGTTTTCTTGTGGGCTTTCTCCATGCTTTCCAGGGTGAATGGGAAGTGTGGGGTTTGCTCTTTGACATCTTTCTTCCACCGTGAGGATCAGTCTGCTTAACTGAGGAATGTCAGGGGAGCTAAATATAGGAACTGTGGGATGCAGTGTGGGACCGACATAACCTGCTTTCAGTGAGACTTCTGTGTCTCAGTATTACAGTCAGTTTTGGCACCAATCACCCAGACCTGAGTGAGCAATGGCTGGAGTGAGACTTAAAAAGAATCAAAGCTAAGTGGGGGAGTATCCCTGTCATCCAGAAGCTCATAGAATAACCCACAAGAGCTACACAAGTTTAACTGTCAGCAGGACTTGGTGACAGATACAAATCTGTACAAAGGAAAACACTGGGAGAGGTGGTTGGTGGTGAAAGATTTTATTTTTGATTGATTTGGAAAAAAATTTTCAATACTATTTGATACTGTACTAGTTGAAAATACTTTCTCATGTTTTTAAGCAAGATGAGGCTTGTATGGCTTAGCTTGAAAAAATCACATGGCATGGTCTCTTAAAGATGAAAAAATGCCCTTCATTTTAACTTGGGAGGGTAAATACTGCATAAGAAATCAATTCTTTCTGGAGAGATATTTTTGTTGTTATCAAATTAAGAATGTTAACCTCCTTTTAAATGTTGTTCTTATTTTTTTTAAGAAAATTTAAAGTGAAATATAACCACATAAGTTCCCTGTTTTCTTCTGTCTCTTCAACCCCTACCATGTTCCCCCTCCAGCCCTTTCCATCTTTTTCCCACTCTCTCTCAAACTGATAGCCTCTTTTTCTGTGATTTCTTGTTTCATATGAATAAATATACACATATAACCTGCTGAGTTCATCCAGTGTGGCTTGTGTATATATGACTTCAGGGATGACCACATTGTATTGCACAAAGACCTTCTATTCGCAATCAGGAAAAGTGATGAGGATACGCCAATGTGAGGTGCCTTGTGCAACACTGGCACCTGGGTGGGTCCCTTTATCCCACTCTGGGTGGCTTCACTGTCTCCCACCCTGTCCCCCAAAAGCACAACCAGACTCATTTTGTGCTGACCTGTTTCTACTTTTCATAGCGGGACTAATTTTAAGCATCTGACAATTATCCAAGCTGTGCTTCCTACACGGGCTGGGATGAAGACTGTGTATTTATCTTAACAAACCTGCAACTTCATTTCAAATTCCACCTTGCCTGCAGGCTCCTTCCACACATACCCAAATAAATAAAGGAAGTGGGAGCTTTTCATTTTTTTTTCTTTTGATATCCTCTACCAAGGCCTTTTCTTGTTAATTTTGTCAGCTAGTTGCTACTTAAAGCCGACTTCCACAGAGCTGTGTGTGTTTGCAGGTCGGCCTCATCAAACATTCATTGTTCAATACTGTGACAGCTGGTAGCAGACATACACACTCTTCCCTTGTTTGGTTTTCTGATAAAGCCTGTCAAGAGCTGGCTGACTATAACTGAATTTGTCACCCTTTCAGCAAGGTTACACCTCTTCTTACTATGAAATAAAACAATAAAACAACATTTCTAACCCCTCTCTTCCACAACCACCCAATTTGACAAGCAAATACACGAGGCACGGGTGTTAGCCAGAAGAGGAAAAACTCACACACAGGAAAATGTAAAGATCACTTGTGAGAGACCCTGCTCAGGAGCCATGGGAAGCTGTAGGAAAGGTCATGGCAGAGAGTACCGGGCTGTGTGCAGCTCCAGCTGAGCAGCCGAACTCTTCCAAGCATGCTGCAAAAGTAGTCAGCCACTAAGGCTAGTGCCTGCAGGAGGATTTCACACTGGCTTTCAACCTATCAGGATGGTTTGGTGGTATGATAAGGCCAGATGCCCAAAAGAACATTGATAAAATCTGTCTCCTATAGGATGTGCAATTTGTAAAGATGAGAGCCCGGGCTGGAGCAGGGGTCTAAATACTATCTTTAGGAGGAACAAGGTGATAAACTCTTACAGCTCTCAGAGCCCTCCTTAAGCAGCAGTAGGAGTAACACCTTAATGAGTCTGTTTGCCTCATGATTTTCAGTCACCTGGCTAACACCCTCCAATTCCCGCCTTTCTCTTTTCCGTCCCTTCCTTTCTTCATTCTTCATTGTATAAAATATAGACACTAACAGCTACCATATTTAAATCAAAAGGCTATTGTTAATATCAGGTGAACAAATTTGGCAAAAGAAAGTACTATTTTTTAAATTTAAATTTTTTATGAGAATTTCCTACATGAGTATTGTATTTACATCACTTCCATCCCCCCCTCTCCCCTTTCAACTTCTGTGCCTCTAACTTCCTCTCAAATTATTGGCCTCTTTAATTATGACACGTTTATATTTACATTTGTATATACCTCTCTGAGTTAATTTACCATTTCTTATATGTGTTTGTGTTTACGGCTGAGTACTTGGGATTGCATAACCTATCAGGAGGCTCATACTTGGATAAGACTGTTTTTTTCCCCACTTTTAACATCTATTAATTGCCTATAGCACTTCGTCTATGGGTAAGACCTTGTGATATTTTTCTCATCTGCATTGGCATGTGTTCTCATTATACAAGTATTGTCTAGGCAACAGTATTATTAAGATTTCATGAGTGTAACTTCCTTCCTTGTCATTTATGGAAGACCCTACCTCGCAGAGGAAATTATGGTCCTCCAGCCCTTAGAACCTTTATGTCTGTTCTGGCTAGTCTTATGTAAGTTTGACACACAAACTAGAGTTTTCTGGAGGAGCAAACCGTAATTAAGAAATGCCTGCATAACATCCAACTTCAAGGCATTTTCTTAGTTAGTTGTGGATGGGTTGGGTAAGTCTATTATGGGTGGGACCACCCCTGGGTTGATGGTCCTGGGTTCTAAAAGAAAGAAGGCTGAGCAAGCCATGGGAAGCAAGTCAATAAATAGTTTCTGACCATGGCTTCTGTATCAGCTCCTGACTCCAAGTTCCAGCCCTATTTGAACTCCTGTTCTCACTTCCTTCAATGATGGACTATGATGTGGAAGTGTAAGCCAAATAAACCCTTTCCTCCTCAACTTGATTTTTGGTCATGATGTTTTGTCACATCAATAGAAACCCTAAGTAAGACAAGTTGGTACCAGGAGCAGGGTCTTACTGTGATAGACTTGACCATGTGTTTTTGGGGAGCATTGTGGAAGTACTTTAAAACTTAAGGTTGGACAAACCACTGAAAATTCAGAGTTCAATGGACTGTACTAGGAGCTTGGAAAATAAGGATGTTGAGAACAGTGCACATGATGAGGCCTGGCTTGTGAAGTTTTAGAGGGAGGCAAAGCATCTACCAGGCTGTTTGTGTGAAGAATCTGTGGTGTCTGATCAGCTAGGACTGAAGTCTGCTGTGATTAACAAGAGACAGGCACCACTGAAGTGAAACCTTTGAGTTACTGGAACAACTGATGCTGGTCAGCTGGAGCTAAGAACTTGGCAGTGTTTAAGAAGAGACCAGCATCACTGAGGTGAAATCTCTGGGAAGTGTTTCCTCAGGGTCTGCACACACAAGTTGTGTGCCCGAAGAAGCCATTTGCTGGCAGCCGAACTTGGCAGTGTAAGAGGCACCCAGGTTTTATTGGTTTTTTGAAGGCATGAAGGGGTCATGGAGAGCAGCTGAGGCTTGGCAGTGTGAGAGGTCAGGAGATGCTATTGGGTGAAGATGCAGCATCAGGAGCAGTTGAAGGCCTAGGACTGAAGGAATCATGCAAAGAAATTGAGGCTTGGTGTCAGGAAGAGAGCAGGCAAGAGGCTCTTGATGAAAGTGCAGTTCAGTTGAACAGAGGACCCCAGAGTTTTGAAGCTGCCAGTACTGTGGGGTGACCGTCAAGGACAGCAGCAGCAGTGGAATAGAGCCAGCCAGAGCCTAGAAGAAAAGCTGTGTGCTGCACAGGGCAAAGCTGAAGAAGCGATTCAGCCTCCTTGGAGGCATGCAGAAGATCGTCAGGGAATCCCAGATAATTGGTTATTGAGTTATTTATACCATTGAAGTCTGGTTTTGCTTGGTTCAGATTCGCGACTGTGTCCTGGATCTTCCCTCTTGAAGAAGGTATTTAACTTAAGTTTGATATTTACAGAACCCCACAGCTGAAAGATTTTTGAAACTTTAAAAGATATTTTGGATTTTTAGAGAGATTGTATATTTTAAAGAGACTGAAATTTTAATGTGTTTGAATTTGTGAGGACTACGGGACTTTTAAAGTTATTTATGCTTTTAATGTGAGAGCTTGGGAATGAATAAGAAAGGAAAGGTGTGGCATATTAGTGATGTGTTTTTGTGCCAAGATGACAAGGAGCCAGTTGTTCTGGCTAGTCTTATTTCAAGTTGAAACACAAACTAGAGCTAGCTGAAAAGAGTTAACCTTAACTGAAAAAAAAAATGCCTCCATGACAGCAAGCTGTAGGGCATTTCCTTAATTAGTTATTGATGGGGAAGGGCCTAGCCTATTATGGGTGGGACCACCCCTGGGTTGGTGGTCCTGAGTTCTGTACGAAAGAAGGCTGAGCAAACCATGGGAAGCAAGCCAATAAATAGCTCCTCTCCATGGCCTTTGCATCAGCTCCTGACTCCAGGTTCCAGCCCTGTTTGAGCTCCTGTTCTCACTTCCTCCAATGATGGACTATGATGTGGAAATGTAAGCCACATAAACCTTTTCCTCCCCAACTTGATGTTGGTCATGGTGTTTGTCACAGCATTAGATACTGTCCCTGATTCAGCAATGTTCCCCTAAGCCTTAGGTGTGGCTCTTATATCCACTTATAAACCCTCATTTTTGGAGAGCTCAAATGCCAGCCTCGTTCATTCATGTTGACCCCAGTTTATCCAACATGTATGTGGTGGAAAGTATTCGGAGCCCTGGGCAGGGCTCACTCAAAGAAGGAGAGGCATTCCACCGCTGGCTTTTCCAGAACATCTCTCATTCTTCAATGGCTATGATGGCTGTCACCTCGGAATTCTGTATTTTTAGGCTGGAAAAGCATATCAAGTCCTGTAAGTATGGCTTTCCCTCCAGCCCCGTGTGTGTTCCACGCCTCGGTGCTTTAAACAGAAGGTTTTTATTTTTGTTGAATTTCCAGCCATCATTTAAATGATGGGGCCGCTGGGTATCAGTATGGGAGGAACTCAATCATGCTTAAAGTGGATCTGCACACTAGTTGTGCTTCTGACATATTCTGACACGTTTACTATATGGAGGGACTTCAGGGGTCAACATTTAGTTAACTTAAAAGTATTTTATTACTATTGACCTAAGTTGTCAAACTATGTTTACATAGTCATTTGTTCAGTTTCTGAAATGTCTCTTTGTATTCTGGCCTGTCATGGCTCTATTCAGTAGTACAAAAGAAATGATTGTAATAGGAAGACTATCATATAAATAGGGCCGTAGGGACTTTGTCACTAGATGTTTTGCTCATGCATAAAATAAAAGGTTAGAGATTCTTTGATTTCAAAATTGAAGATATCTCTCTCTTCCCTTGGAGCAAATTCTCTTTGGCCACCAACCTAGCAACCATTTTGCAAATTGAAAAATTTGCACGCCTTTAATCCCAGCACTCGGGAGGCAGAGGCAGGCAGATCTCTGTGAGTTCGAGGACAGCCTGGTCTACAAGAGCTAGTTCCAGGACAGGAACCAAAAGCTACAGAGAAACCCTGTCTCGAAAAAAAAAATTTGTTTCTTTAATCATATTTCAAGTTTTCAGGTATGAAAAGATACAATTTGAGCCAGATCTGGTGGCAAATACTTTTAAACCCAGCACTCAGGAGGCAGAGCCAGGCAGATCTCCGAGTTTAAGGCTAGCCAGGGCATCCAGGGCTACATTGTGAGATACTTTTTAAAATAATAAGAATAATATGCATTTAGTGGTTTAATTTTTAAGATTTTTCTTATGTTGTTGAATATCTTAGTAAAACCTCAATGTTTAATGTTTTATTTATAATTTTAGGAGGTTAGAAATATTTATGGTTATGAGTAAGATAAGTTTGTTTAGATGTTTGTATATCTTTGCATAATTTTATAGCTAGAGCAAGAGACTCAGAATTTTTAAAAAGGCAAATGTGTCAAACACTATTTTTCCTTTTATAGTCATTTTATTAGCCATGGATGACACCTTCCTTCCTGTTTTGGAGCTGATTTGTTTGAGGGTTGATTCCAAATACTGTAGCTAGACCTGTCAGTGTGTACATTTCTTAGTCCCTCAAATACCTGGGTTGTTTTGGTAGCATTCCCAAATTAGGTAAAAAAAAAAAAGTATAACTGTTTTAAACTCTGTTCGGTTTATCAGGTTGGAGAAACAGCAAGCATCTTCTGCATTAGAATGCCTTTCGGTTTTAGCTTTGCCCTTCTAGCTCTCGGATTCACTGCATACTTGTCCTCACCCCACTAGAAGCTGTTTTACTCCCCTGACATGATGGATTCACCGTGCCTCCCTAACTGACACTTCTTATTTCTCTTCAAGCTCTTTTAGCTACAGTTGATACTAATTACTGGGAGATAACTTAATTTCAAATTTGTCTTCTCTCTAAAGTTGATGAATACCCCCAAGATCCTTCGTGGCATGTTCATAGTTGTGTGTAGGTGTGCTCAGAGTGGTGAAGACCTGAGGGACTTAGCAGGTTTGTTTCCAGTGAGGATGGTCAAGGCCACGGTCTGTTGTTTCACTGACAGCACATTCACGATGTCCTTCTGGTAATCAAGTTAGTGCACCGTCACATTCTGTGGTTCTTGTTGCTGAGTTTTGTGTATAAAATGACCCCCAAGTGTAGCCTGCAGTTCTTTCCACAGCCCTAAGAGAAGGAAACCATGGGATGCTTTAAAGGGGAAAATGTGTTAATTCAGGCATGAGTAACAGTTTTGGTAGCCATGAATTCAGTGCTAAGGGATCAGCAATATGCAGTTAATGCGATGACAAACATACATGAAGCAAGTTTAATTATTTAGTAGGTAATAAAAATGCCATGTCCAAAGGCTCACAGGAATCTATCCTTGTACTTTCTGTTTTAATTCTGACTCAGGTACTAGTTACATGAAATATTCATAATATAAAAAAATAGTGTCTGAGGCATTTGACCTTATTTATGTAACTTAAGTTTTAAAGTATTTATTTTTTGTTTTTATTTAAGTGTGTCTATATGAGTGTATGCACATAGTGTGGGAACCCTGGAGCACATCAGATCCCTTGTTTGGGTACCCTGGAGCACATCAGATCCCTTGTGTGGGTACCCTGGAGCACATCAGATCCCTTGTGTGGGTACCCTGGAGCACATCAGATCCCTTGTGTGGGTACCCTGGAGCACATCAGATCCCTTGTGTGGGTACCCTGGAGCACATCAGATCCCTTGTGTGGGTACCCTGGAGCACATCAGATCCCTTGTGTGGGTACCCTGGAGCACATCAGATCCCTTGTGTGGGTACCCTGGAGCACATCAGATCCCTTGCAGTTGGAATTCTGAGCAATTGTGAGATGCCTAACATAGGTGCTGGGAACCAAACTTGAATCCTCCAGAGTAAGTACCTCGTGCTCTGAACTGCTGTAGGTGAAGGCTATTTATTTCCTTGCTGTCTAGACTCCAAATAACCACACAAAAACTATATTAATTAAATTGCTGCTTGGCCTATTAGCTCTAGCTTCTTATTGGCTAGCTCTTATATCTTAAATTAACCCCTTTCTATTATTTTATATTTTGCCATGAGGCTCATGGTTTACTGGCAAGGTTCCAGTGCATCTGTCTCCTGTAGCAGCTACATGCTGTCTCACTGACTCTGCCTTCTTTCTCCTCCTCTATCTGCTTGGAATTCCTGTCTTGTCCTACCCTCTGCTGCAATAGGCCCAAAGCAGCTTCTTTATTAACCAATGGTATTAACAGAATACAGAGTGGAATCCCACATCATCTCTCCAGTCTTTCAGTACTTTAAAAATGAAAGAAATACAAAGTTTGAAGTGATGCTTAGGAGCTTAGAGGACTGACACAGCCTTAAGTATCAATGCAAGTGGCTAACAGTAAGGAGCTGAAAGGGTGCATGAAAGACACGGCAGCATGGGTAGAGAGAGAAGGAAGTTTCCACGTGGTGTGAGAAAGCTGGGATGTTTAAGGCTGTTGTGAGGGGAAAATGAGGGGAAAATAATCTCAGCAAAGGGATTGCACAGGGAGGAGTATAGTAAATAAGCTCGGGAAGGGCAGTGTGCTCATATTAAGAGAGTGACACGATGGGAAAGAACCAAGAAACAGAGGAACAGCTGCTCTCTAGGGAGTCTTTCTTACTCTTCAGAGCTCAGAAAAAAAAAATATGAGCTGGGAAGCATTACAACAAGCAAACATACATAAACAGTTTAAAGTTAGTTGTTCTTAAATACAGTTGCAATTTTGTGAGGTATTGTGTATTCACCAACTTGAAATTTTGTAATTAAATATACTAAAGCAATTTTTAGCCACACCGAGCTTTGAAAAGTAAAAAACTACACAAAAGAAGCAAACATCACTGGTCAATTGATACCACCTCTCAGCAGTCCACTGGTCAGCTGACACCACCTCCCAACAGGCCATGGATCAGCTGACACCATCTCCCAGCAGACCACTGGTCAGCTGAGAACATCTCCCAGCTGATCACTGGTCAGCTGACACCATATCCCAGCAGACCACTGGTCAGCTGACACCACCTCCCAGCAGACCACTGGTCAGCTGACACCACCTCCCAACAGGCCATGGATCAGCTGACATGGCCTCCCAGCAGACCACTGGTCAGCTGACACCACCTCCCAACAGATCACTGGTCAGCTGACACCATCTCCCAACAGACCACTGATCAGCTGACACCATCTCCCAGCAGACCACTGTTCAGCTGACACCACCTCCCAACAGGCCATGGATCAGCTGACACCATCTCCCAGAAGACCACTGGTCAGCTGAGAACATCTCCCAGCTGACCACTGGTCAGCTGACACCATATCCCAAAAGGCCATGGATCAGCTGACAGCACCTCTTAGAGATCCTTCTCAGATGTTTTGTGCTCATGAATATGGGGAAGAGTCTGGCTGTGGCTGCTTTTCATAACCAACTAAAGCAGTGCTTCTTTCTAAAAATACCATATGAAGCGACCGGTGTAGTCCCCGGAGACCTGAGAGCACTCAGATACGGCGTGTATTTTCCATGCTTTTGTCACAGGAGACAGGCAATGTTCAAATAATGTGGCACCATTTTGGTATGAAAACTACCACTTATGGGAGCTTATTTGTAATCAAAGGGGCTTTTCCAGCATGACAGCATATCTTCAAAATCCCATTTTGCCCCGAGTGCAGGAGCACTGGGAGTTTCACGTGTGCTCCTCACATGTGAATTACTTTATTTCATATTTACTCAAGAAAACCCCAGTCGTTCCTTCCTTCTCCACTTCCTGATATTATGCTTCCCCCCGGCAGTTAAGGTCCTGTCTGAATTATACTCTGCAGTTACCAGTTAATGACAGCTTCAGAGGAAACATTTAGGGATTAATTGTAGAATCAAGATTGATGTTAGAAGCAAAGACCAATTAAATGGCTCCTCGGTATCTATTTTGATTGAAAGGTGTTTTCTAGGTTGGAGCTATCTAGACAACTGCTTAGCTTAAATGGCTCTAAAATGTCCTTATTTTATTTCATATTCCTTGGTCACTTCTGGAACCTTGTGTCCCAACTGTCTTTTGAACATCGTCACAATGTTGGTTGAATATTTAATGATTGTTGAGTGTTGCACTAGAATATACAGAATAGCTGGGCAGTGGTGGCACACTCCTTTAATCCCAGCACTTGGGAGGCAGAGGCAGGAGGGTCTCTGTGAGTTTGAGTCCAGCCTGGTCTACAAGAGCTAGTTCCAGGACAGGCTCCAAAGCTATAGAGAAACCCGTCTCACAAAACTAAAAAGAAAAAGAAAAAAAGAAAAGAAAAAAAAAAGAAAGAATATACAGAATAAAACATGCCGTACATTTTGATTCTTACCTGGAAATATCTTGCAATCCATTGTGCAGTTTTAATATCCATGAATAGTATGGTATAAGCCCAATGTGAGTATGCAAACAATTATTGTTGGAGTCCACACAAGAATCAGTCAATAAATGTATAGAATTTTAGGTTTTGAAATGTTATAAGGTGAAAGAAAAGACGCAAGTTGCGATATTCAGAGGAGTCTCTGATAAGGTATTTCAGAAAGATCCAAAAGTGAGCGAATACATTTTGTATTGTCTGTGGTGAGAAAATTTGGGCAAAGGAGAATATCTAGCAAAAAGGAAATCTTGAAGAAGACATACAAATATGAACATATACATGAATATGTATACATTTTATAGTATAGTATAATAAATAATGTATATAACACACAGGAATGACATATGACTATGCAGCTTCCCCAGCTGTCAGTTCAGAGTCTGTGAGCTCCCACTAGCTCAGGTTGGCTGTTTCTTTGGGTTTCTTCATCATGGTTTTGACCCCTTTGCTCATATTATCACTCCTCTTCAACTGGGTTTCGAGAGCTCAGCCCAGTGCTTAGCAATGCTGAAGCTGCATCTGCTTCCTTCAGTTGCTGGATGAAGATTCTATGTCAATGAAGGTAGTATTCAACCTGATTACGGGGAAGGCCAGTTCTGACACCCTCTCCACTATTGCTTAGAGTCTTACCTGGGGACATCCTTATGGATTCCTGGGAATTTCCTAGTGCCAGGTTACTTGCTAATCCAATAATGGCTACCTCTATCAAAATATCTCTTTCCTTGTTTTCCCTCTCTATTCTTCCCCCAGCTTAACCATCCCGTTCCCTCATGTTCTCCTCCCCCTTCCCTTCTTCTTTCTTTCTCCCCACTCCCCTTTCACCCTGCTCCCCTGCCTTCTGGATGTAGGTAATAGTTGTGTAGCTTCAGCAGTTTGTGGGGACACTGGCAATGGGATTAGGATTAATCCCTAGTACATGAACTGTCCTTTGGGGACCCTATCCCTCAGTCTAGATACAGGGGGAAGACCTTGGTTCTGCCTCAACCTGTTCTGATAGGCTTTGTTAATGCCCCAGGGGAGGCCTTACCCTCTCTGAAGAGTATGGGGATTGGGGTGGGGATAAGGTTGGGGTAGTGGGGAGAGGAGAGGAAGGGGGAACTGGGATTGGTATGTTAAATAAAAAAGATTGTTTAAAAAAATGAAATATAAATTTAAAAAGAAATCAAAAAATAAATATTGATCAAATGAATAAATCTCTGCCCATATCTTGCTTATATCAAGGTAATAATAGGGCATAAAGGATGAAAGGGAAAATTTGGGTCTATGATGCCTTTGTGTTCTCAAGGAACAACATTAGCTTTGCTCATGGTGAAGAATTGAGAGTTAAGCCAACTTATTTTTGGGTCCACTTTCTTCCGGTTTATTCTGGAAGTTGCTATACCCTCATAGCAACCTGTACCCACATTCTTCCAGTTTATTCCGACTTTACATTGTGAGTTGCTACACCCTCACAAACCTATAGTCTACAAGTTCTTGTAAACATTGTGGCTATTTTAATTCTGTGGAGCTTAACAGTAAGATATTGCAAGTTACAAGTGCCAAATTTAGATATAATTTTATAAATTAATTAAAATTTTCTGGAAAATTGCTTCTTCTGTAAAGATCAGAAAGGGATTTAGGTTTTGTTAAAATAATAATATTGGAAATTATTAATAAGGTACACATTTTTGTGTGCAAAGTAATATATCTGATATTTTTGGGGTGTTGGGAGACACCAACAAAGCGTCTTGTTTGCACATCTATGCAAGTGCTATCACTGAACTCCGTCTCCAGGTCCAATGCGTTCACCCTTTGAAATTAAATGGAATAGTTATTGTCTTGCCCTATGATTTACACACACATGTGCATACACACACAGGTGATATGTGGATGTTTAACATGCTTAAGACATAGTCAGAGATATCTATCTTTTATGTAATAAAAACTGAACACTGGAGTAAACTCTAAAATCCCTCATTTAACAAGATGGTAAAAGAATTCTTAGGTTTCTGGCATCTGTCACAAATGAAGAAGCAAATTGGTTGTGATGTGAGCAGCGTCAGTTGCCTTCTGTTTATCTATGGCATAGCAGCTAAATGAACAGGGCTTGAAGATCAACCACAGTGCTGACTGCACTTCCCAACCCTAGAAACGCAAAGCATGGCTGTTATCTCTTCTGTCCCAGTATCTCCACTGGGAGTTTTGAGCTGCGATGTGCTTCAAATTTTCCATCCCCTGAATAAGAAAGAGTGTCAAGCATTTGTTCCCTAGGAGTGCTTCCTCACTCCCAGACTCATTTTCGGATTCTCTCGCAGGTTTACAGTGTGTTTGTGATTGACATAAATATAGTTTTCTCTTTATCATGACCACTGCATTGTCATAAGAAAAGTGCACCATACTATAGCAAGTCATTCAATTTTCTATAATGTTTTATTTAGTGTAGAGTAAAGAAAACAGTTACCTGAACTAGGAAGAGAGAAGCCAAGGCAACATTCCTTAACTGGCTACGTGACTGATTTTAGCAACTCTCCACTGAATTTACTAGCTATTACTATTAATCACATTGTATTATATTAGACTACACTTTTACATTCTTAATCTGAGCCCTTTATCCTTACAGTATCCTATATAAAGTCTCATCATAATGTCTAGAGCCTGTGACCGTCTATTTCTCCAGTCTATGGTGTTATACAACTCAGAGCATTGAAATAAGTGGTCCAGCCATGGAAGACGAGTAATGTTCCAAGTCAAAGGTATAATGTTTGAGACATTTGAGAAGCTTTACTAAGGAAGAAAGGTGGCAAAGGGATTTAACAGTGAGACACAGGAACTGTCCCTGTACTGAACAGCTGGGTGCTTTATCTTTAATTGGAACGCAAAGGAGGAACTAAACTCATCCTCTAAAGTGTTAGAAAATCGTTTCCAAATGCTACCCATAGTGGAAGTAAATTCGACTTACAGACAGAAGAGTACTGTTTATTTCTAGGCTTTCCAAGCAAAGAAGAGCATTACTGTAGTCCCTAGTGTGCATCTTGAAGCAGATGTAATATCCTATCAGAGACCACACTGAGCAGAATGAAACTGATATTGGTCAGAAAGGATCAGTCAGGAGGATGATAAAGAACAAATGTGAACAAGTAGAATTTAAAACATCTGATTGGCTTTTGTTAGAAGAGTGTGAATTTAGTGACAGCCTACCCATGAAATAGAGAAAACTTCAATCATCTGAGCCAGAAAGATTAGTTCTAAGGGCAGAAAACGTCTAACAGAGCAAATGGAACAAAATGTGAGTCAATCATTTTAAAGTTACTGCCTTTGTTGTTTGAAGACAGAAGGTAGTTCTTGATTATGCCAGTCCAGGGTCCCTGCTTGACCAGCTACTATTTCACATGGCTTGAAACCTGGTCTGTTTGTTATAATTTTAAAAATGGTGAGAGAGAGAGAGACAGAGAAAGAGAGAGAGAGACAGAGACAGAGACAGAGAGAGAGAGACAGAGAGAGAGAGACAGAGAGAGAGACACACAGAGAGAGACACAGAGAGAGACAGAGAGAATGAATCATGAGACAGGGCTCATGTGGATTTTTTTTTAATTGAAGGAAAGGAATGGGAAATTGGGGAGAGGAGCAGAGGAGACCAGCCTCTGGAGACAGGAACAGTGGAAGAGAGAAAGAGAGAAAGGGAAGGAGAGCAAGAGAGGAGGTGGGTAGGGCCTGCCTTTTATGAGGGACATAGCACCTGTGCTGTAGAGGGCGTAGCAGGTGATGTCAGAACCCTGAGCAGGTTAGTGTGAATATTGGCAAGCACATCCTGCCAGGCGACAGGCCAGCATAATGCCTGAATGCTAACATTCCTCCCATTTTATTTATTATAAAAAGTGAGTTAGGGATAGCAAGTGGGGATGGGAAATTAGGCTGCCAAGTTCTTGAGACTGCTTGCTGCTGACCTGGGGCCATTGCATTTTGGGGAACCTGAGAAAGCTGAGATAACTGGCTATTTTACTTAGCGGTGTCCCAGTCCTGTGGGACCATCTCGTCTCTCGGACCTGGCAAGTTGTCAGCAGAGAAGAGGATAAAGTTAAGTTTTGAGAAAACTTTTTCTTAGGTCCTGATAATTTAGGGAGGGGAGTCCCAGGACCAGGGAAAGATGGTGATGGCTAGGCTGTTGATTGCCAGTGCTTTTCTGGAGTGTGTCTGACAGTGTATTTGACCTGTCCGAGGTGGATCCAGGTTGACTCCCAGAGCTTGCAAGAATACTTTGAGTTTGTGAAAAGATAAGTTTTAGACATATTAGCACTGTTTAGAAGTCAGTTTTAACTACATTCTAGTTTAGGTTGGTCTGCTGGGCACTTGTCAGAAACTCAGCTTAAAACAATAGCCTTCTATAATTTTTATTTAACCAAACTAATGTCAGAGCAACATTGTAATCTCACACACCAGAAATCGATTCGAAATGCAAAGCTTTAAGTAGAAACTGGTATCAGTGTGATCCAGTTTGCACCTGGACTTGGCTACTGTACCCAAAATGTTTGGGGTTAATTTTATGTAGTAAGAATTTTAAGATTAAATGCATTGGATGCTGAAGATAAAAAGATAGTTATGAAATAGATCTTCCATATCCATAAATATTCATATTTTGAAGGTAGATTCTCTGTACAAAAGTGTTCAGAGGTGAGATATCAGGAGGGGAAGGAATGCCCTCACAAATGTGCTTAGCCACTTATGTCTTCCTAACTTAAAGGGATTGTTGACAGGTGTCAGATGCTCTATTGAGTGGAGTTCAGTTGTTGGAGTATGTCTTTGAGAGTGTGTGGTTGAAGGGTGACTCTGTTTCTTGTCTCTTCTTCTTCCCATAGCACAGGATGCTTCTTTCTGCCATGATCTCTCTGTGATGACATGCTGACTTATCACTGGTTTACAAACAGTGGTATGGGCACGGACTGAAACCTCTGGGATCTGCAGCCGACATGCATCACGTGACAGCAAGTGGACTAATAATGATTTGGAGTACAATACAGATTTTTTCCAAGCATCTCAGGGAAAAAAGAAAAAATACTAAAAAATGAAGGGAAACTATTGACAAGAGACAGAATAATCATATAATAGGAACCCATGGTGAGGTGGATATTGAAGAGAAGAAATATCCAGTGCTATAACAGAAAAGGCTTCTGTGCTAAATTGCTCACTATTTTAAAATAGAAAGGGCCCACTGAATAGCAGGTGTTGTTAATAATTGACACACTGTGGGTCAGGGTGGGTTGTCACAAATTTTTCTATTAATATAAAAGAAAAAATGCTTGAAATATTCAAGTAAAATAAAGAGCTTAATATCAAGAGAAAGAAAAAAAAACAACCATGAGGCTATTAATACTCCTCTATGAAGTTAGAACGGTCAGAAATCTATTCACAGTGTCCATGCTACTTGTATTTCTCCAGTATCTTGGTGACTGAATTTATAGGATTGAAGTTTGGGGTGTTATCTGAGATGTTGTCTCAGAAATCCAGGAGGAATACTCATGGGGTTTCAGCATCAAACATAGACACAGAAAAGCTTTATACTCTGTAAATTTAGTCATTAGCACTCGATCAATTTGGAAACATTAGTCATCTTTGAGAAAAAAGAACGGTCAAATGTTTGTGGGGGAAAAAGCAAAATACTGGGGTTGGATAATGGCTTAATGGGTAAAAGCACTGGTTGCTCTTCCAGAGGGTCTGAGTTTGATACCCAGCAACCACATGTATAACACATAATGCTATACTCCAGTTCCATGGGATCTGAGACCCTCTTCACAAGTACCAGGCACACACATGGTACATAGACATACATGCTGGCAAAACACTCATATACATAAAGTTAAATTAAGATAAAATAAAATATACAAGTAATATTTCTGAGAAAATAGTTGAAAAGTTCAAAGTAATGAAAAATGTTTATTAAAACTTGAGTAATGCAAAAGTATGCCCTTAATACACTATTTAATAAAGCTTATAATGCACTTACAAATGTTAAAATAGTTAATATAATTACAAAACAACTATTGATAAAATCAGGTTTTTAAAAGTAAATCTACATATATACTCCCCAAAATGGATACTTGGCAATTGCCATCTAAAATTCTGGCTTGTTTCAACCACAAAATTGTGGAAGAATACAAGGTGACCGTAAGCCTCTGGGGGAGGGGGAAGCATGCAGCTAGGGTCACACAGCAGGCAAGGGTCTGGTTCTCCTTTCCACCTCCAAGCTTGCCTCACATAGCTCAGCACTGTGAGCACTGGCAAGCAGACACCCCAATGCCATCTCCACTGGGAAAGCAAAAGAGTTCTCTGTGAACCTGAGCTATGATTTATTTCAACTCTGATCTGAATGTTAACTGGGAAACCTAGGTGGTAAAACATTACTGGAGTTATGTTTTCACAATCATTCAGAGTTATCTCTGATTCTATATCTCATGATATCTTTATTAATCTTGAGTTAATTAATTATTATCCTGTTCATAAGATTTATATATACAAGAAAAATAAACGTTGAGGACTCAGAGTGAAGTGTGTTAGACTCTGGAGCTGTGGCAATAAATGGCCACAATCCAGGTAACTTACAAACAGACATTTATGATTTGATGGTTCTGAAAATGACAAAGCTGAGATCAAGGAATCTGCAAGATTGATTGTTCCTGAGGAATGTGTTGCAACTTTTTCTCCTTGGAGCCTGTCACTATGGATGTCACATGACATTCTCCTCGTGTGGATATCTACATGTTTAAATGCCCCCCTTTTATCTGGCTTCTAATTAGGGTCCACTCTAAGCCAGGATGAATGCTTCTTAGTTGACAACTTGTGTCCCAACCTAATTTCTAATGCTGTCCTGTTCTGAGATAGCGGTGGGTAGTGGGGAGGGGCCACAAGGCAACACACAATATAAAGGAAGAAAACGTACTTGGAAAATGTGAAAAGAGCACAGGGTTGCAGGATCATTGTCAAGCAAAGTAGACTATGAGGAAAAAGAAGATTAAAGATGCGCCTACTCAATAAGTAAAAATACAGTTGAAAATTAAATTCTCAGACTGGTGAACATGTTTGTACTAAGAAGACAAAAATAATATAAACCCAAATATTATAAATATAAAAGAAAAAAGAATCACTAGTGTATTAATCCACTTTAATGTACTCTCTTAGTCTTTGATAAGCTATGTAAGAAAATAGTCAAAATCAATAAGCTTGACTTGAAGGATTATAACAGCATTGTATCTAAGAAGCTGTCTGCAATGCCATAGCACTCTAGGCCAGATGAGTATAAGTCACACAGGTCACAAATTGTATGACATTTGTTTAACAACAGAAGAAGAGTATGGAAATTAAAGGTAAACTGATAGCCATGTTTTAATTTTGAAACTTAATCACTAACTCATAAATTAAAATACAAAATATATAAATAATCAGTACTTATAAGTTCAATAAAAGTTCTGCCCAGTCACGTAAGAAGAATGGACAAATCTCTATACTTTGGAGTTAAAATAAACAAACCTTTAAATAAAAAACATAACTATTTAAGTGGAAGAAAATTGAAATTGGAACTTACATAATAAAGGAATGCTAACTTAAAAACCTAAAACCAAAACTGTAAACTAATTTAAAAAATCGGAGGTAATTTGTCACCACTCTAGAGGCAGTGGGATCATGGAGAATGGAGCCAATATATGAGGTGGACTAAAGTCTCCTGCAATAGCCAACTTTATGCAGGGCCTCAATTATACTCTGAGGGTTAAGAGGAGTCTCATGAGTAAAGTGTAAAATCACAAGGGCAAAAGGCATGTGGGGGACAAGGTGAAAGAAGGAAAACCACGTTTTTCCATAGAGACGTGTAGACAAATAACAATAGCCATTTGCAGTGAATAATCTGAAGCCAACTCGTGCCTGTCTGATATAACTTGGGGGAGCACATTTCAAGAACAATCCCATGTTTTGAAGAAATTAAGGTCACAAGACTCTTGTCTTGTTTTCTTGGAGTTGTCTCATTGGTACTAGGAAGTCTCACATGACTCCACTCTTAGACTGTGTTCAGACAGTAATAATTAAAAATATGAAATAAATTAAAAAAAACTGAATACAAGAAAGAAAAATTCAACATAGGCTTTCAGGAACACAAAAAGAGATCTGAGGAGAAATGTGACTGAGCATGAGTATAACATGTAATATTTGTGATAATTGCTTAGGAAACACCGCGTGAGCAGACTATTTTCCCAGGAAAGAGATTCTAGATATAAAAGCAATTAAAATTTAAAATGTCATGACATACATGGCATTAATTAAAAAGAAGCATTTCGTATGTGGATTAGTTTCTAGGAAACAGAAATTATGAAAATTAACTCAATGAAATAAAACCATAGAAATACAAATTACTATATGTTGAAAATATCATTAAAACATCTACTTCAACTAATACTATCAGACCAAAACAAAAATATTTCCAAACTTTAAAAAACAAAAACAAAATATAAAAATCAGATGTAGATTTATATCAGAGTGCTCATATACACATAAAATATTGTATTTCAAAAGAACAACATAAGGCTAATATCAAACTCTTAAAAATAAAACATAAAGAAATGAAAACAAACTAAAAACTATTTTATTTATCTGTACAGTTGTGAAAATCTCCAGTTAATAACAAGTAAATTAAATTGATAATTTGAAACAGGAACTATGATACATCCATTGTCACATGAAGACACCCAGAAAGGAAAGCTAATGAGGACCTTTGGGGTCCAGCCTCATGGACCTCTTCAGGGTTCAGATTGGACACAAATGAATGTAGTGTGTCTGAGGGCAAATGAACTCTCTCATACATGTGTTCTTCCAAACATGTCTGTTTATTGTTCTGCCTCTATTCTAATTCTCCTCCCAATTCTAATTCTTCCTAACTTCTTCTCCTCTCACCTAAAAACAAACTCTCTCTCTCTCTCTCTCTCTCTCTCTCTCTCTCTCTCTCTCTCTCTCTCTCTCTCTCTCTCCAGACAGTATTTCCCTGTGTAACTTTGGTGCCTGTCTTGGAACTAGCTCTTGTGTAGACCAGGCTGGCCTTGAACTCACAGAGATCCTCCTGCCTCTGCCTCCTGAATTCTGGGATTAAAGGTGTGCACCACCATTGCCAAACCTCTTACAGGAGGCTTGAAGCAATGAAAAAATTATAAGAGTTACCTTTCATTGGTCAAAAACACATTACTAGGGTAAATAATAAGGAGCCAAGCCATTTACCATGGCAACACAAGGTTGTAAGGTTTCAGTAGTAAGACTGTAACCAAAGCCTGGTGGTGCAGTGCCAGTGACAAACTTTGAGACATAGGTCTTCTGTCAGTTAGACCTGGCAAGCAAAGAACTGTCATGCTTTTCCTAGGGTGCTTTGCTGAGTAACCTTGGTTAGACACCTGTGACTCTGACCTTTTGCATACCTGAAAAGTTTTAAACTTATGATCTATTTACAAAAAGTCTTTAGTCTAATTTGAACTTGCTCTGAGGTAAAAGTGAGATAATTGTGTGCAGTTATTCTGAGTAAAAGGAACAAAACAGACTTTTAAGTGTCCACAGTTCTTGTGGGACAATAGATCAGTTATGAAGTATGACCTAGCATATTTTCTATATTAAAATTATACAGATAAGTGAAAAGTAATCTTCCTAATCATTCCCAGATGTATGTGCCCATAAGATTAATATCTAATCATGATATTACATATACATATCACGTGAAATTACACACTACAATGCAGGTATTGGGGGATACACCAAGCTACTTTAACAACAATGAGTAACATTTTCCAGAGTTGATGGCCCTTTAGGCTTTGCCTGGACATAACTAACCTCCATCAGAGAATCTTTCCTCTGGTACATTGACATCTGAATATTAGTTTTCACCTACTGTAACTTTCACAGCCTCTGACAGAAAAGCTGCCTGATATAGGCTCCAAGAACATTTTGTAAGTTTAAAATTTATTGTGAATACAAATCTTTTAGTAAATGAAAACATCTTTAACTTTGTAAAGAATGTATTTAATATCAATAATATTTTTTACATAGTTAGATCTTTCAAATATTCAATTATATTTCCCAAATACACCCAATTTCTTATTGCTTTTAAAGAATGACTCTGCTTCACAAAGAGAAAAGATAGATACAGCTACAAAGAAAAATCATTGCTTGAAGATTATTAGAATGTTGTAAATATAAATTATTAAATGACTGGCTAAAACATTATAGTGAATGAAATAGTTTAGGAAAATGATTGACTATGAAAGAAATACATACAAGTCAATGCCTGCCTAATGCATCAGAAACCTGGCTTGGATATATGATTTTAAAGATGTTCAATTTGTATCATCCTGCGTTTAAATGCTTTAAATATTTTCCAGTATAAAGTCTCCACACAAGTTATAAGGGGAACTTTAAAAATATGATTTAATTGAAAGGATGAGCATCTACATCAACAAAACATGTTATAGTAATTACCAGGGAAGCATATTAGAAAGCCACACAGAAACATTATAAATCATGCATTTCTGAAATAAAACAGCATAAAATATCAAGGTAGCATGCTTGTGGGCAGGACAGAGAAAGAGCTTGGCTACATGTGGCTCCCAACAAAGGGTCAAGATTTCCACATAGGGCCTGAGAAAGCTGAAAACAAAATAAAACAAAAGAACGAATAGGGCTCCCTTAAGAGGTGCTGCTGTGCCGCAGAGCACACCAGTTTGCTAAGTAGAAACACCAAGCTAAGAAAAACTGCCTTCTACAGTGTGAGCACCAACTTCTTAGAGCTCGGTCATTTAAATACAGCTCTGATTAAATGCATCTCTCAACCAAGAGGAGCTGAAGAGGGAGTGGAGCCAACTGCCAGAGCTCTGCATGGTGAAGGGTCTAGTGGTAGTTTATCAGTTTAAAATTTGGCTCACTCAAGAAGAGAACATTAAAGGAGCATAGTAAAAGAGGTCAAGACCCCCCCAAAAACCTTTAAACAGGTCACAGAGGCATAGATGCTTAAAAAAGAAAATTAGTATAAACAGTAATAGGATAAAATAGCTTAAAATAATTAAAGTCATTAAATAAAGTGTAAAGTAATATAAAAAGAATAACCCACATACAGATGGGAAATACACAAGAAATCTGGACACTTAAAGATGCCTTACTGATTTTGAATGTTTTGAATGCTGATGAGAGCGTGGCAACTGCTAAGAGACATTGTAAAAGGCACTGCTGAAACAAACCAGCCTAGATACTTCAGAAATGTCTTAATTTTTAAATGGAATTCACTAAATGTATTGCATTGGGGGAGAGGCTATGCTTTTGTTTCCACTGAGAATGAAAGGTTGTAAATTCCTTTAAAATTAATAGAGACTAGATTTGATTGGGGAAACCTCCAGAAAAATATTGGCTACAGATATAAAAAATAAATCTTAAAAATCACTACAAGATAGGTAACATATATTTTATCTTCTCCAACACAAAACAAAAAAAATCATCTTTGACTGGCTTATATACTACATGCACAGTCCATACCTGTGTTAATGCAGATATGTATGTTATCTTTGAAAGTCTCTGTGCTTCCAGAAAAAGGGGACAGTCACCAATGAAAATGGGTGGCCCAGGTCATCCAGACTTTCAGAGTGTCTCTGTTGTATTTTCCTCAAAGCTCTGTGTTCAGAACAACTTCAAGTCTTCTAATTGAGATGGTTCAGCCTTACACACTATTCTAGCAAGACCTTCAGATAAGCCTTGCACTTTCTCATTATACAGACTGGGCAGTAGATGTTACAACTAGTTTTATTTGGGCTTGAGGATTATCTTAATTTTCTTAGGGTCCCCTTTGGATGCCATTGCCCCCAGACAACAGGAAGCAGTCTAGAGAATACAACATCCACATTCTCAAGAGTTTGGGTGGGTGGCTTTTGGTCATTCAGTGGGTTTTGGTTGTTTGCTATCATTTAGTGTGGATATAGGAATAGGAACATAGGACAAAAAGATAACTATTCACCTCAAATATTTAACATTGGTATGGATTTTTGTGTATTAATACAAATTTAAGGTTATTTTTGTTATGTTCTCTATATATTCTTACAGCTCATTTGAAAAATATAATGTAAAGTTCTAGTCCTTAAAATCTATTGTTATAGATTGCTTAAGATAATTAAAAACTGTAAGTTAGTAGGTAGTTACCTATAACAATCAAACATGTTAGGCATATTTTCAAGGTTAAACTGATATATTTAGATAGATGGGTGATCTTAAAATGCTTCAGAGACTACAGAATAAGGCCTTTACAATGTTTAATAGCCTAAAACCATTTTCTTCCTTTTAAAACAATTGCTCCTTTGTGTCCTCTGTGCAGTTAATACTAAATCTTTGCACTTATCTAGGCATCTACTTTTTAAATTTTATGCACTAAGAATCACATCTGAAATGCTCATTCTTTCACAATACCATGAGGGGGAGTGCTTTTTAGGTCTACTTGTTGAACACACATTTATTGAATAAAGTATATTGATGAGGAGGGAGCGGCCTGTGCCAGGTTCTGAGATTGGCAACAAGGACGGCACCTAAGACATATTTGTCTCTTTCTTTGCTTGAGCACACAATGCTGACAAAGAGGCTCTCCTTCTCTGGATGTGTCTATGTTCTCACTCTATGCAATGTTCAAGAGGCTTCTATTCAAAGTTACTCTCCCTGTAATCCACATCTTTTACCCTAGCCTATTATTGTAGCCTATTCTTATTGTTAGGATTTTGGGGTCTATCTGTTTTATGTAGTCCAATAGAATAGAAAATTAAGACTAATTTATTCTTGTGCGTACACTGTGTATAAAACTACTATTATAGTAGATCAATGTCTTTGTAGAATAAGTAAACCAATACATGAATAGTGAGATGAATGATATGTATCCATGGACCTTAGCTTCATGAGCAGTGAAACACAAGCAGCTGATTGGTAATAGGCTGGACTGGGGTGTAATTCACCAAGCTTTGGGGAGAATAGTCAGAGGATCTTTACCTTAGAAGGTGAGGTTTGAAATTCTCACTCCAAATTAGAAGGAAATAGTTTGTAAGCTGATGGGAACACCAGAGGTGAGGAATAAAAAGAAGAGTGACCAACCAAGCTCAAGTCTCTTAGAGTTAGGAAGGAGACAAGAACTCCTGGAGAGCAAGAAGAAGGATAAATGAAGGGGAGAGAGTAGGAGGATGACCAGAGAGGTGGCAATAGGCCGGATCACTGCTGCAGGCTGAGTCAGTTAAAATCAAGTGTGTATATAACACTCCAGAGCTGTCAAGCACGTGAGTTGAGCACTCTGTTTAGGGCATGGCATGCGGCGGATGACTGACTGCAGTGAATCAGGAGAAAGATGGTGGCACCAGATTACAGGTCACAGCCTTAGAAATGGAGGAAGAGAGAACAATGCCAAACATGATTTTTAAGTGTAACGTAAGGACTTTCTGGCAGATTGACGACAAAGATTAGAAGATTGAAGAAAACAGAAACTTCATGAAAATATTGTTTGGAAACCGGACCTTTTGCTGAAATGGATGCCATTTGTTGACTTGCAAATTGTTGGAGTCTGCACTAGGGGGTAATTTTATTTACTTATGAAGCTTCTCATTTCTCACTGGTATGTGTATATATACATGTACATAATGTTATTGTCAATTTGTAACTTGGATCTTTTCATAGTTGTCATGGCTGATTCTCAGGAACTGGAAACAGTTGTTGATTTTTTGAGACCTTATTTTGAATCAAGAGGAAGGTTGTTAGTAGAAAGGAAAAAAAAAGAGGGTTTGCTATTTTCTTATCTGTGATAAGGCATAATGCTTGGTGGAGAAGGTCGAAATCATTGACCAAACTTACACATTTTCTTCCACTTCTCTCTTTCTTCCAGTCAGTATAGCTATTAGTTACATAGCTCAAGTTTATATTGTCTTTGGAAAAAGTTAATCATTTTTAGGGAGACTTTGATTATAACAAACAATATAACTACTTAATTATGGTTCAAACAATTGTCTAAACAAACCTCAAAACTAGTTGTTGAAGTTGTTTCTTGTTAACTGTTGAGTTCAAAAGATCCCCTTCATTCCATACACAGGACTGTTTGTCTGTAACTTTTCACTTCCTTTTATCTGATGGCTGATATAGAAGCCAGTAGATTTCGTTGCCCTCTTTTTCTAAAAATGGTATGATAATAAACCTCTCTTGAGACTGTGTCTTGAGACGTACAAAGGATAATTCTATTTCTCAATGATATTGGCAATATTTATTCTCTTCATAAAAATCTTGCTCAATAGCAAGAGGCTGTTCTAATGACGATTTAATGACAGACCCTCCAATGGCGGTTTATATTGTCAAATTATTCATTTGAACATTACTCACTCCCTCAGCTCGTTTGCAGTGAATACGTAGTTATTCTTTTGAGTAGAGTGTGTGAATTTTTCATCCCTTCCCTCATCTCTCCTTGAGGAAATCTCACAGTCTAATTAGTTCATCGATCATAATTTCATTTTGGGGAGCAGTAATTCAATTCTACTTTTTTCTTCTAAAGGAAGTATTTAATCATTTCTTCTTTGAAATGAATTCACATGCGATGTCTCCATGTCTAGACCAAATGCCATGGCATTTTCTACCTCAAAGGGCACTGTTACTGCTGCTATGGCATTGAAGCTAAAGGTATATTGACTGTTTCAGAACAACTTTGATCAGTTATCTTTCTAGCAAAAGAGATGTCATTTGAGTGATTCTGTCAGTAGTATAAATATGCAAGACATTCACTACAGTGTGACAACAGTAAGTAGATGATCTTAGGCTGCTTCTCAAGTTTTGCTTAAAGAACTTGGCTTCTATTAAAAGAGATCTTCTCAAAGATGGAACCAGCACACTGGGCCAACAGGAGATAACAAATGATTTATCTTCTTTGATTTTTATAGCCAATTTCCTTAATTCAGAGTTGAATCACAATAGACCCTTTATTTTAACATAAACCTCTTCTGAATACTTGGATTAGACAAAAATTTTAGGTTTTGATTTGAAATATGGAAATGTGAAATTTGAATACTATAATCATGTTCTTATTCAATTAATATTAATACAAAGGACTAACAAAAGTTGAAGTCAATCTGTGTTCTTGTAATTTTGGAAAGCATTTGTCGATATAGCTATTACCTCAGATAGTTATACTAACTACACAAAAGTTCAACTGACAGAATGAAGACAGACAAAGAAGACATAGGAAATCTAGGAATATATCAATGATGAAGGTATTTATAAAAATAAGAAGTAAAACAGTTGATCTCACCCAACCATTCCCCATGCATGCCTACATCCTTTCAATGCGTGGACCCATACGAAAATAGGAGTGTAGTACAAGCTTTGCCTTCAGTATCTGTTGCTCATGCTGCCTCCTCTATTTTCTTTATTTACTTGAAGACTATTTTGTTAGTTCTCTCTTGCCTCACTTATATGGAATCTACCTTTCAGAAATGAAAGCTTAGTAGTGTTCTCGTGCAGAAAGGGCAACAAAGAGAGCAGCCCTGGAACTATGGTCCTCTTGAAGATACAGTTACACCCTAAAGCTGGAGCCTGAATTGCTGGTAAAGCTAAACTTTGGAGCTAAAGTTCTTCAGTTTAAGTTCTGAATTATGCCATTCCAGCATACACATCCAAATCAAATTATCACAAGAGTGACAGGAAGTGGATTTTACACTTCTTATTTGAGGCAAGAAATGTGATCAATTGTAGTAGGGAGAACATAGGCAAGAGAACACAGGTGAGTTGGAGAACACAGGTGAGATGGAGAATATGGGTAAGATGAGGAACAATACAGGTGAGATGGAGAACACAGGTGAGATGAGGAACAATACAGGTGAGATGAGGAACAATACAGGTGAGATGGGGAACAATACAGGTGAGATGGAGAACACCATGGTGATAATGGACTAAACCTCTGAACTGTAAGTGAGCTACCACAGTTAAATATTTTTCTTCATAATAGCTGCCATGGTCAAGGTGTCTCTTCACAGAAATAAAAACTCTAACTAAGGCAGAAGCTGATACCAGGGATTGGGGTATTGCTGTGATAAACCAGGCTACAAGCCTTTGGGGGCTATGCAGTAAAATGTGGTGATTTGAAAGAAAATGATCCCTAAAGGGAATTACACTATCAGGAGGTGTGGCCTTGTTGGAGTAGGTGTGATCTTGCTGGAGGAAATATGTCACCGTGGAGGTGGTCTTTGATGTATCATGTATGTTCAAGGCATGCCCAGTAAGACAGACCACTTCCTGTTGCCTGTGAGTCAGGATGTAAGAAATTTTAACTCCTTCTCTAGTGCTATGTCTGTCTGAATGCTGCCATGCTTCCCACCATGGTGATAATGGACTAAACCTCTAAACTGTGAGTGAGACACCACAGTTGATTTCCTTTGTAAGAGGTGCCATGGTCATGGTGTCTCTTCACAGCAATGCAAACCCTAAGACAGGTAGCAAGCTTGAACAATGGAGAAAGGTCAGCTTCTTCAACAAATAATACTAGGAAAACTATGCTTCTACACAGCAATGAATTAAGTAGGGTCGTATGGTACACCACAGATCAAAATGAACCCCCAAACAGATTAAAACCAAGATAGAATACCTAGAAGAAAACAGCAATCTCACAGCATTAAATTCAGTGGTGATGTCCTAGACACAATACCCAAGGCACAGGCAGCAACAGAACTAGACAAATGTTTCCACACTAAAATTAAAGAGACCCATTGATCAAAAGAAACAAGCAGAAGAGTGAAAACTTTAAAATGATGCAAATGAACTGGCAGTAGTGGTGCACCCCTTTAATCCCAGCACTCAGGAGGCAGAAACAGGCAGATCTTGGAGTTTGAGAGCAGCCTGGTCTACAGGGAGAGTTACAGGACAGTCAGGGCCTGTCTTGAAAAAAAAATACATACATAAGTAAATATATATAAATAAAAATAAACAATGCTTAAAAGATAAATTTAATGTTATTAATTTACTGTAATAAAAATTTCAAGTATCAATGAAAAAACAATGATATTTTACCTATGTATAAAGAATAAAAAAAACACACTCATTTGCATGAGAAAAAATAAAGCATTGAAATCAACAGAGTTCAAATCAAAGAGAAAATTAACGGGTTGCTATATAATCATGAAGAAATTATCAGAACAAACTTGAGATATAGAAAAGAATAAAAGTACTAAAGGGAATGAACTTAAGGGGCTCCAGAATATTTATAAAGTATGTATAGTGGGTGTCTTCTTTTTCTCTATATTTTAGTTTTGGGATTTTGTTTTGTTTTGTTTTCTGAGGCTGGGCTTTTACATAAATCTAGAGCTTATCAGTTGGCCACATGGGCTGCCCAGTGAGCTCCAGAGATCTGTCTACCTCTGTCTCCTTACCTCTAAGGTCACAAGTACCATAAGCAGCTTTTTGCATGATCGTCAGGAATCCCAATTCAGGCCATCATGTTTGCTTTGCCTCGTGAGAAATCTCTGCATTTTCTAATGGGAGTTCTAGCAGTGGAGGAGTAGGGTAATAAGAAATGTCTGAATTTTTAAGTATTGAAGAAAAACAAGTTCTCAGAAAATTTGATGGAGGAGGAGTGGATGAGGCAGTAGATGGGAAATGGGGTGAGGGAACTGGAGGGGAGGAGAGAGGGGAACTGTGGTCACTATGTAAAATAAATTGAAAAATTTAATAATAAAAAATTCATTACTATAAGCTCTGCAAGATTAACAGAGTTGCAGTTGCAAAACCGAAAAATATATATACTGAATATTAACTAAATAATAATATGTCTATACATAGATATAATATTATAAAAAGCCTAGTCATCTATAGTTAGCATATAGATGAGAGATTTATGAGCAATAGTTTTATGGAAGATTTCATATTAACAATAGGAATCGAAACTCTACATTTAAATAAATAAAAACAAAATTGGTGAATAGAAAGAAAATTCCACTAGACTTCTATACCCAGACAAACTATCATTAAAAGTTAAAATAGCTAAAGTATATTATTGAATAGCCAATCTGTTAAGTATGTTTCTCTATTTACAGATCATAGAGAATATTACATTTTGGCACACAGGATCAAACCATTTATTTTCAGTTCTTTTACAGTAGAATATAGAATACATATAGGGTAATTTAATATGATTTATGTTTAGGCTATATAATATCCTATAATCATTTATTTTGCCACTATTATTGCTGATGTAAGAATCTGCTTTATAAACACCATTTACCCCACTTATAAGACAATTTCTTCAGATAATATTGAGAAATGACAGTACATGGAACATACAACATTTAAATAGGCATTTGTGAAATTTCTTTTTAAGGAACTGAGAGAGTATAAAATTCTATCATTTTCAAATGGTGTATTTCTATAATGATACTCTAATCAAAAGCTTATGTTAACTATTTCACTTTTATTAACTAAACTGTCATGAAATTACTATATATTTATAGCTATTAAAATTGATATTATGGAAAAATAATGAGTATTTTTAATTCACAATTCTCTGAGTACTGATAAGTTTAAATGTATTTTTGCACTTTCATAAGCACTTGAACATTTTTAAATGAAATTGAAATGAACATCCGCATATTCTTGTTATTATTCTCATTGACATTTCTACCAGTTGATTATTCATTTGGATGATTTTTTAAGTATACTTTTGATGTACTCTTTGTTAAAATGTTCAGTATTGCAAATTTTAATTTTAATTATTTTTCAGTTTGATTGCTCCAGAAGGTCAATGCCTCAAATTTGAGGCAGTGACAATAGAATATGAACCAGAATTTTGAAAGCAACTTATTTGCATCACCAGTGCAGGAGATTATAGATATATTTAAATGCAAACACTGCACATAAGTTTATAAAATAATTTGTCTATATTAAAAATATCTAATGCCTCCTAGAGATGTATACTGTAATGGATTTCATTTTAGAGCACGTGTTTGTGAAAGTGACTTATGAGTGATTATATTTCTGTTTGTTAAACAAATGATGTGGAAATGAGGGTTTTGCTTCCACTTTAGTTGCAGCATCCTTCAAAATGGCCAAGGTATTGGGTCAGCCTGGGTGTTCTTTTATGAGTCGGTAAATGGATAAAAAAATGGAATATATACACTATAAAATAATATTATTCAATCTTGGACATATACACACATGGTATGATAAAAGTTCATTTTTCCTTTAAGAGCTGCTATGGTCATGGTGTGTTTTCACAGCAAATAAAACCTAACTAAGGCATAATCTAATGGTTTTTAGCAAGGCAGATAGAATGGGAGAGAAGGGAAAGGCTGGCCAGAGCCGTATTTATCATGCTCAGAAAGGTAGAGTCCCTTCAACCATTTTATTCTGTCTTTCCTTCTTTGAAAGCCACTCCTGTGATCCCTGGCTAAGTTCCTGCATCTGTCAATACTCCAAGTGAAAAACATATGTCTAAAGATTTAAGGCTAACATCCATGAATGGGAAAATACATAACCATCAATCATACCCAGCTGTAAGAAGTATAGGCTACAGTAATGAAAAACTGGCCTGGCAAAACATACCCACCGGTGCAACAGTGGCATAGATGTCATGGGAATAATCAACTACTTTCTGGTTGTCTTTAGGGACTGATCCACAAGGTGAAACTCATACTTTGCACCATCATCAGAGCCAAGGACTTGCCACTAGAAAGATCATATGCCTTAGGGGAGGAACTGCTACCATTGTCCTGTTGAGTGAACACAGCATTAAACCAACTCCTAATGGTTTATACCTATACATTATCTCAATTTTCATCAAGAATCTTCTTCTTTTTTTCAACAGATGGTGATTAACACAGGGACTCATAACTGGTCAAAGTGTAGAGATTAACAGAGTATGAAATGGGACATATATATTATACTACCTCCTCCCAAGGCTCAGGGATTATTTTGGAAAGGAAGCAGGAAAATTGTCAGAGCTAGAAGCAGTGGGTAACTACAAGGAAAGAGTGTTTTCTGGACATAACAGGGTAGTTACACATAGGAATACACAGCAGTTGTGACAGAATGCAGAAGACCTGCCCTAACTTGAAGAAGGAAGGTGGGCTGAAAATTCTACCCCTAGTTTAAGAGCTATTGGCAATTGACAACTGCTGGAGAGGGAAAAACAATTTAAATGTGTGACCTTGGTATGTGGAACGTGCTGCAATGGGTTTTCATAGACCCAAAAGCATAAAGGTAGCACACATTAACTCAATGAATTTTATAATAATGAGGGCATGAAGTTGGGGGGTTACTCCATGAAGGGAATGGCTTTGGAAGGAAATGGGGAGGGATGAAAAATATGATCAAAATACATTGTGTGACATTTTCAGAGAATTAATAAGAAATGTTGTTACCCTAGGAAGGCAATGGTAGAGAATATGTTTTTTCTCAAACTTTATTCTGAACACCTCCCAGGAAATTTCTTATCCCCCCCTTTTTTAAAGTCAAGCTGGTTGAGGTATAATATCTATGAAACATAATTCAGTCTTCTTGGTATATATGCCTGTGAGTTTTGGCAAAATGCTACATTTATGCAAACACCATCCTGATCAAGACATGAAACAATTCTATACAACAAAATGTCCCTGTTGCCACTTTGTGTTCAGACCTTCTTCACACATCTAGTTTCTAATTTCCCTCATGGTGTTCTATAACTTTACACTTCCAAAGTCACATGGATAGAAAGAATCTCACAGTATCACAGTCTTTGGAGTCAGGCTTCTTCCACTTAGCATGCAACTTTGATAATTGTCTGTGTTGTCATGCACCTTAGAGATTCAGTCCTTCTAACTGCCAAGTGACCTCTCAGTGTATAAAATGTAGAAAGATTTGATTATCCAGTAATAAACTGAAGATGTATTATCAGTTTAAAAAGTTCTCATATTTAACTTTTTTCTGAGATTATCAGTTTTTCTGTTCATGTTTTGCTCTTCTAACCTTTCTTAAGGAATAAGATACAGGTGTGTTGAGATGTGGAGTCATTACCTAGTACATTATTAGGCACTACCCAAAGATGTTGAAGATTTTGTCTATACCAGCTGCTTTCTACTTCAAGAATGCCTTGTTGGGGCTGGAGAGATGGCTCAGTGGTTAAGAGCATTGCCTGCTCTTCCAAAGGTCCTGAGTTCAATTCCCAGCAACCACATGGTGGCTCACAACCATCTGTAATGAGGTCTGGCGCCCTCTTCTGGCCTGAAGGCATACAGACAGAACATTGTATAAATAAATAAATAAATATTTTTTTTTAAAAAAGAATGCCTTGTTATTCTTCTGTATTTATTTTTACATACATAATTCAATTTTTGTTGGAAATTTAGTGCAAATTTCATTGAAATCATGAATTAATTTTGGAAATGCTGATATCTCTACAACAGTCAATCTTATTATGTACAAACAAGTCCTATTTCTACTTTCATTTAGTTCTTGCTTAATTCATTCATTGTATATTTATGTTTTTCTTACACTTGTACATGTATTTCATATCATTAACTCCTCTGTATTGGATCTCTGATAACTCAAATATTACCTTCTTAAAAGTAATAACATACTTAGGGCCATTAGGATGATTCAGTGAGTAAAGTCACTGGCTATACAAGCCTAGTGTCCTGAGTTTAACTTTTGACCCACAGTAGAAAGATGGAACATATTGCTTTAGATTGACTCCCCCAACATGTGTTGTGGCAATGTTTACCTATATTTCCTCGCTCCCCCCCACACTAATAATAATAGTAATAAATTTTAAGTTTTTCTGTTTATATTGCTTGAAAATATTTGGTTTTGGTTCAAAAAAATCTTATTAAGCTTCTTATTCATTAATAAAATATGTCTTAAATTATTTTATGTTTTCTACACAGGAAATCCAGTTTTGTCTGAATAATAAAAACATTTTCCTTGACTTAAGCTGCGAATAATTTGTTTTTTCACTCTGAGATTGTATCATTCTCTCACCTAAAATCACTATCATTATCAAGTTTGCAAAGGGGTATAATTGTTGAGTTGTTTTAAATATAATTGAATTGTAGGATTGGAGTCCATGAGAATTTATGTGTCAACTCATTGGGATATTACTGCTCTTAGTGTGCAAGTTTTCCTATTACAAATCTGGGGAATGCAGATACTCAAATCACTGCCCAGATTTCTCCACACGTTCTTGGGAATAAACTGGAACAGTGAGATTCTCAGCAGCAAAGAGGCTTCAGTGAAGGCTCTCAGCACATCACCACACTCCTTTCCAGGAAGGTAGGTACAATTTGCTGACAGCCGGCAATATATGGAAACATCCTTGCCACCACATCCTTCTCTGGGAAGGGACTACCCTTTATGTTCTTTTACTAATTTGGTAGACAAAAGTAGTATTTCATTTGAATTTGCATTGATTTGACTGCTAGTGAGGTAGATCTTTTTCATGTAATATTTGTGAAGCTTTTGGTGTTTTCTGTCTTTTGGCTGTAGATGAAAGTGTATCTCTTCTGAAAAAGTGAAAAATCTATCTGTACTATGCTACATTTAGGATCTTTTTTTTTCAAATGGCTCGCTTCAGAGTTCTTATTCGTGTATTATTAAATATGTCAGTTATTTCTTTGATCAATTCTTTTCTTTGCTTTTATGTGTGGTTCGAAAGGTTTCCATCTTCTCCCTCGGGTCTTTATAAAGAATAATGGAACTTGGCTCCACCAAGCAGTCACCATTTGAGCTGCTACTAAGTCAAATAATAAACTTCCTTCTAAAATGAAAAATTTAGGCTGTGGATTAATGTCTATTTTATTTTATATTCACAAGGCTTGGCATAGTTTGTGGCACATAATAGCTACTCAGGAAATATTTCTTGAATAAATGGAATGCTGGGTGTTTTGATTTGAAATTTTCTTACCATCATAGCTTTAAATAAATACAGAATGAATTATCCCCAATTTGATAATTTGGCAGCTCTCAGATATTACAGAAAGAGAATACTTCTGACCACTAGCTGCTTTAAGAAGGCTCTACATTTCCACAGACTTAGCCTATGCCTATTAACCCTCAAGCCGCCCCAGTCATCATTATCACTGTGCATTAAGTAGACCCACGGATAGAATCTGGGTCTTGGGATAGAAAATTGCTTTTTGTGAAATGCTATTTCTATATTAAATGTGGAAAGTTCATTTTTTTCTTTGATTTTGATTTCTGCTCTTTATGCTTTAGGGAAGGAATAGACTACTTGACTGGATTAGTTAAGTGCACTGACATATCCAGGCCCTTCAGATCATCACGTCTGGCAGGTAAGTCTTACATTTTAAAATAGCTCAGCCATTACCCCTCCTGACTTCAGCTGTCCCTTTCCCATCGAACTGGTGACTTCCTATCCTGTGCTTCTGTGAGCTTTAAGCTACCATATTAATGACCAAAAAAGAGAACATTTGTGAGAAGCTGACCACACACTTCTCTTGAGTTGAGATCTATGTGCCCTCCCTTAGTCCTGTATTTACCCTAGGAAGCAGGAAATGTGGTTTGTGGTTGTTGCTTAGAAGAAGATGCTGACTTACCCTGGTGGCATGTCCAGATTCACACTGCTGACAAGTGTACACACGGGATGAAAGGTAAGAATTTTGAATCCTTGGGCTGAAGTTCTTCATGATCTTCATTGACTGTTTTCAAATAAATTTTACATAAGGACAGGAATATAAGCATATTGAACTTCATATTTCTTGTACCTTGGGTCTGATTCCCAGAGTTTAGTAGGTACTCATTAGCAATGTGCCAATTTGGTAATCTGGTAAACTGAATACTGGCGTGTGTCTGCCCAGTAAAGGCCAGGGCTATCAGGGCTGTTACTACACAGCTGCTCATTATTTCAGAAATGACTCTATACAAACTAACCAACACTTAATCAAAGAGACCCTTTTGCATGATGTAATCAAGTGCTAAGTTTAATTTTTTAAAGTTATTCTCCTGAAAAACAACACTGAAGAAAGGAGACTAGTGGTCTCACTTGAAGGCATTAACACATAACAGCAGTTAATGTGCCTGGCAGGGTGTCTTCCAGTTCAATTTATCTTTCATTTCTCATTCTCCATTTCTACTGTGCTAGCCTTCCCAGGAACCTCTGATAGGCAAACAGAATTTGTATGTCATTTTCTCACTGAGGAACAGATATAACCCCAAGGCA
This sequence comes from Microtus pennsylvanicus, assembly GCF_037038515.1. NCBI lineage: Eukaryota > Metazoa > Chordata > Mammalia > Rodentia > Cricetidae > Microtus > Microtus pennsylvanicus. The sequence goes on from NC_134583.1 coordinate 96,196,724, forward strand.
GTATCTCCTGCTCTTATTTCTCATTCAAGGGCAAGATTAGCACACATATATAATAAAACTATTGGGCTGTTTCAGTGCTTCCCCTGTTATGCATTCAGGACCCTCTAAAGTCATCATCAACTATGGTTTCATTCAGTTCTCTGTCCTTCAGGGTCATGTAAGAAAACCGAACAGAGTAGGAACCACCTTCTTCCTGCTCCATGAATTAGTGTCCTTGTCTATAAGGTGCTGACCTGCAGTTTTAGGGACAGCACTCTCTAGGTTCCTGACACTGATGGCACAACTGGGTCACATGATAAAAACTTTATGCCTTTTGGCAAGTTATGCAGTCTTTCCCTTTGAAACCTAAGGATCCCCACTCCAAATTATAAAGAGGCAATGTCTCCTATTCTGATGCACCAGTGGCTGCCGTGCGGATGCAACTGATTCGAGGATGCAGTTTCCTTGATTAACTAGGGTATTCCTGAAGACAAACATGGCGTAGGTAAGTAATAAATTGATATGGAGGAAGTCCCCACCCAGAAACATGCACCTTAGCCTTATGTAGTAGGAAGCTGCTTGTTCATTCCAGGCTGTTCAGACCACAAAATAATCACTCAGAAACTATATTATTTGTAATACGGTTTAGCCAATAGCTTAAACATATTTCTGGCTAACTCTTATATCCTAAACTAACCCATTTCCATTAATCTGTGTATCACCATGTGACTGTGGGTTGCTGGCAAGATTCTGTTCAGCATGTCTCTGGTGGAGCTACATGGCTTCTCCTGATTCCACCTTCTTTTTACCAGCATTCAGTTTAGTTTTCCCTGCCTAGCTCTATTCTGCCATATCACGGGCCCAAAACAGCTTCTTTATTAACCATTGGCATTCACAGCATACAGAGGGGAATCCCACATCACCTTATACATTTTTTATTTATTATCATATATTTTCTTCTTTTATTCATCTGTTCCTCTGGGAAAAATTGTCATATTTAAAAGAAAAAGCAACTTCACTGACTGCAACCATAAAGATCCCAGTAAATCCAATGACTCTAGCTGAAGGAGTTTTGTGTGTATATATGGAAAATAGAATTAGCATATTTATACCTAGCCAACAAGAGAGGGTGGAGAAAATAATTATGTAGATAGAACTACTATTTTTAAAACAAACATGTATGTATCATTTTTGCAAAGTTGTCTCATCAATTCATGTCATATTCATATAAGCTTCATTTTAAAGAAAATGATTTAAATGTCTGACAGTAGGCACAAGAAATAAATGATTTGATATTTTTGAGTCATTTATTGTTATTTTCAAGACAAGTTATAGTTCTAGGGATATGGAGATATGTGACGTTTTATGGGAAAACATCAATATGGACATAGCAGTACTTATAAAAAGAATAATACTGCAGTTCTCCTTGATACCCTATACCTTACTCCTTTACAGAAATATGGCCAGAACCCTTCCTATGGAGTGAGCTATCTGACCTCTGTACTTCTACCCTTTTGATTCTCACAGGCTAATCTTGGGCTTCTCTGTGATGTTCGGACAATCCCTTGTCCATTACCTGCTCTGGTGTCCTGTGTAAAAGGACACACATCCTAGAACTGCTCGCCCTCATCCAGCATGGCTGGTCTAGAACTTCCCACAGACAAAGGGAATGAAACATTGTGAAACTTCAAGCCAGGATGCACCTTGCTCAGATGGTATGTCCACACACTTAACATTTTAAACATGGTCTGGGCATATTACTTGGGCTCAAAACTTTTCTGTGATAAGAAAAGAATTAACATTTTTTGATACAGTGCTGAAGTCTCTGTAGTGTGAATCTGGCCTCTGTTCACCATCTTATAAGTTAGTTGCATGCCCTCCTCTTACTGCAGGAATTCTGTGCTTTTGATACACAAGGGAATGCACTCACTTGACCTGACGTTTTTAAACCTATGGTGTCTCGGCTCCAAGCATGCTATTCCATGCTGTGTGCAGTAATGCTGTGGTTGGCCACAGCAGATCATCGTTCCCAAGTTCACTTTCCAGTTGGCTTCCACTTAGGATCAGCTAATAAGAGATACTAGAAGGAGAAAACGAAGAGGTAATCAAAGGAAGTGACTTCTTTCCCATTTCTGCATCCTGCCAACATCACTCCAGGAAAGGTTCTACTTCCAGTATCCTCACAGCGCTGTGCCCTTTCATGGGCCCAAATGGTGGCCGCTATATGGGAAAAGTCTTCTCAAGCTCTTATTTTCTGATAATCCAATTGTTTTACTGATTGTTAAGGAAAGTGCATTATAATTGAAGGCTTATTTTGTATGGAGAACTACTCAGATACAGGTAATTCAAAATTTTCAGCAGGTACAAGATGAGAAACAGTTGCTTTGATCTTATGTCTTATGTCAGGAAAGTCTTTTTGTTTTGTTTTGTTTTGTTAGTTTCTTTTTTCAAGACAGGGTTTCTCTGTGTGATAGTCCTGGCTGTCCTGGAACTTGCTTTGTAGATGGGGCTGGCCTTGAACTCACTGAGATCAGCCTGTTTGTACCTCCCAAATGCTGGAATCAAAGGTGTGTGCCATCACTGCCAAGGAAGGCTTGAATGAAGGCGATGCAGATGCTAAAGACGTTTAATTACAAACAAGTTTTTAAATAGAAATCATTAATATTCATACTGTCCAAGGTGCTCCAAGTCTCTAACATAAGATATCTCAATTTCTTTAGATATCTGCTTTCTAGAATTTTCTATTTTACATTGTCTATGGTTTAGATATGAAGTGACTTGTAGTTCAATACAGGGTTCAGAGAAAAGGCTTTTGGGAAGTGACTGGATCATGAGTGTGATGCCTGAATCAATGACTTAAATCCAATGATAGATTCATTATTGAAAGAACTGTATATGGTAGGACTTTTCATGTAGCTGGCAAAAGTCACTCTGACATTACAGACCACATTTGAATTGTGAAGTCAGAGCTCAACATGGACTCTTCAGAGAATAAGCAAGCAAAGCTCAGGGTTAATAGAGAAATACAGTTTTCAAATAGAAAAAACTGGCCGGGCAGAGTTAGAGAAGCTGAGGTAACCAAGAGCAAGGGAGCAGCTTGCTGAGCACAGTCAAAGGGCTTTGTAAAGCTGATAGGCTCAGGAGAGGGAGAGGAAGTATGAGAGAGCACCTCTGGCCTGCCTGGCCCTGGAAGACATCCTTGCAGCCCACCCAGGGTTCTGGAGAAGGAGAACGTGGCATTAATTAAGTGTTCGACTTAGCTTTTAAGAAGAGGGCTGAATCCTAAAGAAACAGAATAAGACTATTCTAACACCCCAAAGAGATAAAAGGCTTTGGAATGTAACAGAGATTTCATTAAAAGAAACGATAAGCCTATCAGGAGTGGGGGTTTACGAAGGAGCAAAATTGGATTCTAATTACTAGGTAAAATAATACTATCTCTGCACCCTCAGGACTGGATGGCCTGGGCAGTCCAGTTAAATGTACCCTTACTACAAAGTTAGAGCAGAGATAGACTCACCTCTCTATCCCAGTTATCTTGGAGCAGCAGGCATTGTGAACTATGGATATTGCCAACAAGAAAACTCTGAACACAGAGAATTTGACAAGAGTTCCAAGTCTTCCTTGTGGCATTTAATCATCCTATAGCAGTGTTCTTCCTTTCCAGACCACTAGCCTTGATCTTGCATTGTGATGACAATTTTCAATAGTTCTGCTCTCTGCTCATATATATATATTACTTTTGTGATAATATTAAAATAGAGAGATATTTAATAGTTCTTGAAAATGTCAGATTTTTCTGAAACTTATTGCTAATTTTTGCAAGACAGAGCTGGTTATAAACACACATAGCCAACATGAAATTCTACTTTTTTATTTCTATATAAATCACATGTTTTCTCCACCACCTAATTTCCTCGGGTCTCAAAAATAAATAATGAGCATACTGGGAGTTCAAAATTTGTTAAGAGTGTTAAGGAAGATGTGGTAAAAACGCTAAAACTGCCATTTGCAGATAGCATATTCTTATTCTTGTATTTGTCAAATCTTTTACACAGTGATCAATAGATGAACACACAGGAACAGATGAGCTATACTGCAATGGCACAGGCCCAGTGGTAGGTATTAGGTCTGAAGAAGTTTGTCTGTCTTTAATGCTTTAGGATGGAAAGAACAGCCAATTTCACCAAAACTGTTTTGAGGGGACAGAAAATCTGTCTAAGCTTTGAACTGAAGTGTCAACATTGGGAGTCTAAGGCCAAGAGCATAGAATTCAGACTCTGTCTCTTTTATCGGAACAATTTTATTAATATTATTCTTATTAGTGATTGGGCAAAAGTCCTGGGAGACAGTTTTAACAGAAACATGGAAGGACAGGCTTAAAGGTAACTGATACTGTCTTGCTGTGCTCTACATCACTGTTTAGAGGATGCTGGGTATTGTCTAAGACCATGATCTCAATCAGGGGAGGATCAAAATGCACAGACATGTCTCCGGCCTGATAACTGCTCTTCACTCAAAAGCTTAGACTTGAAATCTTGGCTGCTACCCAATCTTGGGCAGCAAGACTGAACCCCAGACTGTTCCTTATGCATCTGAGTTAAAAGCAGGACATTGTAAGAGAAGACAGATCATCTTTTACAGTAGGGTGTGGATACAGAAGAATTGTGAGCACCAGTGCTGAACGGGCTAGAGGGTAAAGAAATGTAGTGCAAATGGGTTTCTATCAATGTCATGTATTACAAGAGACTTCCAGGAGACAAAGTTCTAGAGGCTGCCACCCATAACCAAGACAAATGAGGTTTGCCGAACTTAATCGAATGTAACACAAATGATTTGATTCATTCACATTAGTTCCTGAATATTTCCTGAGGGTTTGAATTTCCTTTATTAACAGAAAAGTTAAGATATACGATAGCACAGACCTCTAATCTTAGCACTTGGAGGTAGAGGCAGGAGGATTATGAGATTCAAGCCAGTCCAAGTTATCCATGTTTAAAGAAAGGAAATATGATGTATGTGTGGGGGAGTGTGGAGGGGCAGAGAGATTGCTTGGGGTTGTGAAAGATACAGGAGAGAGCATCATTCTCAAATGTCACAGGCAAGTTCCCTGGTGGGTTTGGTAGGGTCTGTAGACTTCTTGCTTCTCCATGGATATTCCTTTTTTTTTTGTCTTCTCTTGCTGGGAGACATTGATAGTTTCTCAGCACACTCATCCTTGCCTCTTGTACACTCATGATGATTTTTCAGAAGGCAAGTTCAACACTGTTGTTTGATACCAAGCCTAGTACACTCAATGGCTTCATCTCCTTGTCTGCATACACATTTTTTTTGACAAAACTCTTAGTTTTTGTCACAGATCACCTTCCTGGACTCACCTTGCACACCAGAGATGTAGCAGAGCATCTCTGGCTCTGACTCACTGTTACCAACTGAGCTCCCTTTTCAGAGTGTGGGACACACCGTGCGTTCACTGGCAAGTGTCACACTCTGATTCTGTGGCCTGAAAATGTCCCTTGTCCATTTGCTCCTGGAGGTTATTCTCAGTTAACTTTCAGCTTTTCAAAGAAGATTCCACTGACCTCCCCTGTGGGCTGTCTTCCAGCCTACTTAGTTTTTCTTTGTATCTCAGAGCAATATGTTGTCAAGGTAAGTTGGGTGACTGGGAAATGTTTTCCCACCCTCTTTTTAAGAGGCTTCATTTTAAACTTTGTCTTCAGGATTTATCTCATCAAAGATGGCTGAAATGAAGCTGGCTTTGGGGTCTGAAAGTATTTGAGTTTCTCTGCATTAAAAGAACCAGAGGAGCCTGCTGAGTTTCCCTGTATTTGCTGAGCAATCAGTATGCACCAGGCTTGGTGTAAGTACTTTGGTGTGTTGACTTAGTATTACCAGTGACCCTCTCATGGTGGTATCGTTTATCTCCATTTTGTAAACATAAAATGTGTTCCAAAAAGGTTTGTAAATAGTGGCTAGAAGAGCTGGGACACTTTGTTGAGAGGCACAGCACCAAGAGAAGCAGCAAAGGAAACAGGCAGAGGAGCGCCATCTTTGAAAACTGCATGATGCAGAGGCGGGGGGGGGGTATGGAATTGTGATAAGTCAGCAGCTATTTGAAAGGAATTCCTAATTTTTAGCTTTGAGATCATTTATAATATTAACCCTGGCTTTTGAATCATGTGTTAGAAGGTAGAATTAGGGCACTGCACTGTGTTCATGTGGTGACTAGGGTACAGTAAAGGAGTAAGGCCACACCCATCTTGGGAAGTTCCCTGGACAGGGCAGCAGAGGCAAGAGCCAGCGGGAGATTCCACAGACTCTTTTGGAAATTGTTTATGTCTATAACAGTGGTTCTCACCCTTCCTAATTCTGTGACCCTCTAATACAGTTCCTCATGTTGTGATGACCCCCCAATCATAAAATTATTTTTGTTGTTACTTTATAATTTTGCTACTGTTATGAATTGTAATATACATAGTTTTGGAGATAAAGGTTTGCCAGAGAGGTCACAACTCACATGTTGAGACACACTAGTCTAGCACATGGCAGAGATAGTAAAAAACTCTAGAGACTAGGAAATGATGTTCGCAAACCATATTCAGTCTCATATGCAGTGACAATGGGAAATAGAAATTATTCATCCTGAAATGACACTGAAAAGGGCCCTAAACAAATAATTCATCAGAGGAAAGTACTCAGAGTCGGGCAAGGAATAAAAGCACAGTTGCCCAGAGAATTCTTACCCTCTCTAGAAGGGCGTTGGATATTTCAAAGTACAGATGATGAGATTCAAGGGGTTCTTAAATGGCAGAATTACCCTAGTGAAAATATGGCATGAACTGATTTTATTTCCACCTTCCCACGTGTCCATGACGACCTTATAGATTGAGATGATATTCATGAACATGCTTTCAAAACTTCAGAACATCTATGTTACAGTTTTGTATAAATTAATAGCACGAAACTAATTATTCCTGGTATAAACATGAGGAATAAATGCTGCAGGGGGGCTTGGAGTGCTGGTGTTTTAACCTGGGAGTCTAGTTGTATTGGTCCCTGCCATCACTTCCCAATGTACCTCAGGATGTGATAGCTACAAGTAGGTGACAGGTATTCTGGAGAAACTGCTGCTCATTCTTAGCTCTCCACTTGCTCCCATTTGGGCCTAAGGTGTGTCATGGAACTACTGTCGGCCAACAAGCCTCTATCTGCAAATGAGGGCTCAAACTTGCCAGCTGTCTCCTAACTTCCCTGTGAGGAACTGGGGTTTAATAAGATAAAGAACATTATTCTCTCCATATGCACTCCACACCCTTGGTTCCTGTAATCTTCAAAAGGCTCTCAATAGGCATAAATACAGTCAGAAGGGGAGCCTTGCAAGGCTCTGCCAGCAACTATTCATCACCCATTAATATTTATAACCATTCATTAATGTTTTCTATTAGCAGTTGTATAGCTAACCAAGAATATGCCACCAGGCAGGGGCAGTGACAGGTGGATAATGGGATGTGGTGGCTTGCCTTCAGTGCTCACGACATCATCTCTGCTTGTTTGTGCAAAGCTGATCTTCTCTTTTGCTACTTCTTCCTCTGTCATCAAATCTAATCACCAAATCTGCATAAAGGCATTGGGGAAACATCAGTTTTTCAGGATACGTGTGAGGAATTGTATTTTTGAGAGAGGATTGCAAAAGGAGGGAGATGCTGAGAGGGATGAAGTTAAGTAGCCCTTCATAACGACAGTGGGCTGAATGGTAGGAGAGCATCAGCTCCCTCCCCCCAAGTGCTGGGGTTGGCAAATGCTGACAGAAGAAGACTTCAGAGGTTTGCTTTCCTCCCCTGGACAAAAGCCCTAAGTGCTTGACAGCGAAGTGTGATCACTCCAAATAGCACAAAATTCAAATCAGCAGAGAAGGGACTTTCCCAGAAGTGAGATCATGCTTAGATTGGCTGTACATACTTTACAGTCTGGCTCAGAACAGCTTTGTGACTTCAGCCAAGTCACCAAACCTGTCTGTGCCATAGTCTCCTTGTCTGTAGAAAGGAAGGGACAGTATAAGCCAAGCAACTAAAATGTGTTCCTGGTGCACAGACTGGGATAATGACAGTAACTATGGTTACAGTAAATGATGATGCATTATTAATTGAAAAACCTGCCATTGAGACAATATGCACAATGGCAGGTCAGACGATGAAGTCAGTTTCATCTCTCAGAAAAGCAGGGATGTCTGAGATGGATGTGACCCATGGATGACTTTTAGAAAGACCACGTGGATTTGATGGAGCCCTGGGAGATGGTGATCAGCACTAGGGAAGCAGGGCAGCATGAATAAGCTTGAGTATGCATGCAAAGCATCACCCACTGATGTCAGACCAAGCAGATTTGAGTTTTCAGTGTTAGATTTTAGTGCCTTAGGAAAATGGATCCAAAGGACATGTAGAGAGACTTTTATGAAGAGAAAATTGTGGCAGCAAACAAAATGAAGAAGAGAAACGGTTAGGCATTAATGAGAAAGAGATTGTGGGTTCCAGGGGACCCCTTAAATCTGTTTATTCATTAAGTGCAATCCCTTCAGTAGGAGATCTGCCTAAAGGAAGAGCTGAAGGGAAAAGAAAAGGCTAAGTGTCTCCCTGAGTGGGGAGCCTGCTACGAGGGACCCTGGGGTAGACTGTGGAACTCACTCACAGGGTGGCATGTGAGGGGTAGACTGTGGAGGTGATGGTGTGGGACTTAATGGGGAGACTGTGGAGGGGACAATGTGGGACATTTTGGGTAGACTGACTTAGTGGACCTGCCAGTGGAAGATCTGAAGCCTGCACATGTGTTTGATGATGGTGGAAACGGCACTGGGGCTACTTGGTGCCTCACATAACCTTCTAAGTCCTGTGCCTTTCCCATCTCCTCAGGTTGTGTATTTGTAGTTTGCCATTTCTTGCTTGCTATTCTAAATATTCAGCCATCAACCTTTAGGGTGAAATTAGAAGCACTTTAATTTCCTCATAACACCTAAATTAAGGTAAGAGTTCTAAATACTTTATTAATAATGTACACTCTAATTAATAGAAATTACTTTTCCTGCATGCATTATTAAAGGAGGTGTTCCAACACGCCTTTTTATGTTTTTCAATTTACTTGCTTAGAAAGCTGACTTACTTTCAGCCTCTTACTTCAGCCCATCGTAGTCAATTCTGTTGACTCTTCATTTTGGGGAGGGATGGGCAACACTTGGGATTTGAGGGAAAGCTTTGCTTGAGTCCTCATTTGCTCCCCGGTGAAATTGTCATTTTGACAATAATTCTTACATATATATGACTTACATGAAATTCCTGAGACCAAATTTTTACTATCCAAATGCCCATTCTTTATGTCCTTAGCCTATAATTCTACATTTATGACTAACAGGGAAGAAATTGGAACTCTTTGTCTCAAATTTGAATTATAAATTGTTGGTATGGTGCCTGTTGCCTTTTGTTTTCCTGTGTGAAAAGCAATAGAATTCAATACTCTTTATGCAGCTAATTTTGGTCTGAGAAAGTAGGTGACAGTTACTTGCCGGTAGCCATCAGAGTGACTCAAAATCAAGGGCTTTCGGGCCTGAACAACAAGTTCAGTATCTTATCTTGAGCTTTCTATGAGCAGGAATAAAGGCAAATAGCTCAGTATTTCCTGTCCCTAGTTTTCCAGGCTATGAATGGCATGGCTAGGCCATCCATGAACTGATGAGAGAGGAACTTTAGAGTCAAAACACATGAGGAATTTGGGTCAAAGTAAGTGCAAAGTAACCCCAGGCTGTATCAATGTCACTGGTACTTTTGCTAGCCACAGCTTAGAAGACCATGTTATGAGGTTCACAAGAGAGCCATGAAGGAGTGCCCAAAAGTTTTTTTCCCAAATAATATCATATTTAGTACACAAACAATACACCCATTCAGAGTCTGCTGAATGGCATGAACTAGCAGAATGGGATCCAGGGTTCTAGGAAGAGATGAAGAACTAAGCAAAGAGGCACGTCCACAGTTTTCTGTCTTACAAAGTTCAGAGCAAAAGCACTACACTGAGTCAACTTGTATTTTATTATAGCCATTCTAGCTGTCAACAGTAACTAGCCCCAAAGTCTGGAGTATCTTCAGTGTCAAAGTCTCCCCCAGTTCTCTACATGGTACCCAAGATGGTTCCTAGCTCCTCTCCTCCCTGTCCAGCCTTCTGCACACTCATCTCTGCTCACTGTCCTCACGTTTCTTAGTGGTGCTGGGAGTGTCACAGAACAGGGTGGTTGCTTGTCCTTACTTCTTCCCTGGTGATTCTAGAGGCTTCCCTGGATCTCCTCCCCCATCCCTCTCAGAAAAATGCTCTGGATTCTGGGGCAAAGTTGGCAGTAGTTCACTATTAACGCAGGCTGAAGATGGATTCCCCTCCAGGGACTTGAGGCCATCAGTGTAATTTGTTTCTGTCTTGATGCTCAGTAATGGATGTGCCCTTGTGCCTCACCAGGCTCGCTTAACACTTGTGGCCCTGGATAGGAAGAGTTAAACATTCTGCTCCTCTGTTGAGATGTAGCTACCTTGACATTCAGAGGCACAGTTCCCAACCTAATCCTTTCTAAATCAGATTAGTCCATCCCGTTGCCGACAGTTCACTGACGAGTGCATTCCTCAAAGAGAATCTCATCTGAGATGCAGAGCACTTGCTGCAGTTTTATAGTATCAGAGTAGTAATTCATGCCCTGCGCAATAAAAAAACTCATTAAATGTAGAACCTCGGATCTTGCTTTGTACTCAGACCTCCCAGCAGTTTAACTTATGCATAATGAGTCTAAATACGTTAAGGGATAATATAAAAATTATCTACTATTCTCTCATTTCTAAAATTGTGCATTTGTTTCCCCCTCACTACATGGGCAACATAACTAGGAAACAATATATTACCCTAATTACATGTTATTTATTAGAAAGGAAGCAAATAAGTCATTTGGAGACAAATCCCCATAGTTATTCATGGAGCAGCTTTCGATGACAAAGATAGAGTAAAGCCAGCAGTCTTTCATTATATTTATTGCATACTCTTTGTGCTAATGAACAATAACAGGCCTCACCAAAATAATGGTCTACCTTTAAGTTGTAAAGGGATGCTATATAGGCCATATTTATGAAGGGCAAGTCGGGGCTTTGCGTGTCCTTTGTGTCTGCAGTTCCCATTGAAGGGAGAGGAGAGAGACAAACAAAAGTAGCTGGGTGATTTTAATAGGCACAATGGGAGAGAGTGAGCATATTTAAACAAGTAGTCCTGCAGCCTTCAGCAGCAATTCACTCTGGAGAGAAAATGAACCCTTGTTTTCTCAGGAGTCCTCTGATGAATCTTCATCCCATTTCTTGTTGTCGATATATGTCCACGAATATAAATACCTGAGAAGTGGAAACTGCCAAGAAAAAGTTGCTAAGCTCATTAATATTATGTGTTATTCACAGCACAAAGTGGGGCAACATGCTAAGAGAGGCTCTTGTTGTGTGGTGAATAAAAAGCAATTTTTAAAATTTTAATCTGGAGGAACATAGGGTCTGCCAGTGTCAAGAGAGTTAAAAATCGAGGAGATGCTATCTGCAGAGAAAACTTGTAAGGAATGGTATGAAGCCTACTTTCTCCATATCTCTTCTTCACGTCACAGCTCCTCTGTATTGCTGGAAGAAGAACATCCTTAGCAAAGGTGCAAGAAAAAATGTTTTCCATGTGCTCTCAAGAAAACTGTGCAAAGCTGTGGTGGCTGCAGGAAGAAAAACATTTATCCTTATTCTTCTTTAAAAATGATTAAGTCGATACATAAGCACTTAGAAGTGTTGCTTCATGAGTAAAATGAGAACATCTTGGAGGAATAAAGCATACATAACAAAGAAATGTAGGAAAATCTAGGAATAAAGGAAGCTCTCTTACCCCCATGCCGCCAAAATAAAAGAAACAAATGATCTGGGGCCTTCTCTTCTTTTGGATTGACAATTTTCTTTCAGATACTTTGGACTGAAGTATTGCTGAGCTCCTCTTTAGAGCTGTTTGGGCTCTGCAAGAATATGAAGCGGATTGTGCATCCCAGACCAGACCATTGCTGCCTATTGCTGGCATGCTGACATTAACACCCCTCCCCAAATGAGACATCAGTCAGGCAAACCAGCAACCGAATGCATTTATAATTATGCAAGGTTGTGAATAGGTTATCCTTGAAGAAGTGTAGGCAAGGATGAGATGCATTGGGGAGAAGAAAAGGTAGGTGCATGGGGAGTTTTTTTCATAAAACTCTGTAGAAAAACTCACTTATCCATTCCAATAAAGCTTTTCCCCAAGAAGAAAACACACACACACACACACAAAGTGACCAAAAGCTAGTTTGTCAGTATTTTTCAAAACCTATCTCTAAATTGAGTTAAGGAGAAAGCACTCTGAAAATCCATCTAAATCTTTTCCATGTCTCTCCTTTCTGGTGCTAGGGTGACATTTTAGAGTCCTGTGGAGTGAGATACACATAATACAAAAGAGTACCACCTGGAGGCTTCACAGCCTCACTTTAAGTTTTAAAGATTTTCTGTACAGATAACACTATCACTCTAGCTATAACTCAGAAGTAAACCTCCTGGGACTTCCTCCTAATGTCTCCTAGAAATACCCATTTCTCCTCTGTAATGATTATTGAGTGTGTAACATAAAGTCCTCAAGTTTGACCGAGTCTCAAGAACTGTTTTATGGAGGAAAGGTCCTAACAATGCAAATTTCAAAGAGACCAGGCACCTTCTGCCTTTCAGAGTAACTGGGTCAGAACTGGAAGACTGGATCACATAGATTACCCCAACAAAAAAGACCTCGATCTTCGATTCTTTTCTTTGCTTTACTACTCTTCTGACCTTTGAGCAATGGAGATCATTAGTCTATGATGGAGAAAACGTGATAGGGCTCCTGTTTTGTGCTGTGCTTTTTATGGAAGTTTCCAAAGAGTGTTGATCTTGGGAGCTAATGTAAAGAAGGGACCCACCACAGTAAGAGACCCTAAACTCTGGAGTTCTCAGCCCTAATACATAGACTATATAATACTTTCTTCTGGAGCTAAAGTTAGATTGTCTAATCATTTTGAGTTTCATTTCTTATTGTGCCATCAAGTCTAATTGAGATTTCAAGGTCAGAGGATTATCACAGAAAAGAGACTTTAATTTTTCGTCTATGGGGAAATAATTTAGATTTTAATTGAGAGAAGTTTATCAGTTTGATATAGGACACAAGTCTATAATCAAGTGCCTAACAGAGTCAGATAGAGAGAAAGAAGAATGTATTAAAACATTTACTTATTCATTAGACTTTTTTTCCCCTAGAAATCACAACTACTGAAGTTAAGGGAGTGAAAACTAAAAGAGGTCACTACTCTAAAAAGAAGACAAGATACAGTAGGGACTGTGTATAATGAAAACCACATGGCCCACCGAAAGGGACAAGTTTCGACTCTAATAATCCTATAGCCCATGAAAACAGAGCCCTTTGTAATGGAACTTCTAATATTTTATCAAGAAATAAAAATTCATAGTTCCATATGAAATCACCTATATGTTCTGGGACTGGAGCTGTCTTTTGCACCTATGATAGTTTCATCATGGCAACCATGTATCTACCATCTCTGGCTGTCACTATCCCCATGAGTATGCCTTTGAAGCATGAGCCAGGAGCCTCTTCTTCATTTCTTTATTATCCCTATTACTGTCTTCAAGCACAACAAAATGACATTACCCATGAATGTGTAATTGTTTCTCCATCTTTACTGTGTAGCATTCTAGGATGGTTATTCTCAACCTGTGGGCCATGACTGCTTTGGGGGTTATATATCAGCTATCTTGTGTATCAGATATTTACATTACAGTTCATAACAGTAGCAAAATTACAGTTTTGAAGTATCAATGAAATGAGTTCATGTTGTGGGTACCCAAAACATGAGGAACTGTATTAAAGGGTCACAGTATCTAGAATCACTCTTCTAGAACATTAAGAAGAAGAAAAAAAAGATGCATGACAGGCATAACTCATGTGTTAAATCCTTGCACTTGGGAGGTAAAGGCAGGCAAGTTTCTTTAAGTTTGAAGCCAGCCGGGTCTACATAGTCAGTGCCAGGATAGCCAGGGCTACATAGAAAGACCCTGCCTCAAAACAAAACAAAGAAAATACAGATAGTTGCTGTGGAATGTCCTTCTGTATATGTATTGCTTTCATCGGCTGATGAATAAAATTGTTTTGGCCAATGGTTTAGCAGAGTAAAGACAGGTGGAAAATCCAAACAGAACTATAGAGAGAGAGTAGGCAGAGTCAAGGAGACAGCAAGTAGTTGCCAAAGGAGAAGGACACCGAAACCTTATCAGTAGTCCACAGCCTCATGTTGATAATAGATTAATAGAAATGGGTTAATTTAAGATCTAAGAGCTGCCTAGCCGTATACCTGAGCTATAGGTGAAACAGTGTTGTAATTAATATAGTTTCTGTGTGATTATTCAGGTCTGGGTGGCTGGGAAACTAAAGAACAGTCCCCATCTAGAAAATGGCATCTAATGTGGGGCCAACTATATCCACATGAAACCTGAGAAAGCTTGATAAGGAATTCTAGACACAAAAGAACAGAGTTAAACATCGTTTCTTGGTAACAGCATTTCCTTGGGTGGGCTCTTTTTGCTAGAGCCAAGCAAAGGCTTCCTGACTCAGTATTAGCAGCAAAAATTATGCAGCTCCTTTCAGAGCCAGCTTTCTCATTCATGCTGGCACCAGAAGGTCAGGTTATGGAGTATTTAAATGGAGTTTGGGAGCAGAGTGCTACAAGTTGCTTAATGGCGACATAGACTTGCTCTGTCCCTGGAGCTGGGAGGGGGTGCGTGAGCATGGCTCACAGAGCTTGTGGTGAATACACCTCTGCCATGTTAGATTGAGGAAACCAGAAAACAAGGCAGACTTAGTTCTAACCATGCTGGTTAATATTTTTAGATGCGCTCTTGGTCAAAATAGGATCATAGATATGCAATAAAGACAGATTTGGACAAAAGAAGACTCTTAAATGGATCCAAATGTTGGATAAATGTACAAGGGCTTAAGAGAGAGAAAAGAAGGCATATGTTAGTCACAGATTAAATGAGTAAAGATAATAAAATAAATACTAGAAAGTAATATAGTAAAAAAGCCGCATAAAGATGGAAATTACATGGATAGTTTGGATTATGTATATTACTGTGTTTTCTTTGAATTTTTGACTGTTAATGAGATAACTGTAGAGAAACATTTGAATCTGGGGCTGCTAAGCTAAGTCAACATAAAGATTTTGAATTTAAAATTTGAGTCTAAGAATATGTTACTTTGGAAAAGAAATTCTGTTTTGTTTCTACAGAGGATAAGAACTTGTGGATCCTTTCCAGGCTAATGTGGTTTGATGGAACAAGATCTATCCAAAGGTCTCTGTGAACCCTAAAAATTCCTCACTCAACAAACAGCAGGAAGCAATTTGAAGAAAACAATGCCAAATTCCCAAAATGATTGTTTATAAATGTTTGTTTTCATTTAAAGGGGGATATGATATAGAAATGGATACTTTGCATTGGTATGGACTTTAGTTTATTGAGACAAATTTTAGGCCAATTTTGTTATGTGTATTTCTTCTCTTGTTTAAGGTATTATTTTATAGAGCTCATTTAAAATGTAATATTTACTTAAAATTACAGATTAATAGATAATCATTTATAATAGTCAAACTTTTAAAGTTTGACTATTTAAACTTTTAAAGTCATATTAGTTAGGTTTTCTAGATATACAAAGATATATTTTATTTAGACAGATAATCTTCAACACTTCAAAGATCTACAAAATATGGCTTTTAAAATGTTTTAAGAATTTAGACTTTTCTGGAGAGTGAGACATGTTTGCTTCTGGCAATATCAACTACCTCAGAGAGGTTGATGGGCATTGAAGAAACTCATTATGGAATTTGCCTTCAATGTGACAAGGCTAGCCATTTGGGCAAGAAATTGCTCTTGCCTGGACTGCTTGATGGTATGCTGTTTGAGCTGGACATGTAGAACCCTCAGAAAACTGACTCTAAACGATGGGATGGTCCTTCAGGGTTCCTGCTTCACAGAAGAAACTGCCAGAAATTCTGTAGGACACAGAAAAAAGTGACCGACAAACTGTCAATAAAAGCAAAACAGTCATTCAAATTTCCTGCTCCATGGAAAAGTCTGCCAGAGACTATGGGTCTATATGCTAAGATGGATGCTGCAACATGAGAGAAGAACTTTGGGTGACTGTCCAGCCAGCGAGGTATCTCTGCCATTTCTAGATTTTTGGAAGTTGCTAATAATGTACTTCCTGTTACTCAGATAATATTATATCCTTCTGGGATCTTTGAAGAGTTGAAGTTATAATTATACTTTTCCTTAGTTATCATAAAAGATAAATTAGATATGAAGCTTAAGACTCACAAAAAATATTGCAACTGTAATTGTTACTTGATATTTGTTTTGCTATATGTAATTTTACTATGTTAAAGTTAAAAGCTTCATTTTTAATTAGATAGAAAGGGGGAGATGATGTGTGATATCCTTCTGTATATGTGTTGCTTTTATTGATTGATGAATAAAGCTGTTTTGGCCAATGACTTAGCAGAGTAAAACCAATCCAAACAGAAATATAGAGCATGTAGGCAGAGTCAAGGAGGTGCCATGTAGCTGCCAAAGGAGAAAGACTCTGTGACCTTACCAGTAGGCCACAGCCTCATGGTGATACAAAGATTAATAGAAATTGATTAATTTAAGATATAAGAGCTAGCTAGGAACACACATATGCTATTGGCCAAGCAGTGTTTTAATTAATATAGTTTCTGTGAATTATTCAGTTCTGGGGTATACGGGAAACTAAACGGCAGTCTCCCATCTACAGATAGTTCTCCAGATATCCAAGGCCCTAACTTCCTTTACCTACTTAAATTCCATGTTCATTTTATTATGTTTTTTGCTTATACCATATTGATGTCCCGACTTTCAGTTTCAGATATTCAACTCTCTGGCTACACTCCAAATTTCCAGCACATTCTTTTTTAACAATTGGAAACAACTTCAAATTTACCACGATAATTAATCCACTGGTTGTCTTTAATAAGTGACCTGGCTAGTTTTGTGTGAGCTTGAAATAAGCTAAAGTCATCTGAAAGGAGGACAGCTCAATTAAGAAAATGCCCTTCATAAGGCGAGTTGTAGGTAGGCAAGACTGTAGGACTAATTAGCAATTGATGGGAAAGGGTAAAGTCCATTGTGGGTAGAACCATCCCTGACAGATGGAGATGGTCCTGGGTTCTATAAGAAATCAAGCTGAGCAAGTCAGGAGCAGCAATCCTGTAAGCTGTACTCTTCCATGGCCTCTAATCAGCTTCTGCCTCAGGATTCCTTCCCTCACTGCTTTTGATGATGAACTGTGGTATGGAAATGCAAGCAAAACAAATACTTTCCTCCACAAGTTATGGTCTTTTATTACCTCAACAGAAACTCCACTAAGACACTAAGATTGGAAACGATTGTAATCACTTCATTGCATTATATCTCCATCTCCCTGACCCACTCACCCATCATTCTGCACTGGTCTGGTTTAAAAAAAAATTCTAGCAAGTATAGTTTAGTACTTCTTTATGTTGGCTAGTTTTATGACAGCTTGAAACAAGATAGAGTCCTTTAGGAAGAGGAAATATCAACTGAGACTATTGCCCAATAGATTGGCCTGTGCTCAAGCCTGTGGAACAATTTCTTGATTGATGACTGATGGGGGAAGGTCCAGGTAGGCAGTGCCATAACTGGGCAGATGGTCCTTGGATAAATAAGAAAGTATATTGAACAAGCTGCAAGTCAGCCAGTAGTCAACATTCCTAAATGTCTTCTGTTTCATTTCCTGCTTCCAGGTCCCTGCCTTGAGTTTCTACTCTGACTTTCTTTTATAATGATCAACCGTAGGATGAAATTAACCCTTATCTCCCAAGATGTTTTGGTCATGGTATTTTATTATAGCAATAGAAACCCTAGCTAAGACAGAAACTGGTACCAGATTTGTGGCATATTGCCATGGCAGACTTGGCCATGTTTTTGATAGGACTATGGAACTTTGGGTTAGAAAAGTCATTGAGTGTTCAGAGTTGGTGAGCTATTATGGGATCTTAGAAGATAAAATTGACAGCAGGACAAACGATGGCAGCCTGACTTGTGAGACTTCAAAGGGAAGCAGAGATTCTACCAGGGCCATTTGAGTAATATTTTGTGTTAAGAATCCATGGCTCTGGTTAGCTGGGCTGAAAAATAAGCTGTGATTAAGAGACCATATCACTGAAGTGAAACTTTGATTTACGGTCAATTGCTACTCGTTAGCTGGAGTTCAAAAAATAGCAATGATTAAGAAGAGACCAGTATCACTGAGGCAAAAATATTCCAGGAAATATTTCCTTAAACTCAATACCCAGGAGCTATGGTCCAGTGGGGCAAATTCTGAAATTGGTTATATGTAAGAGTCTCCCTGGTGTAGCAATGGCTTTGAAGGCATGAAGGGGTCATGAAGAACAGCTCTGACTTGACATTGTAAGAGGTCAGGAAAGGTCACTGGTAAAGGTACAGCCTCAATGCAGTAAAAGTCTCAGGACAAAGGGGGATGTGGAAAGAAGCTGAAGTTTGACACAATGTGGCAAGGTCAAAGTTTCTGAAGAGAGGTCAGGTGTAGAGAGCTGCATGGAATCACACCTGATGGAGATGTATAATCAACTCCTGAGATGGCTAAGACCTGACTTATGCCTGATCACGCAATGATCATCAGCTGCTTACATGTGTGTGGGCCTATGGGCAGTGCCCACCTGGCAACCCGGGATTGGCAGCCCATGCCTACTTAAGGGCTGAGAGAGAGGAGAGAGAGAGGAGAGAGAGAGAGAGAGAGAGAGAGAGAGAGAGAGAGAGAGAGAGAGAGAGAGAGAGAGAGAGAGAGAAGGAGAGGAGAGAAGAGAGAGAGAAAGTGAATAAAGTCCTGGAATAAACTGCAGTGAGAAGAGCTCCGGTGTGTCGCGTGTCATCCTTGCTGGACGAGGTGGGGCGTGACAGTCAGGAAAGGCTATTGGTGACAATGCCCAAGAATTTTGTAGATTTAAGTACCATGGGCTGATCTTTGAGGATGACAACAGCTGTAGAGTCACACTGGTCTGAGTTCACGAGACAAGTTGTCTGTGCTGCCAATGGCAGAGCTGGAGAAAAGATCTTCTGATCATGAGTTCAAGATGTCCAATACTGGACTTTTAACATTGTTGGACTTTGTTTTGCTTTGATTTGATTGTGACTATGTCTTGACTCTTCCTTTTTGAAGTAAGAAATTCTGTAATTAATTATTTTATCTTACAGGGGCCCAATTAAGAATCTTTGAATATTTTAGAAAAAAATGTATATTTTAGAGAAACTTGGTTAATTTTGACAAAACTTTGAAAGAGGCTTAAGATCTTTGAAAGAGGTTGAACCTTTAAGTTGTTAGAACTTTTAAAGACTGTGGGATTTTAAATGTTGGACTGTGGACTGACGAGTTGGCTCAGCCATTAAAGGCTAGGCTCGCAACCAAAAGTCAGAATGTTTTATAGTATGATATTAATATTAATATGACATCTTTGGGATAAATGAGAAAAGAAAGGTTGCAGTTGAATAGTGATGTGTTTGTGTTCAAGTTGACAAAGGATCATTTTTTGTGGCTAGATTTTTGGCAATTTCACACAGGCTGGAGTCTGCTGAGAAGTAAGAACCTCAACTGAGAAAGTGCTTCCATGAAACTGGCCTACCAGCATACCTGAAGGGCATTTTCTTGATTGACATTGATGTGGGAGCACATAGCTCACTGAGGGTGATGCCACCCTTGGGTAGGTGGTCCTGGGGGTGTATAAGAAAACAGACTGAGAACGTCAGTAAACAGCATTCACTTCTCTAGTAAACAGCATGACCAGAGGTCATGACTGACACCAGGTTCCTGCCATGAGCTCACGCTTTCACTTGCTTTAGTGATCTGGAAGCCCGCAGAAGTGGGTGTGTTCCATCTTGGCTAAAAGTCAGAGAGTTCAGGCCTATTCTTGCTCCTTCAAGGTTATTGCCAAGAGGCTTGACTTAAGGTGTGGCTACTAACCAGATATCTTGACGTAGGGTATGGTCACTTTGTATTTTGGGTATTAATATGGCCCATAGAGATGGATCTGTTCCACTTTGACCAAAGGTCAGAGAGTTCCTGCTCCTTCAAAGGTATAATAGGAGGTTTGATCCATGAAGTGGCTTCCTACAGGATGCTAGGCCTAAGGTATGGTTGCTGCCTGTCCTGCCTAAGCAATAGGTTGTAGTTGCTTGATGCTTCAGACATTAAAGAGGTTAATTGCTGTTTGTTTATTGTATCATGTTAAAATAGTCCTTTGCCTTTTTCCTCCCCCACCCGTTTCTGGATTGGGGCATGTAAGTATATGGAAAATAAACACAGGTAAATTCAGTATTCACTGGGTTTCCATCTCGGTTCTAGTTCATGTCTCTCTGTATTTATCTTGTATATCTGTTCTATCTGCCTGGCTTTTCTAATTCAGATACCCCTATCCTGGAACATGCAAACCCCGATGAGGCTGGGCTACAACAGAGGGTGCTGGACATATGGTCAGTATTACAGGTGGGCAATGTGATGGACACTGCATATAAATATCACACCACAGCTGTAGAGGTAAAAAAAAATAAGCTCAAATAAATAAATAAATATGAAAGGTGAGCAAAAAATTTGTAAAAAGAATTTGTAGATATGGGACAAGGAAAGAGTAGACAAGTGTCTGTACGTTTACTTGGGTGTATTTTGATAGCCAGAGGAGCTGGAGTGGGAGCAGAAAACCATGCAGCAATTTTTAGAGTTTGTAGGTATTGTAAATAGTCCATTCCTTCCTCCACACTGTTGGCACAGCCGCAGCCATTTTTTTGGACTGCCTCAGGACTCGGGGAAGTAAAGGTGTAGCCTTGCCTATGCTGTAGCCAATGCAGGTGCTGAACAGGTTGGGAAGTAAATGGAACGTGGGGCACGTGACCCGGCAACAGCTGCAGATGATGCTGCAGAGATGGTGGTCATCCATGTATGCACACTGTAGTCAGTGCTCAGAGCCAGTAAGCAAAGAGTGATCAGAGGCAGCATGGGTGGGAAGCCTACAAGCCCAACAAACCTGTATGGGTAGATCAACAGCTTTGTAGCGGAGGAGAGGATGCAGGAATTCTCCTAATTTTGTGATTATAAGATTTAAGAAAGAAAAGCAGGAGTAGTGAAAACAGCATGGCTTTGCCTACCTAAACTAACTAGCCGTTCCTGTGGATGCAGCGGTCTCAGAGTTGCTACAATGGCAGGCCCCTAGAAATTAAACTTCAGCTAAGTTTGCCAACAGGATCCCTGAGAGTGGTCTGTACCCTGTCCAGGTACATCAGGCAATAAGGGAACAGTGTTTTCTTGTCCCAGGTCCCTGGTAGTATGGCCAAACTGCAGACAATGGAGCACAGCTCCACTCTGCCCAGACAAGTAGCTGTGAAAATGCAAATAGGACCCAAACCAGGGGTTTGTGAAAATATCAGTGGTACCTGTCAGCCAATGAGAGCTCTTGCAAATTGGATTAGAAATATAGCTTACACACTTTGAATGATTTCCAGAAGTTATTTGGGAGCTATCCAGTGGCTATGACCTTATTTAATGTTCCTTATGGGAGAACTTGAGTGAAATTCTTAAGGAAAGTAGTGACCTCATTTCCCCCAGACATCTTATAGACATTGCTAGACAGGTACTAGAACAGGTGGAATATGCAATACAGAGACAGCAGACACATTATATTAATTATGATCAACCTTGGAAGGCATATGTTTTACCTACAAAACTTATCCCCATGGCAGTATTAAGGCAAAATGGTCCTTTTTTATGACTACACCTTCCTGTTTAGCCAGTCAATGTATTAAACCCTTATTTTGAAGCAGTAGCTTATTTAGGACAGAAAATCTAGATAGAATCTAGGCAATATTTTGGTGGGGAACACAGTGTGATCAATGTTCCTTATACAAAGCAACAGGTTGATTGGTTATCTCAAAATAAAATTTTTTGGGCAATTACATTTGCTCAATTTGTAGCCCAAACTGATAATCTTTGTCCTATTGATCAATTGCAGCAATTTGCACTACATTCCTAAATTTGTAATGAAAGATCCATTAAAGAATGCTATGTTAATTTTCACAGATGGTTCTTCCAATAGAAGAGCAGCAAATGTTGTTGATGGTAAAGGATATGTAGTGCAAACAGATCCAGCCTCAGCTCAAATAGTTGAGCTGTGAGCTGTTGCTGTGGTATTCCAGCATTTTGCAAATAAGGTATTTAATTTATAGACTGACATACAGTGGGAGCTGCCGGCTGCGTTCCTGCCGCCCGGCTAGCTTTACCTGAAATAATTACATGGAAACTGCATTCTAAACACTGCCTGGCCCATTATATCTAGCCTCTTCTAGGCTAATTCTCACATATTAATTTAGCCCATTTCTAATTATCTTTGTAGCACCACTAGGTGCGCTTACCGGGAAAGATTCAGCATGTCTGACCTGGTGGCTTGCTTCATCGCGTCTTGCTCTGAGAGGAGCTGCGTGATGTCTGAGCTCACTTCCCCTTCCTCCCAGCATTCTGTTCTGTTTACTCCACCTACCTAAATTTTAACCTATCAGGGCCAAGGCAGTTTCTTTATTTAACCAATGACCTTCCTCCATCATTTCCCCTTTTTCTGTTTAAACAAAAAGGAAGGAAGGCTTTAACTTTAACATAGCAAAATTACATATAACAAAACAGTTATCAAGTAAGAATTACAATATTTATATCTATTTTATCTTTATCATAACTAAGGAAAACTATAACTATCTATTCTTTAACTTCATCAAAGACCAAAGTAAATGAGAAGTAAGCAACTTACAAAACTCTAGAAATCACAGAGACATCTTGCTGCCTGGACAGTCACCCAAAGTTCCTCTGTACTGTTGGGGCATCCATCTTCAGCCTACAGGCCCATAGTTTCCAGCAGACATTACCATGAAGCAGGAAATTTCAAAAGGAGTTCAGTCACTATCTGCTGTGTCCTGCAGAATGTCTCACAGACTCTTTCATGAATCAGGAACCCCAAAAGATCATCTCACCTTTAGGCAAGTTCAGTAGTCCTCTCTCTGTGGGTTCTCTGTGTCCAGTTTATGCAATAGTTCAGGCAAGAGCAGTTTCTTGCCAAAATGGCTATCAAACTCCATAAGGATCCTCTTCGATTCCCATCTTTTTCTTGAAGTAGATTGGTACTGCCAGGAGCAGAGTGTCTCATTGTCATGAAAAGTCCTAAGTTATTAAAACATTTAAAATGCCATATTCTATAATCTTTGAAAAATATGAAGAATACCTATCTAAAATATATCTATGTACATCTAGAAAATCTTAACTAACATGACTACACGCTTGACTATTATTGATTATCCGTTAACAACCTATATACATTACAATTTTAAGTGAACTACACAATCACAATACCTCAATCAAGATCAGAAATACATATACATATAACAAAATTGACCTTAAATCTCTATCAATAAAGCAAAATCTATACTAATGCAAATTATTCATACCTATATCATATCCCCCTTTAAATGTAAAAGAACACTTATAAACAATTTTTGGGAATATGGGCACAGTTATTTCTCTCCAAACTGCTTCCTGCTGAATGGGGGCATCGTTAATTAGGTCTTTCATGGTATAACCTGTGTGCTACTTTTATCTCAGTTGGCAGTTGAGCGAAGCAATTTTCTGAAGGTGTTCACACCAACCCTTCAGGAGGGCGTGGTCCATCATACCATATTGGAATAGAAGCAATCCACAGACTCTCACCCTCTGTGAAAACAAAATAAGAAACTCCTTTCCAAAGCATCATGTCCTTAGATCTAAATTCTGAAGTCATACCCTCATGATATCCATTCTGGTTCCACTTGGCAGTCCATATAATGAAATGTCTCTCTGTACTTAGCTTCTTCACAGTCAAAAATTTTAAAGAAACACAATGTACATAATCCAGACTCTCTGTGAATTTTCCATTTTTACGTGGCTTATTTTTTATTTCTTTTAATCTCTTAACTATCTGTACTCTGTCTCTTTAAAGACTTTACTCTTTTTTTAAGACATTAACTTTATTTTTTATATTCTTTTTCTTCTCTCTCCCAAGGTACTACGTACATTCATCCAACAATGTCTGAATATGTTTTATTGTGAATCTGTAACTTTTTTTTTACTATCCAGGAGCACTTTGTTTTGTGCCTTTAAATCACTAAGTGCTTAAGAATCTAAGCTGTGACATTCCTAGGTCAAAAACAGGTACTGCCTGCTTGCCCCTCCCAGTCCAACATGGCAGAGCCACTTGTGCCTCTGATCCTTGCACACTGCACCAGTAGTGTGGTGGAGCTGCTTGTGCCTCTGAGCCACAGCACACAATGACTTCCTTTTAGGCACACAGTGAGTCTAGTTGCCATCAAACAAATCGTAGCACTTTAATCCAAATGCTCCATTCAAAAGCTCTGTCTCCCGCAGGAGCCAGACAGAGATTGCAATGGTGGCACAGCCTGGAAAGCCAGCATTTAAAAACAGCCAGGTTTTTCCTGCTGCTGAGTCAGGACAATTTCTTTGTGGCACACAACCCACAAACAGCAAAAAGCTGTCTTAAATTCTCTCTCTCTCTCTCTCTCTCTCTCTCTCTCTCTCTCCCCCCCCCCCTTTTTAAGCCCTCTCAGGTATTACATGGCATTAGTTAATCACGTTGAGCACCACTCTGTTGTAGTAGGAGTAGTGGGCTGCTTCCTGCCACCCAGCTAGCTTTACCCGAAATAATTACACGGAAACTGTATTCTTTTAAACACTGCCTAGCCCATTAGTTCCAGCCTCTTATTGGCTAACTCTTACATATTGATATAACCCATTTCTAATAATCTGTGTAGCCCACTAGGTGGCTTACCAGGAAAGATCTTAACCTGCGTCTGTCTGGAGTGGGAGAATCATGGCGACTCCTGACTCGGCTTCTGTCTCCCCACATTCTGTTCTGTTTACTCCACCTATCTAAATTTTAACCTATCAGGGCCAAGGCAGTTTCTTTATTTAACCAATGACCTTCCTCCATCACTGACAGTCATTACATTTTTAAGACTCCTCAGGTAGTAGAAACGGTACCCTACATTGGAACTAGTAATAGTATAGTTAAAATACTATTCCAACAAATCCAAGATGCCATTCTGTTGTAATAGGAGCGGTGGGGCTGCGTCCCCAGCACCCTGCCGCCCACATGGCTAGCTTTACCCGAAATAATTACACAGAAACTGTATTTTTTTAAACACTGCTTGGCCCATTTCTAATCATCTGTGTTGCACCCCAAGGTGCGCTTACTGGGAAGATTCTAGCCTACGTCCATCCTGGGTTGGAGCTGAATCACGTCTGTCTGCCCAGGAGCCGGGAACATGGGGTCTCTCTGAGGCGTCTGCTCCCGAGAGTCTGAGCTCATTTCCTCTTCCTCCCAGCATTCTGTTCTGTTTACTCTACCCACCTGTGTTCTAACCTATGAGGGCCAGCCAAGCAGTTTCTTTATTTTTTAACCAATGACCTTCCTCTATCACCATTCAACAAAAAAAAAATATTGCCATACTTTGTAGGTCATATTAGAGCACATTCAAATGCTCCTGGTCCATGGGCTAAAGGTCAGGCTTTAGCTGATAAGTTTAATTAATTTATCACTTTATTTCAAATTGAACTTGCTCAGTAACCCCATGTTTTATATCATCAAAATAATGAAAGTTTAAGAAAACAATTTGGATTAACAAGGGAAATTGCTTGTCAAATTCTTAATTGATATGATATATGTCTACAATATTTACCTGTACCTCATCTGGGAATAAATCCTTGAGGCCTGCTTCCTAATCATTTATGGCAAATAGATGTTACTCATTTTGAAGAATTTGGCAAACTAAGATATGTGCATATGATAATCGATAAATATTTAGGTTTCTTAATGGCCTTGCCAAAAATTGGAGAAGCCACTAAGCATGTGATTACTTATTGCTTAAAGTTTTGTTCTTCATATATGGGAATTCCTAAAACTATAGAAATGAATAATGGATTCAGATATGTTAGAAAAGTATTTCAGCAAGTTTGTTCCCAATGAAATATTGAACATAAAAAAGACTTTCCTTATAATCCTCAAGAACAAGGAATTGTAGTGTTCCCATGGATCCTTGAAAACACAACTTCAAAAGACAAAAAATGGGGAAATTAAACCCTTAGTTGCCACAGAATGCCTTAAATAATGCCCCCTTTATGCTAAATTTCTTGAATGTGGTTACCTGTGAGTAGTCTGTCATGGACAGATTTTGCAATGATGGCACTAGAGTGACCTTGATGATGGGTATGTCTGGAAGGTGGAAGAGGATAGCCTAAGACAGGCACAGTTGTCTGTCCTGTAGCAGAAGCACAGGCTTTAACAAATACATTTAAAATAGGAGAAATAGGTGAAAGCCCACAGAAATGGGTCTGTTCCACCTTAACTAAAGGTCAGATTGTTCAAGCCTATTCTTACTCCTTTAAGGTTACTGACAAGAGGTTTGACTTAAATTGTGGCCACTAACCAAAATATCTTGATGTAGGATGTGATTACTTGGTGTTTTATGTTATTAAGATGGCCCACGGAGGTGGATCCATCCTACCTTGATCAAAGGTCAGAGAGTTAGGCCATATTCCTGCTCTTTCAAAAGTATAACAGGAGATTTGATTCAGGGAGTAGCTGCCTACAGGATACTTGGTCTAAGGTGTGGTTGCTGCATGACCTGCCTAAACAATAGAATACTTCACTCAGGGTATAGCTGCTTGATGCTTCATGTTCTGAAGGGGTTAATTGCTTTGTTTGTTCTTTGAATCATGCTAAAGCAGTCTTTTTACTTCTCCCTCCCCCCTTTATGGATTGGTGTATATAAGCATATGAAAAAATAAATGTGGGTGAATTCAGTATTCACTAGATTGCCTTCCCAGTTCTAGTCTGTGTCTCTGTCTATTTCTTTTGTATCTCTGTTCTGTAAGCCTGGTGTTTATAATCCATATACCTCTATACTAGAATGTGTGAACCCTGTTAAGACTGGACCCTGACAGATTATGGACTATATGTGGAAGTATAAGTGAAATAAACCCTTTCCTCCATGAGTTACTTTTGTTTGTGATGTTTTTGTCACAGAAATAGAAACCTGGGACACTTCTCTACATCTGAAACCAGGATCTGATTTGACTGAACAACTGACTGCAATTGCTTTACTTGAAACCCAGGACATTAAATGTTTAGTGTTTAAACCTTAATGTTGACATTTCTGTAAATATGCTATCCCAGTATTTCTCCTCTAACCTCCAACACATATTTCCTTCATTCTTTAGTGATTTGTTGGATGGATATAATCTATAGGAAAAAGCTTGTCCCTTCTTGATCAACAATCTGTCCACTCCCAAACATCTGTATCTCTGCAATAATTTTTTCCCTACCATAATGGATAGATTGCTACTGTTCCAGCCCACAGGTCTGAATTCTACCTCTTCTCCTTTACTCGGGGACAGCTTCCTATAGTTTCACACTTCCATTCTGCAATCTTGTTTCTACAGGATCCCTCCTGCTAACACATAAATATGCTATGAATAATTCACACGAGTAGCCACTCACTGGCTTTGCTCCAATGCAGTCCTCAGTGACTGACCTGTTTCTCCACTTCTTACACAAGAAAAATTCATTAAAATCTTTCTATATTGGCTGCTTCTATTTTCTCAGTTCTCACTCTATTTTGAACTCAGCTAAATTGAATTTTCTTCAAGATATGTTTATGAGACGAATGGTCTTCTATGTTCAAAGCTATATCTTCTGGCTTGGAAGGAATGAGGTGTTATAACTGCATTGCACTTTATAGATCCGATGTTCTTCATATCATTTTAGCTTGCCTTTAACGTGAAGTAACACAGAGGATTAATATTTCCTTCATGTAAATAAGGAAAATAAGACTGGGAAAGATTAAGTAATATATTCAGGTTCACTTTGGTGGTGATGGTTGTATCGGTGGAAAATAGTTATTAGAATGATGAAATTAAGAAATGCATAGACTGAAGATCATAATCAAGGATTATTATATCTAAATATTTTAAGTGGAAAAATCCTGCAAAAGTGATAGTTTCAATGAGTGACTGAAGGTACCTGCTGATTGTTTTATAGTCAGAGAAGAACCTAGCATTGGACTTCAGGGTTTAACTTCCTGTCTTTTGGTTAGTGTTCTGCCCACAGACCTTGCTAAGATTTAAAATACCAGACTGAAGTGAGCCAGAGAAGCACATATATCAGAATCTTACCTGCAGTGCTGAATATCAATGCTAATACCTGCCACATTGGTGCAGTGCCAGTTTCTTAGCAATGAGGCTCAGGATTCACATTTTTAAACAGTTTCATCCATGCCATTCTTTTATAACCTTAATCCTGAGAATTGTTGTCTGTGTGAGAGTGGGTAAATACACTCAGGACACTCTGTAATTTATACCTTCACCTTTGAAAGGAAGCTGTCATCCACTTTGGCTTTCATTAATGAAAGAAGGAGAAGAAGAATTCAGCTTTCTCTCCCTGGTAAACTCTCAGGAGTCCCATT
The DNA here is from genome assembly GCF_037038515.1 of Microtus pennsylvanicus. Lineage (NCBI taxonomy): Eukaryota > Metazoa > Chordata > Mammalia > Rodentia > Cricetidae > Microtus > Microtus pennsylvanicus. The sequence continues at coordinate 96,225,460 of NC_134583.1, forward strand.
CACATTTGTTTTCTTTTGCAGTGGAGCATCTTCTCTGGGTTAGGTATGGTAGTGGGACTCACTGAACAGCCGGCAACCCAGTCAATCATTCTGGAAGCATGCTCTGGATATGCCATGGATGGAAGAGGTTCATTTGCTGCTGTCTCTCAGCAAAGGGGGCACCTCTGGGTCAGGGTGAAAACATCTGGGGAGCAGTTGGCAGGCTGGCTTTGTGATGGATGGGATGGAGCAGAGGCCAAACAGGAACAGATCTCTGCAAGGGATTTATCTGTGTAGACACACAAATGCTTCTGGTCTAAAAAATATTCTTGGGGCTGTGTCCCTAGAATGCTCTGGAAGTTTTGAGGTGTCACAGAATCATTCCAGAAGCCACATTCCTGGATGTTTGACCCCTTTATCCCTGATTCTGTCCATCTCTGGCCAAACTTAATAAATAATGAAGACATCATCTTTTCTAGACTCACAATACAAATTGCTCTCACAATTTTAGGTGGAAAGAAATTTTGATGTAGAAAAAAAAATAAGGCCATGTAATTCTTTCCTATGTCAAAAGCTGTATCTTTCATAACTAAGAGGAAAAATATTTACAAACAACCCGAAAAATGTTCAAATAAATGTCATTATCTCTCCCTCTCTCTTTTTGCCACTTGGGGAAAATAAAATTTAAGGGATAAATTCTCCCATTATTTTATGTGCATCAATAACATTGCTTAGCTGAGTAAAAAGATCTCAAGGGTTTTATTTCATAGGCTTTCATGCTCTCATCAAGCCTGTTTGGGGATTGTATCTATCATAGAAAGTACTTGATGATTAATTGGCAGAGCTAATTGATTGCTTAAGTGGTTACTTTATTTTCATTCTTCTGATGGTATGGTCACAATATTTTAAAAATTCAAAAATTCTAGACAAGGTTCAGTTCTAAACAATTCCATTCCCTAAAACGTCTCTATATGTCATGGGTGTTGGGAATCTTTCTCTACTGCCTACCTGCCTACTATGTTCTCCTTGCCCCAGGCAAAGAGAAACTCAGTCAACCTCAGCACCAGGCTCAACATCTTGCTAGAGCTTCTAAGTAGACGCCTGTGTCTCTTCACAGCTCTTGTATGACTTTTCCCAGGACCATGTGAACAAATGATTATGCAAATCTGATCCCTGGCAAAGATGTAGTGGCTGGGGACTATAGTTACCAAATCTCCATTACCAAGTTCTGCTTTCCACTGTGGGCCTACATCCATTAGAAGAGCACATCATTTCTTTTTCTATTTGTTTGTTTCTTTTATTTTTTTGAGACTATATCTTATACTCCCCTTCCACTCCCTCGCTCCCTGTTGTCCCCCAAATCTATGGCCTACTTCCATATCAGTTGTGATTACACACACACACACACACACACACACACACACACACACATGCATATATATATATAATATCCTTAAATATTATCTGCTCAGTCTGTGCAATGCTATCCTCATGCATATGACTTTAGGGCCAACTACCTGGTATTAGGTTCCTAATTGTCATGTTCTTCACTGGGGTGGACTGATTCTCTGACTTCTGACTTCTTTATTACCTGTGGGGATTTTTTTTTTTTTTGGTGTGTGTAGGGTTGTGGCTTCATCGTCTTTCCCATGTCCACTTTGGCTTATCTACTATTGTTGTCCTTGTTTGGTTCATGTATAGGCAGTCATGTTGGTGGGATTTTATGGGTGTAGCTTATAAGACTACTATAAGACACCAATTCCCTGATCCTCTGGCACTTATATTTCTGGCCCCTTTCCCACAGTGATCCCTAAGCTTTAGAAACACGCCAATTTTAATTAATACAAAGGCTGCAGCACTGTCTAGTCACTAGCTTCAATATGTTTCTAAACTGGCCCTTGGAAATATACAGATATGTCAAGGACATAATTCTTAATTTTGTATAAATCATCTCTCTACAGCTGAGTTATGGTGTGGAATGAACTTGGAGTTCTTTAAAATAAAACTATTTAATGACTACTTATGCTATGTGACTTGTTCACAGTTTTTCATGTAGTTTAGAACTGGAAAAGGCCCTGCAACAGGTTGCAACTTCCTTAGCTGGTGATGCCATAGATCTATCACCAACTCTGTATTTATAACTAATAAGAATTATGCAGCGTCTCAAAGTCCTGATAGGGAAACCACAGCACAGACCCCAAGGATTCTAAAGCAAAGCCCATTTACAGAAAACTCTTCTCTCTTTGAAAAATAGTTTTTGTCTCTTTACTTGTTTTCACAGATTTTGAATATTTGTCCATCTGACACCAAATTTCTCTTCTGGGTAATTGGATTGTAAACTTCTATCTCCATTGTCAATATAGTCTAATAGTTTGGCTAGTTGGACAGTGATTTAGAAGGACTAGGAAAGTCTGAAGAAGAGGTTTGGAAGGAGCTGTCAACATAGACACAAAGTTTGCGGATGTATGTGTCCTATGAATGATCCCCAAGGACAACCACGATAGAGGAGACTCTTAACAACCAGATGGTCAAGGTGACCCACTCTGTGGGTATTGGCCAGCCTCCTAGCCCTGCCATCCATTCACTCATTTTTGCTCATTGATCTCAAAAAGGAAAAAAAATATTACAGAGTTAATTCATGAGCTCAAAATTATACATTCTTTCAGCACATCAGAGTTTGTTTTGTTTTCTAATGGATGGCTAATTATCCAGGGAATTAGGCGTAAGTATCAAATGGAGCATCTTTGCTGGAGAAAAGTGAGCTGACCAACTGATATTAGGTTGGCCTAGGATTTCCTACATCATGAACATATCTTAGATTTTTCCAGAATGTACTTGGGGTTGGCTTCCCCGCTTGTAATGCTCCCCTGCTACTGCTACCACTACATGGGTTTTATTTACTGCCATAGTGTTCTACACTATACGCTTTATGACTGGGGCCTAATCTTCAGTGAGCTACTGCAGCAATCACCCATGCTTGTGGAACTCACTGGCTTTACCCTGTATGCTGTCGTTCTAAATAGTTGGGCCTCAGAAATGTTGGAATGGATATTGAAGTCTCTAGAATAGCATTGACCGAGAACAGAGGGAAGAATATTTCATGGATAAGTTACAATGGGGCAGTGTCTTATGAAATACACCAGACTGTTTTCTCTTATAGCAATAATCAAGGGGTAGAGATGAGAGGAACTACTTTGTAATTTATTAGTGAAGTTGGGTTTCCCTTTACTGAAAATCTTGGGCTTTTAACTTAGAAATCTTTTTTCCCCCCAAAGGATGAATCCTACCAGATGACACAAAGGTCCCACTGACCTAGAACTATGAAATGGCAACTGACCACACAGAGATTCCCATGCTATTGGATCAACAGAGACAGGTCACTGGGCTGGCTGGGGAGAATTTTTTCTGATTATCTATTTATGTTCATGGAAAGATGAGTACATTTGACTTCAGTCTGTTCTCTAGAATTGATCTCATGTGCAACAGAACATGTCTATGGAAAACATCAGAATTCACTTCCCGCAAGACTATCACTAGTTCACCCCATTGGAATGAATATTTGAGTCATTCTCTAGGTGAAGAATAAGCAAATGACATCTATACACTAAACCTATAGGTCATTATATCAGTCTGTGTGTCAAGTATGAGGAAAATTTAATTTCCTTCATAACTTTATAAACCAGTACGAGAGGCAATCATTTCCTCCAGTCTTCTTGCAAGATTTCTTGAAGAACCTTGGTGGTTAACATAAGATCATTGACCTAGGTGGTAGAGATGCCACACATTATCTGGGTAGATGAGTGATTTCAAGGATGTCGAGAGGAACTCTGTCCTAATCATGTAGAACCTTCTGAGACTCACTCTGAAATGGCACAGGTCCAGACCTTTGTGAACACAGGGATTACTGCCCCGCTTACTGACAACTGATGAACTTAGTTCATTAGACTTTTTCCTCTTACAGATATTGTTGTGGATTAAGACAGAGGAAGAACATACATCCAATTGACAGGATGGATTGAGCTCCAGGGAGGGAGGAGAGAACAGACCTATGCAGATCTTCATTGTACTGGGAAATCTCGCTGATCTCTCTCCCTTAGCCTTCTGAGAATCGGTGGATTGTAATTCTCTACATTATAGATCAGAAATAGAAGTTTTAAAAAGTTTAGTTTCTTGCCTGAACTGCCACAGCTTGACGTGGGCGAGCAGTTCCAGATATGAATCTGCCCCACAGTAGAATAAACACTCTTTCCAGATGCCCATAGAAAAGTCTCAACAGCTGGCCTTGGTGAGTCCTCAATAGAACATCCCCATTGTCTCAGTGTGTGGGTGCACCCCTCGCGGTCCTGAGTTCCTTGCTCATGCTCTCTCTCCTTCTGCTCCTTATTTGGACCTTGGGGTTTCAGTCCGGTGCTCCAATGTGGGACTCTGTCTCTGTCTCCTTTCATCGCCTGATGAAGGTTAATATCCAGGAGGATGACTATATGTTTTTCTTTGGGTTCACCTTCTTATTTAGCTTCTCTAGGATCACGAATTATAGGCTCAATGTCCTTTATTTATGGCTAGAAACCAATTATGAGTGAGTACATTCCATATTCCTCTTTTGGGGTCTGGCTTACCTCACTCAGGATAGTGTTTTTTATTTCTGTCCATTTGCACTCAAAATTCAAAAAGTAATTGTTTTTTACTGCTGAGTAGTATTCTAATATGTATATATTCCATACTTTCTTCATTCATTCTTCCTTTGAAGGGCATCTAGGTTGTTTCCAGGTTCTGGCTATTACAAACAATGCTGCTATGAATATAGTTGAGCTGGACTGGGTCTGAAAAAGCATGGGATAAAACCGGACTCGCTGAACACAGCGGACAATGAGGACTGCTGAGAAGTCAAGAACAATGGCACTGGGTTTTGATCCTACTGCATGTAGTGGATTTGTGGGAGCCTAGGCTGTTTGGATGTTCACCTTACTAGACCTGGAAGGAGGTGGGAGGTCCTTGGACTCCCCACAGGGAAGGGAACCCTGACCCTGAGGGCTCTTCCAGCTGATGAGAGAGGGGGAGTTGATTGGTGGAGGGGGAGGGAAATGGGAGGGGGTGGCAGGGAGGAGACAGAAATCTTTAATAAATAAATAAATAATAAAAAAAGAAAAAAAGAAAAGTCTCAACATAGAGAATGAATTATTACCTTAGGAAACTGTAAATAACTTGCTTTTTAGTTCAGTTAGTTATTAGTATAACAATTGTTTTGAATATAATGTAAGTCACTCACTGAAGCTGGGTTTAGGAGAGTTGAGCGTGCCACTATTCTTACCTGAGATTTGTTTGTTTGTTTGTTTGTTTTCTGCTCTTGAGATGGTAGAAGTCTACTTTGACATGCATGGGAGCCTTGGCCTTTTACAGTCTTCCTTTTTCACAAAATGAGGATGAGGGACATAGGTTGCTTAGGAGGTTGTTTAGGCTAGTTTTGTTGGTCAGAGGGCCTCCCATTGCCTGCAGCTCATCTGTTCTAATACCTGGTAGCAGCTCTCAGCCTGAGGGGAGCAGCCACCCTCGCCACATAAGCTATGCCTTAGCCAGTTTTCTTAAACCATCACACTACATTGGGTTAAATACGGAAGCTGTTTCCCCATCCTCGTTTGGGCTCCTTTCTTAACAATTTCTAGTACTTCACAACTTGACTACAGACAGCAAATGAAAACACTCTGAACTATTTAGAGGTTGGAAGTCTTCCATTATGGGAAGCTACCATAATAAGTCCAATGTATGGCCACAATTCTTTAATATAATACAATTCCATCACAGGCCAAGTGGCAATGCTTACCTATGCCATGCCTGATATTTAATTAAGAAAATTGCCTGGTTGAAGAGATATCTCAGCGGTTATAAGAAAGTTCGACTTTTGCAAAAAATTTGAGCTCAGTTTCCAGCATCCACATTAGGCAGCTTACCACCTCCTATAACCCCAAGGGATTTGGTGCCTTCCATGTCCCCAGACACTAGTACGCATGTACTCATACCAACACATATCCATACATAGTTAAAAGTTAAATAAAGAAAATTGTCCATACCCATAGTAACATGTTCATTTATGTAAGCTGGTGTGTGCTCATCTAAATTTAAAAAAAAGGAGAAAAATCAGAACTTCAAATGTCCTAATCAGTGGTTAATATAACAGACATTTAAATGTATCTTATAGAGATTCATCACAGCCTCACTCTGAGTCTGTGCATAATATACTTATGGATACCAGCTCAATAGTTTCCCAAAAGATAATTATGTTTTCTCTCTCTCATGTTAATTGTTGGAATATAGCATATTTTGGGTGTATGGATTTTTATTAGTTTTTCAAACAGCAAGTAGAAGAAAAATGTTAAGCCAAATATTTGCAAATCCTTGAATACTTCATGCAGAAGCCTATCTTTTTGACAATTCCATTAGAAAAATCACAGTGACAGCCCAGGACAACTGCCGCCCTGCTACTTGCTGGCTGTGTGACCTGGGGCAACTTAACCTTTTGAGACTTGAGTGTTCTGCTCTGTAAATCCTTGCTAACAGAACCTCTTTAGAGAGACCTTTGTAAGATTTCTTCAAAAGCCCAAGACACAACACAGTACTAGATGAATAGTAGATACTGGATAAATGATAAATGCCAGGTCTCTCCCATCATCTGGGTCCCTTGCACAAAACTTACACAACATGGTCCAGCATGAAAGCTGACTGCTTCTCAAGATGTCTGCTGCCTTTGGAGCTTCTCATATTTTCAGCCCTATGATAAGCACTAAAGAGAAACAATTCTACTATCTTATCATATTTGAAGCTGACTACTTCCCCTCTCCAGGAGACTCACCATTCAGGGAATGGAAGGAATCTAGTATCCTCTCCCATCACCCAATGGATACTTCATAGTAGGACAGCGTTTCTAGCAAACAGGCTGTGCTTATACACTGTGGAAGTCCTGGGAATTCCTGATTACAGGGTGCTTAGAGACCACAGGGGCTACTGAGTCAGCAGGTGAGAATCAGAAGTGTTCACCAGAACATTCCAAAGTGCCTTCTAGCAAAAATCTTTCTCTTCTATTTTTTAAAGGTAGTTTTGTCATATTGAGAAGTATTACCATTGTAATGGGCTATTATAATTTGTAACAAGCCACCCTCAGAGCTAAAGATTTAAGATGATAAAGATCATTTGGTATATGATTCTCGGGGTCAGCAGTTTGGGCCAAGCCTTTTTATCTCAGGTGTTTGCACTTAGCTTCAGCGTTAGTAGTGAAGCAGCTGGCTGAGGGCAGCCTTGTGGATTTTACTAGAAGTGGGGTACAGTCCTAGTGGAATCCCAAGAATCATGTGCTAGATGCTTGATCTCCAATGGGCTGATATTGAAAGGCGGTAGAACTTGTAGCACTAGTACAATGTGGTTAAGTTGATCACTGGGAGTGTACACTTAGAATGGACTAGCTAATGATCCTCTAGGGTCCCGGTTAGTCACCATGGAAACACATCATTACAGAAACAGCGAGCCTGGTCCTTGCATCTCTCTTGCTTCCCACTTTTCCAGGTAAATGTTCTCCTCTTGCAATAGTCTCCTCATGATGACCTCTGTCACGTTGTGATGTAGCCAACAAGTCTTCTCAAAGGCTGATAGGAACTGGTCTTGCATATTCAGCTTCCATAACTATGATCTAACTAAATCTGATGTTTTATTATAATCTGATATTTTATTACAACAACAAAAATGGATTAACATAGTCTACCTCCCTACAACAAAATGTCTAGTACATTGTTTACATGGGAATGAGATAGCGAAGACTCCTATATGCACACAGATACCATACATGCACACATACACGCACGCGCGCGCGCGCACACACACACACACACACACACACACACACACACACACACACACACACACACACACAGAGATCCCTTGGAGCAGGAGCACCCTTTGAGGTGCTTCTTCTAGGAGTGTGGACATGGCACATTTACATTAGCAGGTAAAGCAAGTACAAGTCAAGTTAGGATTTAAGGTGAGGAGAAAGAGCCATTGCCTCCTCATAAGAGAAGTTCTAAAGCCATAGTACACAGTGATTTAGCATAGAGATGGATGAAGGATTACAGTTATTTTTGCAATCTACCACACCCTGGGAGTTCCAAATTGCAAGCTGGTTGGGAGCCAATGGAGTGAGTGAAATAGGAGGTGAGAGTCAGCTTCGGATGCAAATGTACCAGGCAATCGTGGCCGACAGACTGAGCATTTGACGGCCTTTTAAAGCATTCCTTCCTCTCGGTGCTTTAAGGTGATTTCTGTCATTTTGGCAAACATTGGAAGGACGTCTGCACGAGAGGTACTTTGAGGAAGGAACACTTCCAGGGCTGGTGTTATTGCATGGACAGTGGCCAGACCACCTCATTCTTTCCAGCCACCTTAGTCGTCTTTGCTGACCGTTAGAGGATTCCTGCAGCCGCAGCAATCAGAATCGATCATGGGAAAGGGTGGCTCGCGTGGCTTGGCTGGGGTGCAGCCCAGCTGGCCTCAATCATGCCTCTTAAATGTTTCCTCTCAAGCTTTTAAGGGCCTAAGAGAGCTGAGTGCACAGGAATCCAAACAAGCCCTAAGACTGGCTTGTTCAGAATTGGCTCCAGACCATGAAGAGAGGAAACAAAAGATAAGGGTAAGTATAATGACCTGCTTGAAACAGCATTTAGGAGACTTTTTCTTTTCCCTGCACAGATGGCTCAGATTCCAAGTGCTCCTTTCTTCAGGCATTGTGACACTGCCCCCTTAGGGGTGAGGACCTGTGGCTCAGTCTGCTTTGCTCCAATCTAAGCTGCAAAGTACAGACTATGGCTCCAAAAAGCTACAATCCACAGACATTTTATCCATCAATTTTTATCT